>NC_072447.2:62850000-63536000 GCF_028878055.3 Symphalangus syndactylus | reverse complement strand
TTATGTACAAATAATAATTAAAGAAAAATGTGAAAAACTAAACTTCTTATGAACTTACTATACAAGGTCAGTTCTTTAACAGCACCTCATCACTTTGAAAACCCAGAGTATAGTCAAGAAAATGAGTTGTTTCTGGGTAGTAATGCTCTACGCAGAAAGCAACAACAACTCTGATACTCATTAATCCAATCTGGATGAAAGTAGCTATTTTAGCCTGACAACAAATTCACTATGATGTTTCCATGGTTTTAAAGGGTTGTGAAGGCTATTTTAAAGCAGGTCTTAATTAATTTTGCAATAAGGTCAGTCTGGTAAAGAAAAATAAAATTGCTATCTCCCAACTCCCTAAATTGGGAGGATTCCCTAAGGGAACCCAAAGGACAGCCACTGTTAAACATTAACCCAGTCACAGTGTGCTATAATAATTGGACCCTATGTGTAGAGCTTTGAAATGGTATTACTCGCATCAATTCTTAAGGTTCAATACACCCTGAAATGTTAATACAACAAAACCTTGTGAAATGTGAGGCACTGCATGGGACCTGAATGCTTTCAGTTCATCATTGTTATATTATCTCACTCACTTGATGAACTAATCTAGCATTAAGGAGGAGGATTGAAAATGAAGTGTCAACTGACTGTATTAAGTGGCCATGAGCTACATTGCTGTAAAAAGCAAAAACCATTTGTGGCCCAACTGTGACTGCCTTATTCGATTAAACTTTTAGAAAAGTACGTCTATCTCATTCAAAGAGGGTAATGTGCCCAACCTCTAAAGCCTCCTTCCAAGTTGTTCGTTAGTAAACACAATTTTACCTGTAACAGTATCTGAAGACCACTAAAGAATTCACTTATATTATCTAGTACGATTTACATTATCTATAAGATTATTTCACACTTTAGCAGCTATAGTATTTAGCAGTCGATTTAGCAAAGATACTATCTTTTTTGGTACATAAAAATGTATAGTTCTATGGATTGCATAGCTGGTGCCATGTTATTAACTTTTAATGAAAGTTCATGTGTTTTTCAAATGCTTTATCAGCACTTCCAAGAGAGGGACTTTTTTTTTTCATTCCATGTACAGTTACTTCCTTTGAGAACTAGAGGGCTGGTGGCTATGATTCAGTCCTCATACTAAAACAAGATTTAATTACAATTTAGATTAAGAAATGAGGCACCAGTATCAGAGTTTGACATGCTTTATTTCTTTTATTCTTTTCTACTCTCCATTCTTTCTCTGGCAAACTTGCCATCTTTAGTGTGTGTTCATTATACAGACTGCCCAGTGTAGGTCAATTGATATTATTGTGAAAATAAGATAAAGAAATTCTTACCAACTTTTAATGCATCCTATGATAAAAACACAATAATAGACTATTTTGAGATAAGCAGAATTCATTCTGAAACACTGATCTGACCAGATCATTTCCCAATTTTTACAATGCCAGTGGCCCCTACAGCAATATTTTGAAAACTTTTAGCACATGAAGACCTCTAAATGGTTAATTGACACAAGCACGTACTGTGAATTTAAAAATACTCATCATATTTTTAGAACAGGAAAAACAATATATTTTAAGATGTATAATAATGATGATGATGACAGCCATTGCTACTATTTTAGGTTTCATCAGTGAAAAGGTTTAATTTGTTCACACACTTTCATCAAGATATCTATAGCTGACTTGATGACAAACAGCTTAAGTCATTGGTCATATTCCACATCTAGCTGGTTTCTTTTCTTAGCATTTTTAAAACTTAGTAGAAAGAAAATAAATTTTTAAAAATTAACTGTCAAGAATGGCAGCAGAAATGATCTACCCATTAACTAATGATGCACAAAGTAACAAAATGCAAAAGGCTTTTCAAAAAAAACAATGCATTAAGAGCTAAGCTTCTGGCATGTAAATATGCTGCCAAGGAAGGCAGAGTAAAATTAAACAATGAGCCTACATATCAGGTTGGGGTACTTAGGTGAGTCTAGATTTTTGTCTCTATAAGAAAAAAAAAAGTAAAACTTATCTCAAATTTTGAAGGCATAGTGAATGTTATATATAAAATAACTTAATGTTCTAACAAAAATTATTCAAGTTAAAGTACAATTAGATCTCAACTTGAATGATACAACGAAAAGCCCCCAAAAGGCTAATCTGCATTGCCTGAGTCCAGGAAAAACATACAGTAAACCAGTCAGAGAAAAAAGTCAACACTGAAACAGCTTTCCCGTAGGGTTATACTTGGGTCTAAAGACTTAACAACAGGTCTTTAGAAACACACTGCTTGAATGAGGAGGCATATAAATGAATGTATTTAACTCAGTTCCCATTATGGAAATCACTGGCTAATTTTTTTTCTAAAAATCACATGATGCTTTAAACTGGAAAACCCCTTAAAATACAAGAAAAAAAATCTGTTGAGAATAATGTTTATTTAAATCCCTAACCAATATGCCATTAGAAATTTACCTAGGGGGCTGAACAGTAACTGATTAAGTGAACTAGTTAAACACTAACAAAAACACAAGGGGAAAAAGAACAGGAAGAAATCTCATGCCTCATGCACAGACCTTGAAGTACTGCTTTAGTAATATCACAGCTGCATGAGGGCTCACTAATTGGCAACAACCTAAAGATATAAATAAGCATTCAAAGAAATGGGGCAGGGCTATTGGTATATATCACAGGACTTGAAAATAGTCCCTTCAAAAAGTGTATTTCAGTTTTACAGGGATATATTGTATTTTTGCAAGGCTGGAACCACATGTACAAAAAAATTCAACATTATGCCTAACACACATCAGCAGATATTCATCCTGTGGTCATTTAAACTTTACTTGCATTCAACAGCAAATACTAAGAGCCTATTATATGCCACTTCTTACTTCCATACCCGCACCCTGCTTCCCTTCTTGTACTGGTTCATCCATTCTAGATCTGCCATTAAGTTACATAAACTCTTTCACATCCCATTTCACCTATTTGTCTGATAGTACATTATAGCGGAAGCCCTGATAATCAACCAACATTTGTAGGAACTTTCTATCTAGCAACTTGTGCCTTCATTTTGATTCTATTTTGTTTTCCCACTTAACTAAGTCCAGTGGCCAAAAAGCAAATGTTGTTGGAGTAGCCCTCCCATCTAAGTCCTGGATAGTACCTATCCAGGACCACATTATGCTTTAGTATACTCTTAGTTTGACCCCTGGGACACTTATTCAGGGCAGCTATTCTGTTGGTATGCATCTGTATGCCATACCAGTTTGCTAAATACTGAAATACTTCAGTAGCTACAGATAAATAACCACTTTTTCCTCAGGACTCTCCTCCCCCACCTCATCCTACCCTAGAAACTCCTGAACTTACCCATGATCCAGCGGCTGGAATACCAGGAGACTCCAGGACATTGCCCCAGTGCTATGTCTGACAGCCAATCTCACTGGGCAGTGCCTGCGTTGTTTTGAATCTCATCCCTGCACTCATTTCATTTAGCAATCCACTGCTTTGGTTCCTGTTCACAGCAGGTTAAAACTTGAAGGTGTCTAACATGTAGGAAGGACAACAAAGAAGAAACTCTATCCTGACTCTGCTGAGAGCTAGACAATAAAAGGGGTGGTGAAGGATGTGGGAAATGGAACTGCAAGAACCCCAACAAATCTATGATATTGAAATGAAGTTTGAGAGTTATGAGAAAAATACAGGAAGGTTGGGCATGGCAGAAAGGCATAGGGAAAGCTGTGGAGACAAGCATGAATTCAGATTCTAACACCTCCTTCTGACTCTTTATTCCCAGTGGATACAACTCCATCTTTACCGGGTTGTAGATATTTTCTTGGGGTGTATCTCTTGTAGTCCTCTTATTCCCAGCATCTGCTCAAATCTGGAAGTTCCTGACTCAACTCACTTTCATGACCAGTGGAACCAGGGTGCTAACTGACAGAGTTATCAAAGTAACCAAAACAGCATGAGGACTTTGGCTTGGTATCTGCGGGCTCCCACTGGACTAAGATGCCACAGAAAGCAATGTAGCAATGAAGTAAAGGGGCTAGATTTGACAAAGTTGCTGAGAGGGCTCCCCACAAAAAGTAAACAGCGCCCCACTCCCTTACTTGTTCTTCATTCCTTCCTTCTCAATTGTACACATTTATGGGACTGACAAGAGAATGGGGAATGTGATGGGTAGGGAGACACTGCCCTAAAATGCCTATTACATACCACAGTGTTGGGAAATCCTCTGGGTAGCATGATCCTGCCTAATAACTTCTAATTATTGTTTTAGAAGCAGCAATTCTCCAGTTCTTTTGTCCTAAGTCTACATTGGTTTCTATTAATTTCCAAAAGGAAACTGGGTACACAAGACTAGCAATTATTCTTTAGCGGGGGGAAAATTTCAAGATAGAAAATACCAATTGTGAGATTCTCCTTGAATTCATGGGAATTGTGTGATGTCATGGACAGAAAAATAAGTTTCAAAAAAGCATATATATATATATATCTCATGTGGGAATTACTTAAAGACACAGTTGCACCTGTGCACACCAGTGTATGTGTGTTATTCATTGCAGCACTGTTTGTAGTAGCAAAAACCCAGAAACAATAAAAGTATCTAGTAATAGGGAAATAGTGCAAGGAAAGAAGTAGACTGATATGTACTGAAATAGAAATGTATTCCAGACATATTATATGAAAAAAGCAAGTCACAAAATAAGCAGAATATGTCTTTTTTTAAATGTGTGTCTGTATATGTGACTGGATAGAGACAGAACTGGAAGGATCATACTGAATTCTTTTTGGTGGTTGTCTCTGGAGTGGGAAGAACAGGGGAGACTTTCACATTTTAAAAACCTGTGTATTGTTTGAATCTTTTATAGTGAGACATATTTATGTGTTATATAAGTGACTTTGAAAAGAAAAAATACTAGCAATGCAACTGGAAGAATAGAGACAGGACACTGCAAGGAGCAGACTTATGTTCTGGGAGGCAGATTACTGGGATACTTGTGGACAAAGCAGGTGATAGTTTCTGGTCAACACCAAGAGGGATAGCCCTGAGAGGAAGAACGCTTATTCAGTTTTTAAATACGAACAAAGTGTGATCAGACCTATTATCCTGCAGTGAGAAGATGTGGATTCCAATCCTAGCTCCATAACTCACTAGTTGTGTCACCTTGGGCAACTGCCTTAATCTCTGTGGGTTTACAGGTTTGCCATCTGTAACATGAAGGGCTATTAGCAAGTATAATGTTAAGGTCCCTTCCAAATTCATACTCTCATTTTAGCGATGATTTTTTGTTTGGTCACTCATATATTGGATTGAATGACTTCTGAGAGGCCCTTATCTGTGAGGAATTCCAAATGATATTTTGATTGTATAGCTAACTGAGAATGCTCTACTGGCAAGATCATAAAATGGTGCTACCAATCCTTAGAAAAGAAAGGTAAGACTCAGCTCATCAGTGAGGTACAGGACAATCTAGTATCTCACTGAGACCCAACATTTCTGGCATGTGGTTAACTACACAGAGCTATACCCATATGGCTACAGTATCTCTGAATTACCTGTTAGCCCCAGATCTTAGAAACATATGGCGCATACCCCCTGAAGCATTACAGCAACTGCTTCCTCTACCACATGTCATGAATTGGAACAAAGTGGAGCCGAAAATATATTTCCTTCAAGAAAGGACCAAAGTGGTATTATTAAATGAAAATGGGGAACCTCTGGATTCAGCTCCTGTAAGCAAAGAACTTAGAAGTTATTGCTCTCATCCTTACAAGAAAAGGTTGGATAAACCAAAAAAAATCAATGATCTTTCTTGGACTCATTGGAGAACTGAGGTTGCAGAGGAAACTGCCACCCCAAAATCTGAAGAGACAAGCTTATTCAAAGAGACACACAGCTGAGATCTGCTTACCTGGAGTAGAAATGGCTGGAGCTGGTAGAAACACAAATGGCAACTTGAACAAGCTGCTGAAGGCTGAGTGTGGACTAGCGTGAGTACAAGAAACTCCTGGGGACCACGGTCTTAGGGGAGCTCCCACACCAAAGCTCTACCTCCAGGAATCCCACCAAGTTCTCACAGTGAAGATCTAAGAATCCCTCCTGGCTCTGACAAGGGGAGGGAAAGAGAAATCATTGTGAAACTTGCCAGAGATTTCTCCATAACGAAGGCCTCAGGGGAAAATACTGTGCCTGAGCCTTATCTCAGTTGGGAGAAGGACATTCCTCCCACTCCCACCCCATCTAGCCTTCTTATCTCACCTAAAGCAGGGGAACATACTCAACAGGGTGCAGGGCTTCAAGTAAACACATTGGGAATGCTGCAGTCAAAGAAGAGAGTAGAGGGCAGGGAGGACAAAAAGCTATACTACTGGAGAAAAATGTATGAAGGTCACAGCCATAAAACACAGTTCCATCAAACAGTGATATTTAATCAGAGGATTATAAAATTACCACCTCCCCCATACTTCACCACCACCTCAACAGGGCTCCAGTATAATAGTGAATCACAGTTGAAAGAGCTGCAAGACACAGACTCTCTAGAGGAGTTGTCCTCAGGGAAACTCACAATCAAGAGGAGAGACAAAAACAAGGACACTAGAGGAATTTGAAGCCTCTGGCGCCAAACATGAAATACAGCCCAAGTCCTAGCCAGTTTGCTGTAAATCCTAACACAATGGAATTGAACTATTAATAGAAGCCAATAACAGAAAAATAGCTGGAAAATCCTCAAATACCTGGAAATTAAACAACACATTTCCAAATAACTTGTACATCAAAATGTCTCAAGACAAATTTTAAAATATTTTGAAATAAATGAAAATATAATATATGTGAGAAGTAACATTGAGGGATGCAGCAAAAGCAGTGCTTAGAGGGAAATTTATAGGATTCAATGTATATATTAGAAAAGAAGATCTAAAACCAATAACCTAAGCTTCCATCTCAGGGAACTAGGAGAAGAGAACAATATAAGCCTAAAGCAAACCAAAGACAATAAGAAATTTAGAACAGAAATCAATAAAACTGAAAAAAATAGAGAAAAATCAACAAAAGCAGGTTCTTTGGAAGGATCAACAAAATTGATAGACTGCTATCCAAGCTAACCAAGAGAAAAAAGAGCAGAGACACAAATTACCATATCAGAAATGAAGAAGAGGTCATGACTCCCGATGTCTCAGACATTAAAAGGATAATAAAGAAATACTATGAACACAAATTTACTAACAGGTGAAATGGACCAACTACTTGAAAGACACAAACTACCAAAACTTACACAGGAGAAACAGAAAAATCTGAAGAGCCCCATATCTATTATTTTTTTTTTCACTGATTAACTGAATATAATTGACATTTATCAACTTCTTCCTCCAACAACAGCAGAATACACAGTCTTCTCAAGTTTACACATATTTTCTAAGATACATCACATCCTGGGCCACAAAACACACTTTAAAAAGATTAGAAATCATACAAAGTTTGCTCTCTTACCAAACTGGAATTAAACTAGAGATAAATAACAAAGAGAGCTAGAAATCCCAAAATACACGAAGCTTAAACAACCCACTTCTATATTTTCTCCACCTCTATGAAGGTACAACTGACAAATAAGGTGTACATGTTTTTATATATGTATACATTGTAAATTATTAAATCAAACTAAATACATTCATTATCTCACATGCTTATTTTTTGTGGTGAGAACATTTAAAATATATTCACTTAGCAATTTTCAGGCATATAATACCTTATTATTAACTATCATTATTGTGTTGTAAAATAGACCTGCAGAACTTAAATGTATTCACTATTATTATTATTGAATCAAAAATTAATAACCTTGCCAAAAAGAAAGCACCAGGCCCACATGGCTTCACTGGTAAGTTCTACCAAACATTTAAGGATAAAATGATACCAATTTTCCCCAATCTCTTCCAGAAAATTGTAGCAGAGAGAACACTTCCTAAGTTACGCTATGAGGCCAACATTAAACTATATGAAAACCAAATAGAGACATTACAAGAAAGGAAAACTACAGATTAATACCTTCCATGAACATAGATGTAAAAATCCTTTTAAAATATTAGAAAATTGAATTCAACATTGCATAATATCAATTATCTCCAACCAAGTGGAATCCCAACCAAGTGGAATTTATTCCAGGTATGCAAAGCTGGAGCAACATTTCAAAAATCAATGTAATCTACCATAACAATAGGCTACAGAAGAAAAGTCATATGATATCAATCGACAACAAAAAAGCATTTGACATAATTCATAATTTAACATCCATTCATGATTAACTCTCAGCAAAGTAAGAATAAAGTATAATTTCCTCAACTTAATAAAGAACATCTACCAAAAAAAGCCCTACAGCTAATATCACACTTCATAGTGAGAAACTAGACTCTTTTCCCCTAAGAGCAGGAACAAGGCAAGGATGTCTTCTCTTACCATTCATCTATTCAACATCTTAGCTAGTAAAGTAAGACAACAAAAGGTAATAAAAAGTATACAGGTTGGAAAGAGAGAAATAAAACTGTCTTTAGTTGGAGATGACATAACTGTCTATGTAGAAAATCCCAAAGAATCCTAAAGGAATCCTGAAGGGGAAAAAACCCAACCTCTTAGAACTAATAAAGACAACATAGTAAGACTGCAGGATATAAAGTCAATATACAAAAGTCAATTGCTTTCCTTATACCAGTAATGAACTAGAATTGCAAAATTTAAAAAGCAATACTATTTACAATAGCCACCCCACCCCACTCCAAATTAAATACTTAGAGGTCGAAATCTAAGAAAATATATACAAGATCTATATGCAGAAAACTACAAAATACTGATTAAAGAAATTAAAGATCTGAATAAATAGTCAATGTTCATGGGATGTAAAACTCAGTATTATGGAGATTTCAATTCTTCCCAGCTTGATCTATAGATTCAACACAATCCCAATAGAAACCCAAGCAACTCATTTTGCAGCTACAATAAACTGATTCTAAAGCTTCTGTGGAAAAGCAAAACATCTAGAATATCCAACACAATGTTGAAGCTGAACAGTTGGAAGGCTCACACTACCTCATTTCAAGATTTACCATAAAGCCATAGTAATCAGGACAGCATGGTATTGTCAAAAGAAAAGATGCATAGACGAAGAGAACAGAATAGAGAGCCCCAAAATAGACCCACACAAATACAGTCAATTAATCTTTAAAGAAGGCGCAAAGGCAAATCAGTGGAGAAAGGACAGTGTTTTTAACAACCAGTGCTGCAATGACTAGGCATAAGTACGTTAAAAAGATAATCTAAACAAAGACTTTCCTCCTTTTATAAAAATTAACACAAAATGTACCATTGACCTAAATGTAAAATGCAAAACTATAAAACTTCTGGAAGATATATCATAGGAGAAAATCTACAAGATTTTGGATTCAGTGATGACTTTTTATATACAATACAAATAGCATGATCCAGGAAAGAAAAAAAATAATAAGTTAGACTTCATTAAAATTAAAAATTTCTGGTTTGCAAAAGCTACTGCAAAGAGAATAAAAAGACAAGCCACGGCCAGGCGCACTGGCTCATGCCTGTAATCCCAGCACTTTGGGAGGCCGAGGCAGGGGGATCACGAGGTCAGGAGATCGAGACCATCCTGGCTAACATGGTGAAACCTCGTCTCTACTAAAATACAAAAAATTAGCCAGGCGTGGTGGTGGGCACCTGTAGTCCCAGCTACTCGGGAGGCTGAGGCAGGAGAATGGCGTGAACCCAGGAGGCGGAGCTTGCAGTGAGCCAAGCGAGATCGTGCCACTGCACTCCAGTCTAGGCGACAGAGCAAGACTCCGTCTCAAAAAAAAAAAAAAAAAAAGCCAAGAAGACAAGCCACAGACTAGGATAAGACATTTACAAAACATATATCTGATAAAGGACTGGTATCCAAAATACAAAGAACTAAAACTCAATAATAAAAAAAATCCCAATTTAAAAATGGGCAAAAAACCTGAACCTCACCAAAGAAAGATGTACATATGGCAAATAGCATGTGAAAAGATACTCAACATTATTTGTCATTAGAGAAATGCAAATTAAAACAATGAGATACCACTACATACCTATTAGAATGGCTAAAATCCAAAACACTGACAATACCAAGGATGCAAACTAAAAGGAACTCTCATTCATAGGTAGTAGGAATGCAAAATGGTATAGCCACTTTGGCACTTTGGCAGACAGTTTGGTGGCACTTTTTTTTATGAAACAAAACAAAACAAAACAAAACATAGTCTTACCATATGATCCAACAATCGCACCCCTGAATACTTACTTACTTGATTTGAAAATTTATATCCACATAAAAACCTGCACACAGATGTTTGTAGCAACTTCATTCATAATTGCCCCCAACAGTAAGCAACCAAAATGTCCTTCAGTAGGTGAATGGATAAACAAACAGTAGTATATACAGACAATGGAATACTATTCAGTAATAAGAAGGAATGAGCAATAAATCCACACAAAGACATGGATGAATCTTAAATGCATATTGGTAAGTGAAAGAAGCTAGTCTAAAAAGGTTATATTCTGTATGATTCCTTTTACATGATATTATGGGAAAGGCAAATTTATGGAGACAATAAACAGGTCAGTGGTTGCCACAGACTCAAGAGAAGAAGGGACTGAATAAGTAATGCACAGGGGACTTGTTAAGGCAGTGAAACTATTCTACATGATACTGTAATAGTGGATACACTATATATTTGTCAAAACTTACAGAACTTCACAGCACAAAGAATGAACATAGTGAATGCAAATTAAAAAAATCATTTAGGAGATTGAAGATCCCAGGATAGAATGCAGCATGTGAAAAAAGAATCTAACTGCATCACAAATTTATAAAACAGCCTCAATGAAAGGGATAAAGGGGAAAAGTGCTGACCCAGGTAACTGTGAAAATGAATAAAATTTGTAAGATTAAAGCAAAAGGAATGATGCATAAACACTGCACTCTTGATAAAGTTGTCTCTTATGGAGGGTATGGGTTAACAATTCTGAAACCACTATACATGTAGAGTCATGCTTTACTTAATGACATTCTGAGAAATGTGTTGTTAGGTAACTTCATCAACATGCAAACATCATAGAGTGTATTTACATAAACCTAGATGGTCTAGCCTACTACACACCTAGACTGTATGGTATAGCCTATCGCTCTCAGGCTACAAACCTGTATAGCATGTTACTCTACTGAATACTGTAGTCAACTGTAACATAATGGTAAGTATGTGTCTAAACACAGAAAAGTACAGTAAAAATTTGGTACTATTTATACCACAAACTATTAAAATGTGGTATCATATATGCAGTCTGTAGTTGACCAAAATGTCATTATGTAGCATATGACTATATAGCAGAAGTAAACAGTTAAGTAACAGATGATGAGTGGTAGGAACCAGGTTTCTCACTGTTGGAGTAGGAGGTTATAGACAAGCAAAGGGAGGAGGCTAGAATGATCCATGTGGTAATAGATTAGAATTAGAGACATGAGTATGATCTCATATTTAGCTTACTGTAGATACAGGTGGTTATATATACATATATTCATAGATATGTGTGTATGTGTGTATATATGTATGGGTCAGAATACACATATTTCCTTACTGCATTGGCTAACAGGGCCTAGAAGCAACAAATGCCTCAGTAGAAAGGAGCATACCTAGTATCCATATCATGGCTTCTAATACCATTTTCCAATAAAAGGAACCAGGGTTCCTTGGAGAAATGGTTGATTCTAGCACTGGGGCAGGAAATATATAATATGAGCCTAGAGCATATTGTAGTGCCAAAAAATAAGGATATGCTCAAAAAAGACCCCACAATGATAGGAGTTTGTCAAAGGGAAATGGAGCCAATTGAAAGAGTTCCCAATAGCCAAAGCTGGAACCATTTGAGCAACAAAATGTAGTAATGGTTTATAACTCAAAGCACAAAATAAATGAGTCCATACTGATACAAATGATTTAATAGATAAATAAATGGGACAGAAAAAGACAAATCTCCCATGTAAAACAATTCCAAATAATTTCTGTAGATATTTCACCCTCATGGAGGTGAAACCTAACTTCCTAGTCCTACGTGTGAACTAAACCAGGGGGTCCCCATCCACGGGGCCATGGACTGATACCAGTCTGTGGCCTGTTAGGAACCAGTCCGCGTAGCAGGAGGTGAGCAGACGGTGAGCAAGCATTACAGCCTGAGCTCCACCTGCTGTCAGATCAGTGGCGGCATTAGATTCTCAGAGGAGCACGAACCCTATTTGTGAACTGCGCATGCGAGGGATCTAGGCTGCACACTCCTTATGAGAATCTAACTAATGCCTGATGATCTGAGGTGGAACAGTTTCATCTCAAAACCATCCTCACCCCCCACCGCCGGTTTTGTTGAAGATGAAATTGTCTTCCACGAAACCGGTCCCTGTCCCTGGTGCCAAAAATGTTGGGGACCGCTGGTCTACGCAGTGACTTCCTTCCGAAGAGTACAGTATGGAAAGAGGAAAAAATAGTTTTACAGTGGATAAACCTGGCAAACATTACACCTCAGCCAGGTGATCAAGGTCAACATCAACAGTGATAAGTCATATTGATGGTATGTGCTCCTTAATAAGACATAATGAGAAAGACACTTCACCTCTGTGGTCTTCATCTCCAAAATTCCGTTGTAATAATGAGAAAAACATCAGACAAATCCCAATTGAGAGACATTCTACAAAATACCTGACCAGTACTCTTCAAAACTGTTAAGGTCATCAAAAACAAGGAAAGTCTGAGAAACTGCCACAGCCAAGAGGAGCCCTTAGCTCCTTGGAGACATGAAGAATATGTAATATAGTATCCTGGATGAGACATTTAGGTAAAAACTAAGTAAATCTGAAGAAATTATGTACTTTAGCTAATAAAAAAAAAAAGTAAGTGGGGGAAAAATTAGATGACATCAATTCTAAAATTTGGCCGTTTTCCTAATTAAGTAACCCAAATGAACCCTTTAAAGCCTGTGGACATCATCACAGGTTTCATTTTAAAGATTCACCATATTAAACTGATGTGGTTTATAGCCCTGCAGAGCTTTCCATATGGGCCACTTTTTTTTAAGTTCAAAAGGCAGCAGTAATGTTTGCCATTCTTCCAGGCTAAGTGTTTAGGGAAGTTCAAGTGTTATAAGAATGATTAATTTCAAAATACCTTTTCTTTTCGTTCCCACACAATCCACACAGTTGCTCTAGTCAGATAGCTTGAGGGAAGCCTAACTGAAGCGATGATAGTAGATTTCTCCATGAGCTGGAACCCAAGATATTTTACTTTGTTTCCAGTTTCTCTCTGGAGGAAAACTATGACATATTTTTACAGTGTGGCAAAACAAATAGAAATGTTTCGCAATTTACTTGGTAAATTTCAAGTACCCTCAGGTTTTTTATTCTATCACATTTGAGTATTAAGATTTTTTCTCTTCTGCTGGATTTTGGTAGGTTATGTTGAAACTCAGCAGGCAGTATTGGGGAACACAGCCTACCCAATAATATGCTTAGGCTTTGAAGTCATCCCTGACTCTTTTCTATTTTATTTCCATATCTAATTGGTCCTATCAGTTCCCCCTCTGAAATTTGTCCAGAACTTATTTCTTCCTCTACATTCCTGCTGTCTTCATTCAGGCCTTTTGATCTTTTGCCTAGATTATAAAAAAACAAGTTTCACTCACTGGTCTTCTCGTCTCCAACCTACACTACTCAAGCCACCCTCCACACTGCCAAAAATTCTCTAAAACTCAAATGTGATCATATCATTCCTCTGCTTTTAGGTCATTTGATGGTGCTTTGGTTACAAATGAGGTCGAAAAGTGTACACAATCTGGACCCCACCTAGATTTCTAACTAGATCTCCTCCTACCCTAGCCCCTGCAGTCTTCCTTCTTGCTCCAACTGCCACCACCCTTCCCACCCCAGGGGCCTCAGACCTCAAATCTGCAGACTCCGTTTCTTGAATATAAAAGGCTCTCTCATGCTGCTGGACCTTTACCTGTGTTGCTGTCCCTGCCAGGAATGTCTCCTCATTCAACAGTTAGGGAGTAGCAAGGCACACTAGGCAGAAAGACAGGGAGGTGAGGAAAAAAAGGGAATCGACGAGCATTACTAAAACAGCACAGTGCTAGGCTCATATCTGAGTGTTCCATAAGTATCAAATGAATAAGTGAATGAATGAATGAATGCACTGCTGACCATAAGGTGCATGCTGCAGAGGCAGGCAAGTGAGAACAGATGGACTATGAGAACAGTCCTCCGTGTTTTTCTGTTACTCAAACTCTTCTTCTATTCCCTCCACCTTCTTTCACATCTCCATGTTTATGTTTCTTCTAATTTACAAACTACTGTAACACTACCTCAGATGCATTTAACCATGCCATGCATAATTTATTCATTCATTCCTCATAAATCAAGCCCTCTAGCCATCTGGAAAACAAGAACCACTTTTATTGCCTTTCAAGACCCTTCTCACTAATCTTTTTAGTACGTGCTATTGTGCCTGGTACAAAATGTAGTATTTTATGCAGTTTCACCTCTGAATATCAAGGACATTGTGACCTTTTTGTTGTCGTTGTCTTTATTAGGAAATCCCACGTGAAAACATTAAATAAAGTAAGAGCAATTAGAAAGCAAGCAAGAAAGTTATATCACTACAGAGTGGGCTATAAGTGGGCTGATTTTGGTGTGTGTCTCATGAAAAGCAGCCTCATTATTTTATGGTTAGACCTTGTAAACTAGAAGCAGTAGTTCTCCTGTAAAGGCTAATGAAAAGTGATGAAGGACTATTCATGTGAAAACACACTCTACAGTCATAGGTAATGTCAAAATCTCATTCTGCTTCAGTTTTCTAGTCTATGAAATGAGAATAATACATAGTCACTTGCCCCAATCATCTACTGAGAGCAACATGAACACACAAAGTACTTTGCAGTTATAGATGACGGATACCATTTTCTATTAGAGGTAACAATGATTAACCACTCTGGTTTAACCAGAAGGCTTTAAGTAGAGGTAGCCAATGTAAGCTTATGAATCCCCCTAACTGACCACTTCACTAAAGTCAGTGACTGGTATAACTGACTCAGTATGGTTATAACTACACATAAGCAGAAGCAATATGATAACACAGTTCTCTTTTGTAGAAGTAGGCAGATGACCACTAAATACTATACCATGAGTACCCTTCCTTTATGAACTTTAAATTCAGGGGCCCTCTCCTACTGTCGCTTTCCTGACATATCTTCCCAAGGCAAATTCCTTGTTATATTTTTTAACCTGTGGCTTTTATACTGGTATGTTCACCCCAAATTAGTCACCTCCTCAGAGAAACCTTCCCTGACCTTCCTAAGTGTTATTCCCCGGTTATAATCTATTGTCATTCAGTTTATTTCCATCCTAGTACTTATCATGATGGGTAATTAACTAAGTAACCTTTTTACTCATTTACTGCCCTCCCCAACTAGCTCTAAGTTCTAGGTCAATATTTGTCTTAATCCCACCACTGTATCCCCAGTGCCTACAATAGTGCCTGGTTCACAGCAGGCGCTCTAAAACTATTTGTTTAACAAATTGATGAAGGAGTTTCATCCTTACAGTGACAATAAGGTTAATTCAAACTTACTAGCGTGACATTCAAGGCCCGACTGTAAGATCCTTTGAGCTGGCTGCACCACGGCCAAGCCATTGTGACATTCCCCTACCCTTGTGATAATGTACTTTGTGATATTCCCCATCCTTGTGAATGTACGTTGTAACATCCTCCCCGCTCTTGAGAATATACTTTGTAACATCCATCCCCTGCCTGCAAAAATTGCTCCTGACTCCACCGCCTATCCCAAACCTATAAGAACCAATGATAATCCCACCACCCTTCACTGACTCCTTTCTTGGACTCAGCCCACTTGCACCCAAGTGAATAAACAGCCTTGTTGCTCACACTATGCCTGCTCAGGTGGTCTCTTATACGGACGCACATAACACCAACTAAGCTATCTGGACTTACATTATGCCTTTTTATACCTCCATATATTCTGCCTGTTGATATCTCTGTAAAAGCATACTTTCTGCTTCAAGTGTTCTTCCTACCAAATAACTAATCTTTCAAGACCTCGCTCCAAAACACCTTTTCTATGAAATCTCCAGTCCTTCGCAGACACACACACACACGTGAAATGCTTATTCTGCTAAATTCCTATAAAAGCTATAGAACTTATAATACAGGGTTGTAGCAATAATAATAATAAAATAATGATACCGAACATGTTATTGAGCACTTAACTGTATGCCAGGTATAGTTATAAGCACTATATATGTATTATCTCATTTAATCCTGAAAATAACTCTAAGGGGTAGGAACTATCATAAGCATTTATGTGGCTATTTAGCTAGCCATAATCAACTTCATGAAGGCAGGGATGGTATCTTCAAGACTTGCTAATTCCCAGAGCTCAGCAAAGTGTCTACAATGCCATATGTACTTAATATGAATTTGCTACATAATGAATTTGACAGCAGTTCCTTGTCCTCTGTCTACTTTGACAATGGCAATCCCAGTTAAAGAACCAGAATTTTAAAGTAATTATACAAATGTAATCTTAAAGTGATACTGTCCTTTCTAAGTACAATAAGGAATTCAGAAGTCATAAAGGAAAGGGGCAATATACATGGCTATATAAACATTTTAAATATCTGTAAATTAAAGTTAAAAGAGACTAACTAGAAGTGGATAAAATACATTAAACCTACATCAGACAAAAGAGTAATAATAGTATATGAAGGGCTCTGGTAAAGAAATAAGAATAAATAATCAGCCCATTAGAAAAATAGGAACATCACATGAACAGGAAACTTCCAGAGAAAGAAATTGAAATGGTTTGTAAACATATAAAAATATTCTCAACCTCATTAATTTAAAAAATGAAAATTAAAATAATGAGATTTATTTATCCTATCATATTGTAAAGATGAAAAAAGAATGGTAATGTCAGCACTGGTAAGATTGTGGGGAAATAGGCACTCTTATACACTCATGTGACAAAAATACTCTCATATGCTTAGAAGACACAGATACGAGGTTGTTTGTTGCAGCATTGTTTGTAACAGCAAAAGATCAGAAACAACTGAAATATGCATCAATAGAAGCTTGGTTAAATAAACCATGGCACAAACATACCATGAAATTGTATGCAGCCATTGAAAAGAATATGTAGCTAGGTAACCAGATAACCAAGGAGGGGGATTTTAATTTGACAAATGCATTCCAGTTAATAAAAAATCCAATTATAGAAAGAGGAAAGGATTTCAACATACACTTCATCAAACAGTATATAAGGTGGGCAGATATGCACATGAAATGCTATTCAACGTCATTAGCCATTAAGGAAATTAAATTGAGACAATGATGAGATAACACTACATACGTATTATAATAGGATGGCCAAAATACCAAGGGCTGTTAAGGGTGCAGAGCAAGTAGAACTCTCATACATAGCTAGTTCAGATGCAAAATGGTACCAGCACTCTGGAAAATGGTTTGTCAGTTTCTTATAAGGTTAAACATATTTACCATATGACTAAGTGATCCTACTCCTGGGTATACTACTCAGCAAGAAGAAGAAATGAACAACTTAGATAAATCTCCAAGGCATTAATCTGAGTGAAAGCAGTCTCAAGGAATGACATACTATGTGATTCCATGTACATGACATCATTGAAAAGAAAAAAACTATAAGGACAGAGAAAAGATCACTGGTACCAGGGGTTAGGGAGGAAGGAGGTCTGACTACAAATGAGTGGCAAGAGGGAATTCTCTGGGGAGTTGAACTGTTCTGTATCCTGTCAGTGGTGGTAGTTAAAAGAATCTAGCCATTTGTTAAAAACTCACAGGACTGCGTGCTAGAAAATAAAAAAATAAAATTTTATTGTACATAAACTTTAAAAAATTAAGATAAATTATCATCACCAATAATGATACCTCCTACTTCTCGGTCTAAGGGAGGAACATCATCTCTCATGGAGAAATCCATAGTGGTCGCTGGAATGTCCATCAAGTCTTCATCACTGGAGCTGTTCTGGAAGCTACTAAAACTCCCCTGCTGAAAGCCTCTGTTATCCATGGCACCTGTGCAGAAAGAAAAATAGGAGGCTTATAACAATGATCCTCAAGTCCCTTACCCGTAACGTTTGCCATTTGAACCATTTTGAAGTATACAATTCAGTAGCATTGAGTACACTTACTGTGTGCAACTATCACGACTATCCATTTCCAGAACTATTTCATCATCCCAAACAGAAACTCTGTACCCAACAAACAGTAATTCCCCATCCCCCAGGCCCTGGTAACCTCTATTATAGTTTTTGTTTCTATTGATTTGCTGATTCTGTATATTTCATATAAATGAAATCACACTTTGTGTCTGGTTTCTTTCACTTAGCATATTTTCAAGATCCATCCATGTTACAGCATGTATCAGCACTTCATTAATTTTTATGGCTGAATATTATTTCACTGTATGGATAGACCACATTTTGTTTATCTATTCATCAGCTGATGGACATCTGGGTAATCTTCACCTTTTGGGTTGGCACTTAGTCTTATGTCTTCTTTCATGTTCTTGCATGAATATATTCATGCAAACTAAATATATTCAGTTACCCTCTAGATATAATGTACCTCTAGCATTACCATGTAGTTGATGGCAGTATTTGAGAACCATTCAAATGAGTATAAAACCAAATGAGGGCATGTGTACAAACATAACAGTAGTTCACAAGTAATCAACTGAAATAAAAACTAGACATCAGTACTGAGAAATGTGCTGGCCATTTGGGAATGGGAAAAAAAAATTATCTTATTCCTCTGCCTCTCCCAGATGTCTTAATACAGTGTACATGCACAAAAAATACTAGATGACTGACATGGGGAAAAGAAACATAGTGTGCCATTCAGTGCTGTTCTTAAGAATTTAATATTAAAGATGAAAAATGTTCTTCATCCCAAGTGTATTTTTTCAGATTATAAATTTTACTTAAAAATATTAGTATACTGATTTATTTGGTTTTTAAAAGCATTATGGCCAACTTTACGTAGGCCCACCCTCCCTATTCTTTAAAGAAAATCTTAGTGAAAAATCATAGCCAGAAAAGTTCTACTGAATTACACAAATATTATTTGTTTTAAACTTTCCAACTCTTTTAAGAAACTTCTTGTCCTAGGTTGTCAGAACTAAGAGTGATGAATGTGGTAAAAAAACAAATAGGATAAATCAAGTAAGAGGCCTAAAAAGTAGGCCTTAAATATTCAGCAAAAAGGAGAAAGAACCAACATTTACCAGGTACTTGTCAATTTCTAGGCACTGGGCTATGTGCTTAAAATGAATTATTTCCTTTAATTTTTCCTACATTCCTATGCTATGGCATTATCACTCCTAGTGCAGATAAGGAAACTGAAAGCTGCAAAAGGCTAACTTGCCCAGTTAGTGTTGTTGTTGTTGTTGTTTTTAAAGTTAAGGTCCAAATCATGTGTTCGATTTCACAATACCTCATTTGTGATAAAGAGACCAGCTTGACCGAAGTGTGAGTGACATTTATGAACACCTACTATGTATGAATCACTGTGGGACAGTGGGCCAGATACAAAAATGATGCTGGATAGGCCAGATGAGATGAAGATTGATTGGCAAAGACTTGTGAGTTAACGACATCAAGGTGATGATTGAAACTAAGAGAACAGATACCCCAAGGGAAATTTCCTGTATAAATGTTTGAGGTGATGGATATGCTAATTACTTTGATTTGATCATTACACAAAGTATACATGTGTTGAAACATCACACTGTACCCCATAAATATGTATAATTATATGTCAATTTAAAATAAAATTTAAAAAGAAATGCAATCTCAATGTTCTTCTTTAGCATGCACACGTAACTTGAAATCTGTGCAAATGTGAACTAAATAATAGGTTATTCTGGAACACTACCATGCATACATGATGATATATGGTCAGGTAGGGAAGGATACAAAGTTACCCCAAGGTACTAATAACGTACAAAATTATTTACCATAAAACAACTTCCTCAGCTACAAAAGTTAACCTTGATGTGTGGATCAAATGGGTGCTGGGATACTAAGAAGCCATGTTTTATAGCCTCAGCCAAGCTCCCTTGCTGCTCACCAATCCGACCTCGCTGGACTTTTCTGCCCTTCATTATCCTGCTTTCTTCAATCCCTTTCTCCGGAGAGGACTCTCTCAGTAAAGGACTCACACAAAATCCTGTCTCTGCTTCTGCTTCTAGGGAACCAGGCCTAATACAGGATTGTTAGCAGGTTTTTCCTATTACCAACAACACACAAGAAACTGACTCTGTCTTCCCTCCTGTCATTCAGGAAGAAGTGCCTTTACTTTTTATTTAAGAAAAAAGAAAATCAGCCGGGCATGGTGGCTCACACCTGTAATCCCAGCACTTTGGGAGGCCGAGGTGGGTGGATCACCTGAGGTCAGGAGTTCAAGACCAGCTTGACTAACATGGTGAAATCTCGCCTCTACCAAAAATACAAAAATTGGCCAGGCATGGTGGTGTGTGCCTGTAATCCCAGCTACTCAGGAGGCTGAGGCAGGAGAACCTGGGAGGCAGAGGTTGCAGTGAGCCGAGATTGTGCCACTGTACTGCAGCCTGGGTGACAGAGCAAGACTCCATCTCAAAAAAAAGAAAAAAAAATTCATTCTGTGTTGATGTTGGTCAGGTTAAGAGTGCATCCAAAGCATCTTTACTTGGGCTTTTGGGCACATGCTGGCTCATATAAGTTCATTTTGTTTTTTAATGATGAAACTATTTTGTCTGCTTTACAAATAACTGTACCTTATAGTGAACATTGTAACACACAACATGTATAAGATCAGGAAACATTGTTGGGTAATATTTAAACATTTGGATCTCCTAAGCACGGTTAAACAACACCACACAGAATCACATGACAAAACTGCCAATATAAGGCCTTATTTCACTTCTGAGGCTTGTTATTTCTTGGAACACCACTCAGGATGTATATATACCATGCATATAAACGTATTACTATTTATCTCTTGTGGGTTTTTTTTTTTTTTTGGTTTGTTTTTGAGACAGGGTCTTGCTCTGTCACCCAGGCTGGAGTGTGGTGGTGCCACTACTGCTCACTGCAGCCTTGGCCTCCCAGGCTCAAGCAATCCTGCCACCTCAGCATCCCAAGTAGCCGGGACTACAGGCGTGTGTCACTGTGCCCCACTTAATGTTTTTTGTTTGTTTGTTTTGCTTTTTGTAGAGATAGGGTCTCACTATTTTGGCCAGGCTGGTCTTGAACTCCTGGGCTCAAGCAATCCTCCCACCTCAGCCTCCCAAAGTGTTGGGATTACAGGCGTAAGCCACAGCACCCTGCCTACTATTTATCTCATTGGTAGAATGACTCACTGTTAGCAGCAGACAAGACCATGGACATAAACATACAACATGTAACAGCTATAATCAAGGTTAACTAGTTAAATCATGACTTTCTCTCTTATAAGCCCCTGGACCTCTTCCTGGAAATGTTGACCTCAACCTTTGACTCTATGCGTCAATGTTTTCTGTTCTTGCTTTGAACGTAACATAAGCAGATTCCTTCAAACCAGTAACATTTCTATGTTGATTGCTAATTTGCTCCCACTTTCCAAATTTCTCAACTGACTTTTGAGGAGAATCAAAATTTGGAAAAACATAAACTTCCTGAAAAGTGCTGGAAGGAATACCCATATGTAATTGCTACTTGGAACAGATCCTGTTCCAGGATTATGGGGTTCATGATCTTGATACTCTTGAAGATTACAGGCCAATTATTTTGTAGACAATATTTCAATTTTGGTTTGTTTGATGTTTCCTCACAAATAGACTCAGGTTATACATCTTTGGCAATAATATCAGAGAAGTGACATTGTGTTCTTCTATTTGCATCCTGTTAGAGGGCATATACTTTTTATTTGCCCCACTAATGATGATACTTATTTGATCACTTGATAAAAATGATATCTTCCAGGTGTTTACATTGTTAATATATCATTTGTCTCTTTGTAATAGTGATTATTTTATGATGAGGTACTTTGACACTAAGTAAAAAACATTTCTTATAAAAACATTTTCATTCAATCATTTATTTATATATAAATAAATCCTAATTTTTTCAATGGGTTATAATCTATTGCTATTGTTTTCATACTCAAATTTTCCAAACTTGTCCAGTGGGAACCTTTTCAAGCTGGCTTCTATGTTCTTTTGACATATCCCCATCATGCTTTGAGAATTAACTTAATTTCTGTCACAAAAGACATTCCAGACTCATCTTGTATTTTCATGCTCCATCTCCAAAATCAGCCATTTCTTCCAGGAACTCTGAGTCCTTTTAGTTGGGGGTGGTATTTAAAAGACATGATCTGGGTGCTTATTGTTATTGGGGTTGCTGCTCCCCAATGGACATAGGTAGGGAACACACACACACTTTCACACATATTTTCACATCCACCTATATATTGACAACATACGTTTTACATATATGAATATTTACACATATAAAAAACGTAAGTTTTCACTTATATCTGATTCCAATCCAACATAACAAGGCTCAATCTAGTCTTTTCTCTTCCTATATATGTACCTTCCCCTTCATTAACAATGAAAAATCTTTTAATCTTTTTACTTTCTTGAACAATCCCCCTGTATATAACCAGTCTCCTATCTTTTCCTCAACTCTTCTCTGCACAGATGCTCTCCTCATACCTGTCAGGTTGACTCACACAACTGAACTACTACTCCATGTAGATTCCTTCTTTACCCTGCTCAGCCTCTGACACCCACAGCAAGCCATATATCCATGTGGAAGTCCAGACGTCATCTTCAATGTGTTTAAGTTCTAGTATTCAAGCCAACCACCTGAGTGGGTGCCCTTCTCATATCACTTGGGCTCTGACTCCCTAAGCAAGGCCACCTACATGCACAGATGTCCTCTTTAAACAAACAAAATAAATACAAAGAAAAAAGAAAACAAATAGCCCCTCCACTTTGCTCTGGATCTTAGCTCCTACGTAACTCAGATAACAGATATTTCCCAGATTTAATCTGACTTATTAAGGAAACTTACTATTTCTAGCTCTCATTTCTCCCTCAAGCTACAGTCCTGAATTACCAAGAACTCCAACAGACACTTTTATTGCTACTTTAACCTTAATAGCAGGACAAGGGAAAAAATAGTGAAAATAATATTAACCTAAACACAAATGATAAAATCCAAACAAGACAAATCAACTTTCCTTTATAAATGTAGGCAGCATCAGAGTCAATATTTATGGTTAATGTTTGTCTAACTCTGAGATTTACATTTGACAAACCTACAAAAAGCACTCAACCTCACATGCAGGCACTCAAGGTTTCTAGAAATCTTAGCTAAAAACAAGAACCATTTTAGCTGACGAGAATAACTGAGCCTAAGAGAGTAGCACAATTCAATAAGTTTTCTTTTAGTGTAAATTTATTAAACGCCCATGAGTTCTATACGGTGACTAGCACAGAAAGAAAAAGCAAGAAAATTTGCAAAGTAATGCAGAATTCCCTTCCCTCTCTCTCCCCTCACTGGTTATATTTCACTCAGGAAGTGATTTAAAATACATGGTTCCAGCAACTCTACATTAGCCAAACAAATCATAGGAAGTAAAGGTATAGGGAGTCCAAAAATAACTTATCTCTGGCTTTGGAATGTGTCCTGTAGTCATAGTTTCAGATGGGTGTACCTATTGTTCTGGGAATTCATTAAAACAAAATAATGACACTATAAGATGAAGACCCAACAAAGGAGAAGCTGGAAAACTTTTTAGTTTCCTCGTAGGCACCTTATGAACTTCTTCCTGTAACCCACTGACAGAACAATCCAGCTAAATTGAGCTGCCTCATTTCAAACATTTCCTGCAGCAGCTATCTGGTTCACTGTTTGGGTTATAAAGTGTCCCTTTAGTAAATGCATAGAAAGAAAGGGTCAACAAAAGAAAATTAGAAGAAGCAAGTAAATCAAGCAAAACAGATGTTATGAATACAATCAGTAAAAGTGAAAGTGGTATTTACCCACGGTGCAAGTGATATTGTCCATTTTGATATAGTCTTTAGAATGTTCAAGAGAAAAAATTAAAGCTGCAGAGTAATGAGAAACCAATTCAATGTTCCTTAGAGTCTAGTTGAACTCCAAGCCCAGTGCTCTTTCCATAACACACTGGGGCTTCACTATGACATGTCAGTCCAGAGAATGGCACATCTGGAAGAAATTAAACTTCTAGATGGCCACAAGCCTGAGGTCAGCCAGAATTTGGGGTAGGCCAGGAACAAATGTAATAGGATTTGATTTATTTTCCCAACTAGAGGATTACAGATAGGACTTGCCATGAAATTGAGAGCTAAGGAGGAGAGCAAACAGGGGAAATTGTTTGGCTGATATTTGTGTTACAAAGCTTGTATGCCCTTTGTCACTTTCTTGCTTAAAATTATAAGCTGGTTCCCCATGAAGTTTAAAACTTCTTTGCATGGCATTCAGTGCCCTATCAAATATGGATCCCATCTACACCAACAGACTTATCTCCTGCCACAAATTTGTTATACCCTACCTAGGCCATGTACTTTCAGGCCTCTATGCCTGTGCTCAGGCAAGCTGCCCTATGTGGAATCCCACCCACCCCCACCTCCATTCTTTTTTCAGTATGGTAAAACCCCATTCAACATACCTAGGGCCAGCTCAAATAGGCTTTCCTCTCAACATTCCCTTTGTTCACGTAACTATGTTGACTGCATAATCTCTTCTACTTGAGTCTTGTGACTACACCATGTCCTTCTCACTTCATTGTTCTAGCAACTCCAGTGTTGTCTCAGAGTAGGTGTTCAATAAATGCTTACTGAGGAGTATTCCAGTTGGGGAGGAAAGGTTAAGAGGTAATCAACATATTTATATGGCTGACACTCAATAAATCTTTACCTTGCCCTATGAGGGAAGGGAATTAGGGATATAAAAAGAGTTTATTACTTCATCATTACTCTCAAGGAATTTATGATCTAGTTGGGAAGAAAACCTTCACACCATGCAATTACACAGCAGCTAGGTGTTAAATTGTTACAACTGGCATTCAGAAAATGGAACGGGAGATTGTAAGCTAGAGACTTCAGGGAGGAGAGAGGGTATTCCAGGACCAGGAAACAAAATGGCCAAAGACTTGAAGATGAGACTGAAGGTGGCATTCGTGCTTGGCTAGAAGACAAGGAAGGTGTCTATGAACAAATGGATAGAGACAGGTCATGAAGGACCTGGGAAGTCAATGGAGTCACTGAGGTTTTTGAGGAGCAACATGATAAAAACATCATTTTAGGAGGTAAGTGTGGCAGCAGTAGTCTGGAAGAGAAGAGGAGGAAAGGGCTGGTAAGGCAGTTTGCCATTTCCAATTTCAATGTAGGTGATTTTGGTTGGAGGAGAAAGAAGGAAAAGGGAAGGAAGAGTACACATTCCCAATAATTGTACTAAGATCAAGGCAAGGGCCCTTGATGGGGGTGGACGGGATGGTGCTAGTTTGTGGTATGGCTTACTGGCATCCTGTTTTACTAGTGACATTGACATGTGTTGGTTCAAATAAATTAATAACATCTCAACTAACCCATTTGGCAAAAACAAATGTATAAAACAACAGGTGGGCTGACACACGTGACCCCACAAATGAAAATATAAAGCATGTCACATATTTCACTGCTAGCAAGCACAGAGAATCAATAAACTTTTCTATTTCTTTCTTATTTTTGCTCCATAAAAGTATCTGTTGACCTATACATGGCATTCTGGGTAAGTAATATATGCCGGATACTGCAAACACAGAAAACAGAGAATGCAAGAGGAAGAAGGGGATTAGAGATGCATTATACAATTAACGAACATACAAGTATTGTCATATCATTTAAAATAAAACATTAAGACAATCTGAAGTAAAGCAGTGAAAGCAATAGGAGCTGACACACACATAAAATCACCTTCTGTGTACCCACTATACTTTGAGCTACTCAAGGACAGAGTTACTTAAATCTGTGCTCCCAAGTGCCTGACACAAAAAGAGGGCTCAGAAAATAATCCAGCTTATACTCCATTTCCAGTTTTAGTTACTTTATTTTGAGAAATGGAAATGAAATGCAAATCTTGCATGTTAATCTCTGAGTGCCACAGAACGTGCTTACTTCAGAGGCTTGGACTAATTCTTAACCTATAGCACTTTCTCCACCCGTTAGAATTTCAGATATTTCAGGCTAGAATTCCAGGAGGAAATAGTAGTGCTTCTACTTACAGAGTAGTCTTCATCTGGGAGTTATCCTTACAGATGAGTAGGGGTTATGAGAAAAAGGTGAGGACTCTGAACAGGCAATACCAGAGCAGCAGTTCTCAAACTTTTTGCTCTCAGGATCCCTTTAGTCATCAAAATTACTGAGGACCCTTAAAGAGCTTTTATTTATATGGATAACATCTATAGATACATATTGTATTTGAAATTAAAATGGAAAAATGTTTAAAAGATGTAATGATTTATTTAAATGTCACAACACTCAAATGTCTGTGTTAATAGAGGATTACTGGATTCTGCTTAACATATTCTACTAGTTCTCAGAGGAATGACATCTTCACCCATACTACAGTCTCCAGAAAATTCCACTGTATATTCATGAGAAAATGAGTAAAAAAGGCAAATAATATCTTAATATGAAAATAGTTTTGACCTTAAAGACCCCCTAAAAGGGTCTCAATAACTCACAGACTATACTGTGAGAATGTCTGAAGTAAAGAAATAACTAAGCATGGACAAATTGTACTTAGGCAACACCCACAGGTGATGAGAAAGAGGAAGAGGACAAACCAGTCAGAAGAGACCATGTGGACAGCTGGGAAAGTGAAGCAAATAACAAACTAATATTTTCTGTAAATTCTCCCAAAGGAGTAACAGCCTATAGAGAGAGATTGTTTAAATCATTAAAATTGGATTCTAATAGATGAATAGGCAAAATACATTGGTAGACAATTTGTTTTTTAATGGCTTTAAAAATTCAGGTAAATTAAAATTAAAACAATAATATGCTATGTTCCCTTAGCTAATCAGCTTTTCTTTGGTGTTATCTCAGAGATTCTTTAGATATGATAACAAATATCCTGTTATACAGGCTTTCAAGAGTGTCATAAATGGGAAGTGTAGAGAAGCACCCTGGAGGATCAAGGACGAGGGTCTACCAGGCCTGACGAAGACACTAGAAATGTAAAGATCACTTTCACTTTGGAACATACATGTAAAACTCCTAAATAAAACTTTAACAAACTAAATATAGCATCACCTTGAAAGATTTGCCTGCTATATATAAGAAGGAATTATTCCAGGAATGCAAGACCGGTATCACATGGGAAACTAACAACATAAGTGATCAGATTAACAGATTAAAATTTTAAATCCATAATTATCTTATCTCAACAGATGTCAGGAATTGATTTTTAAATTTACAGTCATTCTGTATTTAAAAGTTTAAAATGTTCCATGTAGAGGATTACTTTCTTGACATGATGTAGAATATCTAATTAAAAAACCAAGAAGCAAATACCATTCCCCTTAATACAGGAAGGCATGATACTTCTTGTTGCCAATTTTATTTAATACAGTACAAGAAAAGCTTTAAAAGGACAAAAATGAGGAATGCATATAGAAAAGGAAGATATATGGTATTCCAGTTTGGATTACATGAATGCATACCTATACAACTCCAAAATTACCAACTAAAAATAGCCGAAAGTAATATATGAACTCATAAATTAGAAGGTAAATCTACTAAAAACTGCATTCCTACATATAACCATAGAACTAGAAAATATAATGATAAAAGAATTCATATATGATAGAGACATAATAGAGACATAAACCTGAAACACAATATTACTTTAAAATTTATAAAAAGCCAAATAGGAATGAAAAAAGGAACATATAAATCAACAGAGATGTATTATGCTCTTGACTGGAAAGTCTAAATATACCAAGAATGAAATAGACTCTAATTTGAATTATGTTACATCTATATATTAATCTAAAGTCCCCATGGCATCCTTTATATAACTTGACAGACTGGTAGTGATATTCATCTAGAAGAATAAGTAGACACAGATACTAGTATATGTATTTCCTTAAATGTAAATATGGCAAATTTATCTGTAGATTTTCGTCTTCTACAAAGAAGCAATCATCAAAACCTTATGGCACTGGGTTAAGAATAGAAAGTTTTTGTGAATAGTGCTGCAATAAACATATGTGTGCATGTGTCTTTATAGCAGCATGATTTATAATCCTTTGGGTATATACCCAGTAATGGGATGGCTGGGTCAAATGGTATTTCTAGTTCTAGATCCCTGAGGAATCGCCACACCAACTTCCACAATGGTTGAACTAGTTTACAGTCCCACCAACAGTGTAAAAGTGTTCCTATTTCTCCACATCCTCTCCAGCACCTGTTGTTTCCTGACTTTTGAATGATCGCCATTCTAACTGGTGTGAGATGGTATCTCACTGTGGTTTTGATTTGCATTTCTCTGATGGCCAGTGATGGTGAGCATTTTTTCATGTGTTTTTTGGCTGCATAAATGTCTTCTTTTGAGAAGTGTCTGTTCATTGGAACCAACCCAGATGTCCAACAATGACAGACTGGATTAAGAAAATATGGCACATATACACCATGGAATACTATGCAGCCATAAAAAATGATGAGTTCATGTCTTTTGTAGGGACATGGATGAAGCTGGAAACCATCATTCTCAGCAAACTATCGCAAGGACAAAAAACCAAACATCGCATATTCTCACTCATAGGTGGGAATTGAACAAAGAGAACACATGGACACAGGAAGGGGAACATCACACACTGGGGCCTGTTGTGGGGTGGGGGGAGGGGGGAGGGATAGCATTAGGAGATATACCTAATGCTAAATGACGAGTTAATGGGTACAGCACACCGACATGGCACATGTATACATATGTAACTAACCTAAACGTTGTGCACATGTACCCTAAAACTTAAAAAAAAAAAGAATAGAAAGTTTAGCAATGGATCCAAACTATTTGAACTTAATAGTTGCTAAATCAGAAGCAACACAAATATAAGGAAAGAATCACTTTTTAGTAAATAGTTGAGGAATCGCTCAGTATCGAAATGAGGAACATAGAATTACAACATGTACCACAGTGCGAACATTCCAGATGGGATTTTTAAAAGTTGATTTTTAAAAAAACATAGAATAGTATATTTGTCCCAGATGTGAATAGACAAAATTAGTTCTGATCTAGAAAGATATAAAATTGATTAATTTATACATACTAAAATAAAGAAATAACTTCTTGCGTCAGGGAATGTATGCAATAAAATGAAGTGAAAGGAACAGAAAAAGGACATATCTGCATCATCATTGATAAAGGCTAAAGAAAAGGTGGATGCAAATATCCAAGTAAAAATCAAAGGATGACTTCCAGTTTCAAGTCCAGTGTATAAGAAGCTTGGAAGTCATCACTCCCATCCCCACAATACAAACTGGAAATCAGCAACTCTTCTCAGCTCCATCAGAGAACTGAGATCACAGGGCAAACTGCTGCCCCCAAAATTAGAGAAACAGACAGACGGATACAGAGAATCATAGCTTACATGAACAGAAACCTCCATAGGAACACGAACAGAAACTTACAGTTTAGGTTCCCTGGGGTAAGAAAACCTAAACTATAACTGAAGAATAGTTGGAGGCTGAGTGTGGATAAGCTCAAAAGTTTAAAAACTCCAGGGAGCCCAGTCTTAGGGGGACCTCACACTTTGAAGAGTTTTACCTCCAGGAGTCCTAAAACATTCTTGTTCTTACAGTGAAGATCAGAGAAAAATCTCTTTCTGCCTCCAGCAGGGGGAGGGGAAACAGTCATTTTACAATTACAACCAGAGCATTTGGTTTTTCTTATAAGGCATACCTTCATGAAAAACTATTTTATCAGGGCCTAATCAACTTGGGAGAAAGTCAATATTTAATTCTGTCTCCCACCAGCCTTTCTATCTCACCTAAGTGGGGAAAAAACAAAACGAAAGGGAGAAGCACTGTTCAAAGTCATAACTGAGGGCACAGGCTCACTAAAAAACTGAAACCTAATCATATGACTACAGAATGCTTCCATTCTCTCAACATTTTATCACTACTTCTACAGAGATCCTGTATAATAATAGGGGAATATGACTGAAAGAATTGTACATTTTAAACCTAGTTAAGAAGTCTCTAGGGAAATGGAAACCCAAATACACAAGAGTCAAAAACAGACACTAGTGGAAATCTTAGCCTCTGACACATTTAGTTACAGCAAATGTAAACACAGCCTAACTCCTATCCAGATAAACATAAACCTTATACTAAAGGTCTATTTACCTCAGTCACTTTTACCCAGTAGATCATGTCTAGCTTTCAACAAAAAAATACAAGGTATACTAAAGGACAAAAAAGAAAAAAAAAAACACTGCATGAAGATAAACAGTCAGACAGGGAAGGAATGTTGGAATTATTATAACAGCAATTTAAAATATGTTTAATATGCTAAAGGCCCTAATGGAAAAAGTGGACAACACACAAGAGCAGATGAGTAATGTAAGCAGAGAGATGGAAATCCTAAGAAAGAATCAAAAGGAAATGCTAGAAATCAAAAACACCATAACAGAAATAAAGAATGCCTTTCATTGACTCATCAATAAATTGGACACAGCAGAGAAAGAATGAGCAAGCTGGAAGAAATAGCAACAGAAACTTCTGAAACTGAAATTCAAAGAGAAAGAAAATGGAAAAGGAACAGAATGTCCAAGGACTGTGGAACAATTACAAAAGACATATAACGGGAATAACAGAAGGAGAAGAAAGGAATACAAGAGGCCAGGCGTGGTTGCTCACCCCTGTAATCCTAGCACTTTCGGAGGCCTAGGTGGGCGGATCACGAGGTCAGGAGTTCGAGACCAGCCTGGCCAACATGGTGAAATCCCGTCTCTCCTAAAGATACAAAAAATTAGCCAGGCATGGTGGCACGCACCTGTACTCCCAGCTACTCAGGAGGCTGAGGCAGAAGAATCACTTGAACCCAGGAGGCAGAGGTTGCAGTGAGCCGAGATTAAGCCAATGTACACCACTGTACTCCAGCCTGGGCAACAGGCCAAGACTTCGTCTCAAAAAAAGAAAGAAAAAAATAGAAGAAATACATAAAGTAATAATAACTAAGAATTTCTCCAAATTAATGACAGATACCAAACCACAGGTCCAGGCAGGAAGCTCAGAGAACACTAAGGAGGATGAATACAAAAAAATGTATACCTATGCATATCATATCCAAACTGCAGAAAATCGAAGGAAAAAAAATCTTGAAAGTTGCCAGGGTAAAACAAATACCTTACCTTTAACCTACGGAGGAGCAAGGACAGAATTACAGCACACATCTTCAGAAATCTCTTCAAGGATACAGAGAAAGATATAACATGCTACTACTAGTCAAAACAAATGTGGAGTAGGTATATTAATTTCAGACAGCAGACTTCACAGCAAGGAAAATTATCAGCGATAAAGAGGGGTACTGCATAATGATAAAGGGGTCAATACTCTAAAAACACATAATAATCTCTAATAAATAAGCACCTAACAACAGTGTCAACATATGAGGCAAAAACTGATAGAGATACAAGGAGAAATAGATGAATGTACTATTATAGTTGGAGACTTCACCACCCCTCTATTAGTAATTGACAGATACAGCAGGCAGAAGATTAGTAAAGACATAGTTAAACTGAACAGCACCATCCATCAACTAGATCAAGTTGATGTCTATAAAACACTTCGTTTAACAACAGCAGAATACATATTCTTCTCAAGCTCACACAGAACATTCACTAAGACAGAAAACATTTGGGCCATAAAACATATTTTAACAAATTTAAAAGAACAGAAATCATGCAAAGTATGCTCCCAGAGGACAATGGAATTAGACCAGAAATCAGTAAGACAAAGCTTGAAAACTCAAATACTTGGAGATTAAACACATTTCTAAATATCACATGGGTTAAAGCCTAAAGAAAAATTAAAAAACATTTTGAACTAAGTGAAAATGAAGAAGCCACTTATCAAAATTTGTGGGATGCAGTGAAACCAGTGCTTAGAGGGATATTTATAACATTGAATGCATATATTAAAAAAGAAGAAAGATCTATAATCAATAATCTAAGCCTCCACCTTAGGTAACTAAAATTTAAAAGAATTGAATCCAAAGTAAGCAGAAGAGAAGAAGTAATAAAACTTAGGGCAGAAATCAATGAAACTGAAAACAGGACATCAATAGAGAAAGTCAACAAAACCAAAAGCTAGTTCTTTGAAAAGATCAATAAAATTGATAAACCTCTAGCCCAGTTAACTAAGCATGAAAGACAGAAGGCACAAATTACTTTTTGTATTTTGGTATTACAAAATAATACCCTGATCTGATTGCGATACATTGTATGTATTAAAATGTCACTGTGTACCCCACAAATATGTAAAATTACATGTCAATTTAAAAATAATTAAGGAAAAAATAAAATAGAGACCATCACTATCGATCAACATGGACATTAAAAAGATAATAAAGGAATATTAACAATTTGATGCTCACAAATTTGATAATTCAGATGAAATGGATCAATTCTCCTTGAAATACACAATCTACCAAAACTCATGCAAGGAGAAACAGATCATGTGAAAAGACATGTATCTATTAAATAAACTAAACTACTAATAAATAAACTTCCAAGACAGAAAGCCCTAGACCCAGATGGATTCACTAGTGTATTCTACCAAACATTTAAAGAAGAAATTGTACCAGTTCTCTACAATCTCTTTCAGAAGATAGAAGCAAAGGGAACGCTTCTTAATTCATTACCCTAATACCAAAACTGAATGGAGAGATTACAAGAAAGCTAAACTACAGACCAATATCTCCCATGAACATAGATGCAAAAATCCTGAACATATTAGCAAATTGAGCACAACAATATATAAAAAGAATTATATGTACATCATGACCAAGTGGGATTTATCCCAGTTATGGAAGGCTAGTTCAACATTCAAAAATAAATTAGTGTAACCTAGCATATTAACAGACTTAAGAAGAAAAATCACATAATCATATAAATCGACATAGAAAATACATTTGACAATACCCAACACCCATTCATGATAAAAACTCTAATTAACCTAGGAATAGAAGGGAACTTCTTCAACTTGATAAAGAACATCTACAAAAACCTACAGCTAACATTTAATTGTACAAGACTCAAGGCTTTTCCAGCAACATTAGGAAAAAAGCAAGGATATCGCTTCTCACCAACCCATTTCAACATCATACTGAAAGACCTAGCTAATGCAAAAAGACAAGGAAGGGAAGTAAAAGATATACAGAGTGGGAGAAAGAAATAAAACTTTTTGTTCACTGATGACATGATTGTTGATGTAGAAAATCCAGAGTCAACAAAAAACTCCTGAAACAAATGAGTAACTATAGCAAGATTGCAGAATATAAGGTTAATATACAAAAATCAACTGCTTTCTCATACACTAGCAATGACAAACTGGAATCTGAAAAATTAGAACACAATGCTATTTACATTAGTTCTAAAAATTAAATAAGTATAAAACTAACCGAAATATGTACAAGACCTACACGAGGAAAACTACAAAACTCAGATGAAACAAATCAAAGATCTAAATAAATAGACAGTCCATGAACTTGGATAGGAAGACTCAATATTGTCAAGAAGTAAGTTTTTCCCAACTTGATCTACAGGTTCAGTGCAGTTCCAATCAAAATTCCAACAAGTTATTTTGTGGGTATCAACAAACTGATTCTAAAGTTTATCCGGAGAGACAAATGACCCAGAATAGCCAACACAATTTTGAAAGAGAAGAACAAAGCTGGAAGACTGACACTATCCAACTTCAAGGCTTACTATAAAGCTACAATAATCAAGACAGTATGATAATGGCCTAAGAATATAGATCAATAGAACAGAACAAATCCAGAAATATACCCACAAAAATATAGTCAATGGATCTTTGACAAATGAGCAAAGGCAATACAATGACACAAATATATTCTTTTCAATAAATGGTACTGAAACAACTGGGCATGCCACATGCAAAAAAAAATGAATCTAGAGGTAGGTCTTCAACTTTCACAAAAATTAACTCAAAATAGATCACTGACCTAAATGTAAAACATAGAACTATAAAACTCCTAGAAAATAATGTAGGCTAAAATCTAAGTGATCTTAGGTTTGGTGGTGACTTTTTAGATACAACACCAAAAGCATGATCCATGAAAGAAAAAATTGATAGACTGCACTTCATTATAATTAAAAACTTCTGCTCTGCAAAAGCCACTGTTAATTGAATGAAAAAGCAAATCACACATGGGAAAAATATTTTCAAAAGACATATCTTAGAAAGGGATTGTAGCTAAAATAAGTAAGAAACTCTTTAAGCTCAAGGATAAGAAAACGTACCTATTAGAATGCCTAAAATCCAAAACACTAACAAAACCAAATGTTGATGAGGATATGGAGTAACAGGAACTCTTGTTCACTGCTGATGGAAATGTAAAATGGTACAGCCACTTTGGAGGACAGTTTGGTGGTTTCTTGCAAAATTAAACATAGTCTTACCATACGATCCAGCAACACTTCCTGGTATTTTACTCAAGTGAGTTGAGAACTTATGTCCATACAAGATCCTGCACACAAACGTTTATAGCAGCTTTATTCATAATTGCCAAAATGTAGAAGGAACCAAGCTGCCCTTCGGTGGGTGAAAGGATAAACTTTGGTGCCTCCAGACAATGGAATACCATGCAGTGATAAAAACAAATAAGCTGGTTACTATATGGGATAAATGGGAGAAAAAATGAAAGAAAAGAAATGAGCTATCAAGTCATGAAAAGATATGGGGAGCCTTAAATGCATAGTGCTAAGTAAAATAAGCCATTCTGAAAAGGCTGCATAATGTATGATTCTAACTATATGACATTCTGGAAAAGGCAAAACTATGGAGACAGTTAAATGATCAGCAGTTGCCAGGGGTTTAGGGTGGGGGAGGAGGGATAAATAGGCAGAACTCAGAGGAATTTTAGGGCAGTGAAACTATTCTGTATGATACTATAATGGTCATGCACATCATTATACACTTGTCAAAACCCATGGAGTATATAACACAAAGAGGGAACTCTAACGTAAACTATGGACTTTATTTAATAATAATGTCTCAACATTAGCCCATCAATTTTAACAAATGTACAACACTCATGCAAGATGTTAATGGCGGAAACTGGGGTCTTGAGGATATATGACAACTCTATACTTTCCATTCAATCTTTTTGTAAACCTAAAACTGCTCAAAAAGGTCTATGAATTTTTAAAATATGAAAAGAAACTAAAAGAGCAGTTTACACAGAAGGAAATTTTGATGCTAAAAATCACCCTGTGTAACACAGAAATTCCCCTAGTAATGACAGAATAGAAATTTTAAGTCATTTAAACCAATGGTTCTCAAACTTCAGTGTGCATCAGAATCACCTGGAGGGCTTGTTAAAACACAGATTCCTGGGCCCCACCCCTGACTTTCTGATTACCTAGGTCTGAGGTGAGGCCTGAGAGTTTATCTCTAACAAGTTCCTGGAGGATGCTGATACTGCTAGTCTTGGGCATCAAGAGAGATGTGAAGTCTGATAAAATAAGACTAAGGCTGAGCAGTAACCAAAATGAGATTTTAGAGTATACAAAAGATAAGGAGCACATATTAAATAACCTGAATATTTACTGCAGATTAGATTGGGAGAATCTGGGAGAGAAGAAGGACCAAGGATCAGAATCTGTAAGTCCCAAATGTTTAAGAACTTGAGGACTGAAATGGAGTGTCTGTCTCTTTCTGTCTCTGTCACTACTATTTATAATACTGTATTGCTACGCTGACCTGAACATTACAAATTTGCAATGGGCAATGAGCAAAAATGATAAGAAGGGTAGGAATGAATAGATCAGCTTAGCTAAGTAGAGAGTAACAACTGAAGAATACTGCTGAGGTCACAGTAGAAAGCACTCAGGCTCAGGCGCTAAGGATGGGAGGAGGGGAGTGAATCAGATCATGGGCACCTGTACTCCCTAGGTGAGCAAGAGAGACAGAGAGACTGACAGAGAGAGGGATAGACTGAAACAGAGACATATATTGTCCATCTCTATTTGACTAAAGTAAGGTAATATAAAGATATAGGCTGTTCTCATTTCCATATTGTGTGGTGTGCATACAAGATCAGCAATAAGAAGGGTCCTTTGCTCTTCACCCCCTCTAATTCAAGAAGAGTCTGTAGTAGACATCTAAAGGCAGCTCATAGTTCTGCTCAGGATGTCCTGGAAGATAAAGGGCAGCTTATATGCTCAAACTCCTATACGTTCTGTAAGTGTAAAGCTTCATGAATGTGTGCATCTCCCTGTCCTCAGAGGGGACAGAGTGGGGGGAATAGGAAGACTGTCTCTTTGGCCCCCATCATTTGTGCCCACCTGTCTGAAGTTCATTCTTCTAAAGCTGCCCATCAGAGAGCACATCCAGTGATTTTGACTCTCTTGTTTGTCACTGCATCCTTAACACTAAAAAGTACCTGTCACACTCTAGAAACTCAAGACATAACTCAGGAAAGCAAGAAAAGAGACATATATGCACTCAGTCCATATATATACATATAGGTAGGCAAGGCTCCATCTCATTGAATCCTTGGCTTAATACTTGAGACAGCACTCACATCTAGGTTGGAAGGAAGTGAGGGAGCAAATCAGACGGCTCTGGTTCCCGCCCACCACACTGTGTGTGGACAGCAGGTGGGGAACACAGAGAAAGCTCACTCTCTCACTCTGGATACCTGCACACATGGACATTATTTAATAAGGACACTTATTCTAACACACAGACAAGCCCACCAGAGCACCTGAAGTCCCTCACTATTCTGTTCTGTGCTTCCCCAACACACACCCATCACTCAGAAACTATGACAGGGGAGGGTGGGAGGGGTGATGTCTAGGCTCTCTGTCCTTCTTGGTATAGTTGAGCTCCCCCTCTCTGAATCCTTGCCCAGGTGCATTGCATTGAGACAGCACTAGCACCCAGATAGCAAGGATTAGAGAGGGGGAGCAGGGCAGAAGGCTTGGGCACCTGCCGTGCTCAAAACAGAGAAGGTTCTCTGTTACACAGGTCTGTGTGAGAACAGGAATGAGAGTCTTGCATTGTGTATATGTTGGGAGAGGGTGTCAATAAGAAGTCCCATTTTGTGGCCCACACTAACTCAGCACATGCAGGAATATTAGGTGACAAAAAGTCAAGTCTCCTACACATATTGAGGCAAGAACCAAGTCCATCTTGTGTGATACCATATGCCCACTGCCCTGGCAGCACAGTGTTAGCATGTACTAGGTGTTCAATACTTGTGAAAGGGAGGTAGAGGGGAACGAGAGGGAAGAGGAAGTGTTACTCACAGGCATTTTGTCTGTCTATAGGCAGAAAAGGGCCCCTCTGAGAGTCCTGGAATAGGTGCTTCACTGAGACAGCATGCACATTTAGGTGGCAAGGATACAAGGGGAAGCAGAGCAGCAGGCTCAGGATGTGCACACCACATGCATTTGCACAGGCACCCATGTCTGTGGGAGGGAATAAAGAAAAGCCTGATTTCTGGCACCCTGAGCCCATGTATCCACAGGAAGTTGGATGACATGAGGATGCTTATTCTCCATGGGCCTGCTAGACAGTAAGGTCGGCATCTCTGTCAGGTTAGTTTACTGTGGCATTCCCAAACAGCAGGAACTCAGTAAATTTGTTAACAGGATGAATAAATGAATGGACCAAAAACATGCACACACAAATGACTGACTGAAAGAATGAGTAAAGGAAAGAGAAGGGATGGACAGGCTCTGTCCTACACATAGGCAAGGCTCACGAGCTGGTATCCTTGCACAAGCCCATTGCACTGCTAAGACAGCACTTGTGCCTAGGCTGCAAGGCTAGGAGAGGGCAGGCAAAAATCAAAGTCCAGGCACCTGCACAACAGGCATGCACCTGAGTGTGCGTGGCAAGGAAGTTCACACTCTTGCAGGCAAGTTTAGATAATAAGGCTCCTTCCTTTCAGCTTTGTACAGAAATGTTTCTACACTTACACATGTGTGTGTGCACATGCACGCAGAGTGTGAGCATGTGTATTCATAAGAGAATGAGAAGGCTCAATTACTGACACAGCTGTGTGTCTGTTGCCTAGGCCTGGGGAAGTCTAGGCACCTAATACCTCCACTAGATAGGAAGTCCCGGAGAGAGACACTGTCCATTATTTAGCAGGGTACTCCCAGCACAGCTCATGGCACATCAAAAGTGCACAATAAACACGGGCTGCTTGAATTGTTCAGCAGAAGATTCACGATGACAAGGCTCACTCTCCTGTAATCCATGCACACAGGAGGTGTTTTGAGAATTCACAACTCCGATATGCAATGGGTATGGGAGAAGGAGCAGTTCATTCTTCTGCACATGGGAGGGGGGTGGGGGAGGAGAGAGAAAGAAAGAAAGACAGAAAGAGAGAGAGAGAGATTGATTGATTGAGAGAGAGAGAGATTGAGATTAAAGTGTCAGGTGCATGCCTGGAGAAGCAGTGCCAAGGCTATTCCCTAATAAAGTACTTGTTGTGTGTTCACTTAGCCTCATGTGCTCACTGCATGTGTGGTTATGGAGGAGGTGGAGACAGTAATGAAATGATGGCTTCCCTGCCACAGTCTGCATGGACTCGGCATTGGGAATGTACATGAGCAATGCAGGAGCTCATTCTCTTCCACCCTTCACCTGACTAGCTTATCACTGTCCCTAGCTAGCACTTACACTAAATCAGTGATTCTCAAACTTAAGTGAGCATCAGAATCAGTTGAGAGCCTTGGTAAAGTACAGATTTCCATGGTTTATGATGCAGTAGGTCAGGGATGAGCCCAAGAATTGGCATTTTGAACAAGTTCCTAAGTCATACAGATGCTGCTGGTCCAGGGACCACACTGAGAAACACTGCTCTACACATAACTTAAAGAAATGAAATAATGGGATACAGAGGTGTGATATAAAGACTCTATGCTTTTAAACATGGATGAGATTCCCTCTCTGAATTTTTGTACAAGGCAATGGACTGGAATAGCATTTGTACCCAACTACCAAGAATGAAAGAGAGGGACAACCTGAATAGAAGGCTCGAGCATCTTCAAATCTATTGTGTTTGTGTGTATGTACAAAAGAAACAGCACTCTCTGGCTCACAGGTGATTTTCCTATGACCATACAAAGGTGAACTGTCTTTTCTTCATATGCATGTGTGAGATGAGTGACAAGTAGGGCCACTTTCCTCAAGCTCTGGCGGCATAAGCAGCAAGTAGAAAGCCTACTGCCTTGCACACCAGACATGAGAAGATGCTGCTAATGACACTCATTATCCTATGCACACTGTGGCTGCAGCTCTGTGTACAGGGGAGACACACCTTTTGTAGTTCTCTAGCTGAGCACTGTTGGGGGGTTGGAGAGGGGACGATGGGAAGACTCACTCTCTACCACATACGTATGCATGAACAATGTGGGCACGGAAGTTCCTTCTCTTAAACATACTCACTAGGCATGTGAGTAGGGGTTCTGTGTCTTTCTTGACCACTCTGTCTCTCCATGTCTGGTGCATGACAGGAGCTCCACCTCTGCTTGTTAAAGGCAGGAATGAATGAAGGATGGGGATTATAAACAGGTGTTCTTCACTCTATGCAGAAAAGGCTCAGCCTTGGAATGCTTGCCTGGGTGCACCGCATTGACACAGCACTTGCATCCAGGTACCAGGATTCAAGAGGGGGAACAGGACTGAAGGCCCAAGCAGCCACACAGAGTATGTGTGTGTGCACGTGTGCGTGTGTGCACATGTGCGTGTGTGCACGTGTGTGTGTGTGCGCATGTGCTCACATGGGTTTACAGGGAAGGCTCACCGCATATAGTGTGTTCATCTGTGACTGTACAGAAAAGTAATGGAAAGGATCTCTTCTATACAGAGCAGCAAGAAGGAAAGTAGCAGTAAGAAGACTTCCCTCATTTAATCCCTAGCTATAAGGGAGTTAAGGAAGCTCACTGGCTTGCATGCTGAGAATGGGAGAGAGGGGAGCACAACAGGCTCCATCTCCTACCCTTTCAGTAGGTGGGGTTCTCTGCATGCAGGGCCATGTCTCTGAGTGTATCTGGTGTACAAGGATGGGGGACATTTGAAAATTTCACTTGAGCAAAACCTGCACATGTTCGTGCATGCAGACCGGGTAACAAGGAACATATAGATCTACTTCATTCTTTTGAACAGTGGCCTATTCATCCACAACATTTATGTATAGTGTGTTTATGAGTCCCTACCAGAATGTAGGGTAGCAACCTGTCCATTTTGATCCCTGCTATATCCTTGGTGATGAACATAATACCTGCTGTCTAATAGACACTTGAATATCTGTGGAAGGAAGAGGAGGGAGAGTTGATGTGCAAAAGCTCTGTCCTTTTAAGTGTAGACAAGGCTTCTTCCCTTGGAGTTCTTGAAAAGGGACAGTGAGTCAAGGCAGTACTGGCACACAGGCTGAAAGAATGTAGTGATGCACCAGGTCAGAGGGACCACTCTGTGAGGACATGTCTCTGTGTATGTAACCAAGTCAGGCCCTTTCTCTTGCTCTCTTGCACACAGCGTATTTATGTGTGATTGTACTGAGGTTTAGTAGATTCTCCAACACGTACCTGTGTGACACCAGGAAGAGTGAGTGTGTGTGTGTGTGTGTATGTTGGGGGATGCTCATCAAGTCCCAATCTGTACTCCACCCACCCTCAGGACATGCAGGTATAATGAATGAGAAGGAGTCCATTCTCCTCCCTGAACTGTACACTCCATGAAGGTAGGGAACCAGATGTGGCTCATTCTCTTGTGGGCCAACTGCCCAGGACAGCACCTGCAATAGAGTAGGTAGGTACTCAACAAATAGTCATAGAAAGGATGGAAGGAGGAGGTAGAAGTCTGTCCTATGTGAAGATGTCACTCCCCCTTGCAGAATCCTTGCCTGGGTGCACTGCATTCAGAAAGCACTCTCACCCAGGTAGCAAGGATTAGAGTGGGGGAACCAGGACAGAAGATTCCAGTACCCGTACACCTCACATGTGCATCTAACAAGAGGGCTTGCTGTTCTTGCCTAGTGCATTAACCTTGGATTGAACTAAAGTAGAGAGAAGTTGCTTCGACAAGTATCAGGCTGGGTGCAGTGGCTCACACCTATAATCCCAACACTTTGGGAGGCTAAGGCTGGTGGATTGCTTGAGCCTACGAGTTTGAGACCAGCTTGGGCAACATAGTGAGACCCCATCTCTACAAAAAACAAACACAAATTAGCCGGGCATGGTGGCACAAGCCTGTGGTCCCAGCTACTTGAGAGGCTGAGGTGGGAGGATCACTTGAGCCCAGGTGGTTAAGGCTGCAGTGAACTGTGATGGTGCCAGTGCACTCCAGCCTGAGCAACAGAGCAATACTCCATCAAAAAAGAAAGAAAAGAGAGAAGAAAAGAAAGGAAAGGAAGGAAAGGAAGGAAAGAAAGAAAAGAAAAAGAAAGAAAAAGAAAAGGAAGGAAGGAAGGAAAGAAGGAAAGAAGGAAAAAACAAGAAACAAGTATCAATGTGACAGCAGGAATGAGAAGACTCACACTTATGGGTGGGTTAAGGTGGGAAGACGGTAGATAAGAAGTTCCCTATGTGGCCCACTCACCCTCAGTATATGCAAGGGCAATGAGTGGTGACAAAGTCCATTCTCCTCTCAGGCTATAATATCCAGGAAGGCAGGGGCCAAGTCTGCCTTGTTCATTTCTCTGTGTCCAATGCCCATCATGGTGCCCAATACATATTATTTGTGGAAGGAAAGAATGAATGAGGGTCAGAGAGCAGGCAGGCAAGCAGCAAGCAGCTGAGAGGTGACATACAGATCTTCTGTTCTCCACGCAGAGGGGGCTCACCCTCTCGGAATCCTTGCCCGGGTGCATTGCATTCAGAAAGCACTCTCACCCAGGGACAAAGGATTAGAGAGGAAGAGCAGAGCAGAAGACTCAGGCACCTGCACCCTGCATGTATATCTCCATGTATATTTGACTTTCATGGTCCCATCCCTGTAAAGTATCTCTGTGTGCATTTGCTAAGACAGACGCCTCTCCCCAGGGATAGCATATGTATTCATCCCCATGCACAAGGCCACATGGACATGCCCTCTCAGACAAAACCTTAGACTAGAATGAAAGATATGAGTGGCATCTTTTTCAGATCACACTTGAGGGTCTGCAGGTGCTGGATGTATTTGGGGCCTAGCAAGGAGGTTGGGACAAACTGTGTATGTGGGCACACATATACATGCACATGTTGGAAGATGGTACAGAAAATTGGGATACTTTATTACCTTCTGTTTCTCTGGTAAACTATAAGCTTGTTGAGAGCAAAGACTGGCTGTGCAAGTCTCATCACCCAATGTATGTTTCCCCATTACAGTATCTGACACATAGTAAGCTGGGAGTAAACAGAAAGCTTATGCTCTCAAAGAGGTGTAAGCTTGTCCAGGGCAATGATGAAGTTCATTCTCCCACAGGTGCCCTCTACAGAGCCCAGAGACCTTAGCTGTCTTATTTACCATTGTATCTCCGCCACCCAGTGCAGGATCTGGCACCACATAGCAAACACAAACATGTGAAAGAAGAGGACAGGTTGTTGGTCCTTCTACATGCAGACAAGGCTCAGCCTCTTTGAATCCTTGAATAGGTGTGTTGCACTGAAATAGCACTCACACCTAGGTTCCAAGGATTCGAGAGGGGGAGCAGACAAGAAGGCTCTGGCACCTGCCCTTTTTGTGTGTTTGTATGTGTGCATGTGTAGCTATAACCAAGTCTCACTCTCATGTATATACAGTGTCATTTACTAGGGACTTTACAGAAAGGCAGAGAATCTTTTCTCCTGCAGAGTTCCATGTGAGATCAGAGAAGATTCATGCTTTTGTGTATGTTTGTGGGTGACAGTGGTAATGAGAAGTCCACTCTGTGGCCCACCCACTCTCAGGGCATGTAGGTGTAATGGCTGATGAGGAATTCCATTCTTCTTCCTCAACTGTAGCTCCATGAGGGTAGGGACCAAGCATGTCTTGTTAGTAACTGTATGCTCATTACCCAACTTAGTATCATATACAGAAAAGGTAGTCAATAAATACTTGTGGAATGGATGATAGGAGGATAGAAAGACGCTCTGTCCTACACGAAGATGAAGCTCTCGCTCTCAGAATCCTTGCCCAGGTGCATTGCATTCAGACAGCACTCTCACCCAGGTAGCAAGGATTAGAGAGGGGGAGCAGAGCACAAAGCCCTGTGAGTGTTCAGTGAGAGGGCTCATTCTTCTTCACACAAGGTACTTACTTGTGATGATACAGAAGTAAAGAGAACGGTTCTTGAGCTTTGCATTAAAGATGTCTAGTTGAACACACATTTTGTCTGTTCTCTCAGATAATAACAACAAAAAAGTATAAACCTACAAAGACAAAGAGACTGGGAGGAGAGAGGAGTGTGAAAGGGAGGGAAGAGAGAATGAATATAACACCAAAGCTCATGATCCTGCAAATGCTTTGTGTGGCTATGCAACAAGAAGGCAGTACAGTTTAGCACAGTTGTTCTCTAACATGCACCAGAATCATCTGAAGACCTGGGTAATATACAGGTTACAGAGGTTTCTGACTTGGTGAGCCTGGGGTGAGACCCAAGAATTTGCATTTCTAACAAGTTCTCAGGTGATGCTGATGCTACTGGCCCAGGGTCTACACTGGGAGAATCACTAACGTAGTGGAAAAACCATGCACTTTGGTATCTACGAACCTTGGTTCAAACGCACGCTCTACCACATATTAGCTTAGAGAATCGACCTGATTTTCCCAAGGTCAAGTTAAACACTTTTGAAGAATGAGGACAATTTAAAGCCCACCTCTTAAATGGTGTCAAGAAAATGAAATAAAGTATAGTACCTGGCACACAGCCGTCAATATTTTTACCTCTTACTCTCTATTTTTATGTATATATGTGTTTGAATGAATGTGCATTTTTAAGGGGGATGGTGAAACTCCTGCATGCAAGGGACATGTGAGAGAGAAGAGGTCCGAATATCTGTGAGTGTGAGTGCCTGCACAAGGGGATACACAGATTCATCCTCTTAAATTCCTCACATGTGAGTTGGTGAGGTTCTCCTTCAATCTCCCTAGGTCAACAAAGTTCATGCCCCTTCACATAAGGGATATGAAGGAAAACATCAGAAGTTTCACTCTGTGTGTGTGTGTGTGTGTGTGTGTGTGTGTGTGTGTGTGTGTGTGAGAGAGAGAGAGAGAGAGAGAGACAGAAAATGAGTAAAGATGGGGGCATCTGGCCCTATGAGTATAAATCAAAAAGGCTCCTGTCTCTCCTGTCCCTGTATGCTCACATGTCTGCACATGCACGGCACTCAGCCACATGTAGGCCTCCCTTCCATGCTCATTCTCCTGTATGCCTTGCTTGTGCACATGTGCATATACGAGTATTTGTGTATCTGTGATTGTGAGAGAGAATATTAACAAGGAAGTGCATCTTCATTCAACAGCTACCTAAGGGAAGAATGCCGAGACAGCTCACTGCCCTTTCTGGAAGCGAAAAGAGAGTAGAGTTAGGGCAGGAAGGAACCACCCACTGCTTACCTGATCAGTGGGACTCCGTGTATACAGGTCTACATCCCTAGATGCCTGACCATCCTGGGGGACAACGTGGGGTGTTTGGGGGGTGGGAACTAAAGTAAATTTATTCTCCAGTATCCCCAGCATGTGTGCACACCTGCACAGTGAGTACAAATGAGTTTTATCCTCCTATATGTGCTAGCTAGGCAGTACACTCAGGGAACTGTGGCTGTCCTGTTCTCTTCTGGCTCCCTACAGGAAGTAAATAATACTGGCAGGCAGCAGGAGAGGGAGGCGATGTACAGGGCTCTGTCCTGCCATCTGCAGCTAAGGCTCACCCCATCTGAATCCTTGCCAAGGTGCATTGCATGTGGAGAGCACTAGCACCAGTATCAAGGATTAAAGAGAAGGAGCAAATGAGAAGGCTCAGGCACCTGCACCCCAAGGATAGCACGGGCAGAAGGAAAGAAAAAGCTCCCCTTTTCCAGCCCCTTGAACAAATGAAGGCAGGCTGAATGGGAATGATGAACTGTGTTCTCTGGCACAAGCTCACCCCACAGTAAAACCAGGGTCCCTGATGCTCTTGCCACTATTGGATCCCCAAATCCAAGAGGCATTCAAAAAGCTCTCTGAAAGGAACTAGGAGAGGTGACAGGCACTCTCTGCTCTGTGCATAACATACCATCTGTGAATCCTAGCCCAGGTGTACTGCACTGGGACAGCACTTGCATGCAGATACTACAGATTAAAGAGGCAGTGTCAGCCTATGTGTCCAACTCATATGTATGTGACAAAGAGGGAAGAGAGGGCTCAGTCTTCCACTCCTCTTTCTCTCACACTTCACATGCAATGTATCAGTAAACTCAACTGGCTGTAACTTTAAAATATATCCATATCTAACCACTTTTTACTACCTTCACCACGATCACCCTGATGCAGGCCTCCATCCATCTCTCAATTGAATTATTTCAATGGCCTCGTAATTGGTCTCCCAGTTTCTGCACTTTCTCCTCCTATTTGCCATACAACAGTCAGAACCATACTTGTGAAGCAAAGACACAGAAAACTGTAATCCTGATTTTGAATCAGAAGTATAATGGAATCATGTATTTATCTAGAAACAAGAAAACACAAAAACAAAACGTTTTTCTGTTCTGATCATTGTAGAAGCCTAAATACAATGACCAATCCAGAGGCAAATATGGTCTTTAAATATTATGTCTGACTAAAAGAAACCAGGCCTTCTTGAAGACATGGCAGATTCCAGGCCTGGGGAAGGTATCTGCGATGAGCTTTGTACATTTTTTCATCTCTGAAAGCAGAGAAGCTATCAGATAACTACGGAGGCCATGTCAAAAGGACTGAGGAACCAATTTGAAGAAGCTCCTATTGGCTAAAGATGGGGCACTGGAGCTTCACTGAAGGCAAGAACTGCAATGGATTAAAAGTCCAAATATATTTAAATCTATGAGTTTATTATAATAGTTTTTTTTTTTAAAATCCTCTTTAGAGTAAGCTAATGAACCAACTCATTATTCTGAGTACTGATAAATAAAGAGAATCAAACATTTATCCTATCTTGCCTATAAAGACGGCAACGTTGACTGGGTGATCAAATAGCAGATGAAGGGAAGTTTTTCTTTATAGAAGTATTCCAGCTAATAAATCAAGAGAATAATGGGATTAGAATATTATCATTTTGCAACCCCTAATGAAATAATGACTCTATGAATTGAGCATCTGTGGCAACTAACATCACAGAGAGATGACCATCAGTCATTTTGTGCCTCTTAATGGAAGTAGTTCTGCTCCCCCTTCCTCAAAATTAAGCCTGAATTTGATCAGGCTTCCAGATGCAACTATCAGTTTACAGGAAATACAAACAAGGAAAAGGAACATGTAAACTACATCACAGGGATGTGATCACAAAAATCCAGACTATGCAAAACTGTATAGGATGAATGGCCCACTTTCTTCCAACAAATAAATTATAAGGAAATAAAAAATATAGATGGAAGGGAAAGATATAATTCAAAGGGACTTAAGATACATATCAACCAAATGCAATGCATGGACCTTATCTGGATCCTAATTTACGATATTTCTGAGACAAGTGGAAATGGGAACAACAGATATGTGATGATATTAAAAAATTGTTGGCAATTTTTTTTTCTTTTTGAGATGAAGCCTCGCTCTTGTCACCCAGGCTGGAGTGCAGTGGTGCGATCTTGGCTCACTGCAACCTCTGCCTCCCCAGTTCAAGCGATTCTCCTGCCTCAGCCTCCCGAGTAGCTGGGATTACAGGCACCTGCCACCAGGCCTGACTAGTTTTTGTATTTTTAGTAGAGACAGGGTTTCACCATGTTGGCCAGGCTGGTCTTGAATTCCTAACCTCAGGTGATCTGCCTACCTTAGCCTCCCACAAAGTGCTGAGATTACAAGCATGAGCCCCTGTGCCTGGCTGGTAATTATTTTTAAGTGTGATAATGGTATGTTTTTTTTAAAAGAGACCTCAGATTTTAGAGATACATAGTAATTATCAGCTTTCCCCTTTTTCCATTGTAACTTACTACTTCCCAGCCCTATGCTTCCGCCACAATGGCTCTTCGTTGTTCCTAGAACACAGTAGGCCTTTCCTGACTACCTATTTGATATCGAAACTTCTCCACCACCATCTATGCTGTAACTGCCCCCACCCACTCCTTGTCCCCTTTTCCTGCCTTATTATTCTCCAGAGCACTTATCACCAATTGGCACACAATGTATTTTACTTACTTATTTTGTTCACTAACTGCCTCCCCTCACTAGGGCAGGGATTCTTGTCTTTTGATCACTGGTGTATCCCTGGTGCATAGGGGAGTACCCAACACACAGTAGCTGCTCAATAAATATTTGCTGAATGAATTAGTGGCTCACCAAATGAATCGGCTGCAAATCCTGGGTCTGGGGAGATAACAGAGAAAACTCACACTCTGACTCATATCTACATGAGTGTCTAAGAAGACAGATCTTCACACACCCTCTTGAGCAAACAAGTGTGCATATGGAAAGGCATGGCATAGTGAGTGGATTCTACTTTCTGAACGCAAAATGTGTATGCATATTGCATCCTTGCATATGGTTATGATATAGACACAATTTTCCTCACAAACTGGGTTTGTGAGAATTAGCTAGAAGACTCCCTTTTCATCATGCCCCATGTATAGGAGTCCTGAGAAGGTTCTCTCTCCTCCTCTAGGTGCTGGCAAGACAGAACCAGGTCAAAAGACCTTCCTTCTAGGCTGTGCCTATCCCTGAGTATGAGGGGCTGCACCATGTACAAGAGAAAGCTAAGAGAAGTCTCCCTCTCCTGCAGGATCCATGTAAGACTGAGATGGGAGAAAGGACACGGCTGAGAGTCATTCTCCTTCCCATCACCCGGGTGTATGTTTCTCTTTTGGTGAAGGAGTGCGTATGTGTATGTGCACATGCACAAGAGAGCAAGGAAAGCTGAGGCTCGCCATCCTGCAAACCCTGCATGTGGGAGGGGTTTTCAGAAAGCTCACCCTCCACCATGCAAGGGATGTGAGAGAGGGAGCAGGGAAGGGCTTGCTCTCTTGGCACGACGTATGGGTATGCTCTAGGAGGCAAAGGGCACTGGCCTGGGGGTTGCAAGTGGGCAGCAAGATAGCCACAGGAGTGCTGATGGGTAAACTAGGAGGGGTGGCCATGGAAGCAGGATGGTCATCCAGATGGGATGGTTGGTAACAGTGTACCCCACACACAGAGCACGTAAGAGAGGGTCTACCTCCCTTTGGTGTACCTGTCCATGTGCTCATGCCTATGCACTGGAGAGGGAAGAGAAGGCTCGCTCTTCTGCAAGCCTTGGGTGTGGGAGGGTAATTAAGATGCCAACGGTCCTACACTCAAGGCATGGAGGAGAGAAAGCAAGTCGGGAGGTCTGCTCTCCTGTATACTGTGTGCATGCATGTCCCAGATGCCTTGGACTTCTATGACTGTGCCCCAGGCATGCTGTAATGAGAAGGTGTGTTTGTGTACATTCACATATGTGCCTTCAGAAATGTTCACTATCTACAACATATTTGTTTTCCTTCCTTTTCTTTTCCTTTATTTTTATTCCTAACACCAGTATAGTATTTACATTTGCAGAGCACTGTTCTAAGTGCTTTTCACACATAGCTCATTTATTCTCATAAAATATCCATGAGGCGATCGTTATCCCTATTTTACAGATGAAATAACACACATACAAGAACAGATGGTAAGAAAGCTTAGAATCTGGCATGCAGGTCATTAGAAAGAGGACTCAAAAAAGAAGGCTCAAGCCCTCAGCCACCAACCACTATGTGTTCACACACACACACACACACACACACACACACACACACACACACACACAGAGACAGACAGACAGACAGACAGACGCAAGAGAACTTGCACTTGTCAGCCCAAGGGAAAAGCTGGATTAGTGTGGAAATAATAGAAGAAGTGAGAAGTATGAGAAGTGGCTGTGTGGTCAGACTAGACATGTATTTTGAAAGTAGAGCCAACAAGATTTGATAGCAGTTTGTATTTGGAGAATGGAGGGGAAAAAGTGTCAAAGATGAATCCAAAACCTTTAGCCTATTAAAATTCTCCATATCCTTGGCATATGCAGCTGGGAAATGCTGTTTGCTGAGTTGGAGAACACGGAGGGAGGAGTAGGGCTTTTTGAGAGAGGGGGAGGAAAACCAGGACCTCAGCTTTGGATGTGTTAAAGTTTTGAGATACTTATTAGACATCCAGGGGCAGATGTCCAGTACATAGTTGGACATAGGCATCTGGAATTCAGGAGAGAAGTCCAGGCTGGAAATATAAACACAGAAATCATCCACATAAAATGGTACTTAGAGTTGCAAAACAAGATGAGAATAGCTGAGGACTAATGAGAAGTTAAAAAAAAAAGAAGTCTGAAGACTAAGCCCTATATCTCTTTAATACTTAGAATTCAGGAAGAGGAGGAGAAACCATCAAGAGACTGAGAAAGAGAGGCTTGTGAGGTAAGAAGACAACCTCATGAGTGTGGAATCCTGGAAAGCAGGTAGAGTCTCAAGGCAGAGGGAGTGATCAACTGTGTGTTGATCTGTCAAGTAAGATGACAACATTGCCCAGTAAATTGGGAAATGTGAAGGACACTGGGGACCTTGACCAGGGTCATTTAAGTGCTGCAGGTTACAGTTTTACATGGAGGGTGTTGAAGAGTAAATGGGACTAACATTTAAGTCTTTAATCCATCTTGAATTAATTTTTGTATAAAGTGTAAGGAAGGGATCCAAGGACAGAAAACCAAACACCGCATGTTCTCACTCATAGGTGAGAATTGAACAATGAGAACACCTAGACACAGGAAGGGGAACATCACACACTGGGGCCTGTCGTGGGGAGGGGGGAGGGGGGAGGGATAGCATTAGGAGATATACCTAATGTAAATGACGAGTTAACGGGTACAGCACACCAACATGGCACATGTATGCATATGTAACAAACCTGCATGTTATGCACATGTACCCTAGAACTTAAAGTATATATTTTAAAAAAAGAGTAAATGGGAGAAGTAGAAGTAGAGATGGAGTACAATCAGCTCCTTCAAAAATTTTTTTTTTTTTTTCTGTAAAGAGGAACAGAGAAATTAGTAGAAACTGGAGGAGCTTTTTGGGTAGAGAAGGTAGTACTTTTTAATTTTTAAAATTATTTTTAGACACAATATGTGGCAGCACATCTAGATATTGGTACAAACACTCCAGTATACAGAGAACAGTTGATGATGCAGTAAGGAGAGGGGGATCAATTGCAGGAGGAGTGTCACTGAATAGGTGACAGGGGTTGAAATCTAGTATACAAGTGGAAGAACTGGTCCTGGCTACATGTGCCAGTAATTCATCTACCATAATGGGGAGGAGCTGACACTTAGGGACATGTGCAGGTAATGGAGGAGAGGTCAGGGGAACTTCAGAGGGTCCCTTCTGACGGCTTCCATTTTCTCAGGAAGAAGAAAGCAAAGTCAGCAGCTGAGAGTGAGGAGGAAGGAAGGGAGGTGACACTGCAGATTTGAGGAAAGGAAAGGATTATGAAACAGTCATCCAAGGCAGTACTTCCCAAACATTTTCAAATAATGGGACCAAGCAGCTTAGGTGTGAGTTTTCTTCTATCGAGAATCAGTTGCTCCAGGCAAAGCATGTGGATTAAGGAAGTTTATCACATGTTAATCTCAATACATGCATCGCCTCCTTCAGTGCTTATTACAAATCTATATGGTTGGCACAATTAGTTATCCCATTTTCATATTGTAGAAATTGAGACACAAGATAAGTCACTTGTCTAGGATCACAAAGCTTATTACAGATCAAGCCAGGCTTCTACCACAGGTAATCTGAATGCCAAGACAGTGGGCCTAACCACTGAACCCTAAAGCTGTGTGTACTCACAAGTGTATGAGAACTGAAAATGATAAGGACCCACTTTCTGGCACATCCTGGGCACATACATGTGAGATAAGGGAGGAAAAGGAAGAGAGAAAGAGCAAGGACGGAGAATAAGGAGGCTTAAGCTCCTATCATAAATGTGTGTGGGGGCATGCACAGAAAAGGTGGCTAACACAGTGGTTCACACGCCACTGTGGCCCAGCAAGTGTGTGCATTGGGAGGTTGTAATAACCTCAGTTTTATTTTAGGTTAAGCCATGCATGGGGTAGGAGAGTGGCAGCAATAGAAGGCTCACAGTCCTGCGATGCTGGATGCTATGGGGCAACTCAGGTGTCTCCCTTACATGCATACCATGAGTGTGTGCACATGAGAGAAAGAAAGAGAAAAGCAGGATTAGAGAGAGAGGCTGCAAGCAGGAGGAGGATGGGGAAACCCACAGTCCAACAGGTTTGGGGAAGCATATTTAAAATAAAAAGCTCACTGTAGTCCTGTGTGGTCAAGGTGGGATGGGATAGCTTGAGAGGCTTGCACCCCTGCATGGGGCAGGAGAGCTGGGGGAGTGGAGAGCAGAGACAGGGCAGATATAGGAAGAATGCTCACTGATGAATCCTAGCAAATTTTTAAAATATCATAAATTTCATACTATTTTTACAATGTAAATAATTATCATTCAAACAATGCTCCACAACCTTTAAAACAACTAAAAAAAGGGGGCTTTTAATGTACAGACTAAGAAAGCAAATGTATTCGTTGTAGCACAATTCTCATATTCTATTCCACAGGTATCAGCCGCTTGACAACACTAACTATAGTGAAAAGAGCCAAATATGTGTTCACCTTGACACTTTTTCTTTAGTCTTTAAACTTGCTGGCCAACAGAGTATAGCTTAGAAACTGCCCACCATCCTTAATGGATCAACTGCCATTTCTGAACTTATTTTTCCCCTAAGCTAAAAGGGACAGATTTTTTTTTTTTTTCTCAACACATCTACCATACAAAGCAAACACTAACAGGCCGAAGGATTCATCTCCCTCGTGGTGTACATGTGTGTGTACACATGTGAAGGCACATGTGCTTGTGGCCAGAGCCAGTTTTTTTAGGCCCACTATCCTTCAAATCCTTCAACTCAGCAAGTTAAAAAAAAAAAAAAACAAAGTCCACTCTCCAATAATGCATGCTTGTGGGAAGAGCACTAAGAAGTCATGCTGGGTTTAAGAGGCAGGGCACAGCTCAGAAAGCTTGCACATCTGTAAACCTCATGTGTGGGAGGGAACTAAGACAGCTCACACCCCAATGTGTGAGGCATGTGAGACAAACAGGTAAGGAGTCACCTCCTCTCTACCTCACAGAGGATGTACACAGACACAGGTCTAAGGAGGCGTGGGGTGATCAGGAGCCTCATCCTCTTGTACTCCTGTGTGCATCATCTGTGTCGGGGGTGGGGAGGGTGTACCATAATAAAGCTCACTCTTGCCAACAAGGCCTGTAGGAAAGGCACTAAACAATCTCAACTCTGGATGCTGGGTGAAAAAAAAACAAGGGGGCACATAGCCTATGGGGGGGGTGGTGCCAGAAAGTTCACTCTCCTGTAAGCTGTGTATATGAGAGTGGAATTAAAAAACTCACACACTACCATTCAAGGCAAATGGGAGAGTGAACACATCAGATGTCTCAGACTGTGTGTGTGTGTGTGTGTGTGTGTGTGTGTGTGTGTTTCAAGCCAGCAAACCCTTTGCAGTGTCATGCATGTGTGAAGGAGAGAAATAATAAGAAGGCAAGACGGCTTGCTCTCCCGCAGACCCCACAGATCAGGAAAGCTCTCTCTCCTACAGTCAAGACATATAAACAGGTGGTGGAGTCAGCAGGTTCTTCTTTCTGGCACTCTGAGTGTGAGAGAGAAGGAGGGAGGGAGGCAAGTAGAGAAGGCACATTAAGGTTCATTTGCCTGCAAACTTAAAACGTGGGAGGGGGATTGTGAAAATCCACACTCTGACACTTTGGGCCTGAAACGTACCAAGCAGGTCAGAAAGCAGGCATGCTGCAGGCCTGAGGTAGAAGGCTTGTTTATCTGCACATTTTGTGTGGATCTGCTCAAAAGGAGGCTCACTCTGCAGCACTACGTCTATGTGGGTGCCCAAAAAATGGCAGGAGCAGAGGGGGTGGTGAGAGAGTAAGTGAGAAGGGTCCAGTGACCGTACCCTATTAAGTATATATTCCTGTGCATGTATGAGCAGGAATATGCAAACAGGAAATGGGGCTCCCATACACCTTCTACACCTGTGTTGTTTGAGCAGTACCATATAGTCTCAGCTTTGGAATGCCTGGTTCTGCCATTAACAGCTATGCCTAATCTCCCTATGCCTGCATTTCATCATCTGTAAAATGGGGAGGACGGGAGCCCCTGATTCTTAGGGTTGTTGCAAGGATTAACCAGGACACTATGACCAGTGCTGAGCTCAGTGTCTGGACACTGCGAGTGCCAAATGTTAACTATCGTTGTTAGCATCAGCAACAGCAAAATGGGCCTCTCTAGGGAAATATCACTCAAAGATCCTCATGAATGCCCCTGACCCCAACTGTTTAGCTTCTCCCTTGTCTGGTGCCAGAAAGGAACTGCTAAAGAGTAGTGAGTTCCAGACTTTATGTTCAACAACTTGGGGCTAAGGGTAAAAGAAAGAGAGAACTAGGGAGATAGACACAGATGGGATCTTCAACAAAAAAATGTTTATTATTGGCCAGGCATGGTGGCTCATGCCTGTAATCCCAGCACTTTGGGAGGCTGAGGCAAGATGATCACTTGAGCCAGGAGTTTGAGCGCAGTCTGGGTAACATAGTGAGACCCCATCTCTACAAAAAAAAAAAAAAAAGCTGGGCATGGTAGCACACATCTGTAGTGTCAGCTACTCAGGAGGCTGAGGTAGGAGGATTGCTTGGGCCCAGGAAATTAAGATGGCAGTGAGCTATGACTGCACCACTGCACTCCAGCCTGGGCAATGGAGTGAGACCTTGTCTCAAAAAAATAATAGTTTATTATTATTTGGAAGTAAAGGAGAAGGTAACAAAATGGATTGAAAACTGGGAAGGCTGAATGTATGAGGTCAGGAGGTGAGGAGGTATTAAGGTAAGGTGTGAAGGGTGGGAACTTACAACAGGGACAAGCGGGGGGCAAGATAATAAAGGTATGACTTTGACATCTCTGGTGGAAACATTATTGATCAGCAGAATGAGCTAGATAAATAACTCCTGAAAAATCCTGAAATAATGGTGTATTCATTGACTTCTGGAGTCAGGAAAACCCTAAAAGAGAGACACACATTTGAGGCTTGATAGGAATAATGTGATTACTGTCCTCAAGGAGCTTCAAGGGTCTACATCAAGTAAGAGTCCTATGAAAAGTTCTCTGAGATACATCTTAACTCTAACACCGTATGATACAATGAGGACAGAATTAAGCCAGATAAAATGAAAATGCTGAACTACTGATACAAGGCAGTGATGCAAAATGCAAGAATTTAGAGAGGGGGAGGCACTGCTATAGATAAGATGGGTTGGAGTGAAGAGTGACCAAAGGGGATGGAAAAGACAAACACAGATCAGGAGGAGGAGGAGGTAGAGAAAGGTATTTCAGAAGCTAAGGAGAATATGTAAAGTTACTACCTAAGGAGGCCACAAAGAAACCAGTTTGGCTGGAGTGGAGAGTTCTGACAGAGAGAAGAGGGTGAATAAGGTCAAGGCCATGCTGTGGTCCTTAAATGCTGCAATAATAATAATGAGGTGGACTATCAGTGTGGTGAGCAACCTCTTAGGAGAGGGAATTTTAGGTGGCTCACCAATGGTGTTCCTCTTACTTAATGTGTCCATTTGACTGTGAAGAGGAATAAATTAAAACTAACCCTGACTCATGTTTGCATGCAGTTTATTGCTTGCAGTGAGGCTACATGTTTTAAAATACATGTTTTAATATTTAAAATGAGCTGATTTAAAAGAAGATAACAAGTCCAGATGGACATGAAGACTGTGAAGACAGTAATGCATATCATGGGGTTCGATGCTACAAAACAGAGCTACAGGCAATGGGCAGTTACCAAAGTTTTATAAGTTGGAGAGTAAAATGCTTCTTCAGAAAGTTTAGTCTAGCAGCAAGTGGAAATATGGATTTGCACCAGGGAAATCAATTTAAAAGCTCAGCTCCCACAACTGACAGATGAGAGAGTTCAGGAGGGCCTGAACTAGGCTGAGTAGAGGTGAGAACAGAAAGGAAGTGATGGGGTGTGGAGTGAGGAGTGATTCAATAGATTTCAAGAGCAGAAACTGGTAATTCATCCTATGTGGTGTTTTATGAAGATGAATCTTACACAGTCTTCGGCACAAGGGTTGAATGAGTATGACAGCTGAGCCGATAAATGAGATAAGCCCAAGGACACTTTGAACAATCTACAGAACTTGGGTAATCAAGCTTGGGCATGATTATGTCAGAAAATGCCAAGGATTCCAGCATTAACACAGAGACAGATAATGGCTTAGGCCAAGACTTAGGTATCTGGAGTCTTAGTACCCTTCACTGAAATGGCCACACTGTATTGCAAAGCACTAAACAACAGAATGCCATATGCCACGTGGATAAGAAGGCATTTATTTTGCTACTCTTCATCCTGGGCAAGCTACCTATCCTGTGCTGGTGCTCCTAATATGAAACACTCATATTTCCCAACCCCTCCAGCTCTAAAGCCAGTACATAACACATGATAAAACTGGCAGTTGAGTGAATTTTACTTTATTGCTCAAGGGAAATTTAAACAAAAATGACAACTTGGAAGGACTTTACTCATGAGCTCAAGTCCCCTGTAAAAATAGACACAGTTACACTATTCATTTGGTACATAAACTTATTACGTCTTACCATTTGGTAGATTGGCAGAATGAATAGGTTCATTATCTCTTCATTGATGCTTTTCTTAGGAGCTGTCAAGCCTTTACACTCTACATTTCCTCCAAGAACCCACTCTAAGAATGTCTCTGCTATGACTCGCTCACATAGCACTTAGACACATCCTGCCTTGCATTCCAGTTACTTGCACTGTGCTTTATCTCTCCCCGAGGGAAGGGACTGACTTTATCCTTGCTCAGAAGCCTCAGCTACAAGGTAGAAACTCCATAACTATTTTCGAAAGAATTCTGTTTGCTTGGTTTAGTACAGCTACTCCCATTCTGTTTGAAGTATTGCCATTTCACGGACCCAAAAATGTCTTATCAGTAGCTATCCAAATTGCTTCCCCTTTGCCATTATTGTGCAAGAATATATGGATAAACTGACTTACTAATTCAGGAAGATTTCAGGGTGTGTCGGGTTTAGGGACACACACTCCATCCTTCAGTCACTGTTCTGCCCAACCACCCACCCAAGGTGTGGTGACTACTAGAATGACAAATGCCACCTACACCTTACTCTGTAATTCTAAAATGTAAGCTTAGGAATACGTCTTGATCTGAATTTAGGTCCAGGAGGCAAGATACATTGAGTTGAAGGTTAATCTTTATTTTCTCAATGGGTTAGAGAAGAAAAAAACAAATTAGACAATCTGAGGAACTGGATTATAATTCCAACCCCATTTCACTGACTTGAGTTGAGCCTCAAGAGTGAGAGGCCAATGTTTCTGCATCTTAGCTGCATCATACCAAAGTTGATATGAACAAATATTTATTTGGAGGGGTAAAAAGCCTGCTGAAACTTGGTGGAATAATTCACCCAATCGTGTTTAACTGCTGTGACCTGCTGTATATCTGTTAAGAGAATATGCATAAACTTCTATCTTATGCTGTCCCTAGGGTTTATGCAGCAGAAGAGTTATGGATAAGATGCTTCCAGGAATATCTGTCCTCTTGGAATAGAGCACAAAACTGAATAGGAGTGTATCAAATTCTGTACTATTGCAGGTTGTGTTAATAATGAGATTCTAACTTTGCATGGCAAAGGGGCTTAATATATACTAGACTCTAATACAGCTAAAAGGATTTTTAACTTCCTACTCTCCTCAATTTCTTCTTTTGGCATCTGACATAAGATGACTCCCTAATTTCTGAAATGCCCTCATTTTAGCTTCTATTATATGGTACAGTATTCTGGTTCTCCTACTACCTCTCTGATCCTTCCTTCAATATTTGTTGCCACTTCTTCCTTCCTCAAGGTTCCTACCGTGGCTAGCCCCCCACCACCACTCCACCTTGCCCCACCATACATCTGTCTAATCACCTTTCTCTGAATTCTATTATGGGTTACAGCCATCATTATTCTCAAATAACTTCCAAATTCTAAAAATCTACTCCTGCTCTCCCATTCAAGCCACGGCATATTTTAAATAATTACCATCAAATAAAAAGTTTGACACTTGAAAAACATACCTAAAGCTAAACTCATTACTGCTCCCCAAAGCATATTTCTTTCTCCCCAAATTCTCTGCAATCACAACTGCTATTTTGATGTCACCTACTTAGAATGTTGATTCTCTTTTGCTCCCTCCTCTTTTAACCCCTGTATTTAATTTGGTACCAAGTCCAAACTTTCTTGTTTGCAGTATGTTGTATTTATTCTTTTACTTTCTATCCCTATTTTTCTCACTGATGTCCTGGCCTTTTCCTTAGGTTATCACTCTCCAAGGCCATTCCCTGTTGTTGGCCACATTCCATCTCTAACTCCCCTGCCCTGCTTCCCAGCTGCCCCACAGATCTCTTCTCAAGTCAAGCCAATTTCCTCATGGTCAGCCCCCACACCCACCTCTAACCAGACTTGTGTTACTGGACCAGACTGGCCCAAATATTAACTGTCTTTATTTTTTTTATTTTATTATTATGCTTTAGGTTTTAGGGTACATGTGCACAATCTCACACCAGTCAGAATGGCCATTATTAACTGTCTTTAAAGGCTAGCTCAAGTCTCACTTCTTTCATGATATTTTCCCTTTCCTAAACTCCCTTAGGACAATGCCACTCACTACTTTATTGTGTTCTCATTGAATAATAAGCACAAGGGAACCAGGATTCAGGCAAATTTATTACTCAGATCCTCCTTCACAATACTAGATACACAATAGTTGCTCAAGAAATGCTTTTGGATTATATGATGATTACCATTCAAACTATATTATTTATTGTAAAACCTCTGCTCTTATTTCTCTCCCTAGTGATTACATATTGAATCTGGAAGAGCCGACGAAAGGACACTCTGGACCCCCTCCCCACTCCTGTCCCAGCTTTGGAATTTAGCACATGAAAAACACATATCAGAGGATACTAAAAGTCCACAATTTTAGAACTTTAGTAACAAAGGACCACAAAATCCAGCTAGATACTTCCCTTATATGTGGAAAAACTGCTTTTTCCCCCTTGAATTCAGGTTTAAACAAAACCCTTAAATTAAAAAGCAAGGACAACCGGAAACCCTTCCTCTCCAGGTCTCTTAGGAGATGCTGCTCTGAGGTTGACCTTGGTGGTGGAGAAGGTGGGTGTGGGGAGGAAACCTTAAATGCCTAGAATCCACAGCTCAAGCCAAGGAAGGAAGAGACCCAAATCCACTGGGGCCAGCACATCTCTCTCTAATGCCAGAAGTTCACAGGAGTCTCACTTCCTAACTTGTCCTGCTGGATTCTTAAATCTGCTTAAACTATTGTATTGCTTAACCCATCACCCAGCCACCAAATAACAAGTTCTCCCTAGTTATCTCAAGGAAATGACAGCATACCAGTTACACACCCTACTGTACTCTGCCTAACAGTAACTGCAACAGTTAAATTTTTGTGGGTCAGCAGAACTTTATAAACTACTTTATAAACCAAGGAAAAATTACAGCTCTACATATATGCAAACCTTTATAATGGCAGTATATCCCTTAATTAATCATATGGGTAAGTAAATTACTTGCATTAAAAGCATCCTAAAAAAGTTGTTGGCTTGCCTCAAGGTTAATGAAACACTGAGTTAAGAAATTATTGCTAGGGGGAAAAATAAAGAAAACAACATGCAGAACACTCAGCATATTGTCCTAGCGAAGTGTTAGTTAAGCTGCAATAGACTTTAGCAGTGTAAGCATTTTTCTCCTCAACACAAACTGTAAGTACAATATTTAAGTATTTCTTCTCTTCTTCCTTTTTACTGCTAAACTTTGGTTTGGAGATTCTGCCAGTGATGCACCTGGACAGTCACTGGGAATTTTAACGGGGGTAATGATTAAAATGTCAGCCCTACAAACCACATAGGGCTTTTAAGGAAAAAACAGGCAGATTTTCTAGCCACGGGTACTTTATGAGAGTTGTGTATAATCCTAGGGTAGGACACGAAACTGCACGCCAGAATTCATCCCTTGAAAGCTGAAAGAAAGCAGTAATGGTGGGAAAATGGGGAGTTGGAAACATTTTTGTTAATTTTCCAAGCTGAAATTTGGAAGGCAAAAAAAAGAAAAAAGAAAAAAAGAGAGAGAGCGACCCCAAGAGAGAGACCCCCGGACCGTTTTGCAGATTCTATGGCACAACTCAAGAAGATGTAGCCAGCCAGCTCATAAATTTACCACTAACCACAACTAAATATAATTCAAAACACCTGGAAAGCTTTTTAAAAAAATAAATGAACTGAAAGACCCTATAGATTTGGGCAGTTGTCAGAATTTGTGCTGCCAGACAGATGGCGTCAATGCTCTCAGGACAATGAGACAAGTCAAAGGCTTAATTCATTCAACTGAGCAGCACCTCTGCACATGGATCACTATTTACACTTTATAACATACACTCCCACTAACGCCATATGTTTAAGAAGCCATCACTGGGGCTGTGAAAGAAAGAAAGTTCCCAGTGAAATTCTCACCACCCTTGGTTACACGAGTGTCTTCACTTTCTGGTAAATCATGGAGCTGTAACTGGATTTGCACACTGTTTTGTAGGTGTGTTGTATGTTAATAGGAAAGTTTTAAAACCCCCTGACATCCTTTGGCTAAACTTGTAGCATTATTAAACACCTTGCCAGAAAAACTCTTCTAGACATTGACTTAGGCAAAGAATTCATGACCAAGAACCCAAAAGCAAATGCAACAAGAACAAAGATAAATAGATGGGACTTAATTAAACTAAAAAGCTTCTGCACAGCAAAAGAAATAATCAGCCGAGTAAACAGACAACCCACAGAGTGGGAGAAAATTTTCACTAACTATGCATCTGACAAAGAACTAATATACAAAATCTGCACAGAACTCGAACAAATCAAGAAAAAATAATAATCCCCTCAAAAAGTGGGCTAAGGACATGAATAGACAATTCTCAAAAGAAGATATACAAATGGCCAACAAACATATGAAAAAATGCTCACCACTAATTATCAGGAAAATGCAAATCAAAACCACAGTGTGATACATCTTACCTCAGCAAGAATGGCCATAATTAAAAAATAAAAAAATAATAGATGTTGGTGTGGATATGGTGACAAGGGAACACTTCTACACTGCTGGTGGGAATGTAGATTAGTACAACCACTATGGAAAACAGTATGGAGATTCCTTAAAGAACTAAAAGTAGATCTACCGTTTGATCCAGCAATCCCACTACTGAGTATCTACCCAGAGGAAAAGAAGTCATTACATGAAAAAGACACTTGCACACGCATGTTTATAGCAGCACAATTTGCAATTGCAAAAATATGGAACCAGCCCAAATGCCCATCCATCAACAAGTGGATAAAGAAAATGTGGTATATACATATATACCATGGAATACTACTCAGCCATAAAAAGGAACGAAATAATGGCATTTGCAGCAACTTGGATGGAGTTGGAGACCATTATTCTAAGTAAAGTTACTCAGGAATGGAAAGCCAAACATCATATAGTCTCACTTATAAATGAGAGCTAAGCAATGAGGATGCAAAGGCATAAGAATGATATAATGGCTGGGTGCGGCGGCTCATGCCTGTAATCCCAGCATTTTGGGAGGCCAAGGCAGGCAGCACACTTGAGGTCAGGAGTTTGAGACCAGCCTGGCCAAAATGGTGAAATCTCATGTCTACTAAAAATACAAAAATTAGCTGTGTGTGGTGGCGGGTGCCTGTAAGCCCAGCTACTTGGGAGGCTAAGCCAGGAAAATTGCTTGAACCTGGGAGGTGAAGGTTGCAGTGAGCCAAGAATACATCACTGCACTCTAACCTGGGTGACAGAGCCAATACGAAGATGAAGACGAAGAAGAAGGATACAATGGACCTTGGTGACTTGTGGGGAAGAGTGGGAGGGGAGTGAGGGATAGAAGACTGTAGTGTACAGTGTACACTGCTCAGGTGACGGGTATACCAAAATCTCAGAAATCACCATTAAAGAACTTATCAAGCCCAGCTACTTGGGAGGCTAAACCAGGAGAATTGCTTGGACCCGGGAGGCAGAGGTTGCAGTAAGCCAAGATCGTGCCACTGCACTCCAGCCTGGGCGACAGAGCAAGACTCCTTTAAAAAAAAAAATTATCCGTATTACCAAATGCCACCTGTTCCCCCAAAACTATTGAAAAACAATTATAAATAAATAAATAAATGAAAGGGGAAAATACCCACCTTGCCATACAAATGCTTATTCCAGGAATTTGGAATAAACTCACTGATTGAGATGGAAATGCCACTGCTTATTAACTACCAACCCTGAAACTAAGTACATAATGGAGAAATGATTCATTGATCAAGGAGTGTGCAGACTGGACCACTTAACCTGAAACAGGTTAATTCAGCAATTTCCAAATTTTGGGCAACTGTAATACTCTCTTAAAGGTTCCTCTAACCTCTAAAGAGAAAAAAACATTGCATGGCATGTGAATATGAATGTTAATAAAAATTGGGTAAACAGAAAACAATTTTTAAAGCTTCACATTCTCAACATGTGACACTCCATGGAACCATAAAATCAGATCCGGCAATAACTGGTCTGAATAAGCAGAAAAATGACTATGAAAGGCACTAAACCAAAACCTGTGCCATAGTCAGCACTATACAGTAGCCAAAAGGTTATGTCACAGGGCAATGTTGGAAAGTAGGTGCTCTGTATGTTCCCAGACTATAACCAATCAACTTAATATACTTTTTAAATAAATGTTTTAATGAAGTGCCTACTATGTATTATAGAAGACACATCTTTTGGAGGAGAAAAAAATATTTTTATTTGGATAGAATATTCGTTTATTCATTTAACCAATATGTATCAAGGGACTTATAAGGCTAGGTGCTAGGATATAATACATTTTTTGGGGGAAGGACACACACTTTATACCCTTTAGTATCTCAGGCTACTTGCAAAGGCATTGAGTGGGTGGGACTAACAGAGATGGAACAATTATAGAAAAATAAAAATGTGAGCCTGGGCAACATAGGGAGGCCCCATCCCTACGAACATGTTTTTTAAAAAATTAGCCACATGTGGTGGTGCACGCCTGTGGTCCCAGCTTCTCAGGAGGCCAAGGCAGGAGGACTGCTTGAGCCCAGGAGTTCCAGGCTGCAGTGAGCCATGATCACACCACTGCACTCCAGCCTGGGCGACAGAGAGAGAACCTGTCTCAAAATATATTTTTATATATATATGTATATATATGTATATATATATACATATATATATGGTGTATAATCAGACACTAAGAGGTATGATATTAAGTGTAAGTAGAGCAGCAGGAGTTCAAGGAAGGGGTCTATTAAGTATAGCCTTGTACAGTTGCAGCGTGAACCCACCTGGGGCTCTCTAGCATGGGCAGGTGAGGTTGCTGAAAAAGACAGGGCATTCCAAGCTAGGACAGGGAGAGTCCAAGCAAAAGGCAACGCAGTGTGAACGAACAGGAGGCAAAGCAGTGCTACTCCTAGTATGGCACAAGGACAGGTGCCAGCCCCCACATTCCGTATTATCAGTGTTTACAGAGATAAGAATGGAAATTAATAAGCATTTAGGGACTTTTATACCAATTTGACAGAGTAATTTTATGTTCACTAATCTAATAAAAATGAAGCTTATATTTTATATGGCTTTATAATTTTCTTCTTCTAATGATTTTTATTGTATTTTGCAAAAGTATCTGTCTATGACAGTTTACAAGTTAAAAAAAATTAAAAGAGCAGGTCTTTCAGCACAGCTGCCTTGAGAAAGAGTGGTGATGCTATCTGTCATTCGAGGGGCTAGGGTGTGTATAGAGAGCCGGGGGAGGTAAGGATGGATAAATGAGGTGAGGCAAGATTACCAAGGACTTGAAATCCAAGCACACAGAAGAATTTATACTGGAGCCAATAAGCACTGGAAAGTCACCCTAGGTTCATAAATAAGGAAGTCACATAAAGAATGCAGTTATTTTATAGGGCAGAGTCTGGCAGCAGTTTCTTGGGTTTGATTGGAAGGGAGAACAATCTCTCAGGAACTAAAGGGATTAGAGTAACTCGGAAATAGTGGTGAGGAGGCTGAACCGGAATCACCCCTGGCCTGGGTGATGGACAATATAGCACTGGAAAACAAGGGGCAAAGCTTAGATACGCTGACTTTCTGGGGGTAAAAAAGGAAAAACAGGACTCCGAGGTTTCTTGCTGGAGGCCAGACATAAAAAGGCCTTGCTTCTCTAAAAGAGAAACTTAAGCCTTGACAGAGAATGACAAGAAAAGACAGACTACAGAGGAATGCAGGGGACTCAAAACACTGAATTATTTGGAGGATGGAGGAGTTTTTCTGCAGTGGCAGGGGGCCTAGGGGTATAACCACAGAAAGCAGGAAAGGGTGTAAAAGTATCACTTTAAATGCCAAAACTCAAGTCTGTATAATCTGCAAATGAATCTATCACATTTCTACCCTGGGATCCCTGTGCACTGTAGTGAGCATATTAAAATAGCCACTTGCACAGGACCATGGTTGAGGGGAGGGCCATTCTGTAAAGGTCTAAACAGCAATGCTTCCCTGGGCTTCCCTTTCACAGGCGCAGGCAACAGAAATGTTACCCAAGATTTAATAGAGCTAATTAAGATGCCCCCTCTGTTTAGGGGACTTCCAGGAAGAATGTTTTATTATGCCTTGAAAACACCATCATATAACGTTTACAATTACAACACCAGTGGTCTGTGAACATTCAGTTTGTGGCACATAAGTACTTCCAAGGGTATCTTATAGGAAGGAATATGGTTTTTCCCCCTTGCCATACTTGTACCTGTCAGAGGTTGATTCTTAGGGATTTAATAAGCAGTATTTAATAGACTTTTTATACAAGTGTGCTGCTGTTAGTAATTTTCTAAAAGAACATACAGATAAACTTCTCCCCAAATCTGATTGAGAGACGGTCTTACTGGATAAGATACCATTCACCTTGTATGAGAAATGTACTGTTTACTCTCCAAAGGGGTTATCTTGACTTAAAGGTGGGGGGACTACCAACAACTTTGGACAAGTTTAGAAGATAGCAAAAAACTATGTGGCTGCAGTCTCCTAAAAAGAGGTCATACTTCTAGAAATTTCAATAAACAGGTGATATCAATGGACTTTGGCCAATGAAATATTTTAGGAATATAAGATGGGATGGGAGTACCTATGAGAATAAGAATATGTCATTTCAAAAAATGTGCTGGGCAATATAAGCTAATTCCCTCATCAGCATTCTGATGCTTTGGGCTTTTGGCTTATTCTACACCTGTGTTAACTGTTCCTGAACATGCCATGCATTTTTCCTTATTACATAATCTTCTGTTTTTGAAGATTATCAAGTTCAGCAGCCTCTTCTAAATAAAAGCAAGTATATATACCTTACACCAGCATTTTCTAAACTGTGAATTATGTAACACTTCGTTCTATGAGAGGTTCCTATGTGTTCCTTAAAAAATGAAATATGATTGTCCCATGGTCAAGAGAAAATTGGGGAAACATACAAATGGATTAAAAGCCATGAGAAGTCCCACAGTAAAGAAACATTAAATTTTTCATTTAACTCATCATTTTGGAAATAATCTGCTAGTGGAAACAGGAAGGTAGATTCCTAAGCATTTTCTTCAATAACTGACATTTTTTGTAAATTAAAAATGAGAAATGATGGAAAATTAAGCCATACATACAAAGGAAACTCTTAATCATCTGAAAGTTTTACAACATATGAATGTGCTAAATATCATATCTGCTAATGTAAAGATTGAAAGACCCAAAAGATTTTAGAAACTTAGACAAATAAATCTTTATATATGTTCAGCTAAGGAAAAAACAATTTATTTTCATGTCACTGAAAGAAAATTTCATGTAGGCATTTTTAAAACATGTTAATTGTTACTAAATAAAGAAAATGACTAAAAAAAGTAGTACAAGAAGCCAGACATCTGGGCAGATGGCAAACCAATAGCGCCTTTCAAATTAAATACACCATTTTTTAAAATCTGGAAGAATAACAAGGATTATTAATAAAAAATAATCACGATAGGACTTAATTACTATAATTGTTTAAGAAGTAAGCCAGGTCCAATTTTAAAAGCTTTACAATACTAGAAGTAAATAAGCAAAGTCACCATGATAGGGTGAAGAGTGCATCAATTCAGATAACATAGGAAAAACCACAAGAAAAACAAATAGAATAAGATGGATGGCCTAACAACTACCTAAGAAAGACTACAGTTCTATGGCAAATAACCAATACATCATTACAAATAAAAGAAATTGGAAAAAACTACTTTAAAGTTCATATGGAACCAAAAAAGAGCCCGCATCGCCAAGTCAATCCTAACCCAAAAGAACAAAGCTGGAGGCATCACCCTACCTGACTTCAAACTATACTACAAGGCTACAGTAACCAAAACAGCATGGTACTGGTACCACAACAGAGACATAGATCAATGGAACAGAACAGAGCCCTCAGAAATGATGCCGCATACCTACAACTATCTGATCTTTGACAAACCTGACAAAAACAAGAAATGGGGAAAGGATTCCCTATTTAATAAATGGTGCTGGGAAAACTGGCTAGCCATATGTAGAAAGCTGAAACTGGATCCCTTCCTTACACCTTATACAAAAATTAATTCAAGATGGATTAAAGACTTAAATGTTAGACCTAAAACCATTAAAATCCTACAAGAAAACCTAGGCAATACCATTCAGGACATAGGCGTGGGCAAGGACTTCATGTCTAAAACACCAAAAGCAATGGCAACAAAAGCCAAAATTGACAAATGGGATCTAATTAAACTAAAGAGCTTCTGCACAGCAAAAGAAACTACCATCAGAGTGAACAGGCAACCTACAGAATGGGAGAAAATTTTTGCAACCTACTCATCTGACAAAGGGCTAATATCCAGAATCTACAATGAACTCAAACATATTTACAAGAAAAAAACAAACAACCCCATCAAAAAGTGGGCAAAGGACATGAACAGACACTTCTCAAAAGAAGACATTTATGCAGCCAAAAAACACATGAAGAAATGCTCATCATCACTGGCCATCAGAGAAATGCAAATCAAAACCACAGTGAGATACCATCTCACACCAGTTAGAATGGCCATCATTAAAAAAGCAGGAAACAACAGGTGCTGGAGAGGATGTGGAGAAATAGGAACACTTTTACACTGTTGGTGGGACTGTAAACTAGTTCAACCATTGTGGAAGTCAGTGTGGCGATTACTCAGGGATCTAGAACTAGAAATACCATTTGACCCAGCCATCCCATTACTGGGTATATACCCAAAGGACTATAAATCATGCTGCTATAAAGACACATGCACACGTATGTTTATTGCGGCACTATTCACAATAGCAAAGAGTTGGAACCAACCCAAATGTCCAACAACGATAGACTGGATTAAGAAAATGTGGCACATATACACCATGGAATACTATGCAGCCATAAAAAATGATGAGTTCGTGTCCTTTGTAGGGACATGGATGAAACTGGAAAACATCATTCTCAGTAAACTATCGCAAGGACAAAAAACCAAACACCGCGTGTTCTCACTCATAGGTGGGAATTGAACAATGAGAACTCATGGACACAGGAAGGGGAACATCACACTCCAGGGACTGTTGTGGGGTTGGGGGAGGGGGGAGGGACAGCATTAGGAGATATACCTAATGCTAAATGACGAATTAATGGGTGCAGGAAATCAACGTGGCACATGGATACATATGTAACAAACCTGCACATTGTGCACATGTACCCTAAAACCTAAAGTATAATAAAAAAATAAAAAATAAAAAATAAAAATAAATAAAAAATAAAAAAAAAAAGAAAGTGTTGCACACGGCACTAAAAGGAATCAAAGCCACATGATAAATTAAGAAATTAAGGCTATCTTTTCATATCATTAAATCATCCCTCAAATTTACTAGAGTATGAATTTAAAAAGAAAAGTTCACTGCTAAGTTAAAAATGTAAGATAATTATAATGATAAATTTTATGTATTAAATATTAAAATAATTACAAATTGGATTAATAAAATCTGACTCTAGTTATAAAAATACATGTTTAAAAATGGTTACTCTCTCCTTGAACTCTAGGTATTTGAAAAGTAAACAAATTAATTAATTAAATGGTTACTCCCTTTAAGTTTGCTAATGCAAATAAAAAGAGCAAGATATTAGTCACAGAATCTGAAAAAAAGTACATCTTAAAACAAAGCACAAGGACACTATAAAATGATAAAGGAAACAGGAAATGATTTTTTAAATACCCAGTAAATTTTTAAAAATCTAATGATTTTTTGTAAAACAAAAAACTGATCAATTCAACACGACAGAGACAAACACCATCCTAGTTAGAGAATTATTCCATTAGCTGAATAAGGAATCAAATTAGCAACAAAAACAACAATGAAAGAATTCAGTATATCTAAACCAGACAATACAATACAATCATCAGGTTTATATGATTTGATTCATGTAAAAATATTTGGGAAAATGTTCTTTTTCACAATAATTTGTCATATACTCAAACACAAAGACATTCTCAATATGAAATGGCAAGATTTCTACACAGCACAAGGCAATAAGAAAGGAAATGGGATATAAGAACACAATCCAACCACATAGAAATCATAAAAATATCTTTCTTAAATGGCAACTGAATAAAGAACTAATTAAAATACAATCAAGGAATCAAAATGTATCCATAGCTCTACAAGCCTACATTAAGAAATTTGAAAAAATGAATAAAATTGATAAACTGCTAGTACAACTAAACAAAGGAGAAAAGTAGACAAATTATTCACTTTAAAGATATATTTTAGTTATACTTACTAAAAAACTATTTAAATCATTAGGGAATTCCATATGTAAATATGCTACAAATCACAAAAAGGAGTAAGTTTCTCAAACAACAACAGCAAACAAAACAGCCCAAGTACCCAAAATGAGAGAAAGAATCTAAATATACCAAAGAAATAAGCAATATTGCCAGGCACGGTGGCTCACACCTGTAATCCCAGCACTTTGGGAAGCCAAGGTGTGAGGATATTGGAGCCCAGGAGTTCGAAACCAGCCTGGGCAACATAGTGAGATCCCGTCTCTACAAAAAAAATTTTTTTAAATAGTTGAGTGTGGTGGTGCATGCCTATTGTCCTAGCTACTAAGGAGGCTGAGGTGGGAGGATCACTTGAGCCCCAACATTTGAGACTACAGCGAGTTATGATTATGTCACTGCCCACTGCACTCCAGTCTGGTCAACAGAGTGAGACCCTGTAGAAATAAAAGAAAAAAACAAAAAAGAAGAGAAGGAACGAAAGAGAAAGAGAGAGAAAGAAAGAAAAGAAATAAGCAATATTATCAACAAACTTCAAAAGAAACAAAAAAGACACAAGCAGTTCAAATATTAAATAAATAATAATCTTATAGTACAAATGGTTCCTAAAAGCGCTCTATCAAACTTATTTTCATGAGACTAAGGTCAGCTAGATTACTAAACCTGATCTATGGCTAAAATCTCACAAGGAAAATTATAGATTGTTCCTATTTCTGGACATTGATGCAAAATTCTAAATACAATATTAACAAGCTATACATCAACACTTTAAAAGAATTGTCATGATCAGTTGGATTTTAGTCTGAGGTTGCATGGCTGATTTTAAATAAAGACAACAATTCATAAGAAAAATAGTAAAAACACAATTAAGTGAATAAATAGGGTAAAAAAATCTAAAAATTCAACATTTGTTTCTAATTTTAAAAGTAGAAGGATTTTTTATTATCACAAATATGATATGTCTGAAAGAAGTCAATGTTATTCTTAAGAGAGACACGTTAGAAGTAGTCATCTAAAATAAAGAAGGAAAAACCCCACAAAGATATCCAATCATCATTACTAATTAACTGTTAGAAAGTGCTGACCATTGTAATCAAGTAGGAAAAATAAATGAGTAATGTAAGAAGACAAAATAAAAACAACACCATTTGCACAATATATAAGTAATTACATAACCTAAAAGGCCAAGATGTTTGATAAACAAAGTTAAAAATAATGAGTTCAACAAAGGCGCAAATTATAAAACCACAAAAATCTACTGCATTCCCACTCCAACAATAAATATCTACTGAATACAATTAGAAGGGCAGAAATCCCTTTTACCACAGCAACAACCACCAAAGTTTTATATTTTTAATATATATTATGTATATTAATATATTTTATATTATTTTATAATACATTACATATATTAATATATTTTAATATATCTCATATATATTTTACCCTGTATACATATACACTGTGGAGACTAAGCATGGCAAAGAGGACAACAGGTTAGGCCTTCCTTTCCACCTGGACACTTGCCAAATCCTATCAATGTTACCTCTGTAATATGACAGTATGACACACAAAAAGCTTCCCATCTAAATACAAAGTTAATGCCAGTTCCTCAGAACAAGAGGTTAGAAGCAGATGGTTTGTATAAAAGGAATGAATAAAATGAAACACAAGTAAATGAGTATGAAGTACCATATTCATCCACTGTGTTAGTAAAAATATAAAGAGAAAAACCAAATAACTGTGGGGCTATGTGGATAATGAAGACACTCAAACTGTTTATACTACAGCATATACCAACTGTATGGTTCTGAGCCAATACTCCCAGTTCAGAGAACAGTTGTCCCCCCAAATAGACCTCTCATCTTCCATCTTGTACAAAAGATGTTCCTCACAGCTGTATTCATGATTTATTTTTAAAATCCCAGAGATGTGATTGAACCAACTCTGACATAGCATTTATTCTCCTCACTCATTGATCATTTGAGTGATATGCATGTGAACAAAACATGCAGTCTCTGCACCAAATTGTAATGTTAATTACGTGCAGTTTTTTGTATACCAGTTATACCACAATAAAGCTGGGGGAAAAACATCCAGTCTCTGATCTCAAGGAATCTATGTGATACTATTTAATTTAGCTATTAAAATAAGTATTTGTAGCACACTAATACATGGAAATGAATGTACAAAATAACATTAGTTGGAAAAGTCTATAATAACAAAAAACTGTATCCCAGTGATAAAAGCAATGTGAAAAGATTTTCTCTCTCTACACACACACACAAACAGAAACAAAGGAGAAAGACAACAATTTGTAAGAGATGGACAATAATATATATAGTTGCCATTTTAAACATGTAAAATAGTTTCCTATACATGCACACAAGCTTGCACTGCGTCTTTTAAAATGCTTTCAATAGCAACGTTTGGCATTATTTAGCTGCCTCTATTCTAGAGCTGTACCTCTTAAGAGGGGGCTAGCCTTTATGTGTATGTAACTCAGTATACTCCTCTTTTTCTCTCTCCTGTGTTTCTCTTTTAATTGCCAATAACATAAAACTGAAGTACTTCTTGTAAATTACTTGCTGCATTTACTGAAAAGGGGGGTTTATGTTCTCTTTTCCTAATTTTAAAACCAGATGAATTGAACAAGTTCTATTTCTTTACTTTGTAACAGTTGCTTTTTTCCCCCTCACCACCCTTAATTGAATTTTTTCAGCGGGTCAGTGGCCCTTGATTGAATTAAAAAAAAAAAAAAAGAGTTCTTCAGTGTGGTTTTATATGATGCTATTTGTTGGAATATAAAAAGAAATCCTGAAAGAAGACATTACAAGTCTCCCATCAGGGGCAGAAGGCTCCTCTACATTTATGCTACCCTGGGCCCTTCAAGTCATTCAAAGGGATTTTATAATGTTTATTCTTAAAACTTCCAGCTGTTTTTTTTTCCCCCTAAATGCCACCTGCATTAAAAGCAATGTTTTGTCTCTGTTGCTGCTTTGCAAAGCAGCACAAAATTAGCAGGGCAAAACAGAGAACGAAATGAGCAGGGTTGATAACGGCAGTAAAAGGGAAAAGAGTAACTGCCACTAAAGCCAGGATAATCGCCCCCAGATCCCCTCCAACACAGACTGACTGGCTCTAGTTAGAGGCATTACAAAGTCCTAAGACTCAGAGACAAAAGTACACTGGGTGGGAAGACTTAAACTGATGTCCTTAAAGATGCCACCAAGAGTCTAATGAATTGAATCTTGAGAACCTTTATTATATTGGTTTCAGCTTCATATTTAGCTTATACACAATTAATTGTAGTCCAAATACATTATTCTCTGAGTTCTTTTGCTTTTCTCTCAAAAAAAAAAAAAAAAAGTTCAACGGCTGCTGAATCTGGCTGCTGGTAATAGAAAGGAATAAATTTAGTAATATTTAGATTTAAAGGCTGAATCTTGAAAGACTTGACTTTAATACTTTAAAACTTCACTTAAAAATAAGTAAATAAATATAATTAAAAACCTACTAAGACTGAGATGCTAAAGCTGAGGCATGGAAAAATGAAAGAAAATATCCATAGTATTTTCTGATGCAATTTCAACATGTAGTTTTGTTTGTTTGATCATCATTTTGTGGTTGGGGTGTAGCATAAGAGTTGGGTTTCCAGATTAAAAAGTAAAGAAAGATGTGTAAGGCTCAGAGACAGGGGAATGCATTAACCATGAAATCAGAAATTAGAGTAAAATTCAAGCAATTTCAGCTGTGTGGGAGAATGGACGTTGGAAAAAGAATTCACATAACCTTTTTGGATTATAGTGCAGAGAAATGATGGCTCATTGGGGAAAAAAACTTTTAATAAATGTTATTGGGGAAACAATTAAAATTCATTCCAGATGAGTCAAGGATTCAAGCTTTTTTTAATTATGAAAAACTGTAAGAAAATGCAATGTTGCATTTACACTCAATGTGTGAGAGAAAATCATTAATACCAAAGCAAAAAATGAAATGGTCACCTATGCGTGATGAATATGACTACATAAAGTACATTTTGCAATTATAGAGGCAGTACAAAAAAGTACATTTAAAAATTAAAAAGTTTAAAAGGAAAGCAATATAGATAGAAGTAGCCATGATTTTGATGGAGAAATAACTTAATATAGAAAAAAATAAAGTTCTGATACACCCTTATGGTTAATACTATTTTCCCCTAGATAAGTGGTTAAAGATATAAAAACATTACACCAACAAGAAAGGAACACTAGAAAATGTTCAGCCTTATCAGCAATGAAAGCCCTGTATACCTATTAGCTTCTTAAAAAAACTAAATGGTATATTTTATTTTCCTGAAAAGCAATACCAGTTATTAAGGATACAGTACTCTACTGGCTGTAGATGAATTGGTCAAAGAAACAAATACTGGAGAGAAAACTCTGTATTTTCAGTCATTGGCATTTTATATACTGGTCATTTCCATGCACCACTAGGACTGCTTTGGAACTTTCAATGTATGTTTTCAGCAGTTCAGTTTCTTTCAGATTTTTTAAAAATTTCAGATTCATTTTTAGTCATTTATGCCTAATCTATTTGTTAGGCAATCTTTCATACATTTTTCTCCATTTTATTTCAGCCATTAAGTGAAACTGCTTTTGGAAATTCAGCTGATATTAATGTTTCCAATCACAAGTCCATTTATCCATAAATAGTTTTTGTATACTTTCTTGTTATTTTACAGTATTTAAAACATACTTTTAAAAAAGCATTTTGGGCTGTTTTAAATTATTTTGCTTCACTAAAGCCAATATAGGCTTTAGTGAGAAACAGCTTTCAACAGAGTTGAGGGAATGGCTGAATTTTTTGTTAGGTATTCCTAAAAGTAGCATTAGACTTTAGATACTATTTTAACACTGTAGTGTAAAATTAAGGGAGACATATATAGACATATAATTAATTCAGCATTCCAATAATCATAGGTATATTTATATCTTTAACCCTAAATACATTAGACAGTACTAGACTTTTAATATGACTAGTTAGTATTTATAAAAGTAAAGTTGCTTCAATATGCAAGAATTATAGAAAAAATAGGTAGAGAAAGCAGAGCTTAAGGTAAAGCCAGCAAGGCAGCAGAATTTTTTTTTTAAATCATGTTGGTCAAAGGATACAAAATTTCAATTAGATAGGGGAAACAGGTTCAAGAATCTATTGTACAACAATGGTGAATGTTCTCATCACAAAAAAGCGTATGTGAAGTGACACGTTAGTTAGCTTGATTTAGCCATTCCATAATGTACACCTTTCAAAGCATCATGTAATACATGATAAATATATATATAATTTTTATTTCTCATTTAAAATGAATCACCTGAAAGTTTCCCTAATATTGGAGGAAAATTTTAAATTCCAGGAAGACACTGACAAACAAATTGAGTTGGCTGTCAGAAAATGAATTATATTTTGTTAAGTAGGAAGAATGGACAGAAATTATTCAAAGCAGGTAAAAAGCTTCAGAACTACCCTGTGATACACAGAAATGAGCAATATATGAGACTTATAGACAAGTTCATTCTTTCAAACAAATCATCTTCTTCTCAAATGTTTTCTAATTGATCAGTGATTAAATAAACTCTGGTGTATTTGTGAAGGACTAAACTCTGGCCACCAAAAGTGAAAAATGATCAATGTGTGGCATATGGTGGAGAGTGTGGGAGAGGTGGGCTGTAAGCAAGACTTTACTAAAATAAAGGGAGAAAAGAAACATCTTTTTTGGTAAAAACAACAAGGATACAAAGAGATTAGAGAGTTGCATAAATAGTAGGTACTTTGTAGGGAAGGTATTCCCTTCTTTCTTTTAAGGTATTTCAGCATACGGTTAAAAAATCATGGTATCTTCAAGCAATTTTTGCTTATTTCAGAGGATGACATTCCCCTTATCCTCTCCAAAGTTGGCCCCCATCCTGTGTTTTGGTTATCTTCTTCCTCATCTTTGTGGAGGTTGTGCTTCAACTGTCCCCACCAGACCTCTACATCTCCAGTGATGTATTTAAAACAAGACCACAACACTCCTTTAATCATGCTATCCCCTCTGGCAATCCCCCACCCTTCCACACATACTTTGTTCCTACCTTTATCTTCCACATTGGTTTTTAAAAAGTCCACCCTCTTGGGAGAGTCTATAGGCCAAACCTACCCTCTCACAACATTACATTCACTAAATAAAAGGCACACTTAAAATAGGTTAAATAGAGGTTAAAATCATTCTGTAAGAATTTTTAAAAAGATATTTTAAGACTAGCAGGCAGCAGCTACAAGGAGAGACAATTAACGTGGACATGTTTTTTAAAAAAATCAAAACTGTATAAGAAAGGAAATGAAGCCTTACATTATGTTTTCCAAAGTGTTTTCCTATTGATTAGGGTCAAGGAAATCTTGTAGGTACATTGTATTTGTAGAAGAAATCTTAGACATGCTCTAATATAACACTTTTATTTTTATAGATGAAGACACTGATGCCCAGAGCTGTGTTAATGCTGGCTACTGAGCCCGTGCTCTGTGCCAAGCAAGTGCTTTACATGCATCCTCTCTTATAAGTCTCAGGACAATCGCCATTCAATGGTTGAGGAAACTGACTCAGAGCAGTTAAGTAATTTCCCAAAGGCAGTATGGAACAAGCTATATAATCTGTGGGGCCCAGTGCAAAATGAAACTGTAAGGTCCCTTACTCAAAAACTATTAAGAATTTCAAGACAGCGACAGCAGAGGATTAAACCCTGCACACACAGGCCCTTCCAAGTGCCCGGCCCTGTGAGACTGCACAGGTTGCATGCCCATGAAGTCCATCCTGGGTATATCATTAGTAAATGTGGTAGAGCTGGAGCTTAAACCTACTTCCCTCAGATCTCAGAGTCCTTACCTGTACTCACTACTTTATTCTGCCTCCTGGGGAATTTAAGGGATCCGCTTACCCAAGGTCATACCGTTGGTTTGCAACAGAGATAAAATCTGAACGCAGGCAGCTTGACTCCAGTTTGCCTGTGGCCACAAAAGACCCTTTTGCGCCCTGTCTCTCTCCCAGGTGATTGAGATCAGCTAGTTATGGGCAGCTGGGGAGGAGCAGCTGTCACCATCACAGCTGAATCGGCTTGCTGCTATTGGCTGGCCCAGCCCTGCCCGCCACCTGCTCTACAACTCTAAAATCGGCCTGTGTACAGCCTGGGCTTCTGGAGGAGGGAAAGAAAAGACACTAGGAGATGAGAGGGTGAGTGTTCTTTTATTTTTTTTCTCAATCCAGAGGTCCTCTATGGAGGAGTCTGGACACAGATACTTCGAAAAAGTCCCCTTATGGTCCTCATATACAACCTTGGGTAATAACTACATATTAGTCTGATAAGAGAAATGAAGGAGTCTCAGATACCTCTAAGAATGTGACAACATATGGCAATTGCGTCACTGTGGAAATTACACTAGATTTGGAGGGAAACATACCAGGGTTTAGAATTCCCGCCCAGACACTTATTTGATGTCAGACTTTGGCCACATTGTTTCACTTCTTTGAGCCTCAATTTCCTCATTTATAAATTGCATATATACCATCGATTTCCCTGGATTGTGAAGTGTGCACTATATTCACTGCACTGTGCTTGACACATATATATTCACAAAGTTTTGAAAAGACTGAGAAAAAGTCCCCTATGCACAATAACTTTTTTAAAGGGTATATTCAATGTTAGGGAGCATTGCCCTAATATATTCATTTTATAAGGGAAACAAATCCCTAACCTCAGCACCTGTTTCAATTCCCCCTCCCTCAAAATAGATATACTCTAAAATCCCTCCCTGCTCTTCAACTCCACTCAATAAACAGCTTCTTTAGCAAATAATCCAATCCAAAGGAACAATCTGAATAAAATCTAGGGAACCACAGGGTGGCTCTGAGATACCACTTTGGATATCTACTATTTATGATGCAAGCTTATTCCGCTAAAAGAGACCTTTTCTTCCACATTGTCTTATCTGTGTCCTTGCTTCCTTAATGAGGCTTAAAAAACATTTCTGTGCTGGAGGGGTTTTTATTGTTTTCTTCTCAAGTAACCAAAATTAGCCTAAGTGCATCTGCCTTGCTTTTCCTAGAAATTCCACCAAACAACCCTCCCCTCAAGCAAAACAAACTTACAATGGGATCAAGTTTATCTTTGCTGCCATATCAAAATGCTGTCTCCTGCTGTGGTAACCTTTGAAAACGCCTTGGTATTTACTGTGACAGCAGAACACTCCACTGTAAAAATAGTTATGTACATAGACAAAGCCTGGAAGAAAACACAAAAATAATGAGAGCTGCTGTTTTAGAGGGCTGGTAGTCCTGGCATGCTATTCCCACATGCCTGACGTTAAATAAAAATTTTAAAAGCAGTTCTTTTGCATAGATGAGTACAAATTAAAAGCTTTCAGCACCCTCTCCTTGCACAAACCCATCACTTTGTAACAACATCATCCTTACCTCCTTCCATTTCAGGAGTCTTAACTATTAGTGGCAGTCTCCCCCATCTTTGCCTGTTCTCATATCTAGCAGTATTTGATACCAATGATCACTTCACCCTGGAAACTATCACCTCCTGTGGATTTTTCTGACATTATCCCTCAACTATTTCTGTGCTGGCTCCTCTCAGAGTTCTGGTGCTGGCCTTGTTACCAACCAGATTTTTCACTTTAGGAGCAGTTCTCAAACTTCAGCCTGCATCATAATACCCCGGAGGGTTTGTTAAAGTGTTGGGCCCCATTCCCAGAGTTTCTCCTTCAGGGATTTGGGGGTAGGACCCTAGAATTTTCCTAACAATTCCCAGGTAATGCTGCCACGGCTGGGGGCCACACTTTGAGAATAACTGCTTTAGGTAAGAGAGAGCTAAACAAGATTAGGCCAGGATTTCTAGGACCTTGACACTACTAACTTTGTTGTGGAGGGCTGTCCTGTGCACTGTATGATGGTTAGTGTCATCCTTGGGCCTCCACCCACTAGATGCCAGTAGATACCCCAGCCAATTTTGACAATGAAAAACATCTCCAGACATTATCAAGTGTTCTCTGGAGAAGCAAAATCACCACTGGTTAAGGACCACCAAGTTAGACTAATGACCACGCTCTCTTTCCATGAAGCTATGAAGCCTCTTCCGCTTGTTCGAAGGATGCAGGTCTTTCTCATTATTTGGTCCTTTTTGTTTAATCATTCATACATCCATCTCGCTATGTGTCAGGCACTGTGGGGATACTTGGATTGATGAACACGTCCCAACTCTTAGAATACTCACAATTAATAAATGAGACAGTGTGATCAAGTAGGCCCAAGAGACTATGGGGACATGGAACAGGGGGTCATGGTAAGCTTTCTGAAAAATGATAATAAAGATATGAAGGAGTTGGCTAGACAAAAGGGATGGGAGACCAGAACTCCAGGAAGAGGGCAGGGCATATGCAAATATGATAAGAGGATGAGAGTCAGAAAACTGCCAGCTGTTCCATGTGGCTGCAGGCAATCCTATTTTCTTCCCTTATAGGAAGAGGGTAAATGGAGGAAAAAAATATTATCAACTCTTTACTTTCCTATGAATGACTTTTAAATCTTTTTATCTCCTATATCCATCTCTGGTAATTCTATGTCCCCATTTGTACTGTAAGCTATGGCTACTTTGATTTTCTTTCTACTAGCTTCAGACCCTTAAAGAATCACTTTCACTAGATGCTTCAATTAACCCATTTATGCCTAGTGTTCCATTATTGGAACGCTAAGGATGTAGGAGTTATTTATATCCTACTGCTCAAGGTCATTGCCAAGGTCTGATTTTTCACCCATGCAAAAATTTTAAAAATTGCAAACTCTGGTAATGGGTTAAATCCTCCTCCTCTCCTATCATGGCACCCATTACACTTGATTACCATTGTTTTTGTTTCTCTGCCTTACTAAGATCACAGGTTCCATTAGGGTAGTGACCATGGCTATCTTGTTCTTCAGTGTATCTCCAGCATCCTGTACTGTGCCTTGCATAAAGAAGCCAATGAAATATCAGCTGAATGAATTATGTCCTCAAATTCTATTTGTCCAAAACTGAACACTCACCAACTCCTTCCTTCCCCAAACCAGGTTCTAACTTTGTATTCAATATCTCAGTTATGGTACCTACCATCCTTCCACCTCTTGCACAACCCATTCCCACAGGCTCATCAAAATCTTGGCATCATCTTTCACTTCGTTTTCTCCCTTCACACATCCATCTTTGATGTCTCAAATGAGAAGCAAGATATGTCCTCTGAACTTCAATAAGCACTTCATCTGGGAGACAGCCTATGGAAAGAGCTTTGGAATTAGGTAGCGATGGGCTTATCACACTTCTGCCTCTTAAGGGCTGGGTGACTTTGAATAAGTTAGTTACACTCTCAGAGCCTTATTTTCCTCATCTTTAAATGGGTTTCATAGCACCAACCTCATAAGGTTGTTACAGAGCTAAATGTGCACTTCAATATTAGTCAATAAATGTTTCCTTTCCCCAGAGCATCCCTGGCAGGAGTAAGAAGTGGACAGGAAAATAGGCAAAAAAGGCCAGTAAAGAGTTAAATAGGAAGGTCAATAAAATGGAGCAGAGTGAGAGGAATAACATGGAAGGTGAAGAATTCCATCCCCTCCAAGAGCCACACTTACTTTTCTATTGTTTTTCTCTCGAAATTTAACACGTTATTTATACTAATCTAGGAACATAGTTCTACCCAAGAGAAATGAAAGCATATGTCCACCAAAAGACTCGTACACAAATGTTCATACCAAATAATAGCAAAAAAGTGAAAACACAAGTGTCCATCAACTGGTGAATGGATAAACAAAATGCTGTCTATCCATACAATGGAATATTATTAGGCAATAAAAAGGAATGAAGTACTGATACATGCTATGACATAGATGAACCATGAAGATGCTATGCTCAGTGAAAGAAGTGAGACACAAAAGAACACATGGTTTATGATTCCATTTATATGAAATATCCAAAATAGTCAAATCTATAGAAAGAGAAAGTAAACTGATGGTTGGCAGGGCTGGGGGGAGACTACTGATGGGAAGGGAGTTTATTTTTGGTAAGATACAAATGTTCTGAAATTAGTGTGAATCAGATGCTCCTCAACTTATGATGGGGTTACATCCCAACAAACCCATAGTAAGCTGACAATATAGTAAGTTAAAAATGCATGGCTGACTAGGAGCTGTGCCTGCCTGCCACCAGCCGGCACTGCAAGAAGAGTACTGTTTCTACTGATTGCTATTGCTTTCACACCATCATAAAGTCAAAAAAAAAAAAAAAAACAGTAAGTTGAGCCATCATAGGTCAGGGACCATCTGTATACTTAAGATCATTGAATTGTACACTTTAAGTGTGTGGGTTGTATAATACGTGAATTATATCTCAATAAAGCTGTTAAGAAAGATACAGCGAACAAAAACAGAGAAATGGCAAAAAAGTACTAATTATTTTCTTCCTATATTCCATTATCTTGTATATTCCACCCTGAAGACTGCTGATTTCAACCACAGAGGAATCATCTGGCTATAAAGTCTCTCTGACACTAGCCATGACAAGAATTCATGAGCATTGCCAGAGAGATGGGTGAGGGGACAATGAGAGCCAGGTTTGTGCAGAAGTGAAGAGTAGGTGCTCTAGAGGGGTGCTTCTCCAACTTTAGTGCATATTCATTACCTTGGGGTCTTGTTTTCACCAGATTATTGTAGCTCTAAAATGAAAGAATGAATTACAATGCACTGTAATCAGTAAAGCACCATATAAAGGTTGCTAAGCAGACAAGTCAAACATTTCTGAGGATGTATGGGGTGTATGATTTTGAGTGAAGGAAGAGAAATGACAGTAAGGTTTCCTTTTTCCTACTTTGCTTAAGGGAGGGTTTAAGAATGATGATCACTTAACCTCAGTGAACCACGATGTCTTCAATTCTGTACGTTGGAAGCATCTGGCACAGTTTTTAGAATTATATGATCTTAAATTGCCTTAAAACTCATGAAGTAGAAAAGTCACATGTAGACAGCTGAGAGCTTACTCAGCAAGGTAATTTGGTATGGAAAGAGTACAGACTCTGGGGTCAAAAATCCTGGGGTTGAGGCCCATATCTAACACTTGTTAATCAAAGCTTTATATCTTTAGTAAATTCCTTAGTGTGTCTTCATGTGATATGAGTAGGGAAAATAACTCTTGCCTGTGTCATGAGGTGATGGCAGGATCAGCTGAGCTGATACAGTGAAAGCATTTTGTCAACCTCTGGACTGGTTGCTTCATAACTTTTTATTGCACATGTCTGTCAGTAGAAAAACATTTCAACATTTACTCCCATGTATGTACCATTGTACTAATATTACGTACAATATAAAACTCACACAAAAACAGAGGGAGGAAGGATAAAATTAATTTGAAGATTAGAATTTCTATGGTAGAGGAGATAAATAATCAATGTTAAATTTAGTGAAATTGATAACTGTACTATAGTTGTGTAAGAGAATGTCTCTATTCCTAATAAATACATACTCAATTATTTGGGGGTAAAGGGCCATGAAGTATGTACCTTTATCCCCAAGTGTCTCAGAAATATGTACACACACACACACACACACACACACACACACCAGAGAATGCATATGATAAAGCAAATAGGGTAAAATGCTAACAACAGGTAAATCTGCAATCTGAGTAAAGGGTGTAAGAGTGTTCTTTGTACTTTTTTGGGCAAATTTTTTATAAGTTTGAAATTATTGCCAAATACATTTTTAAAAATTAGTCCTAATAATTGACTGAGAGTTCCAGAATGGAACAGTAAGGAACTTGGCAGATTCTCTCCCTGGTAAAGCAACAATTTAACTGGCAAAAAATATGTGTTAAAGCAATCATTTAAAGTTTCTGGAAATTATCCTAAGGGCATACAGCAAACATACATTCAACAAAATCTACTAAATCTTAGCAAGAACAGTAGAGCAGGTGGTATCTGAGCATTGAACTACTTCCTTACCACTTTCCCCAGCTCTGGGTTACAGAGGCTCCTCCATGGGTAGCCAAGAAAATGAGAGCTCCTCCCCCCAATCTCCACTCCAGGTGCAGCAGGCCAAGGACACCAGGTCCTGATCACCCTCATCCCAGTTCACTCCCAGGGAAGAGGCTGCAATATCCTTTCATGATAAAATCATTCAATAAAGTAGGAATAGAAGAGAACTTCTTCAAACTGATTAAAGACCGTCTCTGAAAAACCCAGAGCTAACATAATAATTAATGGTGAAAAACTGAATGCTTTCCACCTAAAATCAGGAACAAGACCAAGTGTACAATCTCACACCTTCTATTCAATATTGTTCTAGCCAGGGCAATTAGGCAGGAAAAAGAAAGAAAAGGCATCCAGATTGGAAAGTAAGTAAAACTATTTCTAAATACATATAACATGATTATTTATATATATATATATATATATATATATATATATATATATATATATATATTCCTAAGGCAGTCACCAAAAAACTACCAGAACTAATAAATAAGTTCAGCAAGGTTGGAGGATACAAGGTCAGCATACCAAAAAATCCATGCATTTTTATATACTAGGAATGAATAAAATGATGTTAAGAAAACAATTGCATTTATAAATAATACCACCAAAATAGTATCATACTTAGGAATAAATTTAACAGAAGTACAAAATTTGTACTGCAAAAACTCCAGAACACTGTTAAAAGAAATTAAAGACCTAAATCAATGGAAAGATATCTCATGACAGACAATAACAAGTGTTGGCAAGGACACAGAGAAATTGGAACCTTCACGCATTGCTGGTGGAAATGTAAAATGCTGCAGCTGCTTTAGAAAGCAGTTTGGCAGTTTCTCAAAATACTAAACACAGAGTTATCATATGACCCAGAAATTCCAGTCCTAGGTACACAGCCAAGAGAAATGAAAATATATGTCCACCCAAAAACATATGTGTGAATGTTCATAGTAGCATTATTTGTAATAGCCAAAAAGTAGAAACAACCCAGATATCCATCAACTGATGAATGGATTTTTTAAAATGTAGCATATATCCACACAGAGGAATATTATTCAGCTATAAAACAAATGAAGTAATGAAGTACTGTTTGCTACCTGCTACAACATAGATGAACTTTGAAAAAAATAATGCAGAGACCACATACTGTATGATTTCATTTATAAGAAATTTCTAGAACAGGCAAATCCACAGAGATAAGAAGTAGATTAGTGGTGGTAGAGTGCTCAGGTGCGGGTAGGGGGAGTAGGGATTGACTACTAATGGGTATAGTGTTTCGAGGTGATAGAAATGTTTTAAAATTAGATTGTGGTGATGGTTGCACAACTCTAAATATAATAAAAATCATTAAATTGTACACTTTAAATGGGTGAATTGTATGGTATGCAAATTATATCTAAACAAAAGCTGTTTTGAAGTATAAATGGTGTAAAAAAAATTAATGGCAGAAATTTGTAGACTAGATTTAGAAAGCAAGAACCTACTAACCACATGTTGCCTACAAAACACCTGATTTAAATATAATGATATAAATAGGTTAAAAGTAAAAAGCTAGGAAAGGACATAGCACACTAACACCAATCAAAAGAAAGCTGAAATGTCTTTATAACATCAGAGAAAGAAGATTTTAGACCAAAGACTGTTACCATGAATAAAAAAGGTCATTTCATGATATTAGAAGGAGCAATTCATCAAAAGTACATAGTAATCCTAAACATGCATGCACCTAACAACCAAGCTTCAAATATATGAAGCAAAAACAGAACTACAAGCAGAAATAGATAAATCCATAATCACAGACAGATTTCAACACCACTCTCTCCATAATTGATAGAAGAAAATCAGGATATAGAAGACTTTAAAAAATACTGGCAAACAACTTGACCCTACTGACATTTCTAGAACACACCACCCAACAACAGCAGAAGCCACATTACTTTCAAGTGCACACAGAACAATTTACTAAGATATACCATATTCTGGGCCATAAAACAAGTCTGAACGAATTTAAAAGAACCCAAACTATACATAGTCTATTCTCAGGTGACAATGAAATTAAATAAATCAGTAACAGAAAGATAGCTGCAAAAGCCACTAAATATTTGGAAACTATTAACATGCTTCTTAATAACCCACGAATCAAAGAAGTAATCAAAAGGAAAATTAGAAACTATTTTGCATTGAAAGAAAATGAAAACATACCATATCAAAAACAGGGATGCTGCTTAAGCAAGACTTGAAGGGAAATTTACACCATTATTGAAAAGAAGAAAGGTCTCAGGCCAGGTGCAGGGGCTCACGCCTATAATCCTAGCACTTTGGGAGGCTGAGGCAGGTGGATCACCTGTGGTCAGGAGTTCGAGACCAGCCTGGCCAACATGACAAAACCCCGTCTCTACTAAAAGTACAAAAATTAGTTGGATGTGGTGGCATGCGCCTGTAATCCCAGCTACTTGGGAGGCTGAAGCACGAGAATCGCTTGAACCTGGGAGGCGGAGGTTGCAGTGAGCTGAGATCATGCCACTGCACTCCAACCTGGGCAACAGAGCAAGACTCTGTCTCAAAAAAAAAAAAAAAGAAAGAAAGAAAGGTTTCAAATCAATGCCTCAGCTTGCACCTGAAGAAACTTGAGACGAAAAGCAAAAGAAACCCAAAGTAAGAAAAAAAAAATATTAAAGATCAGAGATATAAAAATCAATGAGATAGAAAACATTTAAAAAGGAAACATAAAAATAAGAGAAAGATCAAGGAAATGCTTAGCTAGTTCTTTGAGAAGATACATAAAATTTATCCACCCCTAACTAGACAGAACAGACTAAAAAGAGACACAACACAAGTTATAACTATCAGGAATGAGAGGGGACATCTCTACAGATTCTACAAATTTTAAACATGTAAGAAAATACCATGAAGAATTTTATCACAAATTTTAAAACATAGCTGAAATGGACAAATTATGTGAAACACACAAATTACCAAAGTAGACTGAAGAAAAGAAGTAGATATCTTGAATATACTACATCTATTAAAAAATTGAATTTGTAGTTAAAAACATTCCCCTAAATAAAACTCCAAGTCCAGATGGCTTCACTAGAATTCTACCAAACATTGAAGGAAGAAATAATACTAGTTTTAGTGACAGAGTTGTTCTCCACCCATTCTATGAGACCAATATTACTCTGATACCAAAACCAGGCAAAGATGTCTTGAGAAAAGAAAACTGAAGTCCAATATCACTAATAAACATACATGTAAACATTTTTAACAGAATTTTAGCAAATCCAACAATATATAAAGCTGATAATCAAGACTCAGTAGGGTTCATCTCAGGAAGGCAAGGTTGATTTAACATTTGAAAACCAATGTAATTAGCCATATTAAAAGACTATTAAACCATATGATCACCACAATAGATACAGAAAAACCCTTTGAGAAAATCTAACATTTGTTTCTAATTTTAAAATACCTCTCAGTAAACTAGGAATTGAAGGGAACTTCCTCCAGCGGATAAAGGGCAACTACAAAAAAAACCTTCAGCAAATATCATTCTTGAAGATGAAAGACTGGATGCCTTCCCTCTAAAATCAGGAACAAGGCAAGGTGCTCACGACTTCTTTTCAACATTGTATCGGAGGTTCTAGCCAGTGCAATTAGGCAAGACAAAGAAATAAAAGCATCCAGATTGGAAAGGAGCACCTAAAACTCATATTAGCAGGAGACATGCTCATCTATGTATTAAACCTGCAAAAACCATTACTAAAATTGATAAGTGAGTTTAGCACATTGCAAAATATAAGGTTAATGTAAAAAATGAATTCTATTTCTATATACTAGAAACAATCAAAAATTGAAATAAAAAATACCATTTTAAATAGCATCAAAACCATGAAATACTTAGGGATAAATCTCACAGAAGATATGCAAGACCTGTATGTATACTGAAAACTACAAAATACTGCTGAGATAAATGGAATACAACCTACATAAAGATATCTTGGTATATTGTATATCATTATATCTCAATAAAGCTGAAAAATTTGATAAAAATCACATGTTCTCAAGGTGGAACAGAATCTCACAAATCATCAGACCTACCTTCAGCCCCTTTGTTACTCTGATGCTCCTGATTTTAAGCTGAGGAGGAGTAAGCTGAAGTGACACCATCTGTTCACCTTCCAAATGGAATGAGCTATACAAAACTGTTGACTGACTTATTTCAATCCTGCTGGGTGCCCTAGAGAGTACATATATTTTGTTGTACATGACACAATTTTCAGTCATTGTACATATTGATATAGTGCAAGGAAGGTTTTCCCCTGAACTTTGGAGACTTGGTCACTAACAAATTGAGGCAGAATAAAGGTATCCTATGTGCGGTCTGTAGGAGTCTGCTGTTGAAGGAGCAATGGAAAAGAGAGGGCTTGTGGAACTGAACAGTGTGATGGCTGAAAGAATGAGCCTTGGAGACAAGTGCCTGGTATATAGTAAGTGCTCTGAAAAATTAGCTTAAAATAATATAAAAAAAAAATAAACAGAATTCAGAATTTGTCATAATCTTGATTATAGCTGGGTAGAAAAAGATCTTTATATAGGGATAAATGAGTTTGATAAACAGATTAATAGCATAAACAAGACTTCAGAGGGCATGATAAATCCACTTAATTAACTTTATGGGCCACTCAGTAAGAACCTATTTGCAGCTTAGTATAGATCCCACAGATGGTGGAAATAGACTCCATTCAAATCCTAACATCACAGCTTAATAGCCACATAATCCTGGGCAAGATACTAAATCTCTGTGTGACTCAGTTTCTTCATCTATACAATGGGGTGAAAACAGTATCCACCTCATAAGGTGGTTGTGAGGATTTACGAGTTAATATTTGTAAGGTGCGTAGAATAAAGCCTGGCACACAGTTCATCCTATTTAAGTAAAATATAAATAATTAAATTGCTACTTGTTCATTACAGCTGTAAAATCTATTTCAAGCTACACTTTTCACTAACATGCAGTGACTTTACTTACAATTGGATAGAATTCATGAAGTTTCTTTACAAAAAGTAATCTCTTACCTACTCCTCCTGTGACAATTATTTCTGAAGAACATATCTTAGAAGTAGTTTACTGCTTCGATTTGAACAAAAGCAGCTCAATTTTTCTCAACATCGTTTGACATTTTCTGGCACATTGTTGGTGCTCAATAAATGGTTGCTGGACAAATATCCTTCCAGGCCAAAGCAACTGTACCATACTTAATATTGTTATTTATATAGTCAGAGTTAAAAATGCAACATGCATCACATCCAAATAGGGAATAAAGAGGTAGAGTTACCACCTAACTGGTTAACAAGCTTCAATGAATTTGCCCAAGATAAGAAAGGTGCTAGTTTACTTCAAAAGCAGCAGAATTAAAGTTTTGGGTTCTGTCAAAATGATGATGCAATGCAGGCATTCCTTAGCTCTTCTTAGTGATAACAAGAAAAAAAGACAAACTTAAACCTGGTCCACAAACAGGAAGAACATAAACTTACTATATCCTAAATGGCCTCACTAGAAAACAGCACAGGTCTTCAGAATAACTCTGACATGGAATTCACTGGTTGTCCCTCTTTTGCAGGGAATGCTGATTTGTAATATTTGCCCTGAGATGGCCTTCTAAGGATGGAAATCAAATTCCCTTTTTCCAAATGTAAGGCCAGAATTAAGAAGGAGGAAATATCTTCTTGCTCTGAGTGGTCAAGGTGAGCAGAATTTAAAAACATCTTCTCTCCAGATAACAAGTAAAGTACCTTCAAAAGAAGCTGCCTGGTTTATGTACACATATGTACACATATATGGATTGGGGTTTTTCAGCACAGAGCATGCTATAAGTTATATATGGTTACCACCCTGTCCTGGATACTGCTAGATATATCTGTTCCTCCTCTTTTCTAGACTAGTTTTCCATTACTATGATGGCCACCTGTTTTAATAGTATCTTCTGAAATCCTAATCAGCTTCTCCCTGGCCATTAAACCACATACTTCCCAAAAAAAGAGAGAACAAACATAAAATTTCTTGCTCTTCGCCTCTCCAGTCTCAAAGGAAGGGCTCTTCTTTCAACATGACTTGTTCGTTCTCGCACCCATCCTTTTACACAAGTCATCCTAATCTGCCCAGAGTCGCTTGTTCTTACATCTCTACCCTATCTCAATTCAAACACTTCCTTAAAAATATGTTTCAAACCAATTTATGTCTCTCACTTCTTTCACTTCTCAGCTCCTTCTGGAGTCACTGGCTGCTCATTAAGTCTGTACCCCTTTTACCACCAGGTATAGGACTGACCCAGGTATGTCAATTCCCTATTATCATTCTAATACTGGATTGTTAGCTCATGCTACGGCCCCTAGGCTTAAGATGGCACCAGATCAGTCTGTTATTAGCATTATACCTGGACTGAGCCAAGAAGAGTGTGGGGGCTTTCATTTTCATGGCAGAAAATACGGGACTGGGCCAGGCTTGAAATTAAATAGGTCAAATTTTCATTTGAGGGAAGCTCAAGGTGAGAATGACATTTAAAGCCTAATCAACTAAAGACCACCAAGGACAAGCCTGTAGTCTGACAGAGTCCGATCTGTTCACTCTTTCATAAGGACAACACTCCAGAGGATTCATGGAATGCGCTCAACAAGAAGGAGGAAAAAGCTTCTTGTGGGTTCCTGGTGAAGGATTCTGAGGAAGGCCTAAGAAAAGCAGGGATCAGTTCTGGACTGGTTATGATTTATGAGGCAGGAACGGGAGAAGCAGGAATAAATTAGGGATTCGCTGCTGTTATGGGCAATTGCAGCTCAGCAATTGGGAATCTCCAGTAATACATGGGAAGAGCCAAGTGGGTCTTGAAGCATCATTGATAAGAAAGCAGTAGCCATTGAAAGAGGGTGTCTTCATGGCATTTTCCAGCTGCTGCGTGACGTTGGGAGAAGCAGTGTTTCCTGTAAACCTTGCAATTGTCTCAGCCCCATTAACAGCAGAAGCTGCCTTTTTATTTATCAGTCCCAGTTGGATCCTTATGTCACGTACCTTTTTGACTCTTTCAATAAAATAGACATGGATGTTATGCATTTTAGTTTATTTTTATTCATGCAAATGTTTAGATCTGGGAACAAATTATATAACCAAGAAGGACCTGTACTGTATCTCTACTGAGTTTGAAAGCTTAGGTAGAAAACTGAAGACTTAAAGGGCACATGGAAGCTTTTCACTGCTTCTTCCTGCTGAAGGTCAGGAAAGCTTTTCACTGCTTCTTCCTGTTGAAGGTCATGACTTTTCACTAGGAGAGAAGATATGAGAAATGAATATCTTGCTACTTAGATGATGTCAAATAATAGGATGTAGTTTTTCTGGAGAATCACTTAAGATCTCAGAATGATGGACTTCTGGCTAGGGATGGAGGAAATTTCACAAAGAGCAGGAAGAAATGATTTCGCTGGAGATTCACTAACATGATAAATATGGACTGAAAGGGAAATGTTAAGAGAAGGAAAAAATACCACCAACTGTGACAAAGAAAAACCATACTGAAAGGGATATTCACTGCTTCTCAAGAGAAAACAAGGCAAAAAAAGCCAGAAATCATACCTAGGGCTAGAGGAGTCTACATACCGATTTAATAGGACTGGTAACAAAGTTATCAGGATGCTTGAAACAGCAAAAAGCAAAAATAACCTCACAGTTATGATCATCAAGAGCTGGTGAGATGGCATCTGGCACTTGATTATAGAAGGCAATAGTGTAATAGTTAAGGAAGGTGCTTTCAAGCCAGGCTGACCATGGTTCAACTCTCTGTGTTGCCTCTTACTTGTCATGTGATCTTGGTCAAGACATTTGCCCTCTCTGAACCTTAAGTGGCCCATGGATCAATTGGGTATTAGAATACTTACTTCACTAAGCTGTTAATGAAGATTAAAGTTTAGAATGCATTTAAATATCTATCACAGTGTATGTCACACAGTAGGTAGCCACTATCATCATCATCATCATCATCATCATCATCATCATCATCATCATCATCTGTAATAAAAAGGTAGCACTTCCTTACGGAATTTAACAAACCAGAAGGTAAAAACATTTGTCAATAATAAAAGCAGAGAAAGAAGTAATGTGTTACTGGATCACACTATGAACTACCCTGGAATAGAAGAAAGATGTAGTATCGAACTCTGTTCCTCCTGCTTCATACTTCTTTTCTCATCTAAACAGGCATGGGCAACCTGGTGTGCGTGGACACACACGTCTTCCCTCCTCTGTCTTGTAATCCCACCTAATCTGAATTTGGAAGTCATGCTGACCTGTGAGAGGTCAGTTTTTAGTAGAGGGAAGGGTACAGAAGCCAGATTTCATGAGCTGAAGACTGAAAGATAAGGAAGTACAGATTTCTCTTTTAACATACTTTGAAATAAAGCATGAGAAAAAGATATGCCATTAGCCTATGGGGATAGTATGATTAAAAAGAAGATTTTGGGGGAGGAAATAAAAGGGGGGATTCTTGGATATGTCTGCAGGCAGAATAAAAAGCTCTTTAAGAAAAACACTGAAGATACAAGAGAGAGAAGGGAGATGATTAATGGAACAGAATATCTTAAAAGATGCATTGGGGATAGGTAAAAAGGAAAATGAGGTTAGCCTTGGAAAAGATGATATTAAAAGAATGAAGATGAAAGTACCCATGGAAATAAATGTTTGGATGGGAAAGAGAAAGTTTGTGACCAATGGGCTCTCTCTTTTCTCCAGCGCCCCTCAGCAGGTAATCTATATAACTGGATTACCTGCTGAGGGGAAGCTGGGGATAGAGAGGACGAAGTTAGGAGGCCTGAGGGGTGTGGTAAGAAAATGGAACAGTTGCTGTGGGAAATCGGAAAATAAACTAACCAGGAATGTGTAAAAGAGGATTAGTGAACAGCCGTTGAGGATCCAGCTGTGGTTAGAAATCACAGTTTGGTCATGGATATAATCAGCATGGTGAGACAATTTTCCCCAGTACTTACTCAGCAGCCTGGGAACAGAACAGAAAAAAACAGATGCTGAAGTCCATCTAGGTTTGTAGATTGGCAGGGCAGGTGCAGTGGAACAAGAGGGACATGAGGGAGTTGAGGATACTGTGGGAATTAATATCAAATGGTTGGCAGGGTCAAGTGGGGGTGGGAAATGCTTGCTGGGTGGGAAAGAACATAGAAGCAGGAGAAGGCTGGAAGACTTCCTGGGAGAAACGGGAAGGAATTAGAAGTGTTGATGATGTCAAAGAGGATCTGTGAGAGTCAGGGAACAGGAGATGTGAAAGGCTGGAGGTTTTAGTCAAAAAACTGAATTTCAGAGTTTAAGTATCAGAAGTAGAACAGTTCCAGATGGTGACATGATTAATAAGTGTGTCCCCCATATGAAGAGGTTGCTGAAGCAGAGTGAAAATGGAGGTCATATTATCGTGGGTCAAGGAAATATGCTGGGACATCTGATGATGCATCAGGGAGGCTACTGGCATGGTCTGGGATGATGCAAGGAGTCAGAGGAGCATAGAAGACTAAGCTAGATTCCAGAGGCCTCATAGAATGAGAGCAAGTAACCTAAAGATAGGTCTGTGCCAATGAAAAGAATAGGCATAATAACTGATAGCATGCACGTCAAAGAATAAGGGAAAAGGAAAGTTGTTGAACAACATTCCGGCACCAGAAGCTAGCTTAAGATTGAGGAATTATCGGCAAATGAGCAGGCTCCATTTAAGATGGCTGTGGAGAAAACAGTGTCATCAAGGGAAAGAGTTCTGGAAAAAAAATGGCTGCGAATATATGGACATGCTTGACCAAGGAACAAGAGTTCTGGGAGGGCACAGGAGATCTGAGAAGGGAATGTCAGCCAGGAAATAACAATGCTTATGAAAGGGGAAGGTCTGTGTTGCACTTATAAAAGGAAAATTTCATCCTTTAGGATGCCGAGAAAGCAATGAGAGGAACTACAAACTTTGTAACTAAGTTTGACCAAGAAAGAAGAACTGATTGGTAAAAGTAGAAGTGAAAGAAACTTTAGGAAATATGGCCATGTCATTTTAAGTATTGTTGGGTAATAACCACAAACAAACAAGCAAAAACAATAGGGAATGAAGGTATTCCCCAGATACTGAGAATGAGAATTTCTACAAGAGACCACAGTGACCCTTAAGTGGACTAATGTGTAAGAGGAATAAAATATTTGGGAGGATAGGTCTCAAAATATTATCAATCCCCCATGATCTTGAAGAAAAAAAAAAGGAGAAGTGACTAAAGAACACAACATAAGCTACACAGAAAACATGCTTTTAGGCTACAGGAACTAATGTAGCTATAGCAGGTGCAGATTTTTCAAAGTAAGATCATCTACCCTAAGTAGAAGATATATGTGAACAGGTGACAGAGAGAGCAAGCGAGCAAGCAAGTAGAATGACTCAGTTCCTATTTCTATTTCATCTTAAATGATTAAGAATAATTTTTCAAACTGGAAACAGTAGCACAAATGTGAATAAGAGTTCATCACAGCCCAACTGATGCAGAGATAGTGAGAGTAGCAAGCAGTTTCAAATGAACTTGGACCTGTGGGCCCAGATAAAGTATATCTTATAGTATTGAGATAACCTACTTTCCTGATTGAGAGGCCACTGCTGGAAATCTCTGAAAAAAATCATAGCAGACTAGAAAAATTTGGCTGTTACTTGTAAAACTAAAAAGCTAGGGTATTTCTGAAATGGCTCTGAAAACAAAGACTGCTAATCTTGATGGGAAAAAATCAGTTTATAATGAACTAGTAAACAGATGGTTATGAATAATGATCAGGTCATGAGAATCATAGACTGAGGTAATGGAATGAAGTGTTTTTGAGTTTCAGTAAGTCACTGAAGACATTTTTTCCCTATAGAATATGTTCATATGAGACAGGTATGTCCTGAACAAGTAGGATGATTTATGATTGATCAAATAACCTTACTCAACAAGAATGCCACTGGAACAAACTACTGCTAAATGCAACAACTGGGATGAATCTCAAATAAATTATGCTGAGTGAAAAAAAAACTAATCTCAAAAGGATATATACTGCACAATTCCATTTATGTGACATTTGTGAAATAATATCATTATAGAGATGGAGAACAGATTAGTGTTTGCCAAGGATTAGAAATGAGGAGGAGGAAGGGATGTGGCTATATAAAGGGACAGCAAAAGGAAGTCTTGTAGTGATAGTAAAGTCTCTTGATCATAGTGGGGATGGTTCCACAAAGCTGCATGTGATAAAGTTGCATGGAGCCTCTCTCATTTCTTTCTCTCTCCCTCCCTCCCCCCATTCCCTTTCTCTCTCCCTCTCCACCTCTCTGTCAATAAGCCCTGTGGATTGTATCAATGTCAGTTTCTTGGTTTCGATATTGCACTATAGTTTGTAACATGCTATCCCTGGAGGAATCTGGAGGAAGAGTACATGAGACTTCCCTGTACATTTGTTTGCAGTAACCATAATTATCTGAATCAATAATTGTTTTTAAAATAAAAAGTTTTTAAAGAATACCAATTAATGGATCAATGTCAACCTCACAGAAGATCAACTTGCATGCTTCAGGACTCTGTACTTGGCACTACTGAAATACCACCAAGTTAGAAAAGACAGTGGAAGCGTGATCATAAAATTCATGAATGATATAAAACATGGAGACACAGCCAATCTGTTTCAAATAGAACTAGAATCCAAAAATACCAACAGGCGAGGCTAGGAACTGAAAGGTAATGGAAATAAAGGTAGAATTCACCATTGTATCCCCAGAATGCAACACAGTGCCTGGCACAAAGAAGACTCAAAAATTATCTAGTGGAAAAATAAGTGGATGCAAGTTTTAAAATGGTTAAAACAGTTTAATGGGACTTCATCTAAAAAGCTCTTCAGTCAACAGAATGGTAATATTCCCTCAAACTGGCAGAATATTCCACTTCATTAACAAGGTACGTATTTTTTTTCTTTTTTTTTTCTTTTATAGAGACAGAGTCTCACTCTGTCGCCCAGGCTGGAGTGCAGTGGCGCGATCTTGGCTCACCGCAGCCTCCACCTCCGGAGTTCAAGCAATTCTTATACCTCAGCCTCCCGAGTAGCTGGGATTACAGGTGCATGCCACCACGCCCGGCTAATTTTTTGTATTTTTAGTAGAGATGGGGTTTCCCCATGTTAGCCAAGCTAGTCTCGAACTCCTGACCTCAAGTGATCCACCCGCCTCAGCCTCCCAAAGTGCTGGGATTACAGGCATGAGCCACCACACCTGGCCACAAGGTATGTATTTTTTAAGAGAGGGGAGAGGTAAATATTATATTATTGTTGTACTCCGTACTAGCTCAATTGCCTATATAGGACCAAGTCAATTCCTGAGGGCCAAATTTTAATGGAAACATGAATGAACCTGAGTATATCCTAAATAAGGCAACTAAGATGGTTAAATATCTAGAAATCGTGTCATATAAAGAACACTAGAAGGAATACAAAGTATGCAGTTTTTAAAAGATAAGATGTGGCAGATAGAAAGGACAAGTTAGATAATAATTATAATGTAGGCTAAAATATAATGATAATATTAAATACCTTGTTGTAGGTAACATATCACTTTACAGCTTACAACGTGCTTTCATACATGTGTCCTTACCTGTCCCGTATCTGAAAGGCTAGCAAGTGGGGAAAGGGTTATACTTTCCTCTGTGCAGCCACATTGGTTAGAGATAACAGAGACAGGTTTCAGCTCAATATAAGGAAGGATTTTCAAGCATTTCAATCTCCATGACAACGGAATAACAACAGCAAAAGCAACAACAATAGGCTAGTAGACATTAGTACTATACATTTATTAGCTAATTTAATGATCCCAACACTCCTGTGAGGCAGATACTATTATCCCCATCTTACAGATGAGAAAACTAAAGCACAGAGGAGTAAAATGTGGCTATAACCACAGTAGTCAAGTGTCAGAGCTGGAATTCAAATCCAGGCAGACCCACTCCAGAGTCACTGCTTGTGGGGTAGCTGGAACAATCACCTGCTAAGGCCACTGCAGGGTGAGTGGCATGCCAGCCTTAGTCAGAGGCTGGACTAGATCAAAGGTAAGACAATAGGATTTTAAGAATCTTGGAAGATTAGGCCTGTTTGGATTCAAAACCCTTCTGGAAGTGGCATGGCTCCAGTCTAAGGCTAATATTAGCTCTAATGTCCTAAAGCAGATTGGTCCTAAAGCAGAGTGAAGGCAAGAGAATCAGGCTCCCAGAATTAAGACAGACCCTTGGAATAGTGGTACTGTTCTATACAGATTGGGATTGGTTTTTGGCTTTCCCAGAATTTGTCAATTTGAAGATCCATCAGAAGATCAGTCTCATCATAACCAAATCACAAAAGTATCTGTGTACTATTTACTATTCCAACCCCTGCCCCCATCAACTGATGAAACATATATTAAAATAGCAAAATTCACTACGGTTTGACAGTTTTAATTAACAAGTTCTCCTAGCTCAAACAACATAAATTGAGATTTCTACCTCTGGGGAAATAGAGCAGTAGGGTTTTCCTTCATTAAATATTAAAAAAAGAAAGAAACCTGCCATGTTGAAAGTCAGTTTAATAGTTGCTAGGTTGAACTGTCTTTGGAGTACACAGTAAGTACGTCATTAAAAGTAAAGACAGAATGTAAGATACTGAGTCAAATCTAGATGAATGTCTGAAAAATAAATTGAACAGTGGAAAGCACACGAAAGTCATAATAAACAAGGAGTATTCAAAAGCAGTCAAATTATCTGAGACTTTTAACAGTGGCTATGCTTACGGTACCTCCTGGGGTACTCATGGGGGACAATCGGAAGCTGTAAAAAAAAAAAAAAAAAAAAAAAAACACGCCGACTCTGTAAAACACAAATACTTTGTTGGGTGTCTACAGATATGTGTATTCCTATCCTCAGGGTTCTGGTTGGAGCTTAAAGGGTACAGGTTTCAACTAAGGGCCACAGAGCTTTGACTGTTTTAGAAACAGAGGCAACAGTCAGTCCACAAGACGAGGCAAGAGGCTGAGGTTGACACTGCCTACAAGGGGCATAACCTGGAAAATGCAGCTAGTTGGGTGGAATGGTGGTGGCACAGGGATGGGCGGTGGGTAGGATTCTCTTATTTACTTAATTAGAGACTCTGAGCGGTTAAGTGACCTGTTCTGCATAACACATGAAAGGCAAGTTAGTAACAGATCCCAGAGTTAAACCCAGGTCTATCTGTCTAAAAAAAAATGAGCACTAGTCTATCAGTCATAAGAAACAGCTCTGCCACTAACCAGCCCAGTGACTCTGGACCAATTACAGCCTAAGGCTCAGTTTCCCCATCTACAAAATTGGGGAGCTACAATTATTTGGGGTAAAAGTTAGTTTTTTGATCTCATCTTATCCCAAAGGAAATGCCACAAAGATTCAATCTTTAACTGTAACTAAAATTATAACTATTACTACGAGAAGTAGGTCCATCCCTAAATTTACAAGGCCAGGGGCAAGAATACAAGTATAGGCTCTTAATTCTCCTTCCTTCTCTCCACTACCCCACTCCTTCCTACACAGCTAGGAGCCTTGGCCGCCTGTGTGTAGACCACTCAGTCCACACAGCCAAGCTCCATCCATACACTCCTCCCACCAAACAAGCACCTCCTTAGACCCCTTAGACCTAGAAGAGCTCACACATATGGCACAGTGTCTCCTTGAGAGGACAGATCCAGGGCAGAGGCCCTCACAAGCCCTGGAAGCACATTGAACAGAGATTCCTCAGCTTCCAAGTACCTAGAGTATGGTCTAGAACAGGGGTGTCCAATCTTTTGGCTTCCCTGGGCCACACTGGAAAAAGAATTATCTTGGGACAGACATAAAATACACTAGCGATAGCTGATGACCAAAAAAAAAAAAAATCTTAAAATCTCATAATGTTTCAAGAAAGTTTATGAATTTGTGTTGGGCCACATTCAAAGCTGTACTGGGCTGCATGTGGCCCACAGGCCGCGGGTTGCACAAGCTTGGTCTAGAAGAAACAGGCAGGAGTTATGGGTAGGCACATCTCCTTGGCCCTTAGAATTCCTTGCTCTGTGGTGAGATATGTGTAAAGTACAAACCATAGAGGAAAAGACTGATACATTTGACTGTATAAAAGTGGAAAACTCATGGACATTAAAAATAAATCTATTACAAAGCAAATATCAAAACTGAGAAGAAACCTGTGCAACATTATGAGAGTCACTATCCTTAAAAATAACTTATAAATAAATTTAAAAGTGCCCAATAAAGAACTGTCAATAATATAAGCATATGAAGAAAGTCCAACATCGTCATAATTAAAGGAATACACTACAACAAAAAGCCCTTTTTGACTTACCAAATTGACAAGCATTTTCTGAACGAGAAAACACAGGATTGGCAAGAGTTCAGTTGACTACTGGGGATAGTATACATTGATCAATCTTTACCCTCCTACCTACCCAATTCTACTTTTTAGAATTTATACTAAAGAAACATTAAGTATATACAGAAAGATTTAAGTATGAGGACATTCACTGTAGCACATGTAATGATAGGGAACACTGGAAACAACTTAAATATCCAATAACAGTGGATTAATTAAATAACTCGTGGTACATCAATAAAATGGAGTAGTCAAGTGTTATTGTAGGCTGGGTGCGGTGGCTCACACCTATAACCCCAATGCTTTGAGAGGCCGAGGCAGGAAGATGGCTTAAGCTCAGGAGTTCAAGACCAGCCTGGGCAACATAGTGAGAAACCATATCTACAAATAATTAAAAAATTAGCTGACCATGGTGGCCTGCACCTATGGTCTCAGCTATTTGGGAGTCTGAGATAAGAGGATGGCCTAAGCCCAGGTGGTCAAGACTGCAATGAGTTGTGATTGTGCCACTACACTCCAGCTTGGGCGACAGAGTGAGACCTTGTCTCAAACAAAACAAAACAAAAACACAAAAAAGTTATTGTAGATGAAGAGGTGTCGATACAGAAACATATCTACAATGTAAAGATGAAAAAGATACTTTACAAAATGATGTGATCCATTTTTTATTAAAGTTACAAACACACGGCCGGGCACGGTGGCTCACGCCTGTAATCCCAGCACTTTGGGAGGCCGAGGCAGGCTGATCACCTGTGATCTGGGAGTTCAAGACCAGCCTGACCAACATGGAGAAACCCTGTCTCTACTACAAACACGAAATTAGCTGGGCGTGGTGGTGCATGCCTGTAATCCCAGCTACTCGAGAGGCTGAGGCAGGAGAATCGCTTGAACCCAGGAGGCGGAGGTTGCGGTGAGCCGAGATCGTGCCATTGCACTCCAGCCTGGGCAAGAGTGAAACTCCGTCTCAAAAAACAAAAAAAAAGTTACACACACACATCTAGAAGTCTATATGCATGGGTGTTAACAATGGTTCTCTCTCTTTTTAAATCTGGGATGTTAAAATTTTTTGTTTCTTATTTATATTTTCTAATTTTTAAAACTGGTTAAATACATATTACAATAACATATTACATTTATTTTTAATTTTTTAAGGAGAAGAGGTACATTACCATTTTTAACTAAGGGATTCAGCTACTGTAACAGTCTATAAGAGTATTCATTTGTAGCTTTAACATTTTAGAATTCTATAAAAGGAAAAGCCAATTAACTGTACGGGTGTCCTCTGGAGAGCAGGAAGGAGTCACTGAATCATATTCTATGTTAATGGGGCAAAACTCTATTAGCGTAAAACAAACAACCGAAAAAAAAAACCCCACCTGGAAGACAAAGTCAGCCCGTCTGCAAATATAGACTGGAGAGTCCTTCCTACTTAAGGGTATAGGTTCTTTTCTTTCCAGGTTTTATCTTGAAAATAATAGTCTTTTATTTCCCTTTTTTTTTTTTGTAATGCCAAATGACCTCCATACAAAACCAAACCAATCCATTTGATAAACAATTGGTAGCTGGAAGTAAAGGCCAGACTTGAACATAGTAGTATTGGTGGAGTGAGGAGAGTATTTTTTTCCCACTTTTCCCACTTCAAGGTAGAGATACTTCTGTTAGAGTAACATTCCCAGCCTCTTTCTGCCCCTTTCTTTATTCTTCCCCATGGTAGGAGCTACAATTATTTGCCCAAGAGATTCAACAAGAGAAATTCAAGTTAAATCTAAATTTCAAGATGGGGCCATTTTAACTACAGTTTAAAAACAATGTATCTGCCTGCCCATTCATCTATGCATAACTAGAAACATATGCACAGGCATGAGCTATGTGTTTCATCACTTGCTGCCTGGCTGATCCAGGATGTCAGAAACCAAAAGACTTAGATAAGCAGTGTATTCTATGATTGGAAATTTCTATGTATATGCAAGACGGGGGTCTGATGAGGAAGGCATAGCAACATAAATAGGCCCTTAAAAAACCCACATGTCAAGGTATCTGACCTCTCTCCATTTTGTGCCACACAGAGTTTCCGTTTGGTAAAGAGAAAAGCATGTCAGCTCAGTGACCTGTCACCTAGTTCTGCATGTTCCTTTGAGTATAGAGGTGACCTCTACTGAAATCCTATCCATCTTTCTCCAACCAGTTCAAATGTCACCTCCTTCCTAAACCTTCCACCCTCATGCTAGCTGCAAATAACCTCTTGTACTCTTAAGATTCTAAGTCCTTTGTTTCTACCACTCCATTATATATGATTTTATGTACAGTTGCGTGTGTACATGTTCTTTTACCACATTATAAGCTCCTTGATAGCAAAGTCTAAGTCACTGATTTTTATATGAGCCATAGTATCAACACAATGCCTTACACAGTTATTCAGTAGATGTGTATGGGACTAAAACTCTAGAATGTACCTAAGTTTAAAAGCTTCCTTGTTCCTTACCCCTTAATAATGCAAACATTAGAGAACAGGCCTAATGTCACCTTAGAGACTTAATGGCTACAACAGCAAACTTTAATCCAATGTATTTAATTTTTTGGCTTCCTCAGCCTTTAGTCTCATGTACATGATATAAGAATGAGATATCACCCACCTCCAGGAGCTAGATGAAACTCTCTAGAACAGTGCTGTCTAACAGAAATACAAAAATGTGAGCCACATATGTAATTTGAAATTTTCTGGATGCCACCTTAAGAAAAGCGCAAAGAAATGGGTCAAATTAACTTTACCGCTCTAATTTATTTGACCTAATATATCCAAAATATTACTTCAATGGACACAGAGAGTAAAAGGGTGGTTACCAGAGAATGGGAAGGGTAGTGGGGGACTATGGGAAAGGTAGGGATGGTTAATGGGTACCAAAAATAGCTAGAATGAATAAGGCCTACTATTTGATACCACAGCAGGGTGACTATAGTCAATAATAATTTAACTATACATTTTTAAAGAACTAAAAGAGTATAATTGGATTGTTTGTAACACAAAGGATAAATGCTTGAAGGGACAGATACCCCATTCTCCATGATGTGATTACTATGCATTATATGCCTGTATCAAAATATTTCATGTACCCCATAAATATATACACTTACTATATACCCACAAAAACTAAGAATTAAAAAAAAGCAAAATACTATCATTTTAACATGTAGTCAATACAGAACATTGTTGAGATATTTTACATTTTTTTATCATGCTGTCTTTGAAATCTGGTGTGTATTTTACACTTACAGTATATCTCAATTCATACCAGGAACTACTTATTAGCTGTGAAAGCTAGTTACTTAATTTCTCTTTGCCTCAGTTCCTCAACTTTAAAAGGGGGGTAATAATGGTATTTACCTTATAGAACTATATTGAGGTTTAATAATATAATATGTGGAAGGGCTTAGTACCTGATAAATTGTAAGGATTCAATAGATATTAACTACCATAATCCTCCACCATATCATCTACTTATGAAAAAACTTGAGCTTAAAAAACCAAGTGTATTTCCCAATTTCATAAAGCAAATCAAATGCTGGTTCTACTCCCTGTCTTTTACATAGTTGTCTATTAAACCATGCAGGGCAGCTGGGAGCAATGGAAAATCATATTTTTTACCCATTTAAAATTCCAAAGTGCTAGCCAGATGGAGTTTGGGAGTCAGTCCAAAGAGCAACATTCTTCAAAATGGTAGCTTAGAGAAATGCCATCCAGCTGTGTTATACTAATAATGGTCCTTTCACCCTACCACTTCCTTTAAGCTCTGTCCCCATTTGCTGTAATATTTCATCCATGTTACTAAGTGAAAAAGTAACATAACTTCTTGTGTTTTACTCAGCATTATTTTGGGTTATTTTGTTGCTTTTTTAAGATGACTGGTAATATTGAATATTCTTGTAAAAATGTGCGAAACATCCAGCACCTAAGATCATTCAATCTTTGACATACTTGATTGTGCTCTTCAGGAGACTCAAAGCAGAAAAGATGTTATATAGAAGCCATAGCCAAATCGAAGTAATAATGGTCTGGGAATCAAGGAATCTGATTTCCGGCCTTCGGTCTATGAATAAATCACTACATTACCTAAGGCAACCCATTTACACCCCTGAGCTATATCGCAGTTTAAGATACATTCACATACAGTATTTAGGACTAAGTATTAATATGCAATAACTCAACATAAAATTTTATCAAGTCTCAACATTTTTGTCTGTCGCTCTTTAAGTGTTCTGGCGGTAAGTTCCCCTTGAAAAAAAATCAGCATTGAAAAAGTCGGGATAATTCACTTTAATAGTCAAATAACCAGAACACCTAGACAAGAAAATAAATGGTCCATCTATCTGATATGTATGCTGTTATTAAAAGCCAAACAATTGTCATATCTTCTAGCTTTCAACTAGGTAGCAAGGTTAAGAATTATAGGACATCAGCATTAATACAAAGGGGCATCAATGGTCACCGCCATGGATCTCCTGCCCTACCCAAAATTCCCTTCATCAAGGTTCCTCAACTTCAGCATTACTGATATCTTGGGTCAGATAATTCTTCATGGTAGGGAGTTGGCCTGTGCATTGTAGGATGTTTATCAGCTTACCTGGCCTGTTCCCACTAGATGCCAGTAACGCCTCCCCACAATTGTGACAAAGAAAAATGTCTCCAGATATTGCTAAATGTCCCCAGGGAGTAAAATTGCCCCTAGTTGAGAACCACTACTATGGATCCTGTCCATGATTATCCTAAATTTCTTTGGAATTAAGCTTTTACAGAGACTGGCAATTTTCAGTGTGTAACTGCTTATGCGACACAGCCTCATTAATACAACATGCAATGATACACTCTCATTGGCAATCTTTCCAATTAATTTGCATTTAATACACATATAGTAGAATATACTTTTGCAAAATGACCCATTACACTGCAGAGATTATCCATGTATCTTTTTCAGAGCCAAAACAATGTTCTCATATGAACAGTGATTTTGGTAGCTAATATTTTAGATTAAGATATTTATATTTTACAACCCATGATATATTTAATGTTAGCACCCTGGCTTTAATTTACTGACCAGTTTTCAATGTACTACCCATCTACCACCCCATTCTCCTTAAGCCCCCATACTTACTGTTACCCACTGAACTGCTCATGTGTTCTGGTTCCCAATGATTAAGCCCTATACTCAGCCACCCACTTTTTCATCTAAAGTACTGACAGAGGGTTATTCTATTTCCTTGGGTCTACGCATATAAGCAAATTGGGAGGGAGTACTAATGAGAGGTTATCAGCTGCAAAATAACAGAATCAACCAAACATGTAAGGAATATCTACTGTTTAATGCTATGGAGACACAAAAAGAAATAAATATAAGACATGAAAGAACCACAGAATTAAAAAAAAAAAGACATCAACCATATGCCCAAAGTCATTCAGCTAGCTGATTTTATATGCTGATAGTGGAGCATCCAAGTAAGGGTATCCTGATTGCAGCTATCTAGAGTTTGGAGCTACCTTTATAGATTTGGGACTCGACACCTGGAGAAAGAACACCAATCCAATAATGGTGGTTACATCTGAGGATGAGGTTGAAGGGGCATTTTCACTTTTTACTCTAGATGCATCTATATTATTTTTTAATAGGAACATGTAATTGTGTGTTACTTCTATAATTAAAAACCAAAAAAAAAAAAAAAAAAGGTAAAGCCAGAAGTGTAGATGAAACCTCTGAGGCAGTGAGTATAAAGAGAGAAAAGACAAAGAACTTTATACCCCTGAATACGGACATAATTAGGAGGCAGGAGGAAACAAAAGTAATGGAGAAGCAGTGACAGAGGCAGGCAGAAAGGGAACTAGAGGAGTACAACTCTGTGGCCAAGGGAGGGAAGTTTCAAAAAGGAACTGAACAGTCAACACAACCCAAAACGGGAAAAGGTAGAGAAATAAGATGGCAGAACAGAATTTAGGTCAGAAAAAGGCTTCTTAAAAATCATAACCTCCTCCCTACATCACGTCCCTCAATCTCTGAGGAAATTGAGGCCCAGAAAGATTAAGTGGCTGACTAGATAGGTATTGGTAGCTAGAAGATACAGCAAAGGAAGACCAGAACATGTTTATGGATGATAGCGAATGGGTCCAGAGGAAAGGAAAAGAAGAAGAAACCAGAAGAAAAGAGGTATAATTGAATAAGTAGTATCTACAATAAACAGAGAAGGGACTGAAGCAGAAGTAGACAAAATAATACAGCTTTTCCTCTGAGGCTGGCTAACTTGTTTCCTTTTTGTTTGGGTTGCTATATAAGAAGGTGAAGGAAATCCCTCAAACTGAGTACCTAGATTTCCCCCAGAATTCTACCCTTGGCACCTTTTCCCTCTCAAAGTATACTCATATCCTAGGCTTCATATATCATCTATACATGAAGGATCCCCAAATCTCTACTCGAGTCCAGACCCTCTCTATACCCCAGGCTGTGGGGAAATGAACATCTCTATGTGGATATCTGATAGGCACCCAAATTCAAATCATCTCAACTTTGCTCCCACTCCAGCACTCTGTCTCAGTGGAAGGCCCCACACAATGAATGACTTCAGGCAAACTACTGAATATCATCTCTCATTTTATCTTTGTAAGTAGATGAAAAAACATTTGGTGGATGACAGTAAAGTTAGAGTCACAGATGTTAGAGCAGCCTTACCCAGTGAGTGTTTGTTGATGGATAACAGTAAGTTAAAAAGTCTCGGCCAGGCTCAGTGGCTCATGCCTCTAATCCCAGCACTTTGGGAGGCCAAGATGGGCAGATCACCTGAGATGGGGAGTTCAAGACCAGTCTGACCAACATGGAGAAACCCCATCTCTACTAAAAATACAAAATTAGCCAGGCATGGTGGCGCATGACTGTAATCCCAGCTACTCGGGAGGCTGAGGCAGGAGAATCGCTTGAACCCAGGAAGCGGAGGTTGTGGTGAGCCGAGATCATGCCATTGCACTCCAGCCTGGGTAACAAGAGTGAAACTCCATCTCAAAAAATAAAAATAAAAAAAAGAAAGTCTTCAATTAGCCTGATTCAGAGCTATGCCAAATATAGCAGACAGACCATAAGGTGACCCCCAATGATGCCCACCTCCTGGTATTCATGTCCTTGTTTAATCCCCTTTCCCTGAGTATGGGTGGGACATGTGAGTAGGTTCTAACCAATAGAATATGGCAAGGGTAATGAGAAGCCACTCCCATGACTAGGTATATATGTGTATATTATTGATTCCTTCTTGCCATTGTGAGAGACAAACTGAGACTTTATCCCTCGCTGGCCTTGAAAAAGCAAGGTGCTGTTATATGAACTGCCTATGGAAAGACCATGTGACAGGGAATTGCAGGCAGCCGCTAGGATCTGAGGGCCTCAATCCCACAACCACAAAGAACTAAATTCTGCCAACAATCACATGAGCTTGGAAGAGAACCCTGAGCCTGAGATGAGACCACCGACTCTGCCAACACCTTGATTGCAGCCTGTGAGACCATGAGCAGAGGACCAAATTGAGCCATGACCATCTCCTGACCCATGGAAACTGCAAGATAATAAATGGTTGTTGTTCTGAGCAATTAAGTTTGTGGTAATTCATTATGCAGCAACAGAAAACAAATATAGCAAACGATGTTTTATTAATTACTTGGATAAAGATATTTATGAAATATATGTGATAATAAAGCTAAAACTAACAAAAGGAACAATAAATAAAAATTTAATTACATTAATATTTAAGTAAAGGCAAAGAAAGGTTCTTGTTTAAAAAACTAGGCTGGGCGCAGTGGCTCATGCCTGTAGTCCTAGCACTTTGGGAGGCCGAGGTGGGCGGATTGACCCGAGCTCAGGAGTTCAAGACCAGCCTGGGCAACACAGTGAAACCCCGTCTCTACTAAAATACAAAAAAATTAGCCAGGCATGGCAGCGTGTGCCTGTAGTCCCAGCTACGCAGGAGGCTGAGGCAGGAGAATTGCTTGAACCCAGAAGGCAGAGGTTGCCTAAGTGGAGATCGTGCCACTGCACTCCAGCCTGGGAGACAGAGAAAGACTCTGTCTCAAAAAAAAAAAATTGAAAGGGTGGCCGGGCACAGTGGCTCATGCCTGTAATCCCAGCACCTTGGGAGGCCAAAGCAGGCGGATCATGAGGTCAGGAGATCAAGATCATCCTGGCCAACATGGTGAAACCTCGTCTCTACTAAAAATACAAAAAAAAAAAAAATTAGCTGGGCGTGGTGGCACGCGCCATAAACGCAGCTACTGGAGAGGCAGGAGAATCACTTGAACCAGGGAGTCGGAGGTTGCAGTGAGCTTAGATCATGCAACTGCACTCCAGCCTGGTGACAGAGCAAGACTCCATCTTAAAAAAAAAAATCGAAAGGGCACTTATTTCAGCGCACATATACTAAAATTAGAATGATACAGAGAAGATTAGCATGGTCCCTGCACAGGGATGACATGCACATTTTTGAAAAAATTAGAAGAGAAAGGGACAGACAGATAGAAACTTGGAGGGAAAAGTGGGTTCTGGGCTCATTATGAGTTCATAGTAAGAAATAATTATCCAAAACCCAATACTATTTGAGATCATATTAACAGGGTATAATGTATAAAACAAAAGGTCTTATTATGCCACATGAACTGGTTAAATCAGATCAATAAATGCTTCCTGGGTGACTCTACTTAAGGAATTAGGAGGAACAGAGGCATGTATAAACTATGTTCCTATCCCTAAAGTATCTTCCACTCTACTGGGGAGCTAAGATAAACATATAAGTAAGTTAAACCATAATAAAGAAGTTAAATAACAGTTAAAGACAATGGCAGAAAAGATGTTATAAAGCTGGCATTACAATTTATCTAGCAACTAGTTAAAGGTAATAACAGAAGCAGGAGTTCAGAAGAGGGTGATAACATATCACATGATAAATATTATGACTGCTTTGCAATATGATATAAAAGTGGGTGTATTTTAGACCAATATCTCTGATGAACATCAATGCAAAACTCCTCAGTAAAATACTGGCAAACCGAATCCAGCAGCACATCAAAAAGCTTATCCACCACAATCAAGCTGGCTTCATCCCTGGGATGCAAGGCTGGTTCAACATAGGCAAATCAATAAATGTAATCCAGCATATAAACAAAACCAAAGACAAAAACCACATGATTATCTCAATAGATACAGAAAAGGCCTTTGACAAAATTCAACAGCCCTTCATGCTAAAAACTCTCAATAAATTTGGTATTGATAGGACATATCTCAAAATAATAAGAGCTATTTATGAGAAACCCACAGCCAATATCATACTGAATGGGCAAAAACTGGAAGCATTCCCTTTGAAAACTGGCACAAGACAGGGATGCCCTCTCTCACCACTCCTATTCAACATAGTGTTGGAAGTTCTGGCCAGAGCAATCAGGCAGGAGAAGGAAATAAAGGGTATTCAATTAGGAAAAGAGGAAGTCAAATTGTCCCTGTTTGCAGATGACATGACTGCATATTTAGAAAACCCCATCGTCTCAGCCCAAAATCTCCTTAAGCTGATAGGCAACCTCAGCAAAGTCTCAGGATACAAAATCAATGTGCAAAAATCACAAGCATTCTTATACACCAATAACAGACAAACAGAGAGCCAAATCATGAGTGAACTCCCATTCACGATTGCCACAAAGAGAATAAAATACCTAGGAATCCAACTTACAAGGGATGTGAAGGACTTCTTCAAGGAGAACTACAAACCACTACTCAATGAAATAGAAGAGGATACAAACAAATGGAAGAACATTCCATGCTCATGGATAGGAAGAATCAATATCATGAAAATGGCCATACTGCCCAAGGTAATTTATAGATTCAATGCCATCCCCATCAAGCTACCAATGACTTTCTTCACAGAATTGGAAAAAACTACTTTAAAGTTCACATGCAACCAAAAAAGAGCCCGCACTGCCAAGTCAATCCTAAGCCAAAAGAACAAAGCTGGAGGCATCACGCTACCTGACTTCAAACTATACTACAAGGCTACAGTAACCAAACAGCATCATACTGGTACCAAAACAGAGATATAGACCAATGGAACAGAACAGAGCCCTCAGAAATAATGCCACACATCTACAACTATCTGATCTTTGACAAACCTGACAAAAACAAGCAATGGGGAAAGGATTCCCTATTTAATAAATGGTGCTGGGAAAACTGGCTAGCCATATGTAGAGAGCTGAAACTGGATACCTTCCTTACACCTTATACAAAAATTAATTCAAGATGGATTAAAGACTTACATGTTAGACCTAAAACCACAAAAACTCTAGAAGAAAACCTAGGCAATACCATTCAGGACATAGGCATGGGCAAGGACTTCATGTCCAACAAAAGCCAAAATTGACAAATGGGATCTGATTAAACTAAAGAGCTTCTGCACAGCAAAAGAAACTACCATCAGATTTCTACATATGGCTAGCCAGTTTTCCCAGCACCATTTATTAAATAGGGAATCCTTTACCTATTGCTTGTTTTTGTCAGGTATGTCAAAGATCAGATAGTTGTAGATATGCGGCATTATTTCTGAGGGCTCTGTTCTGTTCCATTGATCTACGTCTCTGTTGTGGTACCAGTACCATGCTGTTTTGGTTACTGTAGCCTTGTAGTATAGTTTGAAGTCAGGTAGCGTGATGCCTCCAGCTTTGTTATTTTGGCTTAGGATTGACTCCCTTCCTTACACCTTATACACAATTAATTCAAGATGGATTAAAGACTTACATGTTAGACCTAAAACCATTAAAACCCTAGAAGAAAACCTAGGCAATACCATTCAGGACATAGGCGTGGGCAAGGACTTCATGTCTAAAACACCAAAAGCAATGGCAACAAAAGCCAAAATTGACAAATGGGATCTAATTAAACTAAAGAGCTTCTGCACAGCAAAAGAAACTACCATCAGAGTGAACAGGCAACCTACAGAATGGGAGAAAATTTTTGCAACCTACTCATCTGACAAAGGGCTAATATCCAGAATCTACAAGGAACTCAAACAAATTTACAAGAAAAAAACAAACAACCCCATCAAAAAGTGGGCGAAGGACATGAACAGACACTTCTCAAAAGAAGACATTTATGCAGCCAAAAAACACATGAAAAAATGCTCATCATCACTGGCCATCAGAGAAATGCAAATCAAAACCACAAGGAGATACCATCTCACACAAGTTAGAATGGCCATCATTAAAAAGTCAGGAAACAACAGGTGCTGGAGAGGATGTGGAGAAATAGGAACACTTTTACACTGTTGGTGGGACTGGAAACTAGTTCAACCATTGTGGAAGTCAGTGTGGCGATTCCCCAGGGATCTAGAACCAGAAATACCATTTGACCCAGCCATCCCATTACTGGGTATATACCCAAAGGACTGTAAATCATGCTGCTATAAAGACACATGCACACGTATGTTTATTGTGGCACTATTCACAATAGCAAAGACTAGGAACCAACCCAAATGTCCAACAACGATAGACTGGATTAAGAAAATGTGGCACATATGCACCATGGAATACTATGCAGCCATAAAAAATGATGAGTTCATGTCCTTTGTAGGGACATGGATGAAACTGGAAAACATCATTCTCAGTAAACTATCGCAAGGACAAAAAACCAAACACCGCACGTTCTCACTCATAGGTGGAAATTGAACAATGAGAACTCATGGACACAGGAAGGGGAACATCACACTCCGGGGACTGTTGTGGGGTGGGGGGAGGGGGGAGGGACATGATTAGGAGATATACCTAATGCTAAATGGCGAGTTAATGGGTGCAGCAAAACAACATGTCACATGGATACATATGTAACAAACCTGCACATTGTGCACATGTACCCTAAAACCTAAAGTATAATAATAATAATAAAAAAAAGAAACTACCATCAGAGTGAACAGGCAAACTACAGAATGGGAGAAAATTTTTGCAACCTACTCATCTGACGAAGAGCTAATATCCAGAATCTACAAAGAACTCAAGCAAATTTACAAGAAAAAAACAACCCCATCAAAAAGTGGGTGAAGGGTATGAACAGACACTTCTCCAAAGAAGATATTTATGCAGCCAAAAAACACTTGAAAAAATGCTCATCATCACTGGCCATCAGAGAAATGCAAATCAAAACCACAATGAGATACCATCTTACACCAGTTAGAATGGCCATCATTAAAAAGTCAGGAAACAACAGGTGCTGGAGAGGATGTGGAGAAATAGGAACACTTTTACACTGTTGGTGGGACTGGAAACTAGTTCAACCATTGTGGAAGTGAGTGTGGCGATTCCTCAGGGATCTAGAACTAAAAATACCATTTGACCCAGCCATCCCATTACTGGGTATATACCCAAAGGATTATAAAACATGCTGCCATAAAGACATATGCACACATATGTTTATTGTGGCACTATTCACAATAGCAAAGACTTGGAACCAACCCAAATGTCCAACAATGATAGACTGGATTAAGAAAATGTGGCACATATACACCATGGAATATTATGCAGCCATAAAAAAGGATGAGTTCATGTCCTTTGTAGGGACATGGATGAAGCTGGAAACCATCATTCTCAGCAAACTATCGCAAGGACAAAAAACCAAACACCACATGTTCTCAGTCATAGGTGGGAATTGAACAATGAGAACACTTGGGCACAGGAAGGGGAACATCACACACTGGGGCCTGTCATGGGGTAGGCAGTAGCGGGGAGGGATAGCATTAGGAGGTATACCTAATGTAAATGATGAGTTAATGGCTGCAGCACAGCAACATGGCACATGTATACATATGTAATAAACCTGCACGTTGTGCACATGTACCCTAAAACTTAAATTTAAAAAAAAGTTGCCCAGTAGTCTAACTTTGTCATTTATTCCTTTGTGCTTTGTGATATCTCTTACATTTATCACTTCCTTTAAATTCCAAAGTTAACATCTTATATACAGGTACTTAGAATGTTCTACATGAATCTTATTCAGCAATCTCTTAACTCATCACTCCAATTCCAGTCTCTCTTTTCCATCTGTCCTGCATAGTTCTGACCATGACAGTTCTCTGCCCAAAGCCCTTCAATTGCATCCCACTGTATATGGAATGAAGTATGAATCTTTTAGTTTTAAAGCCAGAATTGGATTCAAATCCTAGCTCCACCAACTCCTAGCTATGTGATGTGAGGCCTCATTTTCTAACGTGTTAAATGGGAATAATAACAACTGCCTCATTGGTCCTGGTTTTCCTGGGCCCCTGTTTATTCCTATTCCATTTGATTAGTACTCCACTCTCAAAAGTGTCCTGGTTTTGACAATTAAATCATTTGGTCAATAAAGGGTTGTTACGAAGAGTTAATGAGACAATGTATATAAATATAACAGGTCTGGCAAGACACTTTCATGTTCCCTCAAATGTACCTGGTACTTTGCTGGCTGAACTCATATCTCTGACATCTCCAGCTACAGAAGAACCTACCCATACTGCATGGTCTTCCTCAGATGCCACCTCCTCACCTTTGTCTAACTTCTGTGGTAGTCCACAACTCTCTAACCATGTCTCTAACATAAGTTTGGGTTATGGTTATTAGTGCACATGTTTTAACTTCCTCAGAGACTAGCTTTTGGAAGGACAGTATCTGCTTCTGAATCTTCTTAGTCCCACATATAATACCTAATAATGTCTTCCATACAGAAGATACAAAATCACTTATTTAAATTTAGAAAGAACACAGAATTTTGGCTACAGAATTGTATTTCACTTACCCACAGGCTTTATTCAAGCCTCTGCCTTCTCACTCCCTTGAAATGATTTTACTTGCTCATTAGGGCCACAGCAAGAGTACTCTAATAGGAAATTTCTTTCTTTCACAGCTGGCCATTACCTTGATTGATTGGGGGTGGCAATGAAGAAGGGATTCTGGGAGCCATGGTCCTAGAAATAGAGAATAACTAAAAGCACAGGTTCTAGAGCCAGACTGCCTCAGACTCAGGATCTACCAGTTACAATTTCAGAATACTATCCAACCACTTTATGCCTCAGTTCCTATCTGCTATACTGTTACTGGAAAGATTAAATGAGATAATCCATGTAAAGCACTTTTAAAAGCACATGGTAGGCTGGTGTGGTGGCTCATGCCTGTAATCCCAGCACTTTGGGAGGCCAAGGCGGGCGATCACTTGAGACCAGTTTGAGACCAGACTGGCCAACAGGGTGAAACTCCATCTCTATAAAAATACAAAAACTAGCCAGGCGTGGTGGTGCATGCCTGTAATCCGAGCTACGTGGGAAGCTGAGGCACGAGAATTGCTTGAACCCAGGAGGCAGATGTTGCAGTGAGCCCAGATCATGCCACTGCACTCCAGCCTAGGTGACAGAGCAAGACTCTGTCTCAAAAAAAAAGCACATGGTGAGTACTCATAAATGATAGCTACTATTACTGGTTCTTTTCTCTTTCTTGACCGCAGTCAACTCAGAATACTTTATTATGGAATGAGAAATGTAAGCAACATCCTCCATGCAGGGCAGTCAAGTACAGACTTCAAGCACATACAAAGTCCAGCCCACTCAGAGCTCAGCAGCTTCTCTGTCTGTCTTTCTAGGATGTCTGGTTTCTTCTCCCAATTCTTCCCTCCTTCATGCCCAGTCCAAGCTGGGGCCAGTTCTAACAGCTTCTGTGATCTCCAGCAAAGATAAGAATCTTTCTGCCTCATTCTCTAGGCATAACCTCCAGGTCCAGGTTCAACTGCAAACCAAACTCCAGGCAGCTCCTCATATTCTGGTTCCCACAACCAGAAAAAATATCTCAAAAGTTGCATTATTTATGATTCCAGTCTTTCTACCCCTGATTCCCGTCTTTCTACAGCCTGAAATTACATAGCCTTTTCCTTTCTCACATTTGTTCCCATTACTCCAGTCTCTACCACCTGCCTGATTATGTCTTTCTCAATCAATATCTTTTTTTTTTTGCAGGAGAATGGGGCTGTGTGTTTCCCTGCCCCACCCAATACACACATTCCACAACCACTGCCACCTGCACTTCTCTGGGCACTCAAGGTGGCACAGTAGTCAGGGCATTTCTGGAGTCTCTCTGCCTCTGTATCCCCCACTCCAGTTTTGAACTCAATAAATTGAACAACATTTATTCTTTTTTTTATATTCTTGATTAATGTTTAATTCAACAAGAATGCCACTCGAATTCATTCTGATTTATCTGGAATACTTGTTTGAATTAAAATGTCCTTTCAAATTCATATCTAGTACTCCAGAAAGTAAAGCAAAGAAATTTTGATGGATACTGTAGGGCAATGAGTATAGAATCTTCCCCACATCAATTGATATCCACTTAATACTAATTCCAGCTAATAAAGGCTTGTCCTGACTTCCTATGTTTTCCCTTGATGGTCTTATCTAGGCAAATGTTTTTTTTTATTACTTTAAGTTTTAGGGTACATGTGCACAACGTGCAGGTTTGTTACATAGGTATACATGTGCCATGTTGGTGTGCTGCACCCATTAACTTGTCATTTAGCATTAGGTATATCTCCTAATGCTGTCCCTCCCCCCTACCCCCACCCCACAATAGGCCCCAGTGTGTGATGTTCCCCTTCCTGTGGCCATGTGTTCTCATTGTTCAATTCCCACCTATGAGTGAGAACATGCGGTGTTTGGTTTTTTGTCCTTGCGATAGTTTACTGAGAATGATGGTTTCCAGCTTCATCCATGTCCCTACAAAGGACACAAACTCATCCTTTTTATGGCTGCATAGTATTCCATGGTGCATATGTGCCACGTTTTCTTAATCCAGTCTATCATTGTTGGACATTTGGGTTGGTTCCAAGTCTTTGCTATTGTGAATAGTGCCGCAATCAACATACGTGTGCATGTGTCTTTATAGCAGCATGACTTTTAATCCTTTGGGTATATACCCAGTAATGGGATGGCTGGGTCAAATGGGATTTCTAGTTCTAGATCCCTGAGGAATCGCCACACTGACTTCCACAATGGTTGAACTAGTTTCCAGTCCCATCAACAGTGTAAAAGTGTTCCTATTTCTCCACATCCTCTCCAGCACCTGTTGTTTCCTGACTTTTTAATGATGGCCATTCTAACTGGTGTGAGATGGTATCTCATTGTGGTTTTGATTTGCATTTCTCTGATGGCCAGTGATGATGAGCATTTTTTCAAGTGTTTTTTGGCTACATAAATGTTTTCTTTTGAGAAGTGTCTGTTCATATCCTTCGCCCACTTTTTGATGGGGTTGTTTGTTTTCTTGTAAATTTGTTTGAGTTCATTGTAGATTCTGGATATTAGCCCTTTGTCAGAAGAGTAGGTTGCAAAAATTTTCTCCCATTTTGTAGGTTGCCTGTTCACTCTGATGGTGGTTTCTTTTGCTGTGCAGAAGCTCTTTAGTTTAATTAGATCCCATTTGTCAATTTTGGCTTTTGGTGTTTTAGACATGAAGTCCTTGCCCATGCCTATGTCCTGAATGGTACTGCCTAGGTTTTCTTCTAGGGTTTTTATGGTTTTAGGTCTAACATGTAAGTCTTTAATCCATCTTGAATTAATTTTTGTATAAGGTGCAAGGAAGGGATCCAGTTTCAGCTTTCTACATATGGCTAGCCAGTTTTCCCAGCACCATTTATTAAATAGGGAATCCCTTCCCCATTGCTTGTTTTTGTCAGGTTTGTCAAAGATCAGATAGTTGTAGATATGCAGCATTATTTCTGAGGACTCTGTTCTGTTCCATTGGTCTATATCTGTGTTTTGGTACCATTACCATGCTGTTTTGGTTACTGTAGCCTTGTAGTATAGTTTGAAGTCAGGTAGCGTGATGCCTCCAGCTTTGTTCTTTTGGCTTAGGATTGACTTGGCAATGCAGGCTCTATTTTGGTTGCATATGAACTTTAAAGTGGTTTTTCCAATTCTGTGAAGAAAGTCATTGGTAGCTTGATGGGGATGGCATTGAATCTATAAATTACCTTGGGCAGTATGGCCATTTTCACGATACTCAGTCAATATCTTAAAGTAAAACCTGTCTTGTGTTCTACCACCTATCTCCTGGCTAAAACCCCAAATATTAGAGAAGCAGGGTCATTTAACACAGGATAGTGACTCTTGTCTCTGAACATCCACCACTGGGTGAAGGAACTTTCTTCATTATGCCAAACCAAGAGGACATTCTGACAGACAACCCTTTGACTTCTTGTATCTCAGACAAAAGCCCTCTTTTTGGGGGGAGACTGAGCTAGAAGGGGCCTTAAGACTTTGAAGATTTAACTTAATCCAAACATTATCAGGTAAATATTAGGTAATTTATATCTTCTCTACTTCAAGCATAAGATTATACTTGCATTTTTCCTCAGGTCCTTAAGTAAATAGCTCAAGAAATTGTAGCTTAGCATTCACTTGCAACATTTAAACAAATCGAACAAGAAAAACAGCTATTATTCTACACATTGAAACATTTAATTTTTAAATGGTAGTCTGGAATACAATTACTATGCTGTTTAGGTATTAATATACCCAGACATCAAAACTAATGACATGATTACAACTGTTTCATCAAAAAACTAATAAAGTAATTTTTACCCAATTTAATCTTACTTGTTTTCTTAGCATTAAGCTTTAACAAAGCAACATTTCTCCTAAGTCCTCTGGCCACAGAAGTAGCTTTTAGAGGCCCTTGGTTTTACCAGAGTCAGCCTCCTTTGCTTCAGACTTGATCTCTCACCTCAGCCACTAATATTCCTTTTATTTCTTAGTATAAATTGTCGAGGAAATAATCTAGTGAGGTACAGTTTTTATTTAAATTTAAGCATTTAAAGGTTTTACAGGTTGTCATAAACAAGTCAAGCAGTGTACAGAAAGGTGTGAAGTGAAAACTAAAATCCCTAGCCTTGCCACCTCTAATCTCCAAGTTAACTGACAACTGTTTCTTGTGCATCATCCTAGAAATTTTCGAAGCATATGCAAGAACACATATACACGAATTCTTATATAATACCTCCCTTCTTTGTGTTGAACAAGTGGGATCCTATAATATATACCATTCTGCACCCCTTTTTTCACTTAAAAATTTATCTTGAACACCATTCCCTGTCACTATAGGTACATCTACTTTACTGTCTTACTCTTTCACCCAGCTTGGAGTGCAGTGGCACAATCACTGCAGCCTCAAACTCCTGATCCCAAGTGATCTTTCCACCTGAGCCTCCTAAATTGCTGGGATTACAGGCGTGAACCACCACATCCAGGCTACTTTACTCTTTTAAATGAAATGAACAGCATTCCATAGTATGTAAATACCATAATTAACATTACTGGTCTCTCATGCTGTACATTAATAAGGCTGTTGACAGTAAAAAGATGGCAACAAGAAGGCAACCAAGATCCTTGTAACAAGTGACCTTTATGCAGTTCCTTTTGAGAATAGATTCATTGGGACAAAAGGTGTACAAGTTACATTTTGAAAAAGTCTTTCAAAGTGTGCTCTAATGGATTCTACCAACTTATATGCCTACCAACAGTGCACAGAGCTGGGCTTTTCAGTCAATCATCTGAAGTTCCTGCAGTTTCAATAGGGAACAGATATTTAACATAAAAATAGCAAAACACTGATCATTTTGTTATGTCTTTTAACAGTCTAGAAAACCAAGTGCCATAATTGGTAGCAACAACATCCTGATATGATCAGCCTTGCCCCATCCAAATGCAAATTCAAAGGATGCTATTCCTCAGTATTAATCCAGCTCCTAAATAATGAATTATATAGGTTGAGAGATTTAGAAGTAGATTTAGCATAGAAGAGAAAGCTATACTGCTCCTGGCACCACTACCCATAATTATCTCTAACACCAGGAGTGCCACACAATGGTGTGATATAAGGTAGTTTCCACTCACCCATAATTAGTTAAAGGCATTGATAAAAGAGACACATTGAATACATAAGAACACAGTACATCAGCATGTTCTTGGCATGGGATGAACTAATTGAAAGATTTTGCTAGTTTAACAGAGAATGGGGTTGGGGGGATGTGGTTCCTAGTGACAGTGAAGATCTATAAGCATCATTACATAGAATCTAGTGCATTATTTTGCAAACCACCTTAGCATACCTTATCTCATTTAATCTCCATGGCAATCCTGATAAGTAGGCAAGGCAGTTATTACTCATTAAACAAAGATTCAATGAGCACATACTATGTGCTGGGCACTCTCTGCCAGGTATTTGGTATGAGAAGATGAATGAGACACTCCCTACTCATTCACTGGTCACTCTGCCATATCCAATCTATCTCCAAGGCCTTCATGTTACCAAGTTAGGGTACTTGGTAACATGGCCTACAAAACCCTGTGTGACCTGTCCCCTGCCCACCTTTCCAATTTTATTGTGTGTCCCTTTATGCCTCATTCACTATGGTCCAGCTGCAATGGACCATGCTGGGAAAGGACCCAGGGATTCTTCCCACCTCAGGGATTTCCACCTTGTCTCCTCTGCCTGGGATGCTGTTCCCCCAACTCTTTGCCTGGATAACTCCTCCTCACCTTTCAGGTCTCAGATGAACTTGTCACTTCCTCCCATTCCCTTCTTCTCTCTATAAATTCAGTCTCTACAATTCTTTTTCATAGGACTTGACTTTTCTAGCACTCACAACACTTTATAAGAAAATATCTGTGTATTTATTTGCACTCCAACTCCCCCATGAGACTGCAAGGCTTAAGAGGGCAGGGATCATGACTTTTGTATTCACTGCTATGACCCCAGCATCCACCCAACACAGTGCCTGCCTGGCGCACAGCAGATGTGAGAACAAAAATATTGAACAAGTGCAGTCAATGCCCTCAAGGACCATACAATAGAGCCAGAGGCCAATTTTACCAGAGGATCAGGGAGGCTTCAGGAAAAGCTCATGGCTGAAAGATAAGCAGGTGGTTGCTAGGAATGTTACCTACTGAAATGATCTAGGCCAGCAGGGGTAGACTGCAGGTAAGGGGGAGCAAGAAATGTATGGTGTCTCTTAGAATTTGGGCTTTGACATCTGGGTCCATGGTGGTACAATTATCCAATACAGAGAAATGTAAGATAAGGAAACTCTGTTATTATTACGTATTACTGGGGTACAGGACCCAAGGAAAAGAATAGCTTGACAGAGTTGAGAATTTAGATGGCAGGAACTCTCTTGCCTACCTGTCTCTCACCATTCTCAAAGCTAAACATTAAAGATCATGATTTCAACCTGGGAATATTCAGTGCTGAGTCACAGGTGGCCACAGGTAAGGCCAGACCAAAGGGAGGGCAGTGGAAGGACCAGAAGATTTAGCATAGACAGAGCCAGGGTTTTCTTTTGCATCTGAACACGTTTTTTGGCCAGAAGATGTCGACGATGTAACTTACTGTGCTTATCTTTGGGAAGGAGGGACACAGAAGAAAAGAAAGAGAAAACTTCAGTGTCTAGTATCTCACATGCCTAGTAATATCGATTTCATTTCCACTGGATGGTCCGTGTCCTGCATTTATTTCTAATTGCTCTATGTTTTAATTTCTGTGTTGTTCTATGTTCCTCCTGGATGTAGTCAGGGCAGAAATCCTAAATAAATATAATAAATTGCCACCTAATGCCAGAATGGCATTGGGTTGAAAATCATCAAAATATGCCATTACTAAGGGAGATACTTCATACTATTAACTCCTCAAGAGCTTCTTTGGCCTGACCATGGGTCTATAAATACTGGGTAGTTAACAGAAGGTAGGAAGGAGAAGAAGAATCTGGCATTCGTAGCCACCAATAGTGAAACTTTCTAGTCCCGCCTCCCCCAACCCTTGACACACAGAACAGCATTACATGAAACAGGAAGCTGAATCATAATTCTGGTTAAATAATAAGAATTTATAGTTTATTTCATAAGCTAACACAGTGAGAAGAAGGGGAAAAAAACATCCCGGAAGCCTCAATGGAAAACCTATTTTTGAGGGGAGAAAAAAAAACTAAATGTTTCACGGTAGCAGTAAAGCATAGTAGGAAAAGACTAAGATTCAACAGAAAACTGTAAGATACCCAAGCCTGGGGAAGGCAGTGTAATGCAGTAGGACCAAATAGGTAGACAGACCGACAGAGAAAGAGCGGGCTGGGCGGCACTGATTATCAGGAGCCCCAGGGTCTAGTCCTGGCTTTGGGTATGATGTGACAGCTGTGTGGCCGAAAATAAGTCTCACTGGGCCTCAGTTTCTTCCTTTGCAAGATTATACATCTGAAACAGATCACCTCTGAAGACCCCTTCCAGTTTAAAAAATCTCTTTAATAATACACCTAATTTTATTTTTCATGCCAAAACTTATAATCCAATCAGAACAGCTGTAATGGACCAGGCATTTTGATGACTGACTCTCATCTAGAAGCACGTGCAGTAAATATTATCATAACCTTTCACATATTATAATAGTAAAGGCCAGCATGTGCAAGTGCTTTGCTGCATTTTTATTCACTCACTACATCCTCCCAATAATCCTGAGTAGGTATTAGTATTAACCCCATTTTACAGATGAGGAAGGTAAGGCACAAAGAGATTAAATAACCTGCCCAAAGTCACATGGCTAGTAGTGATAGAGTCAGGATACAAATCCAGGGAGTCTGTCTCCAGACATGACACTTGACCCCGGATGTGACAATTGAGGCTTCTGGAGTTTAAATAACTTTGGCTACCAAATGGCAGACCTGGGTTCAGATTCAGATTATCGCACTCCAAGACCTGTGCTCCCTCCACAACTACGTGCTTGGGAAAGAATAACTGACTCTTAGAGAATAATTTTTTGAAAGGTTGTTTTCGTTTACCCTCTATGCAATGCCTTCCATCAGAATCCATTCCCCACCAATTTCTCCCCACTGAAGAGTTACGGAAAGGCAGAAGGCGAAGAGAGACAAGGAACTCATTTCTTTTTAAATTTTTTTTATTTCTTTATTATTTTAATTGACAAAGAACTCATTTCTTGAGTACCTGCTGTAGGTGAGGCACTGTGCCAGATAGAGGAAAAGGGGGTGGGAGTGGGGGCTGCCTGCTTCTTTATTCCTGCTCTAACAACCTGACTTTCTTTCAAGAGTTACCTACTTTTGTTTCGGTCAACAGGCAGGACCAGATGGCTTCTCTTAGGTGATAGTGGTCCAATTAGCAAGCCACATGGCTACCCAGATTTTACGCTAAAGCTTTCTCGTCAATTCACTGACTGCTTTGTGAGGCTCCCTCTTGCTCCCCGCCCCCCATGTGTTGGCTAAATCACCAGAGTGTTTACAAATACACTGCAATGTGCCAAAAAAAAAATCTGCACAGTCAAAACATATACTTCCTTTCAATTTGAAGAACAGTTTCTCACTGCAACTATTTTATTATGATTTTCCTCTGCCTTATTTTCACACTTAGCCTGACGTATATTTTGCCACCTCACCTTATTCTGCAACCTCTACATTAGATACAGTGTAATTTCTCATCTTTTGCACATCTTCCAAGAGTTTTTTGTAATCAATGGGAGAGACAGCCAAAAATTACAAGAGTACTTGAGGAAGTATTAATAGCAAAAAACCTGTTCTAACCAAACCCTCAGGGGCCTGGTTTCTTCTCTTTTGCTCTTTTGTTGGAACGTAGAAGGAGACACAGAGTGGCTAGGCAGTTGTCCAGGGGGCCACACATGCTGCGCTCCTTGCTGCCAGGTACTTGTTGAGAGTCTACTGACTCTTATATCTCATTTTCAAATCACTTGTTTTCTGGTTATAAAACTTATACACATTATTGTATAAAAATTGAAAGTAAATAAAAGTATAAAAAAAGGAAGATAAAAGTAACTGTATCCTATCACCTGGAGACAGCTAGTGCAACAACTTTGGATCATTTCCTTTCTTTCTGTACTTATCTTCACTTCATAGGTGTACATGTAACATGTAAACACAGAGAGATACATAAACCCACACTTGAGTTAAAAAGAGAGAGATGGGTCCAGGCCTGATGGCTCACGCCTGTAATCCCTGCACTTTGGGAGGCCAAGGCAGGTGGATTGTTTGAGCTTAGGAGTTCGAGACCAGCCTGGGCAACAAGGCAAAACCTTGTCTCTACAAACACTACAAAAATTAGCCAAGTATATAGTGGTGCGTGCCTGTAGACCCGGCTACTCAGGAGGCTGAGGTGGGAGGACTGCTTGAGCCTGGGAGTTTGAGGTTACAGTGAGCCAAGATCCTACCACTGCACTCCAGGCTGGGTGACAGAGGGAGTCCCCACAGAATCAGTCTTTTTTTTTTTTTTTTTTTTTTGAGACAGGGTCTCAATCTGTTGCCCAGGCTGGGGTGCAGTGGCGAGATCATAGCTCACTACAGCCTCAGTCTCCTGGGGTCCAGTGATCCCATGTCAGCCACCCGAGTAGCTGGGACGACAGGTGTGCACCACCATGCCCGGCTAGTTAGCAAAACTCTTGTCTCAAAAAAAAAAAAAAAGTTTTCTTTTAGTAGAGATGGAGTCTATGATGCCCAGGCTAGTCTTGAACTCCTGAACTCAAGCAATCCTCCTGCCTTGGCCTCCGAAAGTTCTGGGATTACAGGTGTAAGCCACCACACCCAGCTAGTCTTTATTTTTAATAGCCAGATATTGTACTGTTTGGAACTATCATAATATACTTACATTCCCCTAGTATGAAAACTATGTCTTCAGTTTTTTCACTATAAATACCTTAGCATATAAAGCTGGGTACATATATCTGATATTTCCTTCAGGAATTATACTTTTTAAAATTAACAATCCATGTTATTTACAAAAAAATGGAAAGATACACGTAAGCAAAAATAAAGCCAACTATAATTTCTTTTTTAAAATACTTTTGCATATATCCTCTCAGACTTTTTTTTATACTATCCATACATGGACATAAACACATAAATTAAAATGGGATCATACTATTAATAATTTTTAAATTGCAACAATAATAATAATAGTTACCATGTATTGAGTACTTACCACATGACAGGCACTGTGATTTTCTCACTTAATCCCTTCAACAATCACCTCAACAACTGCTCGGCTTTCTCAAACTTGTTTGCACATTAGAATCACCTGGGGAACTTCAACAATACTGTGCTCTGTCCCATCCCCAGAGATTCAGATTTAATTGGGCTGAGTGAGGCCTATGCTTGGGAAGTTTGGAAAGATCACCAGGTGATCTTTGGGCACACTAGATAGGAACTATTAGGTTAGCTACTATTTTATCCCTATTTTACTGATGGGGAAATCAAGGAACACTAAGACAAGTAATATACCCAACAGCACACAGCTGATAAAGGTGTAGCTGGGATTTGAATTCAGATTTAAGCCCAGAGTCCACACTTTTAATGACAGTTGACCCTTGAACAATACGGGTTTGAACTGCACAGGTTCACTTACACGCAGATGTTTTTCAACCAAATGCACAGATGGAAAATACGGTAATCTCAGAATACGAAACCCATGAATATGGAAGGCCAAATTTTCCTGTATGCAGGTTCTGTAAGGCCAACTGCAGGACTTGAGTGTGCTAGGATTTTAGTATACTTGGGGTCTTCAAATCCCCTGAGTACATGGAGGGATGACTGTATCAACAGTTTGGAATCTGCTTTTCCCTGCTCCCCCACTCCCTGACCCCTGGGTTTAACATTATGTCATGAACCCATTTCTATGTTACTAAATAGAACTCTACATTATTATTTTTGGTAATTACCATATTCCATTGTACAGATGCATCAAAATGCAAGTGTTTTCTATTTTTCCCATTAAGGAAAATGCTGCAATTAATATCCTTATTGATACATCTTTGTGCACATCCTTAATTACTTCCTTAGGATAAATTCCAAGAAAATGAATTGCTGGGTCAGAAGGTAAACATACTTTTTAAAGCTTTTAATAAATATTGCCAAACTGACATTCCCACCACAAGTGTATGAGAACATCTGCTTCCTTGCGTCCTTGCCAACAGTGAGTTCTGTCATTCCTTTTTAATCTTTGCAAATTATACTGGAGAAAATGGTATGCCATTCTAATTCCCCTTTATTTGACTACTACTGAGATACATGTTTACTGGCCATTTGCATTTCTTCTTTGATGTATTTTCCTTTGCACATTTTCCCTCGTCCTTTGTACATTTTCCTAGTAAAATACTTGTTTTTTTCTTATCGCCCTGTTAAGTCTGTGTATTACAGATAATGAATCTTGCTGCAATTGTTTCTAGTTTTCTCATTAACTTTATTTATGGTTTGTGCAGAAATTTTAAATTTTCATATAATTGATTATATTAATCTTTTTCCTTATTATTCTACCTTTGATATTATGCACACAAATATCTTCCCTATCCCCAAGATTATATACATAGTCTTCCATATTTTTTGAGTTCCTTTATCATTGCCTTCTCTAAAAAAAAAAAAAAAAAAACAAAACAAAACAAAAACTATATTTACTGCAGCAGTTCTAAAACAGGATTGCAATACTCAGGTCTTAAGACTGAATCACAATTTGGGGGAATGGGGACCTGAGTAGGAATATTTTTTAAAGCACTACAGTTAATTCTGATGCCCCCTCCTTTATTAAGAAACATTATATTAACCCTTCTAAATTTATGCCGTCATTTTTTCCAAATTACTTCAGCACATGTGTTAAATAAATCATTTCATTAATTTGAAGTGCTACCTTTATCCTGGTTGATAAGTTCCATGACAGTAGAGACCATATCTGTTTCCACTGACCATTGTGTCTCTAGGGCCCAGCAGAGTGCCTGCTGCACAAGTAGTGTTCAATAAATGTTAACGGAATAAATAAATAACACCTGACAACACAAGTCTCCACCCTCAAACTGGCTGGAGGTTATTAATGATAGCCCTGAGTTATCAAAAATATTAAATTATGCTCAGTACACTGTTTAAAGTGGCCAGAAAATATATTAGAGGGCTCCATTAAGTGAAGTCAAAATAATGTTGGCCCCATTTAAGAGGTATGGGAATTCAGATCAAATTCCCCATGGAGGAAGCAGACAGCAATGAGCCAAGAACCTAAGGAGATTTGGGTTCCTGTAGCCCTTAGGGTTCCTCAACAAGCTCTAGAGACTGACTCAGAAGCTTCCTTGAGCTGAGAACAGACTCACACATTCCCTCTTCCATGAGCCCACGGAAAGAATACTGGAATAGGGAATTAGGTGACCTGGATTTTAATACTAGCTCTAGGATCAACTACTACCTGTTTGACGTTGGGCATATCACTTAACCTCTAGGGATTGAGCTAGATGTTTTTTGTTGTTGTTGTTGCTGTTGTTTTGTTGTTTTTTGAGATGGAGTCTTGCTCTGTCGCCCAGGCTGGAGTGCAGTGGCGCGATCTTGACTCACTGCAAGCTCCGCCTCCTGGGTTCACGCCATTCTCCTGCCTCAGCCTCCCGAGTAGCTGGGACTACAGGCGCCCGCCACCACACCCAGCTAACTTTTTGTATATTTAGTAGAGGCGGGGTTTCACCGTGTTAGCCAGGATGGTCTCAATCTCCTGACCTCGTGATCCGCCCGCCTCGGCCTCCCAAAGTGCTGGGATTACAGGCGTGAGCCACCGTGCCCGGCTGCTAGATGTTTTCTAAGGATCTTTTCAAGTCTAAACTTCTACTTAAAGACCGAAACAGACAACCACAGGACAGGGCTTCCTAAAATTACCTCCACAGAACAAGGTCCCAGTCCCACCCCAGGTTATAAGAAAATAATAGTGATAGTGGTAATAACGGCTATTGCTAAATTTTACTGAGCACTTATTATATGCTACACAATATTCTAAATGTCTTACTATTATAATAATGGCACACACTTATATGGCATTTACTATGTTCCAAGTGCTCTGCATATATTAGCTTAATTTCTCTTCACACCAAGTCTATTAGGTGTTCTACTTTTCCCCCTTTTCAAAAATTGATATATAATAGCTGTACATATTTGGGGGGTATATACGATATTTTGATACACGTATACAATGTGTAATGATCAAATCAGGGTAACTGGGATATTCATCACCTCTAACATTTACCTTTTCTTTGTGTTAGAAACATTGCAATATTTTCTTCAAGCCATTTGAAATATATAATAAATTATTGTTAACTGTAGTCTCCCTACTGTACTATTGAATACTAAAACTTTTTCCTTCTCTCTAGCTGTATGTTTATACCCATTAACCCACTTCTCTTCATTCCCCAACCTCCTTCCCTTCCCAGCCTCTGGAAACCACCATTCGACTTTCTACCTTCATGAGATCCACATTTTTTAGCTCCCACATATGAGTGAGAATATGTAGTATTTATCCTTCTGTGCCTGGCTTATTTTACTTAACATAATGACTTCCAGTTCCATCCATGTTGCTGCAAATGACAGGATTTCATTCTTTTTATGGCTGAATAATATTTTGTTGAATATATGTAACACATGTTTTTTATCCATTCATCCAGTGATGGACACTTAGGTTGATTTCCTATCTTGGCTATTGTGAGTAGTGCTGCAATAAACATGGGAGTGCAGCTCTCTCTTCAATACTGATTTCCTTTCTTTTGGCTATATACTCAGCAATGGGATGAGTTATATTACTATCTCCATTTTGTAAAGGAGAAAACTTGCACACAGAGAGATTAAGTGACTTGCCCAAGGCCTCGTAGCTACCAAGTAACAGAACCAATGGAGTGGAACTCAGGCCCACACATTTAACTATCGTACCACACTGCTTCCAAACTATCATTGTACTTTGCTGGTTACTTCAGAGGTTAGCCAAAACAAAGGATAAGCTGCAGTTATCCAAAGAGCTTACTTATATGGAACACTCCCCTCTTCACTAACGCTGGAAAAATGAGGTTTCACTTCAATGTAATTTTAAGCACATCTGATTTCAGGGCCTGGGCTTGCAAAATACATTATTTACTACGAAAATATGACATTTTGATTAAGAGTTGTCAAACATTAAAATGTTTTTATTATAAAATAAATCATTAACTAGTAATGACATTTCCATTAACTACAGAAAAAAAACACAGGCTCTTTATGCATCATTAGGAACAAAACTTTAGATCGCCATCTGTGCCAGTCTCAGTTCTGTACTTTCAAAACTGTCTTTGAAACACTGACCTGACAGCCCATAGGTGTCTCAACCCAAACAGGCCATCCAAATCCAGTGCACCACCCCCATGCCCATCAGCTGCCTCTCATGCTCCCTATCCCAGAGAATGGCACCAGTGGCCCCCAGGCACCCAAGCTGGTAGTTAATCCAGGCCCATTTCTTGCCACATCCAGTCACAGAACATTCTAGAATTCCATTCTCTCTAACCTTACTGCCCCTGCTTCTGCTCAGACCCTTACCATCTCTCCCCTCAACTATTCCAGAAACCTCCTGACTGACTCCCAGTTTTCATCATTTCCAGCTCGGCACTGCTGCCAAAGTAATCTTTCTAAAACAAAATCTGATTATGTTACTTCCCTGTTTAGAATCTTTGTCTTCAGGATAAAGTGTAAAATCCTTCCTAGAACATACAAGGCTCTTTATTATCTGGCCTCCAACTACCTTCCCTGCTTCGTCTGAGGTCGTGCCCCTACACATCTCACATGAGGCAAACAGAGCAACTTGGAACTTCCCAAACAGTGCTGCTCTGTCTGCCCAGAATGCAATTCTCTCATTTGCCCATCTGGCAAACTCCTACTCATTTTTTTAGACCAGCTCAAAACTCAGACTTCATCAAGCTTTTCTCGGGGCTTCCCTTGCTTTTTGTACCTCTCTATTCTAACACTTATTCAACATGGCAAAATTATTTGTTTATATGTCTGTCTTTAGATGACAAGGAATCTTCTAGCATCCTGCAACTTATTCATCTCTGTATTTCGTTTGTTGAATGAAATAATGTCTCAGGATTTAAGCAAGAATATCCAAACTGCTCTTGATAAATGCCCATTGTGTGAGTCAAAGGAAGCATACAGGCCAAATCCCGTTTCCATAAATGTCTTCACATTGATAATCTTTATACATGGAAACTACTTATTACATTTGTGTGCCTACATAAAGTCACAACCAACACAATGAAACATTTTTAAAAGATACATTAGACCACCAACTAACCAACCTGCTGAATATTTCTAGATATTCAAGCTATTTCATTCTACTCCATTTAAGTGGTCTTTAACTTTTTGTGGGTCACAGGCCAATTTTGGTAGTGTTTGTCTATCATTTCTTAAATCCACACTCACTTTTGATAACAATAAAAATCCCACATACCCCTGGAGATTCTTAAACCCTCCAAAGGGCACAAACCTCAACCCCACTAAAAATAAAACATAACTTTGTATGGGGTAGGAATTCACAAGTTCATGAGAGATGTAATACATCAGCTAAGATACTACTGAGCTTTGCTCTCAGGTAGCTCATATCATTAAAATAGGCGTTTTCCTTCTTAATGTTTATATTGCATCAAATATAAACACTGTAACATTAAATATGCTCTTTCAAACTGCATACATCACAAAGTTTTTATTGGGAAGATGAAGCTGGAGAGGCAGTGACATCTGTCTCCCCAACGTTATGGTGGGGAATCTTATGATAGAAATTTGCCAGAAACAAATGAAAAACACAAATAGGAAAAAAATATCCTGTCTCCTGGCATATAACCCCCAACGATCACTTGTTTAAATGAAGAGAGTTCTTTTAAATGCTGCTGGCATGCCATTTTCCTACTTCTCCTCCAACCCCACTTTTAAATAATTTAAACTTATAGCTAGCAGCAGCTTCTTTTTAAACTAATGTGTTTTGTCCTTGCAAAGACAAAGGGTTAAATTAAAGAAGAGCTGGCTGCCTGCCATTGGCTGGGTGGGGAACGGTTGGGTGAGGGTAGAGAATAGAGTAGGAGGAAAAACCAGTTAGAAGAATAAGCGCTAATTTCTTACCCTGCCACATGGCCATCTCGATCCTATCTTCACCCACGCTGGGGTCACAGGCTGAGTTTCCCAGAGCCTCTCAGTTTTGTAGGGAGACTTGATAGAAAGGCAGCTATGTGGCCCTGTTTTCTGCAAGGGACTAAAGCCCCAAACCTGAAAATGTGAACAGAAAAATGAATACCTAAAAGAAACTATACACTTCAAATGCTTGAAAATTATCTCCTGCTCCTCTCTGAACCTCTCTTTCAAAGATATGCAGGCATGGGTAGTGTCAAGTTTCCCTCTAAGCAGCAAGGTATCTCTGGAGAGAGAGAGATCTGGAGTGAGTTAATGTTGCCACTCAGTGCTATACAGTTCTGCATGAATCACTAGAGCTTCAGTAAATGAGTTCTGAGTCTCAGTTGAGGAGTTGCTGGACGAAATCACCGTTAAGCACCTTTCCTACCTTGAAGTTTCATGCTTTGGAGACTGAAGAGCAACATTAATATCCAGTGCCCTAACCAACCCCCAAAATACCCAACTTCACATTTAAAAACCAGTAGAAGGAGAGGAAAGTTTATGAATAAAGTTTGGAAACAGATCTTGTATAGGGTAAAAAAAAGGAAGCGGAATAAAAAGTGAAGAGTGATGATACCCTTTGAGTAGTAGTTCTCTCTCCTTGTGTCATTATACTTTCCCACCCTTTGCAAATTTCCTATAGTGAGCATATATTGCTTTTATAATCAGGGGGAAAATGAACCAAAGAAGAAGAAACATGTAAAAATGGAATACCAGTTTAAAGAAAACCAAATTAATTCAGCTAATTCCTGTTGTTAAAACTTCAAATCCAGTCCTAGGACAATACTATTTGCAAAGATATTAAAGGAGTTACGGGCCGGGTGCGGTGTAATCCCAGCACTTTGGGAGGCCAAAGCGGGCGGATCACCTGAGATCAGGAGTTCGAGACCAGTCTGGCCAACATGGTGAAACCCCGTCTCTACTAAAAATACAAAAATTAGCTAGGCATGGTGGTACACTATAATTACAAGTGACGCCTGTAATCCCAGCTACTCGGGAGGCTGAGGCAGGAGAATCTCTTGAACCCAGGAGAGAGGCGGAAGTTGCAGTGAGCCAAGATTGTGCCACTGCCCTCCAGCCTGGGTGACAGAACGAGAGCCGGCTCAAACCAAAAAAAAAAAAAAAAAAATAGGAGCTAGGAATGGGAGAAAAAATGATGAGCGGTCTGACGACTTAGTTTGACTTAGAGGCTTAACACTCTGCTTGTCCATTTAAACAAGATCTCAGTTAATAAACTGGTCTTCCCTACTTAGCATACAAACCAATCTGTTTTTTCTAAAAGTCTTCACCTTTTTGACCTGGTGAACATCAAAGTAGATTGCTATTTCCATATCTTTTATACAACCAACACCTCCACCTCCTAAGTGAAAGCGCTAAAGCACAAACACTGAAGGCTAACACTAACGTGAGAATCGTGTTGTCCTTCTTTAATGACAAAAGGGTTAATGTGTACACCAGTCCCAAAACACCAACAGAGAAAAGACAGTGCTTTGGACAAGGAAAAGTTCGCGAAGTTCAAAAAAACTAGGAACTCACAAACTCCTAGGGTGAATTCAGCAGGAAAATGCGCTCCGATGACTTATCTGAGACCTGGGACAGTCTGTTTTGATTTGCCTTTTTTCTTCTCCTATTTCGCGTGCAGTTAAGAAGTAATGATCGTCGTCCCGTGGGACTAGGCGAAATTTAACATCTCTGAAGTTAAACCCGAGCAGTTGCTAATAAATGTATGAAGTTTATGTAAAGTGGATTCGTGCTGGTTTTTTATGCTCCAAACTTCTAGATTTCCCTCACTTACTCTGGGCAGCTTCCACTGACGTTATCGCACGGGCACAGGTACAACTTCGCTTGGAACTCCGGGCAACTGATTTGCTCTGAAATGTTAATCAAAGGAAACGTGCATCAATGTAAAGGTAAAGCTTTTCCTATATGGGTCAAGGCGCTCAAGAGCAAGGCTCGAAAGTCTGGAGAGAACCAGCTATGCGCGTTAAGTGGCAAAAGGAAAACAGCGCAGCAACTACTTTTCCGAGAGTTTCTCCACTTCGCTAAGACCCATACAAAACCAGCGGCAAGTCCAGAGCCGGAGGGAGAAGAGCCGGGCCTCGGCTGAGCTTTGCCAGCCTAAGTCACCCTACCCCAGTCCGGGAAAGGGGACGCAGGCGGCTAAACACTCCGATTCAAAAGCGGGGCGGGCTTGGCGCCGCTCCGCAAGGAAACTTCGCTCGGGCAGCCCAGGGACCATACTCGGAGAACAGGGCTGGGCTCCCGGGAAGACGCCGCTCCGCACTGGCTGGAACTAGCCTGTCTACCTCCTCCAAGCGCCGAGCTGCCGCCGCCGGGCGCGGGGAAGCCCCATCTCCGGGGGTCCAAGCCAGCGGCGTTGCGCTTCCCCTGTGTCGCTGCGCTTAGTGGGTGCTCCGAGGGTGGGCCGGGGGCCAGCGGCCCGCCAAGGACCTGTTGGGGAAGGGACAGCCCGTTTGCCTTTACCTGTCGCCGAGGTCAGGAGTGGCGGAGCCCGTGTCCGCCGCCGGTGGGCAGCGCGCTCGGTCGGCTCTGGCGTCCAGGACACCAAGTTGAGTGCGCGCCCCACGTAGCCGGCAGAGCTTCATTCACACAGCCCAGCCGGGGAGGAGGGGGAGCGAAGCGGGCGCGCAGCTCATGTGACAGGGCGCCTCGCGAGTATCGGCTCAGCCCAGCCAGCGTCTGCGCGTGCGCGCCACGGCGGGCTCACACCCGGCACCTCTGCCCAGCCGAGGTGAGGGGAGGCCCGCCGGGGAGGAGCTGCCAGGAGGAGTTTCAACTTGCGCAGCCGCAGTACGTTGGCCCCGCTCGCTGCCATATTTAATGAGGACTGGGCGGGCGGGTCCTATCCCAGTGCTGGGCGTGTCAGTTGCCTTTGAAAACGCAAGGCCCCATTGTGTTTCACTATTTCCAGCTTGCAGTGCCTTTTTTGCTGGGGAGAAGGGTTGTCCTTAGAATAAAACTGTCTATCCTGAGCTTTCGGCCCACAGAGTAATTAGTAGTAGAAATCTAATACTAATAACATTAGATCACATAATTTGAGCTTCTTCTTATGTGCCAGGCACTCTCCTAAGCCCGTTACTTTTTTCGTCTCATTTGGTGTTCACAATAACCCCGAGAGGTATTTCTGCATTTTTACCCATAAAAATACACAGGCACAGAAAGGTTAAGTAACTTGTCTAAGCTCGTATAATAGTAGGAATAGGAATAGTGATCGAACGTAGTGATACTTTTAACAGCCAACTTGATGTTCCCAGCAACGCTGCAAAAACTATACTGCAGTTATTAGTACTGTATTATCTCCATATTAATCATTACAAAACAGAGGCTCAGAAAAGCAGAAGTCACAGGACTAGTAAGTGGTAGAACTGGGAATCCAACCTAGGTCTAACTTACTCCAAAGCCCTTACCCTAGGTTCGAAAGAAATAGCACCCAGTTTTGCAGAAGAGAAAACTTAGGCCAAATGGGGTGCACTGACTCACTTAAGATGATCCAGCTAATTAGTTCTTGGCAGACCTGAGACTGGAATCCATATAATCAATCCAAGTAATCTAACTAGAACCCGGGTATTCTAATGCAGTGAACAATTTGGAATGCCTACTTTGGACAAGCTAAGTGGTCAGGGATTTAAAAACCCCTATCCTAGCCCAATCAGCATAAGGCTACCAGGGACAAATTTGTAATCCGACCTAGTCAGGCTTTGACCCATTGCAATATGAGAGACTGCACATGGGCATTTCATCAAACAGAAAAACATAGAGTCATTATAGGATTGGAGAGAAGAGTGGAGTTTAGGTGAATTTTTTTTTTTTTTTTTTTTTTTTTTTGAGACGGAGTCTTGCTCTGTCACCCAGGCTGGAGTGCAGTGGCGCGATCTCGGCTCACTGCAAGCTCCGCCTCCCGGGTTCACGCCATTCTCCTGCCTCAGCCTCCCGAGTAGCTGGGACTACAGGTGCCCGCCACCACGCCCGGCTAATTTTTTTGTATTTTTAGTAGAGACGGGGTTTCACCGAGTTTAGGTGAATTTTAAACAAAGCAGTGTTTTTGGTAAGCTCAAAGTAAAGCAGCACTGTCATTTGGGATCACCATCAGGTCTGAACTGCAAAGTGAACCCAGAGTTGTGTTTCCTTAGGAACCACAAAATAAAGATAGATGTGGAATGTTGTGTCCAGATACCCCTTATCTGAAGCTCTGCACCTGGGTTGGAAATTGAGGCTGCTTCTCTGTGTCAAAGAAACTTATGTCCTCCAGATGCATGTGGGATGTTTCATTCTTACTGATATGATTTCAAGCAGAAAAGTTTCTGATAATCTATGATTTTAGAGAACAAAGTCTCTCAGTGAATAAAAAAGTGGTGGTCACTGAAATAAAAACATCATTACCACTTTACAGCTGCAATATGTCGGCCAAAGAAATATTGTTCTCTGTTAAATTTGCATCTGGTTTTTTCTGTGTGTTATTCCAGCCTGATGAATGGCCGGATTTTTGTTTTTTCAGTCCAAAATTTTTTTGCTTTCTGAGCTGGTAACATTCAGTCCCTTCCTTCAGGCACTCATGGTGTATGGGATAGCCACAAATAACTAGAAAATATCAGTACAGGCCTCTAATAAAGGTAAATCCAAGTGGAGGTAACACCATTGGCAAAGGTGAGCAGGCAGGAAGTTATATGTGAGGACCCGTGAGTAGTCCTATGTGGTTGAAGTTCAGGGTAGGGAAGTACAGGGGAATTGTGGAAGATAATACCCAGAAGGTAAATTGGGGCCCAATTTTGGAGGATCCTGAATATTGGACTAAGACTTGTACTTAATTCAAAAAGTGACTGAGAAAGAATTGAGGTTTCTGAGCAAGGCAATCCTCTTTTGGAATTCATCTTTTAAAAGGTGAATCTAGAGTAACTGTTCAAAGAAAGGTTTGATTGTTTGCTTGATTTTTTTTTTCTGTCATTGAAGTAGAAGAAACTGGAGCTTATATGTAGGTCGAGCAGAAAAACTACTGGTGACATCAATAATAAAGAGGCAAGAGGCCGAGTGCAATGGCTCACGCCTGTAATCCCAGCACTTTGGGAGGCCAAGGCGGGTGGATCACTTGAGGTCAGGAGTTCAAGACCAGCCTGGCCAACATGATGAAACCCCATCTCTACTAAAAATACATGGCTAGGCATGGTGGCCGGCGCCTGTAATCCCAGCAACTCAGGAGGCTGAGGCAGGAGAATAACTTGAACCCAGGAGACAGAGGTTGCAGTGAGTCGAGATCGCGCCACTGCACTCCAGCCTGGGAAACAAGAGCGAAACTCTGTCTCACATACACACAAAAAAGAGGCAAGAAAAGGAGGGGATAACTAATGGAGTAAAATAATTGAGAGGCGAGAAATGAGATTCAAAACACAAACTAATCTCGGACACCTCTTCCTCTGATACAGGAAAAAACGGTTTGAAGTATGGCAGTCTGGTTGGAAGGAGACATGTCACGAAACTGCCTCTGCAGAGCAAACATATTGGCTTTACTTAAAGTACATACAGGTTTATTTGGGAGAGCTGGGGAGCCAGTAGGAGAGGGTGGGAGGGAGCAAGGAATTTGGGGGAATTGGGAGTTATAAGAGGGCTGCAGTACACCCAGGTTACCACTTGGTGTCGCCACTGACGGATGACAGCTTGGAGGGCTCCAGCTGGGGACGAAATCTCTCCCTCCCCCCAAAAAATGTGCATTTCAAAAAAAGAACATTTTATCTTTTGCGAATTGCAAAACAAAACAGAGAGTGAGCTCCAGAGCCAGACTGCCTGGGCTCAAAGCCAACCATACTCAGACGCTTACTAGCTGTGTCACCTTGTTCAAGTTATCTAACTTCACTGTTTCGGGTTTCTTACCTATAAAATAGGATAATAGGAGTAAATGTATTAACAGATGTAGAACAGTTAGAACAGATTAAGCACTCAATAAATGCTAGCTTGTATTACTATTGATAATGACAATGATGATAATGAACAAGGCTCCTTCAGCCTTTGGATCCCCAAGTTTTTCAGAAGCTATTTGTGTGGTGAGTATAAATGCCTGTACAATACCTTCCCAAGTGAAGTGGTGAGAGTGTGGTGCTAATGTGGCAAAATTAACAGTTCAATCAAGAGGTACAGATTCTGACTGTTAACTTGTTTTCTTTCCCATGGCTCAGACCACTCTCTACAGAAATCCAGCCAGGTGTCCCATGTGTTTGTGCCCATGGTCGTGAGTGGGTTTGGCCAAGAGAGTGAAGATAGATCAACATAATGAGTCCTCTGCTCTCCTCCCCCTACCCTGGACAAAATTGAAAAGATGTTCCCACCCCACCTCCCATGATGGTCAACAAACTGTTAACAAGTCAAGAGCCATTTCAGGTCTTACAGAGCAAAGAGTAAATACATTGTGATCTTAAAGCTTATTTAAAAAAAAATAAAACAGGGAATTTCTCTGTATAGTAAAAGGTAGCACTTTAGACTTAATATTGCAAAAGAAAAAGCTTTAGAACAATAGATCACAGTGACACCTAAACTATCATGTCTAAATGCAGCTTTAACTTTCATTCTAAAATTGTCATTGCGAATAGAGACAGATAGTTAGATGAGTACGTAGCCATGTAGAGTAGTAAGTGAAGGTTTCTTGTATGGTTCTTATTTATTTGTTTCACATTTTTTGAGCCCTTACTATTATGCTAGCCATTGTGCTAGCCGCTAGAAATACTGATTTTAAAGCAAAATTTCCCGCGTGCCTAAGAAATGCCTGGGATAGTTCTAGAACAAAAAATGGGGCAGAATAAAAGAAAATGAACAAAGTTCTCTAGCTCAGGGGATCTATCAAAACAGTAGGTTAGGAAATCCTGAGAATAAAGTGATCTGAAGTCATTTGTAATTGCCCTGTGCCTGGAGAGCAGGGTATCAAAATTACCAAATGGCTTCTATACCAAAAATGGATAGCCAGCCTCATAACTGGAGAAATGCTACTGAAAGCTACCATGAGATACCATTGGCAAAGTTTTAAATATTTATAATAGATTGTGTTGGCCGGGCACGGTGGCTCATGCCTGTAATCCCAGCACTTTAGGAGGCCAAGGTGGGCAGATCACTTGAGCCCAGGAGTTTGAAGCCAGCCTGGCCAACATGAAGAAACTCTATCTCTACTGAAAATACAAAAATTTGGTGGGTGTGGTGGTGCATGCCTGTAATCCTAGCTACTCGGGTGGCTGAGGCAGGAGAATCACCTGAATCCGGGAGGCGGAGGTTGCAGTGAGCCAAGATCGCACCACTGCACTCCAGCCTGGGTGACAGAATGAGACTGCTTCAAATAATAATAATAATAATAGTAATAATAATAATAATAGTAATAATAATACACTGTGTTGACAAAGCAGGGGTGGGAGGGTAAGTCGTCTCATAAATTGTTGGTGGGAGTGCAATTAGTCAATTGAGGGCAATTTTGCAATAACTATAAAAATTAAGAATATATGAGACTTTGATCCCAAAATTTAATTTCCAGAAATATCTCCTTCAGTTATGTTTGCATGGGTGTAAAATGTTATATGAACGAGGTTATTCACTGTAGCATTGTTTGTAATAATAAAAACTGGGAAGCAACCAGATGTCCCTCAATAGGGGACTGATCAAATAAATAATGGTGCATCTCTCCAATGGAAAAAAAAAAAAGAAAAAGAATGAAAGGCTGGGTGCGGTGGCTCACACCAATACTCACAGCCCTTTGGGAGGCCAAGGTGGGAGGATCGCTTGAGCCCAGGGGTTCAAGACCAGCCTGGGCAACGTAGTGAGAACTTGCCTCTAGAAATAATACAAAAATTAGCCAGGTGTGGCATCACATCTGTGGTCCCAGTTACTCAGGAAGCTGAGATGGGAGGATCACTTGAATCTGGGAGTCCAAAGCTGCAGTGAGCCTTGATTGCACCACTGCACTCCTTCCTGAGCAACAAAGTGATACCTCATCTCAAAAAAAAAAAAAATGAGAAAGCTTTTTTATGTACTCATATGCAAAATTCTCTACAATACAGTATGTGGATGTAGAGCTATGCATCTTCTCAATTTTGTGCCATGGATGTGTATTACCCATTCAATTATTTATCTTTAAAAGTAATGTAGAAAAACAAGAATAGTGTTTGACTGAAGGATAATTTTTGACAAGTGACTTTCATGAGAAATTTTACTTTTTAAAAATTCCACGTCAGGCCATGTGCGATGGCTCATGCCTATAATCCCAGCATTTTGGGAGGCCGAGGCAGGTGGATCATTTGAAGTCAGGAGTTTGAGACCAGCCAGGCCAACATGGTGAAACCCCCGTCTGTACTAAAAATACAAAAAATTAGCCAGGCACGGTGGTGCACGCCTGTAGTCCCAGCTACTTGGGAGGCTGAGGCAGAAGAACTGCTTGAACCCGGGAGTCAGAGGTTGCAGTGAGCCGAGATCACACCACTGCACTCTAGCCTGGGCAATAGAGTGAGACTGTGTCTCAAAAAAAAAAAAAAATCCCATGTCAGGCTGCCCTCCATGTGAGAGAAGTCCAAGTCTAGCTAGAGTCGCTACTACTGTATGGCAGCAGATATGAGGGTTTGTTTAGGGAATGTTTTTGAGGATTTGAAGATCTTTCACTTGTAAGTTCATCAGCTCTGTATAGACTTCTGTTCCATAGAGGAGTTAAAGCACAGTGGAAAAGCGGCAGTGGTGTCTCTGAACCACTCTGCTACCTGTTCACCAACTAGCCTGCAAGCTCCTTGATGGCAGGCCCATGTCCTATATTCTACTTTATATTCCTTACAGCATGGCTTTTCAAACTATTCATAGGAAAAACTCATTTTCCCCAAAATATATTGTGTATCAATACTTTTATAAAATACAATACCAATAAATTACTAGAAAAATGAAATAAAAACAAAAACACAAAATACAAGTGCAACTCTTTCATGATTATATTCAACAGACATAAAATTACTATGACAAATTGCTAAGGTTTTGGAACATTTTCTTTCCATTTTATCCCATTCGATTCAAACCAACAACAAACAGTTTGTGGACCAGCAGTGAGCCATGGACCACACTTTGAATAATACTAACTGACAGGACTACCGCAGCACCCAGCTCATTGTAGGAATTCGATAAATCTTGGGTTTAATACAGCATTCCTATAAAATGTTTTCTACTTTGTGTTTTCACATCTATTTCCCTCTGCTATCCTCACACCACTTCCAGAGTTAAGTGGAGCAGATTTTGTCATTCCCATTTGACAGAAGAGGAAGTTGAGTCACGCAGATTAAACAATTTCCCTGATCTGAAACAGCTACTTTATTTCAGAACCCCAAATTCGCCTCCGACTCTTACTGCATCTTGTGGCAGTGGCACTAAGAAAGCCTTCCAGTCAAAGAGTCCCACCAATTAGAGTAAAACCTGCCTTAGGTTTTCCAAATAATAGCAAGTTGCCTGCCTGGTACAATAGAAAGAGTAGAGACTCAAATCTGGGCTTGAGCCAGTTTTACCTGTAATCCTGTCTCCTTATCTTTAAAGGGGATAATAGCAGATTCTCCCAAAGCTGTACTAAGAACTATATGGTGAATTAAATAGCCAGGCACGTAATTCAGAAAGAATGATTGATATTAATTTTAGGCTCAGTTTAGAATCCCTGCCTTGAAGGGGTTGCTCCTTAATCCTCATCACATGGAATGCGCGCCATCTACTGGTAGAGCAGAGAACATGGCTCTAGGAAGAAGCTTTGCTCTCCGTAGGAATCATGCCCTTTATTTCTTTTTTTGCATTGGCTGCTAGAAAGCTTGGAGCCAAATATTTGGTATTCCCCACCCCCGGCAAGTGAACAGGATTTTACAGATTGCGTTTTATGTTAAACTCACCTCTAGTTTCATTTTATTTTTCCTATCTGAAACCCTCCCGTGGCTCCCAAGCCATGGCTCAAGCAGGAGCAAAAGTCAAAGTCCTTACCCTAGGACTTCCGCATACACAGCTATGCACGATCGGGCCCCCTGTTAGTTCTCTGACCTCATCACCAACTACTCTCTTCCTTGCTCATACTGTTCCATTTTATTTTTCCATTTTATTTTTTTATTGACCAGATTATCTCATTTTTTAATCTATTTTGTAGTCACTTTGAATACCCTTTAGAATATGTAGAATAGTGATTTACTAAACTAAAGTTTGACAAGAATATATTCTATTTTTTGTTCTTGTTGGTCTGTTATCATGGCAACCTCTGTAATCTAACAATAGATACAAGAGTAGATAAGTTAACTCTAAAATATAATGCAGGTAAAATAATGACAACTTAAAATAAATCTTTATGACTCCAAGCCTATGTAGATTTAAGCGGCCACTGCCAATAGTACTGGGACACCACAACCTGAGTTAAGTGATATATGCATTTATTTATATGCTGAACACTTACTATGTGTCCTTCACTGTTCCAGGTACAGAAAATTCTGTATCTTGGCCTGGGTTTCTTGGGGTTTATTCTGCTTGGGGTTTGGTCAGTTATTGAATCTGTAAGTTGTCTTTTCTCAAATTTTGGAAAATTTTTGTCATGATTTCTTCAAATACATTTTCTGTACCACACTTTTTTTCTTCTCTCCTTCTGGGTCTCCTGTAACATGAATGCTATATCTGTTGTTATAGTTCCACAGGCTCTGTTCATCTTTTTTTCCCAGTCTATTTCTGTCTGTTGTTCAAACTAGGTTATTTCTACTGTCTTATCATCTAGTTCTATCATTGTTTCCTCCATATTGTCCATTCTGCTGTTGAGCCCATCCAATGAGTTTTCAAAGTTTAGTTATTGTATTTTTTGGTTATAAACTTTCTGATTGGTTCTCCTTTATATCACTTCTTTGCTGAAATTTTCTATTTTTCACTGATTTTTCTATTTATTTCACTCATCATTCTATTTTTTCACTCAAGTCTGGTCATAATTGCTCTTTGAAGCGTTTTTATGTTGGATGCTTTAAAACCCTTGTAATATAATCCCAACATCTGTGTCACATAGGTTTTGATGTCTGTTGATTTTTTTTAGTTTGAGATTCTTCTGGTTCTTGTTATGACAAGTGATTTTTGTTTGTATCCTGGACATATTAGGTGTTATGCAATGAGACTCTGGATCTTATTTAAATCTTCTGTTTTAACTGGCCTTCTCAGACACCCTGCCAGGAAGGGGACCACCATGTTATTTCCAGTTGGAGATGGAAGACCATGTATTCACCATGGGACAGGAGAGGCACCTCATTCCTATTGGGAAAGGGTGAAAATCCAACCTCTCCATTAGGCCTCCACTGATAGCCCTCAAGCACTGTGTCATTCCTCAGGTTCCAAGGTCCCTAGTCGGTCTGCCTTCTCTTCATCGTTCAGAATCATCTTGTTTGTTTTACATATAATGTCCAGGGTTTTTCTTAGCAGGAGGAATAGGGATGAGTGCATTCTTTCCATCTTGTGCACAATCAGAAGTTCCCTCTTTTCCATTTTCTTTTAAATGCACTCTTATCAAGCTTTCATCTTCCATGACTCTACCAAAATGGATCTTGTCAAAGACACCAGTGACTTCCACATTGCCAAATGTAATATTGTTCTCATTTTATTTAACCCATCAGTAGAATTTAACTCAGCTGATCTCTCTCTTCTTGAAACATTTTTCTTCACTTGTTTCCAGGACACTGTTCTGGATTTTCTCCTATCTCATGGCTACTTTCTTAGTTTTCTTTTGAGTTCCTCCGTGGATTCCTGATCTCCTAAGGTGGGAGTGCTCGAGGAATCAGTCTTATCTTCATCTCTCCTCTCTCCCTTGGTCATTTCATCTGATCTGATGGCTTTAAACACCATCTGCCATCAACTCTCAAATTTATATCTCTGGCCAAACCTCTTCTCTAAATTACATCTTGTACATCTAGTTGCCTATTTAATATCTCTACACTTGTATACCTAGTACATATTTCAAATTTTAATATGTTAAAAATGACACTTCTGATCTCTACCCTCCCCAGACTCGCTTGTCCTTCATTATTCCCAGTTTCTAAGGCCACAGGAGAAGTCATTCTTGACTTTTCTAACACCTTTTTCCAATCCATCAGCAAATACTGATGTGCTACTTTGAAAATAAATGCACAATCTGACTCCTTCTGATCACTGTCATTGTTATCACCTTGGTCCAAGCTACCATGCTGAAATCACCTCCTAACTGCTGCTTCTCCTTCCATCTTTGCCTTCCTACTTAACATAGTAACCTGGGCAATCCTTTTACAAGAGAAGTCAGATTCTACCACCCTTTTTATGAAACCCTCCCATGGCTCTCAAGCCACGGCTCAGGCAGGAGCAAAAGTCAAAGTCCTTCCACTGGCTGTACATGATCGGGTCCCTGTTAGTTCTCTGACCTCATCATCAACTGCTAGCTTCCTCGCTCATACTGTTTCCACCACACCAGCTGTTTCCAGTCACGCCAGCATGCTTCCATCCAAGAGCTCTCCCACTTGCTTTCCCTTGACCTGGAACCCTCTTCCTCCAGGTACCTCCAGGAACTTTCACTTCCTGCAAGTGCTTTCTCATAGGTCACCTTTTCAAGTGTCACTTTCCCTCAAGGCCTTCTCTGACTACACTATTTTAATTTGTAACTCTCCAGATCTCCTTATATACATCTTCACAGCTTATTTTTTTCATAGCATGTACCTCCTACATATACCATATAATATTCTTATTTATCTTATTTCTCATCTGTCTGTACTTCCACCCTTCCCCAGTGTAAGCTTGGTGAGGGCTTGAACTTTTGTCTTTTTGTTTACTGATGAATTTTCTTTTCTTTTTTCTTTCTTCTTTTTTTTTTTTTTTTTTTTGGTGATGGAGTCTCACTCTGTTGCCCAGGCTGGAGTCTCACTCTGTTGCCCAGGCTGGAGTACAGTGCTGCAATCTTGGCTCACTGCAACCTCCACCTCCCAGGTTCAGGCAATTCTCCTGCCTCAGCCTCCAGAGCAGCTGGGATTACAGGCATGCGCCACCACACCTGGCTAATTTTTGTATTTTTATGAGAGATGGGGTTTCACCTTTTGGCCAGGCTGGTACTGAACTGTTATGGAAAGTAGCGTTGCAGTTTCTTAATAAACTAAACATACATTTACTATATGGTCAGGAACAAGTTCCAGATCCTGTACGGGAAGAAATTGAAGGGGCCCATGACTGTCCTGTGCCCTGCAATGGCCACCTGGTGTCAGTCATCAGCCTGAAGAGCTTCCTGTGGATCCTGAGGGCCAGTGAGCTGACAGGCATGGCCTTGGTGGACACCAGCTATACATCCACCAGATGAGTAGCGTGAAGAACTTCATCTGGCTGCAGATATCACTACCAAGAGGGGAGCAAGATACTGAGCCACATGTCCCAGGACGCCAAGTTCCTAAAGGTGTACAGCACGGACTTCATGGCAGGCAGTGCCCAGCCAATATCCTGGTGTCCAGCAGAGACTGCAACCTTATGGTGTACATGTACCCATCAGAAACTGCTAAGCTGGGCAGACTTCCATGTAGCCACCTGCGTGTACACATTCTGGAGGACCCTATGCCAGGTAGTCCCCCAGAGGCCCAGCAAACAGTTGGTGTGGGGGTGGGGAGAACACACTGGTTGGTGGTATTGGGCGTCTGCTGCTGGTGAAGAAAACCTCCCAGGGGCTGCTGATGCTACAGAATGCTCCAACCACCATGCTGCCTCACCTTGCCGGCCTCAACCTCCTATGCCTTCCGGGTGCTGCACATGGACCGTTGCATCCTAGAGAATACCAAGTAGAGTGCCCTCAACCAAGAACTGCTCAATCTTTGCCTTTGCCTCACCACCATGGGGTGTGTGTGATTAGCTGATGGAAAAAATCCACGCCACGCCTAACATTTTCCTGAATGACTGTAGGAGGCATACAGTGTCACTGCCACTTCTAGCCCATGGATGCCGCTGCTGCCCCTGTACACTGCTTCCCAACCCCTTTTTGTACAAAACACAAGGAAAGTGGGAGAAAGAAAACAAATGATAGACACATACATTAACAAATGGATCTCAAGGATATTACAGTGAGTGCAAAAAGGCAATCTCGAAAGGTCATGTATTATAGGATTCCATTTATATCATATTTTCTGTTTGAGAAAATTACAGAGATGGAGAGCAGATTAGTGGTTGCCAGGGAATAGGGAAGGTGGGTGAGAGGGGAGTAGGTGTGGCTATAAAGGGGTAGCAGGAAGGAGTTCTTTGTGGTAATGGATCAGTTCTGTATCTTGATTGCTATGGTGGTTACACAAATCTATATATATGATAAAATGGCATAGAATTATTCACACACATTGTACCAATATCAATTTCCTGGGTTTGAAATACTATAGTTTGTAGGATGTGACTATTGGGGAAAACTGGGTAAAGTTTACAAAGGGCCTCTCTGTACTATTTTTGCAACTTCATGTGGTTTATAATTATTTTAAAATAACACGTTCAAAAAATGGGCAAAGAGAAATGGCAGAGATTGAATATAGAAAATTCTAGCGAGTAATTTTGCTGTAAAGGGGAGCGGAGATGTGGGCTAAATAGTGAGCAAGCGATGGTAGCTCAAAAGATTTTTAAAATTTTTGAATGGGAGCAATAATAGCATGGTTAAAGCTGATGAGATATAACCTGTTGGTGGCCAGGGTTGGGGGAGTGGGAGTGGGATTTATACTACAAGAGCAACAGAGGAGAGGACTGCCAGAAGGGGATAGGGTCTAGTGAACAAGTAGTGGGGTTGACCTAGCTAGGACCAGAGACGGTTCATCCATCATAATGGGAGAAAGGGTAGAGTATATACACAGATTTAGGTAGGTGAAAAGATACGGTGGTAGAAATTTGTGAACTTTGTTTTCTGATTGCCTCTCTTTTCTCAGTGAAACCGGAAGCAAGGTCATGGGCTGAGAATGAGGATGTGTGCTGAGGCATTAGAGGCTTGAAGGGAGAGGAGAAGGTATAAAATAGTTGTCTAGGAAACCAGCAGAGTAAATGGACTAGGATAATATTATGTGATTTCCTGGCAACATTAAGTGCCCACTTGAGGTTTGTGGGCTTGAATTTCAAGTGAGAGTGTCATTTTGTGTTTTTCCCCAGCCATGTTGAGCTCTGGGGTTGGAGGAGAGGAGAAGGAGTTATTGATAAGGACAAGAGAGAGGCAAGGAGCTGCGACTAGGTGGAGGATGAAACTGGAAGGGGGGAGTTTCAAGGAATTGAGAGGTTGGGATGTTGGAAGTATCAGGTATTGAGATATTAGGATCATAAAGAATTAAGACAAGATTAATTGGAGAGAGTGACAGTGACACAGAAGCCAAAACTTTTGAGAAACTGGAGGGGCACTGATGGTCTATAAATAACAGCAAGGTAGGATGGTGGGTAATATACTCCGTGACAGGAAATTCAAAGACTGGGGATTTTTAGGGAGGAGAAAGGGAGAATGATCTGGAAGCAGCAATGAGGTGCCTCAGGATATGGGAGAAAAAAAAAAAAACACTGCTTGAAAGGGCTGTAAAGTCCTTGGGTGGATCCAGATTTCAGTTAACTCAAGAAGGTGAGGGGAGCATTCAGCAAACAGGGAATGGATACAGGGGATTTTGCTGATGACTTTGAGTTCTAGATGAGGGGACTGTATAATTTATCATCCAATCTGGGACACTTTAGAGAATGACAGCTGCAGGACAGTGGTACATCATGTGTAGACTGAAATTGTACTGGGCAAACCAGGACTGTGGTTTTAGAGGACACAATAGAAGGATTTCAGCATCTGGAGAGGGCTAAGAGGTGAGAATAGGGAAATATACAAAGTTGTATGAGGATTAGAACATGAGACACACAGGTAGTGGCCAAGGAGTTCCAGGGTTCTTGTCATGACTGACATAAGCAAAGTTGAAAGGTATAAAGGACTTAGTTCTATGATCTTAAGGCAGATAGTCATGGCACCTCTGTGATTGTCGATGGGGAGGAAACGGGTAGGTGATCAAGGCTTGCTCTTCACTTCTGTTAATGGAAATGCAGAGTCCTGGAGAGGAGAGCTCTATTCCTAGCCGATAAAGACAGTAATGTGATCCTAAGCCCTGCTGAGAAGATCTAGATATTTCTGAAATTCTTCATGCTTCCAGTATGAATTGTTTTAAAAACTGGGACTGGACTGACTACAGGTGAGGAAATTAACTGACCTAGTTGTGAGAAGCTAAGGTTGGCAGAAACAAGAGACTTAGTGGTGTTTCCCACATAAACTATAGGAAAACACATTGACATTGGCAAATGTAGAAAATACCAAGCTTAAGAGGAGAAAGAACAGGATCCATCACTTAGATCCAAAAAAACTAAGTGGTCAAGAACAAAATGGTTTACATGCTGTTTAACTACTCAGGGTGCTCAGTCCTTATTTGTCTTTTCTTTTCTATGTTCATTCCTAAGATTACTTTATCCAGTCTCCTGGTTTTAATTACCATCAAGAAGCTGATGGCTTCTAAATTTACCTCTTTAGACCTAATTTCTCCCCTAAATTCTAGATCATATATCTAACTGCTTTCTTGACATCTCAACTTGGCTGTCTAACAGATATCTCAAACTTAACATGTTGAAAACTGAATCCCTAATTTTTCCTTAAAAACTTGTTGCACCCCTAGCACGCTTCATCTCAGTTGATGGAAAACTATCCTTGCAATCACTCAAGCCAGAATACCTTGAAATTACAGTCAGCCCTTATCCGCGAATTAACCAACCTCAAATTGAAAATATTCAGGAGGAAGAAAACAATTAAAATACAAATAAAATAAAAAACACAGTACAACAACTATTACATGGCATTTACATAGTATTAGATATTATAGTCTAGAGATGATTTAAAGTATACGGGAGGACGTGTGTAGGTTACATACAAATACTACACCATTAAGACTGGAGCATCCATGGATTTTGATGAGGGGAGAGCTGGAACCAATCCCCCATAGCAGATATAGAGGGACGACTGTATCAGCAAATTCCTTTGCTTTCTCCTCAGAACATATTCAGAACTGAACCACTTCTCACCTTCTCTACCACTGCCACACTGTTCGCAGACACCATGATCTCTCACTTTGTTGCTGCAATATTGTCCTAACTGACAATCTTGCAGTCTACGTAGCCTTACCACCCTATATTCTATTCACAACACAAAAGTCAAAATGATCCTTTTATAACACAAATCAAATTACGTTACTCCTCTGTTCAAAACCCTCCAGTGGCATTCCCATCTTACTCAAGATCTATATTCCTCATGTCCTTATGATAGTTTACAAGGAAGGCCCTATAATCTTTTCCATGCCTAACTCTGTAACCTCATCTTCCACCATTCTCCACCTCACTCACTCCTCTAGCCACAGTGACTTCATGCTGCTGTTTTTAGACCTGCCATGCTCTCTCCACCTCAGGGCCTTTACCCTTGCTGCTTTCTCTGCCTGAAAAGCTATCCCCCCTTACCCCCACCTTTGCAAGCTCCCCCACTTCACTTGGGTCTCTGTTATATGTCTTCTCCTTTCTTTCTACCACTTATTCTAAAATACCACCCCCCTTTGTCCTCCATTTTTAAACTTGATTTATTTTTCTACAATGCTGTATATTTTACTCATTTTATTTATTATCCCCTTCTCTCACTAGAATATAAGTTTCATGAGGGTGGGAACTTTGTCTCATTCATCACTACATGTCCTAACAACAGTACTTGGCACATGGTGGGAACTCAAAATTTTGATTGAATGGAGATTAAAGTATAAATAATTAAATAGATCAAATACATTTTAGATGAGATCATTTTAATATATTAAGTAAAATATTACTTTTAGACTTATTCCCAGATACCTTATAGAGTTTTATTCTATTGCAAATGAGATCCCTCTTTAACAATTACATTTTAAGTGCTAATTGCTACTATGTAGGAATTCTAATGATACTTTATGAAATTCTTGTATCTAGCAACCTTGTTGAATTCTCTTATTCTAATAGTTTGTTTATAGATTCTCATAGATTTTATACATAACCATATCATTTGTGAATTATATTTTTATATTCTTTTTCTTTTTGTTTTCTTTTTGTCATTTTAGTGCATTCGTTAGAACTTTCAGTATCATGTTGGAAAATAATGGCACTATGTTTGCCGTGGGTTTGGAGTAGCTATCCTTTTTCACTTCTGTGTCTGTTATGTTTTGTTGTTTTTAAATTATGAATGAATGTTGAATTGTAGTTGCTTTCCTACAGCTAACATAATCATATGGTTTCTCTCCTTTTTATCTATTAATGTGGTGAATTACATTAGCAGATTCTCTAATTAAGCCACTCTTGAAATAAACCTTACTTGTTTATATATTTTAAAAAACATTCATTAGGGAATAAATCTGCTTGTATTTTAGCTAGGATTTTTCACTTATGCTTACAATCAAGATTGGCCCATAAAATTTTCATGTACTGTCTCAGTCAGGTTTGGGCATCAAGATCATTTTAGCCTCAAAAATATGTAACATTTTCCTATTCACCAAGAAAGCTGAGGTTAGATATTTTTTGAAGATTCACTAAAATAAATAAATAAATAAAAAACAAAACAAACAAAAAAACTATGATGAAGTCGTTTCGGCCTTCTTTGAGGGGATTTTTATTTTCTAACAATCTGACTTATTTAATGGTTACTAGTCTATTCAGATTTGAAAGTTCTTTACATAGTTTGGATACAAATCCTTTATACTGAGTATAGATTTTTAAATAGTTTATACTAGGCTGTGGCTTGTATTTTCATTCTCTTAACTGTGTCTTTCTTTTTTTTTTTTTTTTTTTTTTTTTTGAGACGGAGTCTCGCTCTGTCGCCCAGGCTGGAGTGCAGTGGCTCAATCTCAGCTCACTGCAAACTCCGCCTCCTGGGTTCACGCCATTCTCCTGCCTCAGCCTCTCCGAGTAGCTGGGACTACAGGCGCCCGCCACCACTCCCGGCTAATTTTTTGTATTTTTAGTAGAGACGGGGTTTCATCGTGGTCTCAATCTCCTGACCTCGTGATCCACCCGCCTCAGCCTCCCAAAGTGCTGGGATTACAAGCGTGAGCCACCGCACCTGGCCTACTGTGTCTTTCTAAAAACAGAAGATTTAATCTAATTTATTAGTTTATTCTTTTATGGACTCTGCTTTTGGTGTTACATATAAGAAATACGTGCCTAACTCCAAGTTAAAAAAAAATTTCTACTATGTTTTCTTCCAGCGGTTTTATAGCTTTTTTTTTTCATTTAGGCATATGACCATTTTGAGTTAATTATTTTATTTTTTAAATTTTATTTATTTATTTATTTATTTATTTTTATTTTTTTTTTTTATTTATTTTTTTTGAGACAGAATTTCACTCTTGTTGCCCAGGCTGGAGTGCAATGGTGCCATCTCGGCTCACCACAACCTCCGCCCCCCAGGTTCAAGCGATTCTCCTGCCACAGCCTCCCCAGTAGCTAGGACTACAGGCATGCACCACCATGCTCCTCAGCTAATTTTGTATTTTTACTAGGGACGGGATTTCTCCATGTTGGTCAGGCTGGTCTCGAACTCCCGACCTCAGGTGATCCACCCACCTCAGCCTCCCAAAGTGCTGGGATTACAGGCGTGAGCCACCATGCCTGGCCTGAGTTAATTTTTTAATATGGAAAAAGACATGAATCAAAATTTATTTTTTTCCATATGGATATTTAATCAGTTGAGCACCATTTGTTGAAAACACTATAATTTATGTAATAAATTGCCTTTCCATTCTTGTAAAAAATCAATTCTGTGGGCCTATATTTGAACTCTATTCTATTCCATTGATCTATTTACCTGTATTCATGCCAGTAACACACTGTCTTGATCACTGTAGCTTTATAACAAGTCTTGAAGTCAATTATAAGTATTCCAATGTTATTCTCCTTTTCCAAAATTATATTTGACTATTCTAAGTTCCTGTAATTGGTGTATGGATTCTAAAATCAGCTTGCCAATTTCTACAAACAAATCTGATGGGATTTTTGTTAGAATTGCACTGAATCTATAGACCCATCTGGAGACAATTGACATGCTAACAATACTGAGTCTTCAGCTCCATGATCATGATACACCTCTCAATTTATTTAGGTCTTCTGTAATTTCTTTCAGCAATGTTTTGTAGTTTTCAGTGCATAGATCTTACACATATTTTGTTAGATTTTTATCTCTAGGTTTTTATATATTTTAAGCTATAGTATATGGCATAGATTTTTTAATGGAATCTGATAATTCGTAACTAGTATATAGAAATGCAATTGATCTTTGTGTATTGATCTTGTATACTGCAATATTGCTAAACTCCTTTAAGAGTCCTAGCAGCTTCTTTTGTGAATTCCTTAGGATTCTCTACATACACTGTCATGTCATGTGAGTATAAAGAGAGTTTTACTTCTTCCTTTCCACTCTGTATACCTTTTATTTCTTTGTCTTGCTTTATTGCACTAGCTACAGCCTCTGGTAGAATAATGAATATAAGTGGAGAGCCCATATTCTTCTTTTGTTCCTGATCTTGGGAGCAGAGCAAAAATACGCTTTCACCATAAATATGATACTACATGTAGATTTTTTGTGGATGTTCTATAATGGGTTGAAGAAGTTCTCGTTTTTGTTTCCTAGTTTGCTGAGATGTTTTTTATTATGAAAGATGTTGGATATTGTGAAATGCGTTTCCTGAATCTGTTGAAATGCCATATGGCTTGTTTTTTTTTAATCTTTTAATATGGTGAATTATGTTGATTGGTTTTTTAATGTCAAACCCTCCTGGTATGCTTGGATTAAATCTCTTGTTCATAATGTATTTGGTGATTTACTCAAATTTTGTTAAGAATTTTTGCATCTATGTTCATGAAGGATAGTGATCCATAGTTTTTCTTTTTAAATTTTTTGTCTCATTTGGGTATTAGAGTAATGCTGGCCACATCCCATTAGTTAGGAAGTGCTCACTTCATTCCATCCTCTTTTATATTCTGGAAGCATTTATGTAGAATTTGTGGGGTTTTTTCATAAATGTTTGGTAGAATTTATTAGTGAAGCCATCTGTGACATGAGTTTGAGAAGGTTTGTAAATAAAAATTCAATTTCTTTTTTAGTATTGGGGCTGTTCAGATTATCTGTTTCCTCAGAGTGAGCTTTGGTAGTTTAGATCTTTCAGATTATTTGTTCATTTTATCCATGTTGCTGGATTTATTGACATCATGTTATTCATAATATGCCTTCATTTTCCTTTTAGTATCTCTAGGATCTATAGTGATGTTCCCTTATTTCATTACTGAATACCAGTAAATTGCACTTTACTCTTTTTTTCTGATTAGTCTGAATAGATATATATGAATTGTATTGAATTTTTCAAAGACTCTACTTTTGATTTCAATGATTTTTTCCTGTTGTTTTTCTATTTCATATTATAGTGATTTCTGCCCTACTATTTATTTCTATCCTTCCGTTTAATGTATGTTTGACTTGCTTCTTTTTTTCTGGTTTCCTAAGATGGAAGCTTAGGTCATTTATTTGAGACTTTTCTTCTTTTCTGATGTAAGAGTTTAATGCTATAAGATTTCCTCTAAGGGATGTGGAGAAATAGGAACACTTTTACACTGTTGGTGGGAGTGTAAATTAGTTCAACCATTGTGGAAGATAGTGTGGCGATTCCTCAAGGATCTAGAACTAGAAATACCATTTGACCCAGCGATCCCATTACTGTGTATATACCCAAAGGATTATAAATCATGCTGCTATAAAGACACATGCACACGTATGTTTATTGTGACACTATTCACAATAGCAAAGACTTGGAACCAACCCAAATGTCCATCAATGATAGACTGGATAAAGAAAATGTGGCACATATACACCATGGAATACTATGCAGCCATAAAAAAGGATGAGTTCATGTCCTTTGCAGGGACATGGATGAAGCTGGAAACCATCATTCTCAGCAAACTATCACAAGGACAGAAAACCAAACACTGCATGTTCTCACTCTTAGGTGGGAATTGAACAATGAGAACACTTGGACACAGAGCAGGGAACATCACACACTGGGGCCTGTTGTGGGGTGGGGGGTTGGGGGAGGAATAGCATTAGGAGAAATACCTAATGTAAATGACCAGTCGATTGGTGTAGCAAACCAACATGGCACATGTATATCTATGTAACAAACCTGCACGTTGTGCACATGTACCCTAGAACTTAAAGTATAATAATAATTTTAAAAATAAAGTACTATTGACCATAAAAAAAAAGATTTCCTCTAAGCACTGCTTTAGTTGTCACTCTCAATTTTTGATATGTCATAGTTTCATTTTCATTCAGCCCAAAATGCTTTCTAATCTCCTTTATGATTTCTTTATTTTAAAATCAAGAGGATTTTTTTAATTAAGATACAACAGAAAATATAAAGGAAAAATATGAAATAATCTTATTTTCACTGAAGATAAGTAGTATCTGAAATATAAGTTCATAGATGTCAAGATTCATATATTTTCATATTTGTACTGTTAGTATCTAGCATAGATTATGGCATGTGGCAAATATTTATGTTTAATGAATTAAAACTTTAAAATAGAAATGAGTTTATGCTTTACATATTAAACTCCACTCCTAAATTTTGCATGAGTTTAAACGACTAACGACTTTCCCCCTCATTTTTATTATTTAATAAACATGCTGACTGGGCACGGTGGCTCATGCCTGTAATCCCAGCACTTTGGGAGGCCAAGGCAGGTGGATCACAAGGTCAGGAGTTTGAGACCAGCCTGGCCAACATAGTGAAACCCCGTCTCTACTAAAAATACAAAAAATTAGCCGGGCATGGTGGCAGGCGCCTGTAATCCCAGCTACTCGGGAGGCTGAGGCAGGAGAATCACTTAAGGTTGCAGTGAGCCGAGATCGCACCATTGCTCTCCAGCCTGGGGGACAGTGCGAGATTCATCTCAAAAAAAAGAAAAAAAAAAAAGCTAAATAATGTGAGTTCTAAAAAAATCAAGATATTTTTTAAATAAGAAAAAATATGTATTTATCTAAGTAATTACCTTTTTCAGTCCCTTTATTTCTTTATGTAGATTCATTTCTTTAAGTAGGTATTTATCTATTTTTTTGTGTAGACCTGGTATTTTCCTTCTACCTGAAAGACTTCCTTTAGCATTTCTTGTGCTGGTCCACTGGTAATGATTGTTTCAGCCTCTGTGTGTCTGCAAGGTCTCCATTTTTCCTTCTTTTTGAAAGTATTTTGGCTAGGTAGATAATTCTAGGCTGACAGTACTTTCTTTCACTCTTTTAAATATACCACTTCATTGTTTTCTAGCTTACATGGTTTCTAATGAAAAATATACTATCATTTTTGTCTTTGTTCCTCTGTACATAATGTGTATTTTTTTCTGACACCTTTTAGGATTTTTTCATTATTACTATTTTTTGAGCAACTTGATTTTCACATCTTTATATTTCTTGTGCTCAGAGTCTGTTGAGTTTATTATATTTGTGGGTTTATATATTTATCATATTTGGGGAAATTTTGGCCGTCACTTATCCTAGTAATTTTTCTTTGCCCTCCTCTTTCTCCTCTCCTGGAAATTACACACATATAAGGCTGTTTGCAGTCATCTTACAGCTCACTAATGTCCTGTTCATTTATTTTCAGACTTTTTCCTGTTAATGTTCTTTTTTGGATGATTTTTATTGCCATGTCCTCAAGCTCACTAATCTTTTTTTATTGCAGTGTCTAATCTGCTGTTAATCCCATCCAGTGTATTTTATATCATAGACATTGTATTTTCATCTTTACAAATTCAATGTGGATCTTTTTTATATCTTTCATTTCTCTTCTTAACATGCTTATGCTTTCCTCTACATATCTGAAATATATTTATAAGTTGTTTTAATGTCCTTGTCTATGAATTATATCATCTGTGCAATTTCAGGGTCTGTTGCTATTGATTTTTTTTCCTTATTATGAGTCGTTTTCCTGTGTCTTTGCATACCTGATCATTTTTTGTTGGATGGTAGACATTGTGAATTTTATATTGTTTGGTACTAATTTTTTTATATTTCTTTTAATAATTATTAGCTTTTTCTGAGAAGCAGTTAAGTTACTTGGAAAGAATTTTATCCTTTTGAAGCTTGCTTTTGATCTTTGTAAGATGAACTCTGGAAGAGTAAACAAAAATAAAATTGAACTTTTCCTGTTGCCAAAAAGAGAAAGAGACCTTTTCTCTCTCCCTTTTCGGTAATATTTCCTTGAGAAACTTCTCATTTGTGAATCCTTCCTCTGTCCCTTTGACATGTATTAAATCTCTTTAAAGACTAAATAAGTCTCTTGCCAGCCTTATAACTCAGGAATGTTTTTCTTAAGGCACTGGAAGCCATCTCTTTGAAATGTAAACATCAAGGAAGATAGCAGCCCTATATCTCCCTGTCATCCTGGGATTTTAGCCTAGGTGCCTTGCTCTAAGCTGTAAGCACCTGCTTGTCATAGAGATATGAGAAGTTTCATATTTCCTTCAGATAAAGGCAATTAACTAGCACAGATGGCTACTCCAATTACCAGGTGAACTTAGGATGAACTATAAAAGAATGTATAGCAAACAGTGCTGTCAAGTTCTCTTACATAAGAACAATTTATCATTTATCTTAAGAACATGTTTATAATGGATACATTGCATACATAAGAATGGGGTTATTTTTGTTTTTGCAATCTCATTAGCAGATTGCCTGTGATGCAAAAGAGTCTGGTTTAATGCTCATTCAATGGCAAAACTGTTTTCTTTCTTTTCTACCATTCATGGAGAGAATTTCATGGGTTGGCAGGAAATTTTACTTTTAATTTTTCCCTAACAGATTAGAGCAGCAGTTTAAGGCTAATATTGCCCTCCACTGAAGCAGTACTTCTCTGAGTACTCAACCCAAAGAACCAGCCCTATTCGAGCTCCAAAACGTGTCCTCCATGCTCGTCTTTTGTGATCCGTTCCCTGGCCTTGGGTAATTTTCCCACATGCATGTGCTGACTGGCAATCAGTTAAAGACTCAAGGGGACCCTGTGCATATTTCCAGAGTGCTCTCCTTCACCCCCTTTCTTTCTCTTCACCACCCACATCCTATCCTGTGAATCTCATCACTTTGTCCTCCTTCTTGAATTTGCTTTTTTCTTCCTTTTCCTCCAGCTTTATTGAAATATGACTGACAAATAAAAATTGTATATATTTAGCATGTACAACATGATGTTTTGGTTTTTGTTGTTGGTATTATTCTTTTTTTTAAATTTGTTTTTTAACTTTTCCCTGCCCCCTCCCATGCACCTCCTCGCTGCGGGCAGGGAGGGAGTGGGAGAGTGGTCACACCATGGGAACAACATGATGTTTTGATATGTGTGTATGTTAAAAAATGATTGCCATAATAAAGCCGGTTAACATATTCATCACCTCACCGTGTGTGTGTGTGTGTGTGTGTGTGTGTGTGTTTAGAACACTTGAGATCCACTTTTAGTAAATTTCAAGTAAACATTATTAACTATTGTCACTATGCTGTAAGTGAAGTTTCCAGTACTTGGTCACTTGTGTCTCCTTGACTCAGGGAGTCCGCCAGATTCTAGTTAGATTCCCCATGCCTGTGCTGTGACCTGAAAGTGAGCTGAGATGATCATAGGGCTTACTTTGTTTCCATTCTTTCAAGGATCAGTGTCCTTTGCTGCCTGATGTCCAAAGCCTGATAACCATTTTTTTATATATATTTCATCCATCGTTTTTAGTTGTTTAAGACAAGAAGATGAACTCAGTTCCTTTTGCTTCATCATGAGCAGAAAAGAATGTTCTTCTGTTTTATTTTAAACATATTTTATTCTCCCACCACCCTTTCTTGACTCTCTTGGTTTAATCACATTTTAAAAATCCCTGCCTATTTCCCTAATGATTTTGAAATGATTAATTATATGCCCTTTCTTTTAGACATGACTATTTTTCCATTTATTGTCCTAAACAAATGGTGAGCTTTCTTGCCATATTTCTGGCCCTGTGGGTGAAACATTATCAGTTTTCTTTGTATAAAAGGGTGGCTCATGACTTAACGGATGGAACTCAGTTCCTGCTTTATGGCCTCATTGTTTGTCTCTGTGAGCATATTAAAACTTCAGCCCCTAAAATGTAATCATTCTCTAACTTAAAAATTACTGGGTTTTGTTCTGGGTAAAATGAAGTGAGCAAACTACACAGTGTCTCCCTTACTAAATACAGCTATAAAACATAGACAGAACACATGGAGCAGCTATTTGAGTACTTTGAAAATAAAGAAAGAAGACTGAATTTGGAGAAGACTAGATTTCATAATACTCTAAATTATCAGTGAGTTTACCACTTTATTTTTTCAAGAGTTCTTTTGAACTCATGGCAGTCCCAAATCCAAAAGTGTATAATAAAAACTACAAAATGCTGATGGAAGAAATAAGTGAATGCCTAAATAAATGGAGGGACATATCAGGTTCATAAATTGGAAAATTCAACATAGTAAAGATGTAAATTCTCCCCCAAGTTAATGTATATACTTAATGCAATTCCTGTCAAAATCCAAGCAATATTTTGGTCAATATTAACAAGGTATATTAGCCTGTTTTCACATTGCTATAAAGAACTTCCCTGAGACTGGGTAATTTATCAAGAAAAGAGGTTTAAATGACATACAGGTCCACGTGGCTGGGGAGCCCTTGGGAAACTTACAATCATGGCAGATGGGGAAGTAGGAACCTTCTTCAAAAAGCAGCAGGAGAGAGTGTGAACATGTGAAGGAGTAACTGTCAAACACTTATAAAACCATCAGATCTTGTGAGAACTCACTCACTATCATGAGAACAGCATGGGGGAAACTGCCCTCATGATCCAATCACTTCTCTTCCTCAACACATGGGTATTACAGGTCCTTCCCTCCACACATGGGGATTACAATTTGAGATGAGATTTTGGTAGGAACTCAGAGCCAAACCATATCATTCCAGTCCTGGCCCCTCCCAAATCTCATGTCCTCACATTTCAAAACCAATCATGCCTTCCCAACAGTCCCCCAAAGTCTTAACTCATTCCAGCATTAACCCAAAAGTCCAAGTTCAAAGTCTCATCTGAGACAAGCCCCTTCCACCTAGGATCCTGTAAAATCAAAAGCAAAATAGTTACTTCCAAGATACAATGGGGGTACAGGCATTGGATAAATGCTCCCATTCCAAATGGGAGAAATCAGCCAAAACAAAGGGGCCCCATGCAAGTCTGAAATCCAGTTGGGCAGTCATTAAATCTTAAAGCTTCAGAATAATCCCCTTTGACTCCATGTCTCACATCCAGGGCATGCTGATGCAAGGGGTGGGCTCCCATGGCCTTGGGCATCCCTTTCACCAGCTGGTGTTGAGTGCCTGTGTCTTTTCCAGGCACACATTACAAGCTGTTGGTGGATCTACCATTCTGGGGTCGGGAGGATGGTGGCCCTCTTCTCACAGCTCCACTAGGTAGTGCCCCAGTGGGAACTCTGTGTGTGGGCTCCAACCCCATATTTCCTTTCCACACTGCCCTAGCAGAGGTTCTCCATGAGCACTCCACCCCTGCAGCAGACTTCTGCCTGGACACCCAGGCAGAAGCTGCCAAGTCTTGGGGCTTACACCCTCTGAAGCAATGGCTCAAGCTGTACCTTGGCCCCTTTTAGCCATGGCTAGAGCTGAGCATCTGGGATGCAGGGCACAAAGTCCCAAGGCTGCACAGAGCAGCAGGGGCCCTGGGCCCTGCCCAGGAAATCATTTTTCCCTCCCAGGCCTCTGGGTCTGTGATGGGAGGAGCTGCCACGAAGGTCTCTGACATGCCCTGGAAACATTTTCCCCATTGTCTTGGCGATTAACATTTGGCTCCTCATTACTTATGCAAATTTCTGCGGCTGGCTTGAATTTCTTCCCAGAAAATGAGTTTTACTTTTCTACTGCATCATCGGGCTGCAAATTTTCCAAACTTTTATATTCTGCTTCCCTTTTAAACATAAGTTCCAATTCAAATTATCTCTTTGTGAACACATAAGACTGAATGCTTTCAGAATACTCCAAGTCACATCTTGAATGCTCTGCTGCTTAGAAATTTCTGCTGTCAGATACCTTAAATAATCTCTCTCAAGTTCAAAGTTTCACAGATCTCTAAGACAGGGGCAAAATGCTGCCAGTTTCTTTGCTAAAGCATAGCATGAGTGACCTTTACTCCTGTTCCCAATAAGTTCCCCGTTTCCATCTGAGACCACCTCAGCCTGGACTTCATTGTCTTCATCACTATCAGCATTTTGGTCAAAACCATTCAACAAGTCTCTAGGAAGTTCCAAATTTTCCCACATCTTCCTATCCTCTTCTAAACCCTCCAAACTGTTCCAACCTCTGCCTGTTACCCAGTTCCAAAGTTGCTTCCACATTTTAAAGTATCTTTATGCAGTACCCCACTCTCTGTGATATGAATTTACTGTATTAGCCTGTTTTCACATTGCTATAAAGAACTTCCCTTAGACTGGGTAATTTATAAAGGAAAGAGGTTTAATTGACTCACAGTTCCACATAGCTGGGGAAGCCTCAGGAAGCTTACAATCATGGCAGAAGGGGAAGCAAGCACCTTCTTCACCAGACGGTAGGATAGAGCGTGAGAGTGTGAAGGAAGAGCTGTCAGACACTTGTAAAACCATCAGATCTTGTGAGAACTCACTCACTATCATGAGAACAGCATGGGGGAAACCGCCCCCATGATCCAATCACCTCCCTCCCTTGACACGTGGGTATTACAGGTTGCTCCCTCGACATGTGAGAATTAAATTTGAGATGATATTTGGGTGGGGACACAAACCGAAACCATATCACAAGGTGATACCAAAATTTATATGAAAAGACAAAAGAATGAGAATAGCTAAAACAATTTTTAAAAGAATAAAGCTGAAGTAATCAGACTACCTGACTGTAAGACTTACTATGAAGTTATAGAGTCCAGAGAGTGTGGTGTTAGTGAAGGGACACACACGTAGATCAATGCAGAACAGAGAGTTCAGAAATAGCCCCACACTCGTATGGCCATTTGATTTTTGATAAAAGTGCAAAGGCAATTCAACGAAGAAAGGATTATATTTTCAACAAATGAATGAATGGTATTGGAACAACTGCACTTTCATATACAAAAAAAGAACCTCAACCTTAACTTTACACCTTATGCAAACATTAATTCAAAATCAACAACATATATAAATGTAAAATATAATAGTGTGAAACTTTTAGCAGAAAACAGGAGAAATATCTCTATAATCTGGAATTAGGTAAAATTTTTTGACATGACGCAAAAGCATGATCTATAAAAGAAAAAAGATTATAATTTGGACTTCATCAAAACCAAAACCTTTTGTTCTGTGAAAGACACTGTTCAGAGAAGGATATGAGAAGCTACAGATCAGGAGAACATACTTTCAAATCACATATCTGACAGAGGACTTCTATCCAGCATGTATAAAGAACTCTTACAACTCAGCAGTTAGAAAATTTAAGCACCATTTAAAAATGGCCAAAAGACTTCAACAATCACATCAACAAAGAGCGTATATGGATGAAAATAAGCACATGAGGCCGGACACAATGGCTCATGCCTGTAATCCCAACACTTTGGGAGGCTGAGGCAGGAGGATCACTTGAATTCAGGAGTTTGAGACCAGTCTGGGCAACATGGTGAAACCCTGTCCCTCCAATAAAAATATACAAAAATTAGCTGGGCATGGTGGCACATGCCTGTAGTCCCAGCTACTCAGAAGGCTGAGGCAGGAGAATCACCAAAGCCCAGGAAGCAGAGATTTCAGTGAGCCAAGATGGCACCACTGCACTCCAGCTTGAATGACAGACTGAGACCCTGTCTCAAAAAAAAAAAGAAAAAGAAGAAAAAAAGAAAAGCACACAAAATGATTACCAATATCAATAGCCATTAAGAAAATACGCGGTGGCTCAAGCCTGTAATCCCAGCACTTTGGGAGGCCGAGGCAGGCGGATCACGAGGTCAGGAGATCGAGACCATCCTGGCTAACACGGTGAAACCCCATCTCTACTAAAAATACAAAAAATTAGCCGGGTGTGTTGGCGGGCGCCTGTAGTCCCAGCTACTCGGGAGGCTGAGGCAGGAGAATGGTGTGAACCCGGGAGGCGGAGCTTGCAGTGAGCCGAGATTGCACCACTGCCCTCCAGCCTGGGGGACAGAGAAAGACTCCGTCTCAAATAAAAAAAAAAAAAAAAAGAAAAGAAAATACACATTAAAACCATGATGAGATACTACTACACACCTATTTAAATGCCTAAATTAGAAATACTGACAAAACCAGGCCAGGTATGCCTGTAATCCCAGCACTTTGGCAGGCTGAAGTGGGTGGATCACTTGAGGCCAGGAGTTTGAGATCAGCCTGGCCAACACTATGAAACCCCATCTCTGTAAAACAAACAAACAAACAAACAAACAAAAATACAAAAATTAGCCAAGCGTGGTGGCAGACGCCTCTAGTCCCAGCTACTCGGGAGGCTGAGGCAGGAGGATCACTTGAACCCGGGAGGCAGAGGTTGCAGTGAGCCAAGATCATGCCACTACACTCCAGCCTGGGTGACAGAGCGAGACTCTGTCTCAAAAAAAAAGAAAAGAAAAGAAGGAAGGAAGGAAAGAAGGAAGGAAGGAAGGAAGGAAGGAAGGAAGGAAGGAAGGAAGGAGAGAGAGAGAGAAGAAAGAAAGAAAGAAAGAGAAGAAAGAAGAAAGAGAAGAAGAAAGAAAAGAAAGAAAGAAAGAAAGAAAGAAAGAAAGAAAGAAAGAAAGAAAGAAAGAAGAAAGAAAAAGAAAGAAAGAAAGAAAGACAAAACCATTGCTAGCAGGGATGCAGAGAAGCTGGAACTCTTACAATGCTCTTCAGAACGCAAAATGGCACAGCCACTTTGGAAAGAAATTTGGAGTTTCTTATGAAATTAAACATACACTTACCATATGATCTGGCAATCCCACTCCTGTGTATTCACCTTGGAAAAATGTTCAAATGAAACCTGTACATGAATGTTCATAGTAGCTTTATTTGTAATAGCCCCGAAGTGGAAATAACCCAAATATCCTTCAATGGGTGAATGGATAAATAAACTGTAGTAGCACTCAGCAATAAAAAGGAACTATTGATTCACCTTACAACTTGATTGGATCTCAAAGGCATTATGCTAAGGGAAAGAAGAAAGTCTCAAAAGGTGACATATTATATAATTCCATTTATATGACATTCTCAAAAAGTTGTAACTGTAGTGATGGAGAGCAAATCAGTTGTCAGGGCTTAGGGTTGGGGTAAGGTGTGACAACGGAACAGAATAAAGGATTTTGAGGGTAATAGAACTGTTCTTTATTCTGTTTGTGGTGGTGGTTACATGAACCTATGCAAGTGCTAAAATTCATCAAACTGCATGCCAACAAACTCAGTTTTACTATATGTTAATTTTAACATAAAAATAAATTATTTTGAACAGCCTAAAGAACTTTTGTTTAGGTGGGTTACATCTATCAATATTTGCCATAATAGAACTTAAAAGTGATAAAATTTTTAAATATTAATTTGTTAATTCATTTAAAATAACACTGAAAACATGTTACATGTTACATAAATAACATACTTTTAGTGAAAAATAAGTATATATTGAAATATGCAAAACATTTAATTGCATTGTTTTACATTTTTACAAATCTGGCTGGATTCTCATATCTCCTTCTATATTCAACCTGTTGTAGTATCATAGCCCCAGGAAAACTGCACTATGTACTTAATAAAGAAATCAATAAATTCAAATAAAATCTCGGTATTATTGTGAAAATAGTTTTGACTTTGTGAACCCCCAAAAGGTTCCCCCCAGGGGTCCCCAGTCCTCCCTTTCATTATTACTGCTAGTATATACCTAAGTGCCATACCCTTCTTTGATGGTTCAGCTTCAGCTCAGGGTCATTGATCTAAATTTGCCTTCCCTCTTTGTCCCTGGTACTCATGATCTCCTTTCTTGACAGAATGTTGCTATACCTATCTTATTTCTGTTACATTTTATACAGAATGTATTTATTTGGGGTGAGATGAAGGATTTCTTTATTTGGGGTGAGATGAAGGATTTCTCACACCAGCTTTACCTACCTTATAGGCTGTAGTTCTCTCTATAATTATGGAGCTATTTGCTCTCTTCCATTTTGTTCGGTGTGATTTTCTTGAGCTTTTTCACAGTGTATCTATTTTTTTAGCTGTGAGATTTGTTTGTTTGCTTCTCATGTGGCTTTGTAATTTATTTTTCTTTTCTATTTTGTTCTGAGATTTACAAACTTGGTTAAAATATCTTAATTGTGTTCTTTGAGCTCTTATATTTCTTCATTATGGCCTCTGACTCATTATGATAGTATGATATCTATACACCATCCTGATATTTATAATACTTCCAGGGTTTCCTTGGGTAAACTTTCTCATTTGCTCTTTGCTTATGTTCCTTTCTCTTTTCTTCATTTTCTCCCAGTTTCTATGCGTAGGTCTTGAACTGGTTCTTTTCCAATTCCCACTCATAATTTGATGGGCTGGCTACCTGTTGAAAAATACTATAAAGTGGTCCACATCCTCAACGTAAGTTTCTTATATCAAGGCTGGGCGCAGTGGCTCGTGCCTATAATCCCAACGCTTTGGGAGGCCAAGGTGGGCAGATCGCTTGAGCCCAGGAGTTTGAGACTAGCCTGGGCAAAATGCCAAAACCCCATCTCTACAAAAAGTACAAAAATCAGCCAAGCATGGTGGCGCACGCCTGTAGCTCTAGCTACTTGGGAGGCTGAGGCAGGAGGATTGCTTAAACCCAGGAATTCAAAGCTGCAGTGAGCTGTGATGGCACCACTGCACTTCAGCCTGGGTAATAAAGTGAGACCCTGTCTCAAAAAAAAGTTTTTTGTATCAAATACTCTGTCCACGAACTGTGTGAAATAATTCATTTCACCAGTAATAGTATTTCAGACCTATCCCAGTCTTCCACCAAGATGGTGCCACAATCCTAATATCTTAGTGCCAGGATATGAGAGATTGGGTAGGGTGTGGGGGAAGGGAATCGGTCTATAATCTTCTGATTAATTATCAGTTTTTGAGTGTGCCTGGGTCTCGGGGGTTGTAACCTACACAAATGTTTCTATCCTTCCTTCAGGAGCCTAACTCCTCTCCCTACTCCCCTTCCTGATTGCAGCATTTCCAATCTATTTGCCTTAAGCCTGTTCCCTATTTACTGTTTTTTTTCCCTTTAGGTGATACGGAAAGCCTGGAGCGGTGTGGAAATCCCTTCTCCAGGTGGGATAAAGTTTCAGTACTACCTTATGATGAAGGATCCCGGAACCCAAGGATAGACTTTTGTTATGGAGAAGTATCTACGGGTTACACAATAGCTACACTTCCCCCTACATCAGCCAGATCCTCAGGGGGATTTTTCTCAGATCCTTATCATGAGAACTTGGTGAAGTTATTGGAGGGAAAGGCCTCAAAAGTGTGGAACTTCTCCTGTGAGTGTGGCCTTCAGGTATTTCTCAGTCTCATGCTAGTCCTCACTCAGTTTCCAGCAACTTGTCAAAATCACTAGTCAAGTTAAGTGGTCCTACCACTTATGGCTGTCACCAGCTCTTATTCTAGGTAAGCACATCTCAGGTGCTGAATCTCTTTGGATCTCCCTGTCTCTCTAGATTTCAGGGTAGTAATTTGCTCTGTGACTTCAATTCTCTGATGGGTCTAGGAAAAACAATCTATTTTTAGTTTACACTACCTTCTTACTGTAAGGACAGGCATGATGATTTCCAAGTTTTTTACACGTTGGAGCTGAAACCAGAGCTGGTTCTAGACACCCTAATTTTATTGTTGCTGTATACAAACTCATTCTTCCTGTCTCTGTGGATTTGTTCCATTTTAAAGTCCCTTTACTAGCAAATTAGTGAGGTATTGAGAGAGAGGAAAAGCTAATGTGGGATTCAGCCCTCCATCTTTAACCAAAAGTTTTAATAAACTTTCTAACATTAAGCCATCCTTGTATCCCTGAGATAAATATAATTTGGTCATGATATAGCTTTTTCATATACATTGGTAATTCAGTTTGCAAGTATTTTTAGGGTTTTTGTATCCAGGTTTGTGAGACTGGTTGAAAATATTCTTGTCTTGTACTATTCTTACCAGTTTTCATGTAAAGATTATATACTAATTGCATAAAATGATGTGGAAGTGTTTCTTCGTTTTACATTTCCTAGAACAGTTTGTATCAGGTAGCTTTGGGTAGATCTCACCTTAGAAACCTTTTTTAAAAATTTCTAGGGGAGAGTAGATTTTTAGCTATTGATTCAATTTTTAAAAATATACATCTTTCAGTCTTTCTAATTTTTCTTAAATAAGTTTTGCAATATATATATATATATATATATATTTTTTTTTTTTTTTTGAGATGGAGTCTCACTCTGTCGTCCAGGCTGGAGTGCAGTGGCATGATGTCAGCTCACTGCAGCCTCCACCATCCGGGTTCAAGCAATTCTCCCACCTCCGCCTCCTGAGTAGCTGGGATTACAGGTGCACACCACCACGCCCAGCTAATTTTGTATTTTTAGTAGAGATGGGGTTTCAACATGTTGGCCAGGCTGGACTTGAACACCTGACATCAAGTGATCTGCCCACCTCGGCCTCCCACAGTGCTGGGATTACAGGCATGAGGCACTGCGCCTGGTCCCCTCTATTCATTCTTAATATTATTCACTTGAGCCTTTTAAAAAAATTTTCTTGTTCGGTTCTCACAGAATTTTGTTTTCAAAAAACCAAGTTTTAGTTGTATTGATATTCTCTCTCTCTCTCTCTTCCTTCCTTCCTTCCTTCCTTTCTTTCTTCTTTCTTTCCTTTCTTTCTTTTTTATTATTATACAGAGTCTCCCTCTGTTGTCCAGGCTGGAGTGCAATGGTGCGATCTCGGCTCACTGCTACCTCCACCTCCCAGTTTCAAACAATTCTCCTGCCTCAGCCTCCCGAGCTGGGATTTCAGGTGCCCACCACCATACCTGGCTAATTTGTGTGTGTATGTGTATTTTTAGTAGAGATGGGGTTTTGCCATGTTGGCCAGGCTGGTCTCAAACTCCTGACCTCGAGTGAGGTGTCAGCCTCCCAAAGTGCTGGGCCTCACCTTCTGTTTTCTATTTTATCAATTTATGATCTTATATAGATTATACCTACTTTCATTAGGCTTAATTTGTTGTTGGTTTTCTAACTTCTTTAATTAGATGTTTAAATCATTAAATTTTAACTTGCTTTTTAATAAAAAAAAAAATTCAAGGCCATACTGCTCCCTTTAAGTTCTGCTTTAGTTCTATCTCACAACCTTTATATCTATATTACTATCATTCAGTTCTAAGTATTTTCTAATTTACATTATGACTTTTCTTCAACCCTTGAGTTACCCTAATTTTTCAATACTTCTTTATTTTTCCTCTTCTTTCCTGCCTTCAACTTGATTGATGGAGTTTCCCCCGATTTTATCCTTTGGTGGCTTGGAAGTTATATATCTCTTTTTATCATTCCGTTGCCCCCTTCTACTAGTGTGTAAGTTAGGACATTGTGCCCTCTGTTTCTATTTTTTAATGGCTACTTCAGAAATAACAATATGCATAATTTACTTACAAAAGTCTAAAATTTGAAAAAAAATTCCTTTACCCTTCTTTTAGATAATTCAATAACTTAAAATTCGTATGCTAATGTTGTCTTGTATTTCAAGTCTCCATTGCTTTTTCAAATCCCACCAGCAATGATTGTGATTGTTTTATACTTCGGTGTGTATTTGCATTTGTCCACATGTTTACCATCATCTTTACTTTTCATTCTTTCACCCATCACAGACCTTCTACTTGGGATAATTTTCCTTCTGCTTTTTACTGAATTTCCCTTAGTGAAGACCTGCTGATGAAGAATTATCTTAATGTTTGCCTGAAAATGTCTCTATTTTACTCTCATCCTTTATAAATATTTTTGCTGAGTATAGAATGCTAAGTTAACAATAATCAAATTGAAGATCATTTCATTATTTTCTGATTGTTGAGAAGTCAGCTGTCAGTTTGCTATTCCCGTGAAATGAGCTGTCATATTTCCCCTGACTCCATTTTCTCTTTCTCTTTGTTTTTCTGCAGTATCTGGGTGTAGATTTCTTTTTATTTATCCTACTTGGGATTTGTTGGGCTTCTTAAATGTGTGGATTGATTTCTTTCATTAGGTCTATTAAAATTCTCAACCATTATTATTATTTAATATTAACATTGTCAACTTTTGAATTATTGAATATTAAGTCTATGAATAGTAACAGTATTTCATAGTCATATTATCTTCCTCTCATATTGTAATCAATGTATGCTAGATTTCCTCATTACATCCTCCACATCTCTCCTCTCTATCCCATATTTTCATGTCTTCACTTTTAGAAGCTTTTGCCCCTCTTTTCCCCACAATATGCCATGTCACTTTTTATGGTTTCCTCTTCTCTGCAGATATTTTCAGATTAATAATCGGTTTCTTTAAGGATACAACACATGGTCATTTTAAAATGTGTCTAAGAACTCTATGATATGAAGCCTGTGCAAGTTTGTTTCTGTCGTTTCCTTTCCCTGCTGGTTCTAAGTCAAGTTACCTTGTTTCATTATGCAACTATTTTAGCCTGCTTTCTGATCATTGCCCATGACAATTTATTTGTGGGGGTTCCCTGAGGCCTGAGATGGATTTATTCTCCTCCAGAGATTTTGTATTTGTTTCTACTGAGCACCTTGGAGTGCCACCTGTCTGGCAGCCACCCACAACTAAGTTCATGGTTTGAAGTTCTGTAGCTGACCCAGGCCATGCATAATAGGGGAGTCAATTTGTCTGAGGGCTGGAGTGTGGCCTCATCTTCTCAGGAATAGATTTTGTAGCCTTCGTTTTAACCCTTTCTTTTTTAGCAAGAGAGCTCTACTTAGCACCAAGGCAGCCTTCTGTATAGTTCTCAGGGATTATCGGGAACAGAAGCTCCTATTATAACTAAATCTATAATAGGCTTAGTTCTGGATGGCCCTCAGCCTGCAGAGATAGTCCCTTGGGGTCTCAGGTTAATGTGGAGAGGGTCCCCTGTTAAACTCCTACCTTGGGTTGATCCCGAGCCTTGCCTTCTTTCCCCCAACGCTGTGTGGCCATTGAATCAAAGCTCAGGTGGGCAGTGTAGGCAAATGCCCTTAAAGCAAATTGGCTTTGATGCCTCTATATTCTGTTTACCTGTTTGGTTACAGCTGTCATCCAAAAGTTGGCCTGGACGTTTTCCTTTGTCCTCTCAGCTCTTCAGTGCTTTTAAAGTAGTTTTGAAATATTTTATTCAGCATTTCTTCATTAATTCAATAATAAAGTCAAATCAAATAACTAATTCTGCCATTGCCAGAACCTAGAAGTCCATAGTCTTAAATGGTTAAACATTCATACTTGACTTAACAAGGTCTAAATTCAGGCAATATCCCTACTGTCTTTCCAAACAATACAACCACCTTAGAATGCTTTAAATATGAATAGTGCCCTGCTGTCTTACATGTTTATTTATTTATTTTTCTTTTTATGAATACATAATAGTTGCACATATTTATGGGGTGTGTCCTACATGTTTTTGTGTACTTCTGTGTTTTTAGTGCCAGCTTGTTTTTATACTCCCATATTCTTTAGCATTTTTATTGCCTCATATAATTAATGCTTATTTAGATTTCCCCACATTTACAATTTTTGTTCCCTGTTCCTTGCCTCCTATTCACCCCTTCTCTCTACTTTCAAGTTCCTCCTTCCTGAAGTATCTCTTGTGGTAGTTATTCTTGTGAGAAGCTATTATTGCTAAACTTTCTTAGTTTAGTTTTGGTTTTTTTCCCTGAAAATTTCCTCATTTCACTCTCAAAAAAAGAGTAGCAGTTCTTCTCAGCAGTATTTCTTGGGGGTACTAATTCTCCTTATGGCAACTGGTGAATCTCCTTCATGGCGTATCATTTATATGCAAGGACTTAATTTTTATTGTTGCTTATTTCTGAGCCCATCTTCAGCAGATCTTTTCTTTATCTGTGGGGTTCCATTACCCTGGATCATAAAAATGTATTGCATTTGCTTTTGCTGAGATTCTATAGGTTTCAATGGTTCTGTCCCAACTTTTAATTTTTCAGCATGTGGTTCCCATACCACACAGTAAATTTTGACCCCACATCCACATAGAACATAGGCCTGGGATTTTTATTTCTGCTTGTGGTTCCAGAGACAACATAAGTCCTTTCATTGTTTATTCTCCAATGCCCTTTTAATGGACAAGAGAAACTACTAAATGCTTTACCCAGAGGTTTCAGCTATAGCTCCTCTGCCTGTGGTGGACCTGAAGCTGTGTTGTCAGTACCTGGATGGATATTGGACTCCCAGCTGCAAGTCCCTAGCCCTCAGGGCCTGATCATCTGGAACCAATACCACACAGGACACTGCAGTGTCTGTTTACAATTACTACACTGCCTTTTGTTTTTCCTTTTGTTTCCCTAGAGATTTTGCTTTTTATTTTTTAAAGTTCAGCTAGAAATGTAAAGTTTTGTTCTAGTTGATCTAGTGTTAATCTGTTTGTAGTGGGAACGAGGCACTGGCCATATCATCTTAGTGTGCTGTGTTGCCAGAAGAAACCATGTTTTATACACACAATTTGGCACCTTTTTATAATTAAGCATTCTTCCTTATAATTTCCATCCTCATAAATATCCACTTCTTTAAGTTCTGAAGAAATTAAGTCTCCCCTCAGGACCATCTAGATTGTGAGTGCACATGAGGCCAGGCCTCTGTAGCAGGCTGGATTACTTTCCAGACACACCACCATGTCGTTTAAGTATATCATTCCCCTGGGGTCTAAAATTTCTTACCACAGTGAGTTTCAACTTTAAAATATTTTAGTAGCAGAACCCTTTCTGCAAGTACTACCTGGAACCCCCAAATACCAAACAAATAAGAGGAGAGCTTCTCTGGTTGAAGTGGGGTTGAGAGTTCTGATCTCACCGACTTACTTTCCTTGCTCCCTGCAGTGCTCTCCAAGGTGCTCCCTGGGCCATCTTCATAGACTCCTTGGACTCCAGGAAGGTGAGATAACAAATAGGTCAGTGGTTCTCAAACTGTGGTCCCAGAACCAGGAGTATGGGAATCACCTGGGGATGTGTTAGAAATGCAAATTCTCAAGCCCCCATCCCAGATCTACTGAATCAGAAACTCTGGGGGTGGGACCCAGCAATCTGTGTGTTAATGAGCCCTCTTGGTACATGAGGACCTCTGATGCATATTAAAGTTTGAGAAATTACCAGAATATTGTATTCAGGAGCTACTGGAACAAGGCTGAAGTGTTGCCGAAGATTAACATTTCTTGGGTGCTTAAATTAACCCAAGCTTCTTTGGAAGGTTATTTTCCATCCACCATTTTCTTTTACCTGAGTGATATTACAGACACTCTTGAGACACTTTCTTGTACCTGAGTGAGATTATAGACATTCTCAAGGCAAAGACACAACTTTGCAATGGCCTGAGTCCCTCTGAATTGATTCAACATCAGGAGGCTGAGGTGGGAGGATTGTTTGAGCCTAGGAGGTCGACACTGCAGTGAGCCATGATCGCACCATTGCACTCCAGCCTCGGTGACAGAGTGAGACCCCATCTCAAAAGAAAATAAATAAATAAATAAATAAACAAATCACAGGGACGAGTAGGGATTCCTACGTTTAGTTCATTAGACAGAAATAATGAAGTTCCTCCTAATTTTTCTTGACAAAAAGACTGATCTCATTTCACAGAGGCCAGCCCACTCTCTCCTCTCCGAGAGGGTATTACTTTTAAAAAAAATTTAAATAAATAAATTGTTTAAAGACTCGAGGTCTGAAGTTCATAAAATGACTATCGAACAAAAGAAGCCAGACATAAAAGAGTACATGCTGAACAATTGCATTTAGAGAAGGTCTAAAGACAGACAACACTAATCTACAGTGAAAGAAGTTAGGATAGGTGTCTTTGAGTTCTGGGAAATGTTTTGTTTCTTGATCTGGATGCTGTTTACAGGAATATGTTTACCTTGTAGAAATTCATCAAGTTATATATGATATGTGCACTTTTCCTGTATATTTGATATACTTCAATATAAGAGTTTAAAAATGGCACTGGGTCACCTGCAGACCAAGTGTGTAATGACACACTGTGGTGAGTGCCAGGCTACATACTTTCAGAGGATCTGGGCCTTCGTTTCTGGGTGCGAAACATACATTTGGAAGAAACACAGGTTTCTGGCATCAGGTCTACTGCATTTTGAAATTAAGAGTTGCATGGGGGCCACTCTGTTTCTTGATTGGAAAAAGGCCTTTTGGTTGATGGCGTCCCTGGTCAGAATTCCCTGTAGACAGTGAATAAGTGAGACCGTTACCAATGTGACCTGTAGGCCAGAGTCAGTTTTAGCATCTGGCTACTCCAAGAAATGGTAAATGGCAGGGCCCTGGATTTCTAATCAAATTATGCCACGAAATTGTGGGAAGGAATGTGTAATGGGTGACAGGGCAGTATCTCATTGTTTGGTACATGGTTCTGAACTCTATGGGTGGTTAATGCCCCCAGTTGTGAGCACCCATATTTCACCTGTGCCCTTCTGAGTCCAGATCACAAATCTACATACGAACCAAGTCTCCCAGTCCTAACAGTATGTGGATGTAAATGAAGTCTCTGCTAAAGAATTAGCTTAGCTCGGCGCAGTGGCTCACACCTGTAATCCCAGCACTTTGGGAGGCCAAGGAGGGTGGATCACCTGAAGTCAGGAGTTCGAGACCAGCCTGGCCAACATGGCAAAACTCTGTCTCTACTAAAAATACAAAAAATTAGCTGGGCATGGCGGTGGGTGCCTGTAATCCCAGCTACTTGGTAGGCTGAGGCAGGAGAATTGCTTGAACCCAGGAGGTGGAAGTTGCAGTGAGCCGAGATCACGCCATTGCACTGTACTCCAGCCTGGGCGACAGAGCAAGACTCTGTCTCAAAAAAAAAAAAAAAAGAATTAGCTTAAATTTCACCGGTTCTTGCCCCATCTGCTCATCTAGGAACTCCAGCCCACATGAAAAATAACCCAATTGTGTCTGCAAGTCCCCAGTAGGTTACAAACCAATCCGTTTTCACCATCTCCCATGTTCTTTCTTACTTATTCTGGGCCCCTATCTTTGTGTACTCTGACCATGAAGCTGTTTAAGAACTAGTTACCCCTTCCCTCCCCACCCCTGCCACTGCTGTATTTGTGCTCACCGTGGGAATGTTGGTGAAGGTGCCAAGGGTGCTACTTCCTGATACCCCTAAAGGCCCTAATCGTGGAGGTGCCTGACCATGTGCCAGACATTCTCAAACATGCCTGGATCTCAGTTTGAGCTCAAGGTTAACACATACCTGCTGAATACATGATGCCTTGGGTTCCACGATGGTATGATCTGAAGGCAGGCTCTGGCTGCTGTTACATTCCATTGCTCAATTTGGGGGTTAGTGACTGGTAGGGGCATAGGACTGGCCTTGAATGGCTGCCCTGTTGCTAAGGGACAATGGTGTTTTCCAGATATAGGAGGCGTGAGGTTCAATTAGGAAGTGCCCGGCACAGCTGCTCCCCCTGGCGGTCTGTGCCTTCCACCAGCCGAGACAGGGAGGTCAGGTTCAGCAATCTCGTGCCATTCATAGCTCTCAGTGAGTTCCTCTTAGAACTATTGTTGCGTGCAGGGTATTTAAAAGGGTTTTCTCTATCAGACAAACCCAAAATGAGGAATGTGCTATTAAAAATGTGAATGCCATACAAGATGAAGAAAGGTTGTGGAAATGTTCCAGATTAAAGGAGGCTAAAGAGAGATGACAACTAAATGCAAAACTTCACCCTAGACTAGATCCTGCAATCGAGTGGGAAAATGCTATAAAGGACATTACTGGGTCAACAGACAAAATTGGAATACAAATGGTAGATTAACGTATTGTATCAATGTTAAATTTTCTGAAGCTCTACTGTAGTGATGTGGGGAATATGCCTATTCTTAGGAAATGCACACTGACGTATTTAGGCATGAAGGGCCATGATATATGTAATTAATTTATCTTCATATCGTTCAAAAATACACACCCCCATTTATAAAAGAGTGCACATGTGCAAATGATAATACAAATGAGATAAAATTTCCCAACGGGTAAATCTGGTAAAGAGCAGATGCTCTTTATACTATTTTTTATAACTTTTCTGTAAGTTTGAAATGATTTCCAAATAAAAATGTTTAAAATTTTTACAGGTCAGTTTCTGTGCAAGCAGTCAGGATCTGGTGGCACAGGCCTGCCTGGACTCTTCCCCTGGCAGAGATGAAGAATGAGGACATGGCTGTGTTCTTCCAGGTAGGGATACCAGACCCATCCCAAAAGGTAGTCAGACACCCTGCATGAAGTTGCCAAGTGCCATCCAAAGCCACCCATCTCTTGATCTCCCCCATCCTACAAGACATCAAAAATAACAACTTTTTACATTTTCTCCTGAAAATCATGAGCCCTAGGTGTTAATGAAATCTTGGTTATGAAAGGAAGGTGTATTGGTTCATTAACTCATCCATCCATTCATTCATTCAGTAAATGTTTTGAATACCTACTTACCATGTGACAGGAGCTAAGGGAATGAGAATGCATCCCAAGGTACAAGAGGAGACACAACTCCTGTCCTAAAAAAGCCCATGAGCTAGTTGTGATGCGCCCACAGCCACGTAAATAAACATATATTTCCAAATGAGTTGAGCATGAAGTAGACTTGGGAAGCAATGGGGAGCCCAGCCTTTCCAAGCCCCATGGATCTGATACGCGTTCAATTTCCCTCCAGGATTATCTAGGTAATAATTACTTTTGTACCTGACGCTGATGAGAGAAGGACTCATAGTGCTTACGCCATCCTGGGTTCATCCCATCTGTTTCGGCTTAGCTCTCTGCAGGCTGCTCTGCCCTCTGTCAGTATCAGGGAAGGGGCCAACAAGCCACTCTATCAATATCCCTGGGCTGATGGGCCAGTGAACTTTGGAAAACATTCTTTCTACTGATCTGTGCCTGTGAGTAAACATAGCAACTGAACCCATAATGTTTTTAGAAGACGAAGACCACCAAATTCTCTCGTGTGCAAGCCTGGCAGCCTACTGGCCATGAGAGTCCCATCACTGGGATCTGAATCATGAAAGCAACATGACCGTCCTCCAAAAGGACAGAATAATGGCCTTATGGGACAGCTGTGGTCCTTTCCACCCCCAATCCCAGGTGGTACCCACTGTGATGCCCTGCACACAAGGGACAAAAGTGGAGTTCATTGCCTTGGTACTCTAAATAGACAGCATTGGGGAGGGAGTTGTGGAGAATGTGTGTGTGACTGTATGTGACATGATGTGTGTCCCTTCTGTCCAGGGGTCTCAGGCGGGACTGACCCCCACCTCTGATGCATTCTGGGCCTGGTCCAAAGAAGTTTCAGGTTTGGATCCAACAAACGTTTACTGAATCCCTACAAAGTTCCAAGCCTTTTTACTTTATACTTTGACACATTTTTATATCATTTAATCTTCAACAATAACCCTTTAAGGTAGGAATTATCTGCATTTTACAGATGATAAAACAATCGCAAGTTCATTGATTTGCTCAAGTATATCATACAGCTTTTTTTTTTTTTTAAACACACACACACTATACTCTTAGCTGAGGCCTGTCTGCGTTGGTTGCTTATCTTACAGCATTTCTTGTCTTCTCTACTTTTGGAGCAACTGCTCCCCTTATACAAGCCCCCTTATTTCCTCTCCTTTCACTAGCCCAGGTGGGCTTTTCTTGTTTTAATACTGCATTTAATAGCACAAAAAATCACGAATACAAAGAAACTGGCAAAGGTGTTTGTCAATGATATCCCTGCCTCCTCCACTTTTCTGCTTTCATACCCATATATGTAATGGGCCACATTTTTTAGAAACTTTTCTTTTTCCCCCCAAACATATAACTGTTATGTGATTGGTCAATTGAAGCTGAAACACCCATGGAGAAAGATGTTTTAGGGTTACAAGGGCACACCCCCCACCACCCCCCTCCCCCCCACACTTTCCCACACAATCTTTTGGAGGAATATAGGATATGTACCAGTGTCAGCATTTTCCTGCTCCTGCCTTCCTCACCCAGAGTGTGTCTACCATTTAATTTCCCTTTCATCAGCTGCTTAGACTAGAGCCTCTTCTCCCTCCCCTTCTATTTCTCTTCCAATCGGGACCTTTTGGACACTGGGTACTGTTCAATTCTTACTCTGTCAGGCCCATGGGCCATGGTCAAGTAGGTCCTTTAGATCTCGATGCCAGTCATAGTATTGGTGTCGTCATCTTCCATTGCAGGTAGGTCTGTGTGTCACTTCAGTAGGCTTGTGTGTTCATTTCTTTCACTTTTTCTGACTCATGTTCCAGCACCTGTTTGTGATAGAACAGTAAATACCCTTCACTGTCCAGTACGTCCTTAATACTGGCCTTAGTGATGACGGCATCATCACACTTGAACCACTGGTCCTTGTGGTGCCGGATGAAGCTGGTATAGTGGCCACTCTCCAAGGTTCCTTGGTGATTAACCACAGCAAACAAGGAATACTTATTTTCGTTGTTTCCACTATTGGTTGGCAGCTGCAATTGTCCATTCATTCTGCTCTCTTTACTTGAGGCCATAAACGGTGTCATATCCAGCTCCAGAGGAAAGGAAATGTATGTAGTGATCTTGCGCCTCTGTTTGGCTGAATGTTCAAACCGTTTGAAATGAAAACAGGCAACGACAGGTAATTTATTCATTGTGAGCTGTTTGGTAGATTCCTGGTAGCTTTGGCAACTACCACATTTGATTTTGGCACTGCTTCCTAAGTGCTCTGGCCTCGTAAACCTCCGCAAGCAGTCCGTGAGGGTGGTAATTCCTGGTATGTGGCTTTCCCCGTTCACACTGCTCTCCCTCCCTGGGCTCATGGGCCAGAAGGAGGTGCAAGAGCCAGGCAAGTCCAAACTAATGTCCCAGCATGGGTCTATCGTGGTGGAGACGCCATGGCAGGCTTGACAGGTGACGTCAGACTGCAGGCCACCTGTGAAGATTTGGTCTATGATGCAGTTACAGTGGTTGGGATTGTTGGCCGCCTTCCCGACATCATCACCTTTGCAGTGCCTGTGCAGGACATCTAACGCTGCAATGAGGAACTCGTGGGCATCCTGTTGCCTGTACCCTGCTAAATGGCGGGCATGTATCCACACCAGGTGCAGTAATTTATAGGGCACATGAGGAGACGGGTTTCCAGAATACAACTCCCGAAACAGCGACGACATCTCACAGACCAGACACAACTCGGGACTCGGCATCTCACATCGGTGCCTGTCAGACAGAAAGAAATCTCTCAGTATCGGCGTGTGGGTGAGGGCCTGGACAATGCAGTTCATAAAGCACGTGTTGCCAAGATTGATGAGTCCTCTTAAACCGATCGTAAAGCTAGAGGTGATTCTTCTTCTCCTTGGGTTGTGCCCCAGCAGTTCTAATTCTGGTTTGGTTGTTTCCCAGGTTGGGAATTTCTCACCAAGGCCTGGCACTGAACACTGCTGGTGAGAAACCTCTGTTGAGGTGGAGGCTTGTAATTTCAAAGCTTCTCCTTGCTCTTCTTTGGCAATTTGCTCAATGTCTTTGTCATATACATAGTCCTTACACATAAAGCAGTATATACCTCCGTAATACAGGTCTACGGCTAAGTTGTGTTGTTTCGTCTCTGCGTGCTCGTGAATGTGTTTCTCCGTGAAGCAGCCAAAGAAGACACAGGAAAGGCAAGAGTGGAGTCTGTTCAGATGGGTGCCACACACATGGCAGATGCACGACTTTGCCTTGCTTTTCCTGGTCTCTGGGGTTCCACACCACACGAAGCACTGGTAGATAACCCGCAGTTCCTGCCTCCAGTTCTCTCCCACCTTAAAGCTGTTCACGTGGGAACAGCCTGGTGGCCCCACGGCAAAATCCACATCCAGGCATCCGCCCCCAGGGCCGCGCCGGGGCCGGGGCCGGGGCGGGGGCCGGGGCCTAGGCTGCGGCGGGGTACGGAGCCGGGTCTGGGGCCGGGGCCGGGGTCGGCGGCGCGGCGCACGACTGCGACGCGGAGAGGGATCGGGGGGCCGCGGTGGATCGGAGGGAAGGGTGGGGGGAGGAACCTCGTCGCTGTTGCCGCCACCGCCGCTCCGCGCTGGGTTCTCATCCTCCAGCTCCTGCTTCGGCTCCTGCTCCGCCTCCCGGACCGGCTCGGGTTCGGGCTCCAGCTTGAGCTCAGCCCGGCGGCCCGGACCCTCCGCCGTCTCCACCTTCCCGGCGGAGTCCACCTTCCCCGCCGTCTCCACCTTCTCGGTGGAGTCCACCTTCCCCGCCGCCTCCACCTTCCCCGCCGCCTCCGCCTTCCCCTCCACCTTCGCCTCCGCCTCCACCTTCCTCTCCGCCTTCTCCGCGGTCTCCGCCGTCTCCGCCTCCTCTACCTCCTCCGCCTCCACTGGCGGCGGCTCCTCCCCCTGCTCGCAGGGCTCGGGCGGCCACTGGGCGTGGCGGCGCGGGGGCCACGCAGACCTGGGGTGTCCCCCGCCCGGCCTGAGGGAGCGCGGTGGCTGTGGCAGCTGGACCCAAAAGGGACTTTCACTGAAGGAGGCGGCGGCGGAAGCAGGCGACGCCCCCGGGAATCCTCCCGCCGAAGCCCCCTAGTGGAGGCTGCTTCTGCAGCCAGGCCCCGTTTCCTTTAATTCAGTATTTTCCAAACTTGCTTGTTCACGAGAATCACGTGGGGAGCGTGTTAAAATTACAGATTCCTCGGCTCCACCCGCAGGCCTACTGAATCAGAATCTCGAAGGGAGGTACTCCGGAACCTGTATCTCTAACTAGGGCCCCAGAGGCTGCTTATGATCAGGCAAGTTTGGGAAACACAGCTCTAATTCATTGAGGCTGGCGGGAAGGGGGGCGGGGACCGCGCAGTCTCTTTAAGGCGCTTCCAGCTCTCGGCTCCAATCGCTGCTCTGACCCCCTTCATCGTCTCCTCCCCTCTCCTCGTCCTTCCCCTGGTCTATGCAGGCTTCCCCCGGCCACTGCGGGGCTGGGGGCCGAGCGGGTGCCAAGTCCAGAAATGTTTCTGAGGCTGTGAAATGTCCCCTCTGAGGGGGGTCCTGGGGAGCGCAGGCAGAAGCCGTGACAGGCCATCATTTCGGCGGCCGAGCCTGCCTCTAGCCCCGTCCCAGTCTCCCCTCCCACGCCAGGTCCTGCCCTTCCCGAAAGGGATGAAGCTCCAGCTGCAGTTCTGGGGAGGCCTGGACCGCAGCTCCGGAGGGGCCGGGCTACCAAGGCCGCTGGGCCTGGAGAGGCGCGTCCCTAGCCCATCTTATCAGCGCTTTGCAGGGTCTGGGCCTGCTGCTCGCGTCCTCCTGGGCTCCCAAGGCCACGGGTGGGTTGATGGCTTGGCAGCCGGCCTCCTGGCCCAGCAGACGCTGAGCAGCCCGAGGGCACAATCCACCTCTTCTCTCCAAGGCCAGCTGGAGGGACGAGGCACGACAAGGCCATCCCTACAGCTGGCACTTCCGTACAGCTGAGAGGGGGCCTAAACTACAGGACACAGTCCCAAGACCCTTAAGCCCTGGCAGCATCCCGGGGTGGGCAGCAGGTGGAAGTGGAAAGAAGCCTGTGGAGCTGCCAGCAGGGAGAGGGGGTCGGACATGAGGCTGAGGGGGCTCTGGGAACCCCTGTGCCAAGAGGCTGCTGGCACTGGGCAGCAGCACCCCAAAGCCCACGAGGAGTGTGCCCAGAGCAAGTGGCTCAGACCTGGGGCATGGCTCGAGGGTGTCGGGCTGTAGCTGCTGGTCCTAGAGAGTGCAGCCCAGGGCAGGCATCAGGACAGGAGTCGGAGGAGAAACAGTGTTCTAGGAAGAGTCCAGTCCCCGAGTCCTGGTGGTGGCTGGCTGTAGCCTAGTGCACGCTGTCTGGCTTGTGCGGCTGTGCTGCCTGACTATACATACCCTAGCAACATTCTTCTTGCTCAGCACGGGACATCAGCTCTCCACCTGGCCCCTTCCTCTAGAGAGGGGACGGGGAGGCCTCCTAGGGTTAGCAGCAGGAGTTGGTCCTCAGGAATCAGGAGCCCTTGAAAGGAGGATGCGTGGTTCCCATACAACTGAGGGTCGCCCTGGGCCCCCCCCTTCCTGAGTCAGCTCTTGCTTCGATTCCTTGAAGCACCCCAGCATCCTTTCAATAAATGCCTGCCCTTTGTGGCCTGCAACCAGAGGAACTGCAACTAGCACACTCACTGAAGGAATCCTGCTGCTGCTAAAAACAACCGAGGTCATGGATGAGGGGGTGGAGGATACTCTCATCCCACCTCCAGACTGACAACAAAAAGACCTAAAGATCTGTATGTACCTGGGACTGTCTACCATTGAAGATTAGCCATGGTAACTTGTTGACTTAGTGATCAGCTTCCTGCAGAAGCCCATAGGTCCACCTGGACTCTGCCCAGGCCAGCGTGTTCTGAAAATGGAGGGCTCTGTCACCATTCACTCAACAAATGTTTATTCTGCACGGACCGAGGGCCAGATGTACTAAGAGCTATGGACATAGCACTCCAACTTACCCCAGGGCTACTGAAATCAGGGATGGCTTCCCCAAAAGGCACACTAAGGAAAGTCTATGTCATTAGCAGAGAAGAGGCACCAAAAACAAAACATCAAAAGAGAAAAAATACCAGAAACAGTTTGACATTTGATTTTTTTTAAGTAGTCCTCGTGGGAAAAATCAGAACTTTGTTGTACTTCCTTACCTTCATTTCCTGATTACATGATGCTTTTGTTTTGAATCAAGTGTGGAGGGTGTCACCAAAATCTTTAGATGCTTTGTCCTTATGTGGATCTGGACCCAGATCCTGGCAAATGTTACCATCTCTGCCTCACAAAGATCTGACAGAATGCAGGCAGTTGGGGCTATCCTTAGGAGAGACAGCTCTCCTTCGCAGTAGATGCACCTGGGTGATAAATCCAACTCTGACCACAAGGTGGCAAAAGAGTAAATGACAATTCCTCATATATGTTTTGTATGTTTATATAAAACTATTGGTTTATGTAAAATGCTCTCTAAAAATATTAAGAAAAACGTGTGCTCCTTCACACATTTTTGGGTTGATGTCTGACATTTTGCATCATAAATGTCAATTGGCTACAAATAATGTAATTTGTGACAAATGTTAATATTCAAAAATAAAACTGTTATGTCACTATTTCACATGAATCCGGTGAAACCTAAATACCTTAGTGACTTGAGAGCCACCATCATCTGTTTTAAAGATTTATAACTGAGCTCTTCTTTGATACTTGGAAGTTGTACATTTTCCCTTTTCTCAGCTCTTAATTCCATTCTGTTTTTCCAACAGAATTTTGTCTCAATGATTGTCTATTTTTGCACTTGAAGTGTTTTTGATTATCCTATCGTATTTCTCTGCAGCAAAAATATGTATATATTTTTCAATTTAAATGCTCTTTAAATGTTCCTCTGATTATAAGGCTCTAAGTGTTGTTTAAAAAATTGCTCTTGCTTGAATTATCATGACAATTAGTATTAGAATAAAATGGATCAAAACATTGTGAATATATTACAAATTTTGATAGGTAATTATTAAACATAAAACCAAAGTTCATTGTAGATAGGGCTTTTTTAAAAAAATTAATGGATGTATCCATGGATAAACATTGCTTTTTGCTAGAATGAGATAGGCTTCACCATCAATTCTCTTCCTATTTTTTGTTTGGTTAAATGTTAGCACACAGAAACCTCATTTATATGAATAAGTGAATAGGAATGGACATTTTGCTTTAGCAATGCATGCAAGTCTATGAATTCATTTGGAGATATATGGGGGGAAATTACATGATGATTTATCCTCAAAATTATTTCTCATGATTTATCAGCTGATAACTTCATAGGTTTTTTCTTCAATTCTACTGGAAGCAAAGAATTGGAAACCATCTGAGTTGCAAAAGGATTTGATCTGCATTCATTTGTTAAAGCAACTTGTTTGTTTACCATCGTCAGCATTGTTTGAAATGGTCTCTCCTGTGCCCCAAGGATTTTACATCACAGGGCAGTACACCCAGATTAAGATTCAGGATAGGTAGAAGATGTGCTTTTTCTTTTGTAAAGTGCAAAAAGGACCATTGTGAAAGGGGAGATAGAAAAAGAGAACCAGCTTGATTCCTACACTACAAGTGTGTTCTCTGGCAGATCAATTTTAAAAGACTACACAGGAAATTTGAGGATATAGAAACTGATCCCCTTAAAATTCCTGTACTCCAGGGTGATGCACATTCCACTTTAAAAGTTGCTAGTTTATATTTATTATTATAAAAGTAATATATACAATATTCATGTTTTTTTAAATAACAAGGTATAGAAAGCATAACATGAAAAGTGAAAGCTCTTCCCTCCCCCGCCAATCACACCCATTTTTATTCCCCTGAGATAACTACTTGTTAGCAGTTTCACATTTAGCCTTTAAGAAATTGTCTGTGCAGATACAAGCATGTTTTATACATGCAGTTGTCCCTCGGTATCCGTGGGAGATTGGTTCCAGGACCCCTGTGGATACCAAAATCCACAGAGATTCAGGTCTCTGATATAAAATGTTGTGTAGTATTTGCATATAACCTATACACAGCCCCTCATATACTTTGAATCATCTCTAGGTTACTTTGAATCATGTCTAGGTTACTTTTTGTATCATACCTGATACAATGCAGATGTTATGTAAATAGTTGCCGTACTCTATTGTTTAGGGCAGCGATCCCCAACCTTTTTGGCACCACCAGGGACTCGTTTTGTGGAAGACTTATGGGGGGCTCCAGGGGCGGGGAGATGGTTTCCAGATGAAACTGTGCCACCTCAGATCACCAGGCATTAGATTCTCATAAGGCTCGTGCAACCTAGATCCCTCGAATGCGCAGTTCACAACAGGGTTCGTGCTCCTATGAGAATCTAATGCCGCTGCTAATCTGACAAGAGGCGGAGCTCAGGCCATAATGCTGGCCCGCCCGCTGCTCACCTCCTGCTGTGCGGCCCCGTTCCTAACAGGTGGCCCTGGGGTTGGAGACCCTGGTTTAGGGAATAGTGACAAGAAAAAAAGTCTGTACCTCTTTGGTACAGATGCAACCATCCATTTTTTTTTCCTGAATATTTTCCATCTGTGGTTGGTTGAATCCCACGACTCGGAACCCACGGATATGGAGGTCCAATTGTATTTTTTTTAATGAAATATAAATTAGACTGTAATATATAGAAGTTCTCTCCAAATTGATCTACACACCCAATGCAATGCCAGTAAAAACTTCCAATAAGTTTTTTGGGGTAGACTTTAAAAAGTGATCCTTAAATTACCATAAAAGACTTAAAGGCATTTTCCCTCTTCCTGGTTTCTCTTTCTCCTTTCTGGAAATGAGGATTTAAAGGCTATAGCTGATAGCCATTTTGCAACCAATCATGATGGAAAGACCAAAAAGCTGATCACCTCTGGACCTATTCTTACATGAGAAAAAAAATGTCATATTTTGTCAACTCTAAGAGGTACATCTTAAATGAAAATCATTTAAAGATTTTCAACATCCCTGAAATCTTTAAATGACAGTTTATGATTATATTTGGCAGCATTTTTTTTCTTTCTTGGTGGCGCATAATATTCTGGAGTGTCTCACAGGCAATAGTGTCTTAAGATCAGTGTAATGCTCAAAATGTCCCTATTTAAGTCTTTGTTATTTGGATCCTGGTTACATGTAGCTGAATAGAATATTCCTAGGTGATAGCGGGCTTCCTATTTTCACTCCTGGTGGAGTTGCAAGTTCTTTTCCTGGCCTTTAAGGCCCCACTGAATCTGGCCTTAGACTCTTAAACCTCACTTTCTATCAACTTAGCATTGCCTCAAACAAACTCGATTTATTGCTGTTCCTTGAATAAGCTAAGCTGGCTTCTGCTTCCAGGCCTATGCCCTTATTGTTTCCTCTTCTTCTTTTTTTTTTTTTTTTTTTTTTGGAAAGCTCTTCCCTTAAACACCATCACCACGTGATATGTTAAATCACCACCACATGATATATTATATATTACACACGCACACACATAATCAATATAAACTCCATGAGAGTAAAATGTTTTCTATTCCCAATGCCTCCTTGGGACTTAATACATGTTTAAATATTTGTAAAATGAACAAATGTATGTTTTTCATCATGCATGAAATCAACCATATTTTCGTATGTTTATTGATCATTTTGTATTACCTTTTTTGCTAACTGCCTATTGACATCCTTTGCCTATTTTTCTTGTGGCTTCTCATTAATCATTATCATAAGTAACACTTGTATGGTACTTGAAGTATGCCAAAAGCTGCTCTATTAAATTATTTAACCCTCACCACAATTTTAAGAAGTAGGTGCTGTTATCATCCCCATTTTACATGTGAAGGAACTGAGGCACAGAGAGATTGAGAGACACCCAAGAGTTTGGGCTCTTAACTACTAGCCCATTATGTGTCAGAGTCTAGTGTACATATATGTTTTTCCCATTTATCATTGGCTATTGTATTTTACTTTATTTTTTACCATATGATGTTTAAGATTATTATGTAAACAAGTTTCTGAAACTTTTATTTATGGATCCTGAATTTTGGTGTCGTATTTGTGAAAAAGTTTTTTTTTTCCTGATTACAGAAGTATAGAGCAAGGGAAAAGGGCCTGAGACAAAAAAAGGGGGGCTTGATGATTTCAACAAACGAAAATAAGGCCAGAAGGGCTTGAGCTTAGTGACAAAGAATGAGGAGAGTGGCATAAGTGGAGGATGAAGATAGAGGTGCAGGCAGGGACCAGATTACCTGGAGCTTTGTAGACAATTATATAGAATTTGAATATTGTCTCAATTGCAATGAGAATCATTTGAAAGGTTTTAAGCAAGGAAATGACATGAAATGATTTATGGTTTACATACAATAATTGTAATCAAATCATAATAATGGTAACTAACATTTATTAATTGCTTATGATATGCCAGGCAGTGTTTTATAAGTGTCTTATAACACTCTGATGGGGTGGGTACTAATATTATTCTCACTATACAGATGAGGAAACTGAGGCACAAAAACCTTAAGTACCTTCAATTTGTCTGTGCTTACTTTTTGCTTCTATGCCTCTTCCCATTCAGAATATACCTAATTTCAAAAATGAGATGTCTGATACCTACTTTTTCCAGGCCACTGATGTCTCACTAGTGGCCTGCAAGTCTTCACGCGGGTAAAGAAAAGGGAAAGAGCAAATCTATTTAGCACCGGGGCCCCTAGGTCTAAGAGTTGATCAGGTAGGCTCCTCCCATCCATTTGGACCATGCCCAACTGCTTAGGAATAGCCATGCTGCTGGCCCATTCATGATTACCAAGGGAGTCAGCTCAGCAACCCCTGCTACTATTGCAGCAGGACTAGGCCTTGCATCCTGTACTCCTGTAGCCATACCAGCAATCAGGGAACTGAGGAATGGGATCATCAGGATCTACCACAGGCTTCCAGGAGATTCCAGCCCTACAGAAGGAAGAAGCAAGGCTAGTGGTGTGGAAGGGGCAGGGAATGGAGGAGCCCAAGCCTTCCTTCAAGCACACATCTAGCCCTAGGTAGCCTGCACCCATATGATTCCAATGGCCCAAGCCCTTCTCTGGCTGAAAGAAAGGAAAAGCTCAAAGAGACAGCAAAGTCAAGGTTGTAAGGGATGACAGCAATGATGTAGATTATACTGCATCATACTGTGACCAGCTATTTCCCCAGTTTTCACCACATGGTGCCCCCAGCTAGTCTGTTTCTTAGCATCCCTCAGTCTTCAGTACCTCTGACTGTACCACTTCAGAATGATGTCCCATTTGACTTATACTTTTCATTCTCTACCTATCTGCATTACATGGGCTCTGTATCAGCCTCCTGCATGCTGGCACAGCACCTGGAAAACTGCCTATCTATCTTGCCCCTGCCTTTTAAGAAAACCCTGGAATCTCCAAATCTGTGTCCAGTGCTGGAGTTAGCCCTGTGGGATATAGCTGGCCCTGGGCCTGAGCTTAGACAGAAGCACCACGAATAACACATTCTGCAATTTTACTCACCGAAGTGTGGAATCTGACTTCTTGTGCTTGTCCTGAATGCCTCTTTCAAGCTTGAAGAGTGGGGAAGGGTATATTGCACCCAAATTGGCAGATAAAAATCTTAATCACACTTCTAATTCTTTTTCAAAATATTAATCCTTTTAAAACCACAAAAAGCAATACAAATAAAATTATATAACCTCAATAGAAGGAAATTCAGCAATGTCTCCACAATTACATGAATATTCACTATTTGACTCAGTAATCCCACTTCTAGGAATCTAACCCAAAGATACAAAATGATATATGCACAAGGTCATTCATTGCAGCACTATGTGTAATAACAAAAGACTGGAGGAAAATAAATGTCCACCACTAGGGGAGTAGTTGAATAAATTGTAGTGGAGCCATGAAATGAAGTACTATGGAATGAGACAGATTTCTATGTAGTGAGATTAGGATTAATAGGTGGAATATATTGTTAAGTGGACAAACCAAGTACAGATCATTGTATATAGTATGCTACCTTTTGTGTAAGAAAGTTGGGGAAATACAAATATTTACAGAAACATTTACTTACATCTTAGAAATAAATGGTACAATGGAATGTAAATTAACTTAAATGGTTACTTATAGGGGAAGGAGGAAATAGGGTGGAGGGAATAGGCAAGAAAATGAGATGTTTCTAAAGTCCCTTGTTTTACAGCTTTGACTTTAGAATCCTGTCAATTAAAAAGAAAAAAAATCTCTACAAGCAAACTGAATCAAATGACCCTAACTGTGTAGCAAATTGATAGTATAACCACACAGAGAAAATGTTTATTTCAAGTAACTTAGAAACAATGTTCTGACTATACATCTCCCATGGGATATACCCCAAAGAAAAAAGGAACTGTGTTCAGTAGTCTTTTTCTAGTAGTATTATTGGTATTATTATTTTGAAACTGTTAAATGTATGTTGCAGGATAAAACAAATAAGTAATTATGATAATGTCAGGAATCAAGATTTTTAACATAAAGTAAGTAAAATCATGCAGTTATAAAATTTAAAAAGAAAAAAACTCTATAGTCTTACTTTTAAAATACAAATATCCATGTGAACTTATAATTTATTTTTCTTTTTCTAAAAAGTACATATTTTCTAGTTCTGTCCACTGAAAAGACATAGCAGAATGGTCTCTACATATCATTTCCTACCAAAAGGAGCCAATCCTCCTTGGAGAAATGATGGTTTCCAGGTCTGTAACAGGAAAAATACAAAATGAATCTGGAACATCTTGCTTTGCTAGAAAGCAAATGAGATATCAAAGACTAATGGAGTTATGCCAAAAAAACACAGGAACCATTATGAAAGGGTTCTCACTTGCCTATATTGGGACAATTAAAAATGCTGCAGTTCTTAAAGCATCAAATGTATAAAATACATGAGTTCATAATGACATTAAAAAAACATTGGTCACCCCTGAGTGACACTAGGGCAACAAATCATTATTGCAAAAATAAAGAGAAAAATCAAGAATTTATGTCACCTTTCCAGTGTGAACTGCATTTCAGGGTAACCAAATAGTTAAAGACGTTCTTTTGTATGCAACAATTTCAAACAGAAAAAGCAGGAGAAATTGTAGAATTAGTATATCCCCCTTTGCAATCCCTAATGAAATAATAGATCCAGGCCAAGGTTGCTTAACCCTGGCACTATTGACATTAGTGGCTAGATAATTATCTGGGGGCTGTCCTATGCACTGAAGGATTTTTAGCAGCATCTCTGGCACCTATCCACTAAATACTAATAGCACTCCCCCATCCGCCACCCCCCAACCAGTCATGACAATAAAAAATGTCTCCAGACATTGTCAAATGTCCTCTGGGGGACAAAATTTCCTCCAGTTGAGAACCACTTATCTAGGGCAATGATCATGAACAGATAAAAAAGATTAGGTAAAATAATTGTTGGAACTTTACAAGGGAGGGATCAGGTTGATACCAACTGAACCCACCAATCAATTTGAGCATCACTGAGTGGAAGAGCTACATATTATGTGCCTCCTGATATGATACAATAGGAAGCATGCAGCATCACCTGTGATGTATTGATAATGCCAAAAATAAAAATTGAACCGAAATCTAATCAAATGTCTAGCTCTCTAACTCCCAGTTTATGGTGAATATAGGAGATAGAAGAACAAGTTTGATGTCACCACTGGGAAACAATTAGCCAAATCCAGAACATTGGATATTTGATAGGAAAAATGACCTGATTAACAACCAAATTAAATGCTACATTTAGTTTGGATCCAATTTTTTTTAAATCAACTTTTTTTTTTTTTTTTTTTTTTTTTGAGACGGAGTCTCGCTCTGTCGCCCAGGCTGGAGTGCAGTGGCGCAATCTCAGCTCACTGCAAGCTCCACCTCCCGGGTTCACGCCATTCTCCTGCCTCAGCCTCTCCGAGTAGCTGGGACTACAGGCGCCCGCCACCACGCCCCGTGAATTTTTTTGCATTTTTAGTAGAGACGGGGTTTCACTGTGGTCTCGATCTCCTGACCTCGTGATCCGCCCGCCTCGGCCTCCCAAAGTGCTGGGATTACAAGCGTGAGCCACTGCGCCTGGCCTTTAAATCAACTTTAAAATACTTCTTGACACAATCATGGAGATTTGAATATGAATTGGTATTTAATTATATTTAGGAATTATTAATTAAAAATTGGGGTAATGGTATTGTAGTTATGTAAAAAAAAATTTTCTGTTAGAGATGCATACTCACATTAAGTGAAATTATATAATATCTACGATTTGCATCTAAAAGACTCCCACAAATCTTAGGGTGGGGAGGATAAATGAAAGAAGATTCGCAAAATGTTTAAAATTGTTGAAGCTGAGTAAACGGGGTTCATTTTACTTATCTCTCTACTTTTTGTGTATATTTAAATCTTTCCATGATAAAATGATTTTTCAAAACAAAGCAATGGAATTTCTGTTTCCAGAAAGATGTGGTAGGTGTACTTTTCCCTTTTCTACCTGCTAAGTACAGTTATAGACCCTGGACATTGTATGAAGCATAAATATAAGAAGACTCTGAAAAGTAGATAGTATAAGGCAGATAGCTATAGACCTCAGAATGACACAGGAATGACACAGCAGTGAGTCCCCTGAGGATGTTTTTCCCTCATATATGCTGGACTGGGTGCTGGAGAAGCTGATAACCTGGAAACACCAATGAGCATAGACAAAAAAGGAAAGAAAAGAAAGAAAAAGAAAGAAAGAAAAAAAGAAAGAAAGAAAGAAAGAAAGAAGAAAGAAAGAAAGAAAGAAAGAAAGAAAGAAAGAGAAAGAAAGAAAGAAAGAAAGGAAGGAAGGAAGGAAGGAAGGAAGGAAGGAAGGAAGGAAGGAAGGAAGGAAGGGAAAGAAAGAGAAAGAGAGAAAGAAAGAAGCTTTAAGGCTTAAAAAAAGCCTACTCTCTCTAGGCAAAGGAACAGGAAAGGGGCAACTTTTCATGACAGAAGAGTTTTAGGTAATAATCACCACTCTACTCCAAACAATCACCACAGAAAACATTGCGGTACCACCCATGCTAACAGAGGCCAAATGGGAAACTTGGACTTCCACCCTTGGCAGGCTGTAACAAAGTGCCCAAATCCCCCGTCAGGGAGGCGTCAGAGAAGGGCAAGTTGGGGGCCAAAACTAATTAGCTCTGGGCAATAACAAGCCCCCTCTGACACAGTGTCAGTGGAGACTACATAGGAAGCCTGGACTTCCACAGCCACCTGGAAATAAGGAAGGGGTCCCTCCTCTTTTACCCACTGGAGTGGTATCAGAGGAGGTCTAGTGTAAAATCAGCACTTTCACAACCAGCCAGCAGTTACAAGCACACTCCCCCACCATTACCACCATGGTGTTAGTGGAGAGCATAAGGAACTGTAACAAGGCATCCCTACCCCTCTTGGCCTGTGTGCTATCAGCAGAAGCATTGTGGGGAACATGAACTCCCACCTTGCCAAGGAGTAATGGGGAGACCCTTCTCCCAGTATCAAAGGAGGCTGAGTGGAGAATCTGGACTTCTACTCCACCTGGCAATAATGAAGTGGCGCTCCCCTTTTCCTGTCAGACCAGTGTCAGAAGGAGGCTGATAAAACAGAAGATCCAGAGCCTCATAACTTAACACTCCAAATATCCAGGTTTCGATAAAAAAATCACTTACATCAAAAGCCAGGAAAATCTCAGATGAGAAAAAAGACAATCAAGAGACACCAACAACAAGATGACACAGATGTTCATAAAGATGCCTCAACAATAAATTACAAACATAATCAAGACAAATGAAAAAGTATAAAGTCCCAGCAAATAAATAGAAGACATAAAAAGAACTAAATGGATTTTTTTGGGGAGTGGGGGTTGTTTGTTTGTTTGCGATGGAGCCTCATTTTCTCTCCCAAGTTGGAGTGCAGTGGTGCAATCTCAGCTCTTTGCAATCTCCACCTCCCAGGTCCAAGCAATACTCCTGCCTCGGCCTCCCCAGTAGCTGGGATTGCAAGCTCCTGCCACCAGGCCCAGCTATTTTTTTTTTTTTTTTTTTTTTTTTTTGTATTTTTAGTAGAGATGGCCAGGCTGGTCTCGAACTCCTGATCTCAAGTGATCCGCCCACCTTGGCCTCCCAAAGTGCTGGAATTATAGGAGTGGGCCACTGCACCTGACCAGATATTTTAAAACTGAAAAACATGATAACAAATTGTAAAACATAATAGATGGATTCAATAGCAGAATAAAATGGACAGAGGAAAGAATCAGTGAACTTGAAGGTAGAAAAATAGAAATTGCCCAGTGTGAATTACAGAGAGAAAACAGTCAAGAAAAAAAAAAATAAACAGACCTGGGGAACATGTGGGACTATAATAAAAGATCAAACATTTGTGTCATGGAAGTTAAAGAGAGGAGAAAAAAAGATGAAACTGAAAAAGTATTCAAAGAAACAATGGCGGAAAATTTCCCAAGACATAAACTTACAGATTCAAGAAGTTGAATAAGCCTCAAATAGGATAAACACAAAGAAATCCATACCAGGACACATCATAGTCTAACTTTTGAAAACAAAATCTTGAAGGCAGTAAGAGAGAAACACCACCTTTTCTATAGAGGAAAAACAATTTCGATCACAGAGAATTTCTCACCAAAAAACCATGGAGGCAAGAAGTAAGTGGCACAACATTTTTCATCTGCTGAAGGAAAGAACTGTCAATCCAGAATTCCATATCTAGCAAAAATATCCTTCAGGAATGAAGGGGAAATTAAGACATTCTCAGTTGAAGAAAACAGAGAGAATTTGCCACCAGCGAACCTGCCTTAAAAGAATGGCTGGGCCAGGTGCAGTGGCTCACGCCTGTAATCCCAGCACTCTGAGAGGCTGAGGCGGGTGGATCACCTGAGGTCAGCAGTTCAAGACCAGCCTGGCCAACATGATGATTTTCTACTAAAAATACAAAAATTAGCCAGACATGGTGGTGCGTGCCTGTAACCTCAGCTACTTGGGAGGCTGCAGCAGGCTTGAGCCTGGGAGGCAGAGGTTGCAGTGAGCTGAGATCATGCCACTGCACTCCAGTCTGGGCAACAGAGTGAGACCCTCTCTCAAAACAAAAAATATAGGTAAATACAATAGATTTGTCCTTTTCCTCTTGAGTTTTCTAAATTATGTTTGATAGTTAAAACAAAAATTACAACACTGATATGGTTGTCAATGTATGCAGAGGAACTATTTAAGACAATTAAATTATAAAGGAAACAAAGTAAAGAGAGGTAAGGTTCTACCCTTCACCCAAAGTGGTAAAATGTCAACACCAGTAGAATGTGAAAAGGTCTGTATATATATTGTAATAGCTAGAGCAACCAATAATAAAAATGATACAAAGAGATACACTTTAAAAACACTATAGGTAAATAGAAATTCAGTTCTAAAAAAGAAAAGTTCAAGTAACTCACAGGAAGGCAGGAAAAAGAATAGAGAAACAAAAAACAAAGACTTCAAACATAAATAAATAAATAAAATGTCAGATTTAAGCCCTAACATATTAATATCAAAAACTAGAAACAAAATTAGCCAGGTGTGGTGGCACGGGCCTGTAGTCTCAGCTACTAGGGAGGCTGAAGTGGGAGGATTGCTTGAGCCCAGGAGTTCAAGGCTGCAGTGAGCTATGATCACATCACTGCACCTGCACACCTGCACTCCAGTCTGGGTGACAAACCCTGTCTCAAAACAAACAAACAAACAAAAAACCTGGAAACAACCCCAAATGTTCTTTAATAGATGAATGGTTAAACATATTGTGATACATCCACACTATGGAATACTACTCACCAATAGAAGGACAAACTATACACACGACTCGGGTAGATCTCAAGGGCATTATGTTGAGTGGGGACAAAATCCATTTGCAAAAAATCACAAACTGTACGATTCAATTTACATGACATTCTTGAAGTGACAAAATTACAGAGATGGGAAACAGATTAGTGGTCACCAGGGATTTGGAAAGGTAGGTGGGAGGGGAGTGAATATGACTACAAAGGGGCAGCAGGAGGAAAACCTTTGTGGTGATGGAACAGTTCTGTATCTTGCTTGTGGGATCTACGTGATGAGATGATGTAGAGCTATACACACAACATTGTTCCAATGCCCATTTTCTGTTACACAAGATGTGACCATTGGGGGAAACTGAGTGGAGGTTACACAAAACAAAACAACTGTAATCTCTTGAAAAAGGAATGTCAAATAAAAATAGGAGGAAATTGAATTCTCAGCAGTAATTGTCTACCATATCATTTTCAACTAGAATGTCAAGGGTTTTTGTTTCCCCTGAATGCAGAGGTTACCAAGTATCTCCAGAGGTTCCAATAAGACTGATCCCAGAGGGGTCAATTCTATGCGACACTATGTCCTTTGCTGTTCCTCTGGGCAGTATCGATGGAAGCCCAGGTCTTCATCCAGGACCACAGCTGTTGGAGTGTCTTAGTCCATTTGTGCTGCTGTAACCAAATACCTGATATTGGGTGACTTATAAATAATAGAAATTTATTTCTTACAGTTCTGGAGTCTGGGAAGTCCAAGATCAAGGTGCCAATAGGTTTGATGTATGGTAAGGGTCCTCTTGCTGCATCTTGGCATGGTGGAAGGCAGAATGGCAAATAGGACCTAGGCTAGTTCTCTCCAGCCCTTCTACAAAGCATTAATCCATTCATGAGGGCTCTCTCTGCCTTTTCACTTCCCCAAAGACCCCATTTCTTAATACCACCACAATGAGGGCTAAGTTTCAACACGAATTTTGGAGGGGATACATTCATAACATGGCAGGAGGTAGCTCCAGGTACCCTATGGGCTCTCACTAGATGTATCTCCAAAATAGGGAGACACAGGGTCTGTTCTGATCTCCTTTAGACCACAGGCCTCCAGCTAGATCATAGTTAAATCCCCTTCCACCCCAGTCTAACTAGTGACTGGTGAATACAGATCTTTTCATGTGAACACACTCCTTTATTCACACAAGAGTGATTTGTATAAATTAAGTATAACTCCCATGTTCGGCTATCCTGGTCTCCCTCTGCCATTTCCAGACCCTAAGCTTGAAACTAGACTCGAGAATTTCTTACATTCTATGTAAAAATAATAAATAAATAAATAAATAAATAAATAAAATAAACCCAACCACTAATACTAGCAGGGCTTTCAATGTCTCCCAATTTTTTGATGCAGATAAATTGAGCTCTGTTTTATCTTCTGTCTTCAGATTGGACACTTACCCCATACTTAATACTACTTCTAGTGTGGGAAAGGCTACCATTCTGAGGCTTTTATTTTATTTGCACTCAAAAGAAAAGGTCCTCCAGCATAAGGACTTAATCTTTTTAGAGGGCAATGAAGAATTATAAGTCACAATTTTCTGCTTCTACTACTTATATAAAATGACAGTGAGCATAATTTCCACCTTTGTTTTTAAGGGAGATGTGCTCATAGGCATTTCATCCCAGAATTCATTGAAATGGACATGATCAAATACTTATTTGGAATAAATATAAACTATGTATCAATACAATGTAAAAATCTAAGTGATTTCACTGAGTGTTTAATGTTACCTGAATTCTTGAAAATGTGCATCACTAATATTAGAACCAATTACACCAAAAGGTAATTCATCCGATTCAAATTTAGCAATACCCTCATATTTCTCTGATAATACAAAAACTGATATTTGTAAAGTCCTATTAATAGTAGTAGTGGTAGTACTAGTACTGGGAGTAGTAGTTTTAGTAATTGTCGCACATTTAAAGTGACTTAGATTAATTGAAAAAGTGGATTATAAGTGATTAGAGACTCATATTAAATAATGTTATACCCATTGCAATAATGTCTATGTGAACAATAAATATGACTAGGAGAGTACTTTTGGGCCAGTTATATAAAAATACAAAAGCAGGGGATGGGGCCTAGGCCTCACTAACTTTTAAATTATTTTTAGAAATAGTATCTTGTTCTGTCGCCCAGGCCAGTGTGCAGTGGCATGATCATGGCTCACTGCAGCTATGGTTCTGGGCTCAAGCGATCCTCTCGCCTCACCCTCCCAAGTAACTAGGGCTACAAGCATGCCCTACCAGGCCCAGCTGGCCCTCACTAACTCTGTCCTCCTTTTTGGATTCTGCCAAATATCATGGGATACTTCGGGTGTTGAGCTAGGAGGTGAAAAGACCTGGCTTACCTGGGGCTCACACACACTGATGTAATGTTCACTGGCTGCCGTTTTTGCAGGCAACAACAGACTCCATCATTATTGAAGACTTTGGCACCTGGCTCACTGTCTTCCAATCCTCTTCTATTTTTGTCATCAATCCTGGTGACTTCACACTCACGTGGACGACCAAAATGGAGGGAAAGTTTCTTACCAGTGGCCAGGAATGAGGAGATATGCTTGAGAGAGGGATTGGGACAATTTCTATCATTTCTTTTTTCCATACACACAACACTTGAGCTTCCTTTATTTTTCAAGTGCCTAGTTTAAAGACCTAGTTATTCACTGTAACGGTGGCCCAGGGAAAAATAAACAGGCAGTAAATTATTGAACACAATTGTTATACGAGAGGTCACATATACAACATATGGCAAAACAGGTGAAGAAAGATGGCATAGGTCAGCCTGGGTTATCAGAAAAGCTCCATAGATGAAGTAGCATTTGACATGGGACCAGAAGAAAGCGTAAGAATTTGTGAAGCAGACAAGTAAGGAGTTTGGGAGAGGGAAAAGCAAGTGAAAATCCCTGGTCATGAGATATATTAAAACATACCTTGGTGGGTATATTTTAAGAAATTGCAGGTAGGTCAGTATTGCCAAGGGAAGGAAATGACTGACTAGGAATCTAAAGCCATAAACTGGATCCAGGTCATAAAGGGCCTTGCATACCATGACAAAGAGTTTAGCAGGCACAGTTGACAATAGGAAAATCTAGAAATGCCATGACCTGGAGACAGATCATTTTGCTTGTAAGCATGGAGGAGGTAGAGACTGTCCAGTTCATCCTGATGAGGGCTAGCGATGACAAGACCCTGAGCAGTGGTTGTGGTCATTTATGGGAAGAACTGATGTTTAGGTAGAACTAAGACTGATATGGTGTGGAGACTGGGGGAGGAAACTGCCAAGAATTATGATATAGAGGGGAATTCACCATGCTGGGGGAATTTGGGGCAGAAGATTCTTTGGGTTCTGGTTTAGACCCAGTTGTTCCTAGTGGAGAGGCAGGAAAATAGGAATAGAAGAGGTAGACCACCTTTCCCCCTGCCCCCATAGATTGAATCTAAGATTTCTTCATGGGAAACAGTGCATAGTGGTGACATCTGCTGAGATAGGCAACACAGGCAGAGAAACAGCTTACAGGACTGGAGAAGATTGTGTTCTCAGGTCAGTATTTGTTGACATTGCCCAGATCTGCTTATCTACTCTTCCCAGAAGAGGCAGCACTAACCAAACAAGGACTCTCTCAGCACAATTAGACCAGTGCACACACCTGGGCCCCTCACAGCTTAAGACAGCTTCTGGCCAAATTTCATCTCTGCCCCTCAAACCAAGAGCAGCCCCAACCTATTCAAGAACATCACCACTGCATCTCAGGCCAAGAAGCATTTACCCAGTTAAAAATTCATCCTGGTTGCTGCTTATTATTTCAATTATAATTATTATTATTGATATATACATAATTAATATATAAGAATACTATATATATATATATATATATATATTGAGCAACTGCAGCAACAGATTAGAATTAGCCAAGCCCTGAGTCCACAAATAGATCAGGTAAACCTCCCTCGCCCTGCCACCAGAATTGGAAAGACATCCAACATCTTCACACTGTCAGTAGCAGTTTGGGGAGCACTAAGTGTGCCAGAAAAATCTACTGCCAAGAAATGTGACATTCACAATCCTGTGGGAATTTGGGGCAGAAGATTCTTTGGGTTCTGGTTTGGACCCAGTTATTCCTAGTGGAGAGGCAGGAAAACGGGAAGATTAAAAACAGAGAAAGGGATCACATTACCAGAATTCGTGACAGAACTTTCCCTCTCATTGAGGTGTACAGAGGGAGCATGAACAAACTGAATAAAGTGTGGGACAATACTGACCTATTTTTTGTGAACAGATGAAAGTGGCAGGCCAGTCAGTTTTCCATTCTAGAGGTCAAAGGACAACAGTTCTAATACATGGAGGGACAATTGTGGGGAGTTAGAAAGATAGTCTTGATGATTCACTAGGGAATCTTCCCTAAGATGTAGGGCAGAGTATCTTACTCTAAGAATTAAATGGAAAGAATGTGTCTGAAAAATATGAGGTATTTAGGGAGTGCCAAGGCAAGGGACAAACTTTTGTCATTGTGGTGCACCCACCCGCAGCTGAGCTCCACTAAGAAAGCAGGTCTGCACAGGAAAGTGTCAAGGCAAATCAAACAACGAAGATGGTTTTCAAGGCAAACAACATGCAGGAGGGAGGGGGGACAGAATAGCCTGGAGGCAACTCCAAAAAGCTGCTATGCTCACCCATCCACCCACCCTGAAGTGGGATGGACAGTTATCGTTGAAAACTTTGAAGTCCAGTTGAGTCCAAGAAAGTTTTTAAAGCAAGGGAACATGTCCTAAGTACTGAAAAGTTTTCCAAGTGGCTGATGGAAGTGAGATAAGATATGGGGCAACTTGCCACTAGAGATAAGAGAAAATTATAGGGGACTTTGCTCAGAGAGTTGTTATGGGAATACGTAGAAGTAGGTCAGAGAACATATAGGGAGCATTTGAAGATGGGATCAATCAGAAGGCAATGGTGAATTCTAAGAGAGATCTTCATGAGAATCACTGGGAAGACTTTTTGCTAGTCTTCACAAGGGTTCTCTAATTAGGATGGAAACTTTAGGCTTCTCAACCCCAGGAATGGCAATAGCCACTCAAAAAAAAAAAAAAAAAAACCCCACTTGAAAATTTGGCACTTGGCCCATTATGTGAAATATGGAAACACTATATAACTTTCTGATTATTACAACCCAAAGAACTAGAAAGTTAAACCAAACGGTCAATGGCAACTACTTTCTTAAAAACTGTCTAGAAAACAAACTTTTAATAGTGAACTAAAGGCTTGGGGATTATGACTCCCTGCAACAAGTCAACAGTAGTTACCTTTTCAGAGAGGAATGGCAGAGACTGGGGAAGAATAAGAGGGTAAGTTTCTTTCTTTTTTTTTTTTTTTGAGATGGAGTCTCGCTGTCACCCAGGCTGGAGTGCAGTGGCGCGATCTCAGCTCACTGCAGGCTCCACCCCCCAGGGTTCACACCATTCTCCTGCCTCAGCCTCCCGAGTAGCTGGGACTACTGGAGGCGCCACCTCGCCCGGCTAATTTTTTGTATTTTTAGTAGAGACGGGGTTTCACTGTGTTAGCCAGGATGGTCTCAATCTCCTGACCTCGTGATCCACCCGCCTGGGCCTCCCAAAGTACTGGGATTACAGGCGTGAGCCATCACGCCTGGCCGAGGGTAAGTTTCTTATAAAATCAAACATAAGCTTATTATATGACCCAGTGATCCCACTCCTAGGAATTTACCCAAGAGAAATGGAAATGTACATTCACCCAAAAACCTGAATATGAATGTTTATAGAAGCTCAAAAAACAACCCAAACAACCTTCATGAGTGAATGGATAAACTAACTTTGGTATCTTCACACAATGAAATACTATTCAGCAATAAAAGGGAATGAGCTACTGATACACACAATAATAGGGATGAATGTCAAACGCATTATGATTAGTAAAAGAAACCAGAATCAGGTGGCTACATATTGTATGATTCCGTGTATATCCAGGAGAAGGCAAAACTATGTGCTAAGCATTAGTGCTTACCAGCAGCTGGTGGGAGCAGGGAAGAGTTAACTAAAAAGGAGCACAAGGGAACTTTTAGAGGCATGGAAATATTCTAAATTTTGATTGTGATGGTGGCACAATCAGTTGTAAACAACTGTACATGTTTGTAAGAACTCATAGAACCATACTTCTAAAAAGGGTGGAATTTGCTGCATGTAAATTACATCTTAATAAACCTGACTTTTTAAAATGTTGGGTTAAAACAATTTTTAACTGATTATCTAAAGAGGGATACATTGGAAAGAAGACACCAATCTGGTGGGTTCCGGTTTCCCAAATGAACTCACCGATCATTTCTAGAAAGAGAACAGTGTCCCTACCTTTCAAGGAGAGTGGTTATGTCCTGAGGCCCCATGATGAGCAATAAAGTCTGCCTGCCTGTTACTGCATCTTACATATAGGTCTCCGCTTCCAGGGGACATGGAAGAAATTGTTTTGGTTCTGAGCCAAGAATACCCAGAGATTTCTGATCACTTTACCCTCACAAATTTAAAACAAAGAAAGCAGAAGTACAGAGTCCCCAGCACATAACTGTTTCCCAAGGCTACAATGGGGTTGTGGGAAGAATACAGAAGGAATACCTGAACTTCCCCATTGAATTCTGGTATAGGTTTAATTTATTAACAATTCTTCACCTACAGGCATTGTTTATGAGATGGGAAAATTGGCAGCAGTACCCGAAATTCCACAAGCAGCACCCAAGATTGAATTGGGCTTAAAGTGTATGTATCTTAGGAACCTCAAGCGTTTCTTCTTTTCTTTTTCTAATTTAACAGAGTCATCAGTCTTCATAATAGGGAGTGAAGAAAGAAAAAGCTGCCACAACATAATTAATTTTGATGGAGGAGTCAGCTAGATAATAAAATCCACCAAAGGAGTCATGTATTCTTACAACCTGAGCTCAAGTTGGTATAAGGATTATGATTACCTCAAACTCTAACAGAAACAAACCCCATTGCTGTTGATGTCACAGAAGAAATGAGGACAACAGTCCAAAAATTGTTGGCTTGGAAGTATAGCTATTGCCAAGGCTCATCCACAAATATTCCTGTCTGATTGATTAGAAAACAAAATGGAACTTGGTGAAGGACTATGCTCTATTATTTCAGTTTCAATTTGACGTTTCAATTTGTCTATAAACCCTTGGCGCTAGTAGTACCCTATGACAATTGAGTGGATAGATTCTTGGGGAAGCCTCCAACTTCTCCATGGGAAATAACTATATCAATATCAATTGATGTCTATGTCTAACTTATTTATTCTATCATCTGAATAATCTTGAGAGAGAACTACTAACTGCACAATAAAACAAATTTTACTTTGAAGATGACTCCTTTGCACAGGAAAAGCTGGACTGGGGATCCAGGGACCTAGAATGTAAATAAGTTCCCTTGGAAAATGAAATTTGATCCAGGAGGTTGAAATTGTGGCCTTTGGGCTTCCAAAAGAACAATCTAACTTTGAGGATGTCCGAACACCATGGTAACAAAGTCAACCTATTTATTTCTGACAGTCAGTAGATTGCTGGACTAATGGGGCATTCAGTACTTGGCGAATTCTATTTGGCATGACCTCTGCAATGTTTCCTGTTACAGAATCAGTCTGACATAACAGTTAAGTGCACAGACTCTGGAGCCATTGTTGCCAGCATTCAAATCCACCTCTGTCATTTCCTAGTTAGAGGACCTTTGGCAGGTTATTTAACACCTCTGTGCTTCAGCTCCTTCATCTGTAAAGATAAACACAGTAATAATAATGATCCCATTTTAGCATTGTTGTGAGTGGTGACTTAAGGTAAAATCACCTAGAACAAGCAAGAGCTCTGTAAATATTATCTAGTAATATTAACTATTTTCATTTCCAGAGGCCCAAAGTATCATCATGAATGGAGAAATAAGAATTAGGAACTTTGGATGCCTTGGCCAAAGTGTGCAGTGAGATTCTTAACTATAAAGAACTCACAACCAGAGACCTAAGCTGAATTGTCTTCTCTTCATTTTTGTTCCTGGTTATTAGAACTTGGAGAAGCCCCAGGAACACCAAAGTATCACACACACTGCTCTCTGATGAGTAGGTCCCAACTTTTCCCTTCACAGTTCTGGAAACCCCAGTCATAACTAACCAGCCAGTATGGAATCTGTTAGTCTTCTAGGGCTGTTGTAAATTACCACAAACTGGGTGGCTTAAACAGCAGAAATTTATTCTCTCTCACTTCTGGAGGCTAGACGTCTGAAGTTGGTGTTGGCAGGACCATGCTGTCTCTGAAGGCTCTAGAGGAGAATGTGTTCCATGCCTTTCTCTTAGCTTCTGGTGTTGCTAGCAGTCCTTCACATTCCTGGGCTTGTAGACACACCACTTCAGTCTGCTTCTGTTGTCACATGGCATTCTCCGTATGTCTCTTCTTATAAGAGATCAGTCATATTGGAATAAGGGCCCAACCTAATGACCTCGTCTTATCTTAACTGCAAAGACCCTATTCCAAATAAGATCACATTCACAGGTACTGGAGATTAGGAGTTCAACATATCTTTCTAGGGACACAATTCAACTCATAACAGAATCTGAGGCTGTAGACATTGTAATGCACCTGAAATCATAATGTTGTGATACATTGGATGGTGGAGAGAAGTAAACATTAAAAGAAGTCTGGTTTTCTACTTGGCTGGAATGATTCCTGTGATGGTCCCAAACCAGCCTCCCTAAGAATTGCTTTCAGATGGCCCCTTGCTGGGGCATGACTTTAGGTAAACTTTGTCAAATACTTCTCAGAACTGGCTCTTCTTGGAGATAATTCCAAGCTACTCTTGTTAAGTTGAGGCCATTCCAACTATGGAGAGTGTCTCCACAACTAGAAACCACCCAATTAAGATATTTCGCTGCTAGGGAAAGGTGAGGGCACTTTCAACTCAGAAACACCTGATGAATAGCAGACTTCACAGATACCTCATATCTCCGATTTTGTAGAAAAAAATGAATCAGGCCTAAAGGTTGAAATGAACTGCCTAAGGTTGAAATGAACTGCCTAAAGTTGTGATGTCTTAAGGTGTAATTGGGCTAAAAGCCCTTCCCTTCAGGTTGATGAGCCTGAGGAAGCAACATCTGTATATATTAGGGCCTGAATGACAACTGTGTATGGAGGCCTTTATACATTTGGGGTCCCAGAGTGGGAGTCAGGGATAAAACACAGTTTTGCAAAGAGTTATAACAGTTAGTCTAGGGTTTTACATTTTAAATCAATTAGCTATATGACAGAGTCCAAAGTCCAGGCCAGGACTCTACTCGGGCTGAAGAGGATCCTAAAATGATTGAGAATTGGTCACGGCACATTGCTAGGTGCCATTTCTGTTCCCAGTCTTGAGTGGGGAGTGGGAGATGAGGGAATCTTTTCTTGGTAATGTGGAAACTGGTCCTGGCGGTATACAGGTGGGACTGGGAAACAATCAGCCCTACTTTGTACATGCATTGCTGTTAAAATGAAATGGAGTGGCTCACACCTGTAATCCCAGCACTTTAGGGGGTCAAGACAGGAGGACTGCTGGAGCCCAGGAGTTTGAGAACAGCCTGGGCAACATGGAGAAACCCCATCTCTACAAAAATTTCAAAATTTAACTGAGTATGGTGGCTTAAGCCTGTAGTCCCAGCTACTCCAGAGGCTGGAGTGGGAGGATCATTTGAGCCTAGAAGGTCGAGGCTGCAATGAGCCCTGATTGAGCCACTGCACTCCAGCCTGGCTACAGAGTGAGACCCTGTCTCAAATAAAAGAGAGAGAGGGAGAGAGAGAAAGAGAGAAAGAAAGAGAGGCAGAAGCCTTCAATCCTTTCCCCAGGGATCAAAACCACAGACAGAAGTGAGGCTCTCTCCTAGAATGCCACATGTAGTGGCCATAAAAATGTGCCACTGAGATCTCCTGCTGTAGGAAGCATAGTTGACTGATAGCCCCAGCTGCCACCTGACTTGGTCCACCACCATGTTTGCACTGAGGCCATGCTTCCCCAGGGCCACCAATAGCCACTGACTGAGCATGGTACAAGTACTACTGCTGGCTCATTCTTGTGGGACACAAGTTTCCTGTAATTCATCTGCCTGGCTCAAACTTTCTTTGAACTGTGCAGCAGTCTGGAACTCTTCCTATCCAATTCCTTCCTACTTCCTTCCTTCTCTCCTTTCATAGATGTCAGACCTGGACTATATTATGAAGGCCCTCCTTGCCTACTTCTGCCTCTTCCTCTTTATCACCCATAGGCATTTCCTCCAATACATTTCTTGCACATCTAATCCCATCTTGGCATCTGTTTCTTGAAGGTTCTGAACAGACATGAATTGTACTGTTGATGAAGTCCAATAAAACAGATGGTCAGATGGGGTTTGGGGACTGGATCACTCACCACCTGGTGGACAAATTGCTGATGGGAAAGTTACCTAAGTTGCAGATGGGAACAAATAGTCCTTTCTACAAGGTGATCTAAATGCTAAAGATTTCACCAGTAGAGACCTGGAAATGTCTGGTGGAAGTGAACACCTTGTAGGTACAATGATTCTGGTATTTGTAAAACAAGCTAGCAAAGTTGGCTGGTTAGTACTAATTTGTATTGATGCCCTACAAAAGGTTAACGAAATTGAGGCTGTTAATAAGCAATTAATGGCTAAATGTAAGAGCCACAGGATCTCATTGGTAGCTTATAAAGATGCCCTTTTCTCTTTCAGTAGAAGAGCAGACATATCAGAGGGGCAGACTCAGGACTTGATAGAGACCAGAGTTCTCAATATGATTAATTGCTCATCACAGGCAAGTCTGTCATGGTAAAGTCAGAGCCTTGGTTTGAAAAACCTGAAACCTGAAAAAATAGGATGGAGACATCTAGATGGATACTTCTGAGATATGGGCTCTGCAGATTCCCTGAACTCTCAGAAATTGCAGAGCTAGCTCATCCTTCCCCAGTAAGAGCTAGCATGCCCCTTGTGCTGAAAGATGCTAGTGAGGCCTCTTCTCCATGAAGCAAATGGTTCCCCCTTCAGGAGCTGTCCCAATCTCATCTCCTAGCTGCCGGAATAACGACCTGGGTTAAGCTCCAGCATAATCCACCCGGAGATGTGGTGTGCATGATAGGGAAGGAAAGAGATTATATGCTGAAGGGGCTGGAAAAATTGGCCAGCACATATTAGCATGAGCCAGGGATTGGATTTTGAGGTGTTTGATCAAGGCAGTTAGAATATAAGATTGAATAACCCAGAATTCATCAGTTTGAGGGTACTTTCTTATGAGGTGAGTTTAACACCTAGGCAAGTGTATCAGGATGGGGCAGACTCGTGACTAGGGTGACTCTTAGAAGCCTGCCGTAGGCAAAGGCTCATGCTGAGTAAAGTCGAAATGCCCGGGTTGCCCGGAGGATAGCAGAGGAAGGAATAAAGAAGCTGAAGGAATTGGACATGTTGAAATGGATACATAATGTGAGGTCAGAAATCCTGCCAGAGGGTTATGTTCCATAGGGGCCCAGAAAACACTGTTCACCAAAGCCGTAAGGAATGTATGGGTGATAAGGGTGCCAGCATCACTTAGAAGTTCAGTGGCGGCTCTCACCTGCAGGCTAGAGCTGAGGGTAGGAGCCGCGGTCACGGAGCTGGGCTCATTAATGTCCATGGGGATCATGGGGCCTTGAAGTAATAGAGGCCAGGTGGTAGCAGTTAACTGCCAGAAGCTAGGAGGCTGCAATCACCATAATAATTGGCAAGGTCAGAAGAAAGACCAAGGGGGTTTGCTGTGCGGGGAATTGTGGAGATGATTAATAGAACATGGCATGCTTAGGAGGCAAAATAGGCAGGCAACAAAAGGTGCTGCTTAACATGTACAATCAGAAAAAGCCAAGAGTGGAGGGGGAGGAGGCTGAGAACAGTTACCTCAATGAAAAGCGTGACTGTAAAGGGGTAACAAGAGGGAGATTCTTGTGGTGACAGAACACTTCTGTATCATGATTGTAGTGGTTGTACAAATCTATACTGGTAAGAAAATGTCATAGAATGATCCACAAACATACAAAATAACGAGTGCACATGAAAACTGGTACAATGTGAGTAATCTCTGTAATTTAGTTCATTGTATTGTGCCAATTGATTGCCTGCTTTGGAAAATGCATTATAGTTATTTAAGATATCACCATTAGGGGAATCTGGGTGGTGGGTCCATGAGAACTCCCTATACTATTTTCACAACTTCTTGTGAGTCTATAATTATTTCAAAAGTTAAAAGAAAAAGAGTTTTCTAGCAAAGGTCAAATCTCAGAGGCATATTAGCATAAAGAATAATTGCGGCCCTCAGGCTGGAAACAGAAATCCATGTAACTGGTTTGTTATGAAGCAATAGTTACCTGAAAGATGGAGAAAATGTTGCAATTCCACATTTTCATGCAGAGCAACAACAAAGTGTGTTTTAGGTCTAAAGCAAGGAAGATACCTACAATAGCTGAAATTCTGTTGGGTTTTGTTATTGAGATACATTCAACAGGATAACTTCTCGCAGGCCAAGCAAGACAGCCCCACATCAAAACTTGCAGTTCAGCAGCAACTTGGAAGAAAATCCATGGACAATAGTGGGTCTCTCTTTTAAGAAATGCTGTATCACCAACCGTCTTGATGGCATGGAGGACAATGTTGTGTGGGAAAACACAGATAGTTCCAACTCTGTGTGGGAAAACACAGACAATGAACTCTGAGCTGAAAAGTGATTTGGGATACTTAGGTTCTAGATGTGAAGAAATCCTAGAAATATTTTAAGCAATTTATATTGCTTTTATTTTTATGTACTCACAATAGTGATATATGGAAAGATACTGTATCTATATAAGTCTCAAAGAACTCTTTTGACAAATAAAAATAAAAAATTACAAGTGCTGAGAAAACATCATGGCATGGTTTAAGTGGCAGCCTTTTTACTTAATGTATTGGTACATAAAATAATGGTACATCTTACACTTGATGGCATCTTAGATTTGATGAAATACAGTATCTAGGGACGGTCCCTGGCCAGACCTCAATGAACACCTTTTCCCTCCTACAGCCCAGCCCTGACCATGGCTTTCACCTCTACCCTTTACACCTTGAAGATGCTCGTACCTAGATCAGGACCCACAGACCAGCCACTCCTGGAATGAGGCAGTCCCAACCTAGAACTTTCACCTCACTGTTCTGGAGCCCTGACTTCTGCTCCCCACGACATGAGGCGTTTGCCCCCTTCAACCTGCTTCAACCCCTATATCAGTGACCTCCTCTGTTTTCTATCCATACCCCACCTAATTACTCCAGCCTGCACATGGGAGACATTTGCAACTAACAATAGGAACTTCGAGTCACCTCCAGGAGGTAGCAAAGGGGAACAAGGCCAAGGTTGACCATCATCATCCCGCTGCAGCAGCCATCTGGCCGGGGAAGCAGCTAGGGTTTTCTTCAAATCACATCAGTATGACCTGCACTGTCACAAGCCCTGGAAGAGCTCCTGGTTCAATTCAGGGAGAGAAAAGGATACACAGGAGGAGAGCCCTAGGTCTGGTTGGGAACTGTTGGGTTCTCTCCTAGGCCCTACTGTAGGCAAAGGCTATTTCATGATAGGAAGGGCAGGCCTGAGAGCTTCGGTTTTGACAAAGTCATCTCATGGCATGAAAAGCAAAAGTGAGAGAGCTGATCATTATGTGTGTGGAATGTTTCAGTTTGTAAGTGCCAAGGGGATGTCTCCCAGCCTGCTCAGCAGCTGCCTAATCATGTGAGGGCCTTAGTGTAAATAGGATGCAGGGGAATTTGGAAAACAATAAATTTTAGGGGGTAGCATTTGGGCAATTTGGGCAAAACTATGAAATTTTAAATTGGTATAAAATGAAATGTTTCTAATAAATAATGTATGATCTTTCAGTAAATTTGAATGACTTGGGGTTCCATTTTCAATGATTTTATGAGTCAAGTAGATTTGTTTCAGGTTTTGGGGGAGTCTTCTCCTTTTGGTTCTTTTGATATTTTTGTTTTTATTTCAATTTCATTTGAAGACAAGTAATCTTACTCTGTCTTCAGTTTTTAAAGTTTTCATATGGGCTGAAAACAAATATCTCCCAAACAGCAGTTTATGTTTTTATCATTGTTTACTGAGTTCATTTTTGCTCATGGGTTGGAAGAATCAATATCGTGAAAATGGCCATACTGCCCAAGGTAATTTATAGATTCAATGCCATCCCCATCAAGCTACCAATGACTTTCTTCACAGAATTGGAAAAAACTACTTTAAAGTTCATATGGAACCAAAAAAGAGCCCGCATCGCCAAGTCAATCCTAACCCAAAAGAACAAAGCTGGAGGCATCACGCTACCTGACTTCAAACTATACTACAAGGCTACAGTAACCAAAACAGCATGGTACTGGTACCACAACAGAGACATAGATCAATGGATCAGAACAGAGCCCTCAGAAATAATGCCGCATATCTACAGATATCTGATCTTTGACAAACCTGACAAAAACAAGCAATGGGAAAAGGATTCCCTATTTAATCAATGGTGCTGGGAAAACTGGCTAGCCATATGTAGAAAGCTGAAACTGGATCCCTTCCTTACACCTTATACAAAAATCAATTCAAGATGGATTAAAGACTTACATGTTAGACCTAAAACCATAAAAACCCTAGAAGAAAATCTAGGCAATACCATTCAGGACATAGGCATGGGCAAGGACTTCATGTCTAAAACACCAAAAGCAATGGCAACAAAAGCCAAAATTGACAAATGGGATCTAATTAAACTAAAGAGCTTCTGCACAGCAAAAGAAACTACCATCAGAGTGAACAGGCAACCTACAAAATGGGAGAAAATTTTCGCAACCTACTCATCTGACAAAGGGCTAATATCCAGAATCTACAGTGAACTCAAACAAATTTACAAGAAAAAAACAAACAACCCCATCAACAAGTGGGCCAAGGATATGAACAGACACTTCTCAAAAGAAGACATTTATGCAGCCAACAGACGCATGAAAAAATGCTCTTCATCACTGGCCATCAGAGAAATGCAAATCAAAACCACAATGAGATACCATCTCACACCAGTTAGAATGGCAATCATTAAAAAGTCAGGAAACAACAGGTGCTGGAGAGGATGTGGAGAAATAGGAACACTTTTACACTGTTGGTGGGACTGGAAACTAGTTCAACCATTGTGGAAGTCAGTGTGGCAATTACTCAGGGATCTAGAACTAGAAATACCATTTGACCCAGCCATCCCATTACTGGGTATATACCCAAAGGACTATAAATCATGCTGCTATAAAGACACATGCACACGTATGTTTATTGCGGCACTATTCACAATAGCAAAGACTTGGAACCAATCCAAATGTCCAACAATGGTAGACTGGATTAAGAAAATGTGGCACATATACACCATGGAATACTATGCAGCCATAAAAAAATGATGAGTTCATGTCCTTTGTAGGGACATGGATGAAACTGGAAACCATCATTCTCAGTAAACTATTGCAAGGACAAAAAACCAAGCACCGCATGTTCTCACTCACAGGTGGGAATTGAACAATGAGAACACATGGACACAGAAAGGGGAACATCACACTCCGGGGACTGTTGTGGGGTGGGGGGAGGGGGGAGGGACAGCATTAGGAGATATACCTAATGCTAAATGACGAGTTAATGGGTGCAGCACACCAACATGGCACATGGATACATATGTGTAACAAACCTGCACATTGTGCACATGTACCCTAAAACTTAAAGTATAATAATAATAATAAAAACAATTTTAACTTACTGTTCTGGCCATTTTTTTAAAAAATCATCAAAAATATTTCAATGATTTTGCATTGTACATGTCTTTTATATTCAATAAGCTTTTAATTTGCACAATTTTTTTCGAATCTCTTTTTGATACCATACACTTTTGTGTCAGAGTGGAGAATGTGAATGTTCCTAGACTTTCCATTTGGACACTTGATTAAATTTTAAACCCTATGTGGCATTTTTAAGCTTTATAAAAATTATATATTTGCATGTCTTTCAGAATTTGGGGAATGAGTTTTATATATTTTAATTTTTTATATTTTCAGTCTAAGTACATTATTCCTGTTCTGTTTGGCAGGTTTTATGAAATTTTCAGTTGTACATTAGTTTAAAATGCATGCCTCCAATCACCATTTATTTTTCTTTTTCATTGTGGTAAGAACACTTAATATGAGATTTACCCCCTTAACAAATTTTTGAGTGTACAATACAGCATTGCTAATTATAAACACAATGTTGTACAGATCTCTCGAACTTCTTCATCTTGCATTACAGAAACTTTATACCCATTGAAGAGCAACTCCCCATTTCCTTCTCCCCCTAGCCCCTGGAAACCACCATTCTACTCTCTCCTTCTATGAGTTTGGCTATTTTAGATACCTCATATAAATGGAATCATGCAGTATTTGTCCTTTTGTAACTGGTTTATTTCACTTAGCACAAGGCTCAGATTCATCCATATTGTCACATATGGGCAGATTCCCTTTTTTTTTTAAAGACTGAATGTATAATTTAAGACATTGTATGTATATACCATATTCTCTTTATCCATTTATTTATCCATAAACATTTAAGTTGTTTCCACATCTTGGCTATTGTGAATAGTGATGCAATAAACATGACAGTGCAGATATGTCTTTGAGATTCTGACTTTAATTCTTTTGGATAAATACCCAGAAGTGGGATTGCTGGGTCCTATGGTAGTTCCATATTTAATTTTGTGAGGAACCTCCATACTGCTTTTCAAAGACACTGTACCATTTTGCGTTCTCATCAGCAGTACACAAGGGTTCCAATTTCTTCACCAGCACGTGTTCTTTTTTTTTTTTAATAGTAGCCGTCCTAACAAGTGTGAGGTGCTATCTCATTGTGGTTTTGATTTGCATTTCCCTGGTGGTTCGTGATGTTGAGCATTTTTTCATATACCAGCTGGCCATTTGTGTGTCTTCTTTAGAGAAATGTCTATTAGAGTCCTTTGCTCTTTTTTAACTGGGCTATTTGTTTTTCTGCTATTGTGTTGTGTGAGTTCCTTATATATTTTGGATATTAACCCCTTATTAGATGTATGGTCTGCAAATCTTTTCTCCCATTCAGTAAGTTGCCTTTTCACTTTGTTGATGGTTTCCTTTGCTGTGCAGAAACTTAACTTTTGGTAAGTTTTATGTATCCTATTTAGACATTACAAAATTAAGACTTGAGCTATTCATACTACACAGATCATGGCACACTTTTATCATCAGTCAGCACAGGCTATTCTATTTTTTGTTTATTTTTCCTCCTTTACCCAAAATCCTTATTCCCATTCTCCTCTCTCCAACACAGACAAATACTCTAAATGTATTTGAAGTATGTCCTAGATATTTTGGCACCTTTAAAAATATATGGTATTCCTTGATGTTACAACTTTTTAAGGCACTTTTTTCTCAAATACGATTTTTCAAATTTTAGTTTCTGTTTCAGACACTAATATTCACTTTACAGATCTGGCCTTGTTATATTTTTTGATCGTGCATATCACTTACACCAATGCGGGTTTTACTCAGCATAATATTTCTCAGTCCAGTGACATTATATTGCTATTTGTGGTGCTTTCAGAATTGAAGCTTTTATCTAACTGGGCCTGTTGCATATCACGAAAGGCCAGTCTCCGAAGGTCAGAGTCAGGGATGAGGGCCTCTTTCTAGACAGGGAATGACTGTGGTGAAGCCTATAATTGGCTTGCTAAACATCTCTTCTAAGCCCTCTCTAGTTTGTCTTCCTTTATGACACAGGCTAGAAAGCTACTCCTCTGAAACATGGCAACAGACGTAATTTAGGTTCTGCTAATCAGGTTTACTCATGTGATAATTATCTTTAAAAATCTAGTCATGTGGGGAGAGAGGTGGCAATGAGAGAGGCTTCAATTTTGCTGCTGTGGATCTAGCAGGCATGGGGTGGCTCTGGCATAACAGATTTGATGACAGTCTCCATTTCTCAGAATCACAGCAAAGGTTGCATGTTCCTAGAGCAACAGCTATGATGGCAGAGTCCTTAATCCAATCCCAGGATGTGGGCTAACATGGTTTGATTCTGAATCCAGCTGTCAGGAAAAAAAGCTCCTGAATTCCCAGCTTCCTGATTGTGGCAGAGGTAGCCATTTTCCTGGTGTGGCAGTTCTTTTGTTGTTCTAGTAGTTATTTCCGAGCTTGGAGGTTGCTCCTTCAGGCCTTCTGGTAATTTTTGTAAACACCTTACTCCCTGTGTTAAACCCATGTCCCGTTAAAATAGCTAGAGTAATTTCTGTTATGTGCAACTGAATTTTGACTGATACACATGCTGATCAAAATAAAGTTCTTCCTATAAGAATACTCTCTACTACAAACACCAAGACTGGTGTTCTTTCAGACAACTACCCACAACAACGTATTCTGATTCTGAGGAGCCCTCATTAAGGCATTTCAGGTACTGCTATAGTTTGGATGTGTTTTGTTTGTCCCTACCAAAACTCACGTTGAAGTTTAATCCCCAGTGTGGCAGTGTGGGGTGGTAGGGCCTGGTGGGAGGTGTTTGGGTCATGGAGGCAGATCCTTCGTGAATGGCTTCGTGAGTTCTCACTCTTGCAAGACTGAATTACTTCCTAGAGGGAATGGATTGTTTTCCACGGGAATGGATTAATTCCCTCAAGAGTGGGTTACAGCCCCTTATTGGCCTTGTAGTAACTCTCATACTCCACTGGCAAATACAAGTCAGCTGGATTGGGGGAAGCGGGCACTGAGAACTGTCATCTATGGCTGTGCAGCTTCTCCTAGCAACAATTCCATGCCATAGAAAGAGAATGTGAATTGTAGGCAGCCATCAATCTATTATGGCCACAACCCTCCTTATTCCTTTTCAAAAAATTAGTTTCCAAATAAATCATAGCTGGAGACAAAATTTTGGATTTTATAAAAAGGCAGTGAGGCAAAATTTCCTGAAAATAAATTAGAAATGAACTCTTTTAGGATCTGAACATTTGTCCAACATGTAAAAGAAGACTTGAGAAGTTTTAAGACTTTTTCATGGTACATAAAAAATTGCATCCTCACTTTTCACCATTTAAATAATTGGACACAAAGGCTTAAAGGCAAAACAATATTAAGGGTAAAAGTCCCTGAGCTTCCTTTTGGTATACAACATTTTCAAATATTTCAAAAACATTGGTATTGTGGACTGAATGTTTATGCCCCCCCTTCCAAATTCATGTTGAAATCCTAGCTCCCAATATGATGGTATTAGGTGGTGGAGTCTTTGGGAGGTGATTAGGACATGAGAGTGGAGCCTTAATGAATAGAATTAGTGCCCTTATAAAAGGGACTCCAGAGAGCTTTTACTACTCTCCACCCTGTGAGATATAATGAGAAAACAGCCATCTGCAAACCAGGAAGTGGCCCCTCACCAAACACAGGATCTGTTGGCACCTTGATCTTGGACTTCCCAGCCTCGAACTGTGAGAAATAAATGTTTGTTGGTTAAGCTATCCAGTCTATAGTAATTTGTTACAGTAGCCCAAGCTGACCAAGACAATGGAAAATAAAATAATTGTTGACTCTGGTTTCTTAAGAGAAAATGTATGCTTATTCTTGCTTATAAGCTACTCTTCTGGATCTGACGAGACCATCCCCAGCAGGACTCTGCCGCCACTGGGCAGAATTTGGTGGGGCACTTCTGAGCAGTCAGCATGAGGAGGAGTTCCAGGAACCTGTAGGCTCTCGTTAGAGAAATTCTATTTCCATCCTCCCAGCAAGCCTGTCTAACCTACAGTCCTCCAGTTAGGCACAGTAAATACCCTCCATCCCCCACCCCTACCTGGTAAGTGAATGGTGAACATGAGATCTTTCTATGCAAAGATGTCCCTTCATTCACACGAGAGTATATATAAGCCACATGTCTGCTACCCTGACTCATGGGCTTTGTTTTTCTCCCATATCTAAATCTTGGAACACGATTTTACTCACATTCACCATAGAGAATCCGTGCCCACTAAACAGTGAGCATTGTAGAATTAAATGAAGATGTCCTAGGGGGAAATGTATTAGGAGCATTTCCCCCCACAGAATTTAACTAGAAAGTCTCCATTAGACATTATTCCTTCTCACAAATCTTTCTTTTCAGTCTCCAGTGATGAGATCCCCCTCCCCCCACTCCCTGCACCATCTCCCAAACAGGCTTCCATTTTTCCTGACTTTGGTCTCTCCCTCAAGGATCTTGCTTTTGCTGGGAAGTTTAAGTGTCTTCCAGCTTCTACCTTCAAATTTGTACACTCTACCCACTACTGAAAACTCTTCAGAACTGTGACAGGCCATTAATTATATTGAGGTTCATGACTTTGTATCTAACCTTACCCCCACAAAAAAAAATTCCCGTTAACAGGGCCTACCCTCCTTAGAAAGATGTAGGTTTTATATCTAATTTTCTGTTCTGCTGCCTCATAAACATCCTGATATTTTTCAGCTGATCCGTAAGGAAGACACTATGTTTTGGGGCACTCTGTCTGTAGAAGCCATTTAAGTGGACATTGTCAGATACGAAGTGGAAAGGAAATACAAATTATGGACCATGTAAAATGTAAAACACGTGCAACATATTTTCACTGAAAGCTGGTCAGTGTGCCTGTTCTTACAAATGAGCATCACTGACTGATACTTGAAACTGTTCAGTCCAGAATGGAATTCAAATACACACAGTTTGTTTACTCCAGCTATCAAAATCAGACGACTACACTGAAGTCGTATTAGATGAAGCAGCTTTACAGTGGCATGGATGAATTTAAAAAGTGATTCATTTTGAAACTGCTTGGTGACTAATATAAACATAGTAAGGTCATATGCACTGTAGCACTGAGAATGCTACAATGAATATGAGAGACCATGTGAGTATGAGAGACTATGACGAGGGCAGTAAGGCTGAGTTGGGTTATATAAAAAAGATACAATAACTTTGGGAGAAGATACTACCTCAATTAAGATTTTCATCTAGGTAATTCCTAGCTCCCAAGATCTTTTGCAATCCTGCAAAGATCATGGGCTCCTGATCTTAAGCCAGAAAGGGTGCTGAAGTCAGCCTATAGAGATGTGGGATGGGCCTGCACAACAGAACAGAGGCTATTTCCTCAGCCATATGCTTCCAATCAGGGAAAATCAAAGGCCAGAAGAGCAGTCCTGAGAACTGACCTCCCTAAACTGCTATAAATACAAGAGCTTGTTGGAAATGTCTACCAAAGAGAAAAAAACAAAAGCAAAAACAAAAAAGCTTCCCCTAGGGAAGGGATTAGTTCTGCGCTGAAGGAGGCTCTGATGGGCTCCTGAGAGCCAATTGTGAGCATTGCTTTCCATCTCCACATTCCCTTCAATGGCATCACATTGGTAGTTTGAAATTGGTCATAGTAGGAGTATTTACACCACAGAAATAGGCAAATGCTACAAATCAAGGCTTTTCTCCCCCTGAGAGCTGTTTTACCTGCACACCGCTGCCCATGGGTATGTGTTTATCTAGGGAGGAGACAAGCCTCCCCCATGACAGCCCCTTTGAATGCACAGTGCCTACCCACTCACTACCTGGAGTGGACATCTATTGATATGTTCTGTCTGCAGCATCTCTACTTGTCTTCCTTTAGTCAAAACACTCCCAGTCTTTTCCTTGATCCTGATTGTTTATTTATAAATTTCTGTTTTACTCTACGGATTTGCAGTGAGCCCACTCATACTATGTATAAAAGAAAGTGGGCCACAACTATACAAATTAAGTTCAAACTGACTGCTACATCAGAGCATTTTACTACAGAACAAGGAAAGTTATAGTTCCACTAACTCCCATGACCCTTATTAGTACAGGTTACAGCTACTGAGCACCTACTGTGTGCAGGTACTTTAAATGAATTTTTTCCTCCAATTCGCACATCCACTCAAGGTGCTGCATATTATCATCTCTCACTTGATACATGGGGAAACTGAGATTTGGGTTTCTAGGTGAATGGCCAAAGGAGACACTGAGCCAAATCCCAACCCAGAACTTGAACCCAGGTCTATGTGACACTAAATCCCATGTTTGCAACCACTTCACTGCTCTGCTTTTAACACATTTATCAAGCATCATGGTAACAAACAGTGTTGTGTGGGAAGATGGAAAGTGCTTGGGGACTGCCATCCTCCTTTGCCCAGCCTCAGTCTCATTATACTTCAGACAGCGTGTGGCGAGAGTGCTGAGGAAAAAGAGCCAGCTGACGCGTGGGATTGCCAAGCAACAGCTTATGAAACGAATTTAAACCATGGCAACCAAACACTGCGGACCCAGCACTAGCCTCATTTCATTTACAAGAGTAAGAGGAGGGCTTTGTCAACAACTGATGAGATAAATGAGAGGACCACTGGCTATGCAAGTGTAAGGAATTCTCATTATCATCATCATCATTATTTTAAAGCACACAATGCCAAATAATCTATGAAAATGATTCTTGAAAAAATACAGGATTAGGCACATCATTATTCCACATATATAAACTGTGTACACATACATTTTTGAAAAATATATATCTCTGTTTTCCAAAATCCCAACTGGTTGCCTTTTATTTAATAGAGCTATTTACTGGGGAGTGGGGAAGGGAACACATGAACGTCTCATTTAAAAACCAATTTATTGATAAAGCATCTTTTAATTAATCCCCCACAATAATGTTATAGGCTTGATATTGGCTTTTTCCACTCTACAGGCAGGAAAATATGACATGGCGGTTATAAATGAATTTTCACAGGACACGCAGTTAATAAAGCACAAATCCAAGACTCCCCATTGCAACAGTGGCTTAAGACTCAGACCCCTCTGAGAATCTGATTACACTATATCTCTTCTCCCTTGAAAAATGCATGAAAAGCACCTGGCATACTACGTTTGCCTGTAATTCAATGGGACTCATGGTTCCCCTGATGTGCATTCATGCAACCCAGCTGGAGGAACAATATGAAGAATATTCAGTTGCTTTTAACCATAATACACACTGCTCTCAAGACATATTATTTTTCTTTAGTGTTTACAGGAAGCTTCCCCAAAATTCAGAGGGTTGTTAAGCTAGGAGCCATGCAGTATTAGTAGCTGCAGGCAGAAGGAATTGGACATCGCTGAGTTGTTAATAATTTTGACTTGCTCCAACTTTGATCCCTCAAAATTCAATCTTGAAATCAACCTTTGCTCACTACATTGGCTAGGCACCCTTGCACTGAAATGGAAGAACCCGATGACTCTTAGTGAACAGCTGAGCCCAAGACAAGTGGCTCTGTCTCTGGGTATGTAGGGCTATTTTGTTCACCTGTTGTTATCTGGACATTGTCACCTTGCTGTCAGGAGACCTCATGGCTGTTCCAGTAATGGGAGGAATGAGGTCTTTACCTGACTGTCACCACCAAGCCAGTATAGCAGTGTCTTTTCTCAGAGGCCCTAAAATGGTTTTCTGAAGACCCACACTAGGAAAACTTCAAGTCTTTGATACAAACCTTTGGTTTCTTACTGTTCCTACCCTAATGGATGGTACTAGTGTCTGCAAACACCACAGATTCTCTTCTATTTCCTCAATCCCAAGGCCCAGACTAAAAGCTAATTGAGTGGCCTTTCTAGCCCTCCAGGAAATACCACTGTGATATTTGGAGATGAAATGAAAGGGAACCCAAACCGGTCGGGAGCAGGGAGAGGAGAGAGAGAGGGAGAGGAGAGAGAGAGAGAGAAAAGGAGAGGAGAGAGAGAGGAGAGGAGAGAGAGAGAGAGAGAGAGAGATTCTCCTTAAGATTTCAACATAGTCTAAAATGGAGGTTGAAATCCCCTGGCCTTGAATGTCATCAGTATCTCTCTGCCTCCCTCTCAGCCCTCCCTTTAGTGTATGGGAGATTTATCTAGTCTGGGATGGTTGGAAGTCCCCTGGACAAACCATATATCCTTGTATGCCTGTCAATAGGCCAGGTCCTTATGTCTTGGTATTCAAAAGACCTAAGATCTTCCAACTCAAAAAGCCTTTCGTTTAGTTCTATTTTCTCAGTGTACATTTTCTGAAATCTCTTCTGTGACTCAAAAGCTGATCTTGAGCTCTTTGATTCTATTTGCATTTCTGCTGAAATAACTCTACCCTGGGGCAGAAGCCTTGGGCCTATCATCTGCAGCAGGGCCAAGAGTACAAGGGCAAGCTGGAGCTTGGGGTGAAAAACAAAGGTTAATTATTCACAATATCACACCTTCACAGGAAGAAGGAGAAATAAGTTTGTCAATAAAGTGATGAGCTCAGGAGGATAAAAAAAAAAACCCAGGCAGATCCTAAAAGTGAACCTCTGCCTCTTCTCTTCTTTCTCCCCCTAGAGGAAGCTCCATGTTGAAACAGGAGACTTTAGTCTTGTTTTTGTTCCTACTGGATGTTCCATCTCCTAGCACACTAGCCGTTGTGATCTGGAAAGCATTGCCTTACACATACATGCACTGTATGTATTCTGTCATTTAAATCTATAAGACGGCGTGTTATACCTGGAAGCAGATGAGGAAATGAGACTTACAGAGAACAAATAACTAGCTCTTGGTGCATAGCTAAGAATTTAAACTGAAATATATTTTCTGTCAAGTCCTATGCTTGAGAGAACGTGACCTAACAGTTTCCTAGATGTTGGCTCCTATCCAGGTTGAAGCAGGGAAGGGATAGCACTGCTTAGTCCCAAGGTCAGAGTGTGTATGCCATATTGGAATCTGGGTTATAAGGCATCTTTGTGGGCTGAACCCCGGGTCCAGCTGTTTATGAAGTCCAAGACATTTTAAGCATGAAAGGGGCTACAAGATATTGGAAGAGGGTATCCCCTATCACTCATGATGTCACCTTCCTTTAGATATGCATGAGTATGCAGAAAAGAGTTAACATAGCATCCCTGAGACTGTTATATTTAGAAAGACCCTTGGCTGGCATCTAGGAACTTGGCACTTGTGGTAGGCAAAATACTGGATGCGCAAGGATGTCCAGGTCCTAATCTCTGGGACCTATGAATATGTTACTTTACATGGCAAAAAGGATTTTGTAGACATGATTAAGGGTAGGGGCTTTGGGATGGGAAGATTATCCTGGATTAACTGCGTAGACCCAATCCAATCACAGGAGTCATTAGAAGTGAGAACCTTTCCCAGCTCTGGCCAGAGAGATGTGACTTGAGAAGAATTCGACTCACTGTTCTGGCTTTGAAGGTGGAGGAAAATGCTACAAGCTAAGGAATGAGAATGGCCCTCAGAAGACTGCCTAAGGAAACAGGGACCTCTGTCCTACAACGTCAAGAAACTGAATTCTGCCAACCTGGAATGAGTAGGAAATGGATTCTCCCCTAGAGCCTCTAGAAAGGAACACAACCTTGCCAACACCTTGATTTCAGCCCAGAGACCTAAGCTGGACTTCTGACCTACAGAATTGTTAGACGATTCATTTGTATAGTTTAAGCCTCTAAGTTTGTGATCATTTGTTATGGCAGCAATAGAAAACGAAGACAGCATTTGACATGTTCCCTAATTGAGAAGGGTGGTTCACAGTGCCTAACCAGTTTGTACCAACAACGTAGTTTATTCTGAACACCTGCTTTCCTTCCGAGAGTCTGGAACTTGGGTACATAATAGGCAGGGGGTGCCTAATGACCAGACCCTAGTAAAAATTTGGGGCACTAAGTGAGCTTCCTTGGGCAAAACATTACCCACATATTGTGCATTTTCATTCTTGGGGAAGGATGTGCTCGATGGGCCCCCTCACAGGAGAAAGAGAGCATGACGAAGCCTGCGTGTGGACTTCTCCAGACCCCACCTGTTCTTTTTATTTCTTGCTGATCATATTGTATAAACTTTTGCTGTAATAACAGCCATGAGTACAATAATATGCTGAGTCCCATGAGTCCTAGCTAATTCACTGAATGTCTGGGCGGTCTCGGGGACCCCTGAAATGTTGAAGGGTCACAGGCCACATTTTGAGTGGCCAACAAGTTCCAAAGTGCTACAGTAGATGTGATCTGAAGACAGGCCTTTACATTCCATGTCTCACTTGGATTGGTGACTGATAGAAACATGGGGCCATGGATGACTGCCTTCCCTGTTGCTAAGCAACAGTAGTGTTTTCCAGAGCAGGGCAGGTTGAAGGGGGATGGCAAACAGGAAGTGCCATGTTCCACCACGGAAGAGGCACACCTGCTCCCTCAGGTGGTCTGTGCCTTTCAGCTGGTGTGGCCAGAGGTGGGCACTTGCCATCATTGATTCATAGAAGCAAATATGGAGGCCGCAGGCTGACCCACCTGCTGGATGTTGAAGTTCGATTCCAATAGGCCTTGAGGCCCAGCAATCTCCAGCAATTCCACTATGGGAATGTTTCATCAATTTCTCCTGGAAATATGTCCTAAGTGCAGAATTGTTTCAAGAAAATATCTGGATGGACTGGGCGCAATGGCTCATGCCTGTAATCTCAGCAGTTTGGGAGGCCAAGGTCGGTGGATTACCTGAGGTTAGGAATTAAAGACCAGCCTGGCTAAGATGGTGAAACTCCGTTTCTACTAAAAAGACAAAAATTAGCCGGGTGCGGTGCTGCATGCCTGTAATCCCAGCTACTCGGGAGAGTAAGGCAGGAGAATCACTTGAACCTGGAAGGCGGAGGTTGCAGTGAGCCGAGATCTCGCCACTGCCCTCCAGCCTGGGTGACAGAGTGAGACTCTGTTGCAAAAAAGAAAGAAAGAAAATGTGTGGATGGACAGTAGAATCTTGTAGCACACACTTGTTCTTTCCCTCTGAGTGGAGACACTAAATATGGAGGGGAGTCACCTCCTGGATGGGAGTCAGAAACCCTACGTGAAGGTGTAGCTTGGTATGAGTGGAGTTACCTTTCTTGATCTCCCATATCTAACAAGACACCTCCAAAACACATCTCTTAGGTTTCTTCTGAAATTAGGGGCCCTAAGTGTCAGTGAAATTTTATAACTACAGAAGGAAGGTGGCCAGCTTAGTTTGTTCTTTTATTCCACCATTCTTTCAGTCATGTATTGAGGCACCAAGCTAGCTGCTGTTGAATACAGTGGTAAACCAGTCGGCCCTGGAACCTGTGCCCCACCGCCCCCATGGACTTCCCTGTCCAAAAAAACCCTTCCGTCTGGTATCACCATGACCTATCCCCTAATAATCAATATGGAGTCTGACCACCAGTTTTTTGTTTTTAAGAGGCAGGGTCTTGCTTTGTCACTCAGGCCGGAGTGCAGTCGCATGATTATAGTTCACTGCTGCTTCGAATTACTGGACTCAAGCCATCCTCCCACCTCAGTCTCCTGAGTAGCTGGGATTACAGGTATGTGCAACCATACCCGGCCTGACCACTGAGTCAAACAGACCTAGATTCCCAGTACTGCCTGGGTCATATGTAGAACCTACAGCTAGATAGACAGGACCTGGAGAAAGGACGTGGGACTCTGAAGCACACATGCTCAATGCCGTTTTCCCATTCAGATTTTGAATCGGGAGAAACATGTGAAGAGACCAGTGGAAATCAGAAGAACAGAAGAAGCTATGCCTGGTGACAGCGTCAGAGAGACACTGAGTTTTCACAAGCAGCTGTACTGAGTTTTCACAAACAACTGTAAGAGATATCCTAGTGGCGCTGGACTCAGCCTCAGCAGCTCCTGTCCGCAGAGGGGGTAGAATTGCAACTCATGGCCACCTAGCTCCCAAATCAGATTCTCTGGCCTGTTTGAGGTTTCCCTGAGCTACTTAATAGCTGTTCAAAAATCCCTTTTCTGGGTAAGCTAAAATTGGTTCTGTTGATGCAACTAAGAAGCCTGATAGGAAAAGAAGAACCTGAAAACAAAACAAAACAAAACAAAAACGGGGGCCCACCAATTTGCTTTCTTTTTGACACTGACAGGACTAGGGATCAGGAGCATCTGGTATCAAAGATGACTAGAGTAGGGGTCTATAAGTCCTATTCTGGCTACCCATTTGTAAAGTTATTTGTTTATTTCTTTAAGCTCTTTTTCGATTTTAAACATCCTAGGTCCTCCATCCCTAAGGCCTGAACTCTTACACTTACCTATGAAGAGGATTGAAAACATGCAAAGTGAACCCACGCTGCTAATTGACATTAATGTTGCTATGTGGCCTGTGCTCCACTGACCACAAGATGGCGAAAGAGATTATCACATCAAGCCAGCCTGTCTTCCTCCACCACCTCCACACCAATATTATCCGAAAGAGAACATTTATTGAGCACTTACTGTGTGCGAGGCACTGTTCCAAGGACTCGAACGTATGAAGTCATTTAATCCTCACAATAATCCTATGAAATAGGTACCATTTCACGTGAGGAAACCAATGCACAAAGATGTCTGTCTGGTTTAGCTTTTAGCTATTTTCATATCATTTATCTACCGCTATTGTCCATCTATCATCTATCTATATCTACATATTAATTTACTATCTACATATTTTGATTTTAAGTGCTTTTACACTATAAAAGTAACACATGTTCATGGCAAAAATATTCAAATGATAATAATTAGTAAAAATACAGTCCTCACCCCTCCCTGTTTATCATCCCTGTAGAACTAGTAATAACCGTTGTTAACAATTTTTGTGTATTCTTCCATAAATTTTCTATGAATATGCAAGCATATTTTATACCTATATCTTACACACACACATAAACAAGACCATACTCCACACACTGTTCTACAGTGCTTTTTCCACTTAGCATTGCATCTTGGTATCAGATGTGGGCTGGGATGGCTCTTGCCTGTGGACCTCATTTATAGGCCTTGGGTATGACACTGGCTGCACTCACCTGTGTACCAGGGAGCAAGTAGTGTCATCTGGTGCATCAGAGCCCCAGGTGACAGTGAGTGTGGGAGACTGGGGAAGCTGACAGGCTGCAGGGAGTGAGGAGGTATAATGGGACGTGGGGTAAGTTTGTTGATGGTTCTCACCTCTGGTGTATTCTGTTCCCTGACCCTGGTCTCAGACAAAATTCAGATTTGGATGCAACCAACGTTCAAAGTGCCTTTAGGACAGGCCTAGCTGTTTACTTTGCACATTCGCACTTTTTTTTTTTATCTCAATCTATATAGAATCCTTGGGAGGGAGGAATTATCTGCGTTTTACAAGCAATAAAGCTAAGACTCAAAGAGGATCATCTACATGTTATTATACAAAGCTTTTCAGAAGTAGAACCAAAAGCCAACTCAGTTCTTTTGATCTGCAATCCAGGGTACTGTCCACTGCACTTCAGCAAAGGCTTCTGGGATAGTACCTTGTGCCTGACACAATGGTCGTAGAGTACAGGCTTTGTATCCCCTTTTACAGCTCTGATCTTCCTCCCTTATTCTTCCCCTCTTCCATGCAGGCTTCCCCCAGCCACTACAGAGCTGGGGGCCGAGTGGGTGCCAATTCCAGAAATGTTTCTGAGGCTGTGAAATGTCCCCTCCAAGGAGCCTGCCTGAGGAGTGCAGGCAGAAGCTGTGACAAGCCATCTTTTCTGCAGCCGAGCCTGCCTCCAGCCCCTTCCCAGTCTCCCCTCCCACCCCAGGTCCTGCCCTTCCCAGAAAAGGATGAAGCTCCAGCTGCAGTTCTGGGGAGGCCTGGACCCCAGCTCTGGAGCGGCTGTGGCTCCCAAGGCTGCTGGGCCTGAAGAGGCGTGTCCCTGGCCCATCTTATCAGCACTCTGCAGGGTCTGGGCCTGCTCCTTGTCTCCTTCTGGGCTCCTAAGGCCATAGGTGGGTTGATGGCTTGGCAGCAAGCCTTCTGGCCCAGGAGATGCTGAGCAGCCCAGGGACACAATCCAGCTCTTCTCTCCAAGGCCAGCTGGAGGGATGAGGCATGACAAGGCCATCCCTACAGCTGGCACTTCCCTGCAGCTGAGAGGGGGCCTAAACTACAGGACACAGTCCCAAGACCCTTAAGCCCTGGCAGCATCCCGGGGTGGGCAGCAGGTGGAAGTGGAAAGAAGCCTGTGGAGCTGCCAGCAGGGAGAGGGGGTCGGACATGAGGCTGAGGGGCCTCTGGGAACCCCTGTGCCAAGAGGCTGCTGGCACTGGGCAGCAGCACCCCAAAGCCCACGAGGAGTGTGCCCAGAGCAAGTGGCTCAGACCTGGGGCATGGCTCGAGGGTGTCGGGCTGTAGCTGCTGGTCCCAGAGAGTGCAGCCCAGGGCAGGCATCAGGACATGGGTCGGAGGAGAAAGAGTGTTCTAGGAAGAGTCCAGTCCCCGAGTCCTGGTGGTGGCTGGCTGTAGCCTAGTGCACGCTGTCTGGCTTGTGCGGCTGTGCTGCCTGACTATACATACCCTAGCAACATTCTCCTTGCTCAGCACGGGACATCAGCTCTCCACCTAGCCCCTTCCTCTAGAGAGGGGACGGGGAGGCCTCCTAGGGTTAGCAGCAGGAGTTGGTCCTCAGGAATCAGGAGCCCTTGAAAGGAGGATGCGTGGTTCCCATACAACTGAGGGTCGCCCTGGGCCCCCCCCTTTCTGAGTCAGCTTAAAGCATTCCAGCATCCTTTCAATAAATGTCCGCCCTTTGTGGCTTGCAGTGAATCTCTAAAACTAGTTCCTTGCTGTGATGACGCACCCAGTTTATGAGGCCCTTCCCTTCCATCTGCCACCTCTCTCTTGCCCCCAGGTGACACATGTAGAAAGTAAAAATGATGTCCAGGTTGTATTAGATTTCCTTGCATACCTACAGCAGTTCCAATACCTGGTGATTGACTGGGAGGAGTACAACCTGATGGAAGGGCCAGGAGCTCTCCAGGTCTGCTCCACATCCCCTCCTCAGGGTAAGAATCAAGTGTTGGGCTACCTTAAAGGCAGACAAAGCCAAGTGCTTAGTTTGCCAGTAAGGAAGAGTCCCACGTCCTTATTGCTTTTTGTCTGCTTATTCTCTCAGTTACCAACTTCTTTTCGTATTCTGCCAATTTTCCCATCATATTTTGAAGCCACATTAGGCTCACATTTAAAATCAAATCTTCCTAGTGAATTGAACCTTTTCTCTGTGAAATACCCCTTTTTATTCCTAGTAATGCTCATTTGCCTTAAAGCCTATTTTAATTATTTTGTGCAGAATATCTTTTGTGCATCCTTTTACTTTCAACTTCTGTAAATTTTTATGTTTTGGATGTATCTTTTGTAAACAGATATTGTCAGTTATCTATACTGTGTAACACAACAACAGCTAGAAAGTGTTCAAATGTTTGGAAGAAATACACTTCTAAGTAATCTATCGTTCAAAGAAATAATGTGAATTAGAAAATATTGAGTTGAATAACAAAAATACTAAATATCGGGCGCGGTGGCTCACGCTTGTAATCCCAGCACTTTGGGAGGCCGAGGCGGGCGGATCACGAGGTCAGGAGATCGAGACCACGGTGAAACCCCGTCTCTACTAAAAAATACAAAAAATTAGCCGGGCGCGGTGGCGGGCGCCTGTAGTCCCAGCTACTCGGAGGCTGAGGCGGGAGAATGGCGTGAACCCGGGAGGCGGAGCTTGCAGTGAGCCGAGATTGCGCCACTGCACTCCAGCCCGGGCGACAGAGCGAGACTCTGTCTCAAAAAAAAAAAAAAAAAAAAAAAAAAAAAAAAAAAAAAAAAATACTAAATATCATAATTTGTGGACTGCAGCTAAAGCCCTCATTAGAGAGAAAGTTATGAAGTATACATTAAAAAGAAGACTGAAAATTAACGAACTAAACATCTATCTCAAGGAGTTAAAAACAGCAAATTAAACACAAAGTAAAAGAATAAACGTGGGAGCCAAAATTAGCAAAATATAAAACAAAAACAGGATAGCCAACAGTTAGTTTATTTTGAAAAGACTCTGACATTGATCAAGAATACAAGAGAGAAGACACAAATTATCAGTTCTATGAATGAAAACAGGCATTAAGAGGATAAGGAGAGGATATTATGGGCTATTTTGTATAACAAAAATTGAGATAATATGGACAAAATCCTAGAAAAATAAAACCCAAAGTGAAGAAATAGAAAATTGAAATAGTCCTAATGTGACTAAAGATATTGATTCAATTTTAAACTTCCCTACGGAGAGAACTCCAGGTCCAGATATCTTCACTGGCAAATTCTATCAAACATTTAAGAAAGAATTCCAATGTTAGCTGAACTATATGGAAAAATAAAAGGAGAATATACATCCTAACTCTTATTATGAAGCCAGAATACCCTTGATACCAAGGCCTGAATGGAGTGAGTATTAAAAATTTATAGGTCAAGGTCATGAACAAAAGTGTAAAAATCCTAAACAAAACATTAGGAAAAGGAACTAGTAATACATAAAAGGACAATATATCACAAATTAAATTGGGCTTATTCTAGGAATGCTATATTAACAGCTTAATGGAGAAATATCATACACCTCAATAGATGCAGACCAAGTGTTTGATAAAATTCAACATATATTCATGGTGAGCATGGTAAATACTCTTAGAAAACTAAGAATTTTTTGAAAAGTCCTTAATTTGATACAGGTTGAGTATACCGTCCCTGAAATGCTGTTTCAGATTTTAGAATACTTGCATCATACTTACTGGTTAAACATCCATAATCTGAAAATCTGAAATCTGACATGAGCACTTCCTTTGAGCATCACGGAGGCACTCAAACAGTTTCAGATTTTGGAGGACTTCGTATTAGGTATACTCAACCTATAGAAGGAATCTACATATATTTTTAAAACCTATCATAGTGAAATGTTGAAAGTTTCCCTCTTGACATCAGGAATATGACAAGAATTCACATCATCATCACTTCTAATCAACATTGTACTGGAGGGGTCTGGCCAGTGTCATAAGGACAAGAAATGAAAGTAAAAAGCCTCAAAAGGAAAAAACAGAATTATCATTATTTACATGATTTACATGTGGTATGATTGTGTATGGAGAAAATCCAAAAGGATGTAGGGATAAACCAACAGAATAAGCAAGTTTAGCAATGTTGCCCAACACAAAATCAGTATACAAAAATATATACCAGCTCTAAACAGAACACAAGGATTTTTTAAAGATACGATTTACAATAGTGTCAATTTCCTAGGAATAAATTTTACAAAAGACACACACGACTTCTTCAGAGAAAACTCAAACTTTATTGAGAGAATTTTCAAACTTTCAGTCACATTTTCAATGTGATATCAGCCATGTGTGTAGCTTCAGCTTGTCTTCTTTTTAACTTATGGCTGCCCATCTCCTAAAATATAAACATAACAGTTGAGTTCATTACTTAGCAGAACTTTACTAAGATGACACTAAAACCACACAAAGAACACTAGTTTTGTTTTTTTAAGATGAAATTAAAACCAGAACCCTAACCACTGCATAGACTTCTATGCTAATGTACATTTTCAGGCATATGTGTACTAATTTTTAAAATGCCTCACTCTAGTGGTACGAGGAAACAAAGACTTCTCAAGCCAGAACAGATTAAATGCTATGAGCCCATTTAAAGATAATTTTAAGTAGAGGGCAAAAACAGCCACTGATTTCAGTTTTGTTTTGATTTTTTAATCAAACAAAAACTCCAAGAAGCAAAAAACAAGCAAGCAAACACAGTGTCACTCAAATGTATTGACTAAAAACACTCTGCTAATTATATATTAGCTAAGGAATTGTTTAGCTGACTAAAGAGAGGTCAAAGAATGCCATTTCATTTGGTTTGTCCCTTTGTGCAAAAGTGCAAAAATAATTCATTGATCTAGTTAAATCTTTATGTGGATTCTTTATACCAGAGTGGCCATTTGTCTCATTGGCACCTGTTAACCTGATGTTGTATTCATAGCATTCCTTTTCCCTCTCAAAAGTGTTCTGATTTAGATGATAAAAATTACATGGCTGGAGGCCAGATATGCCCGTTAAAAAATATACATGGTCTTATTGGTTTATTTAAGCCACTACCATATAGATGACATTAAAATGTGAGGGAAACTGCTACTGTTTCTCAGTCTAGCTCACAATTTTTTTTAAAAAACAACAAACCAACTTGGAAAATTCAAAACATACAGATCTATCTTACTTGTTAGTGCCTAAAAGCGATTTGTGATAAACAATTCTGGCAAATTTTTTTCTTAAAGCAACACTATGTGTCATTTAGATACCCAATTGCTCCTGGGGTATGTTAAGTAATGTATATACTTTTAAAAGTATTTGATCACTTGCCTTGTGTTTTGGAAGATTTCTCCTCCAAAGTAATAATACTTTCATATTTTATAATTCAACAACATGGCTTTGACCTAATTCATTTTTTCCCCTGACACTGTCTTTGAATCAAGTATTTGGTGTCTGAACTACCTTTCAAATAATATTTGTATGCGAGACTTGTTATTAAAGTATATTACAGAGAAAGAGTAACCCCATGACTTCCATTCCAAATGAATAACGTACCTGCTTCTTTAGTCTTAGCACGCTCTGGATTAGGTGGAGTCTTCTCTTTTACATCAGAGCCATCTCCACGCTCATTCCCAGTCTTTTCCAGATCCATTTCCTGGCAATCACCTTCCACTTTACGTTCTTATATAAATAAAAAAGTTATTGATACAAGTAAGCAGTAAACTATAAATTAGTGTTATTAAATAAATCTCTGTAGGCTTGTATTCTAACAAATGTGATGCATGAGTGCAATGGGCATTGGAATTTTCTGCTAGAAAATGGGGAAGAATATTATCTCTACTATGAAGTTTTCTTTTCCTACGACTGTTTAAGACAACTTAGTTGTCACTTTCACGATCTACATTTACTTCTGTTACTGTAAATCACTCATTAGAGCAGTTATTTGTTTGCATGAATTTCCCTGATTAGATTGTGAGCTCAAGGCAGAAATCATTATCTCATTTATATCCTCAGCACTTAGTACATTACCCGGCACCTAGTAAGCCCTAGTAAATAAATGAAAAAAATGTCTGTAAAAATGTTAACATAAGACAAACCCAAATTAAAGAACATTTTACAAAACGACTGGTTTGGATTCTAGTTGTCAATGTCATGATAGGCAAAGAAAGACTGAGGAACACTTCCAGATTAAAGAAGACCAGAGAGATATGACAACTAAATGCAATGAGTAGTCTTGGATTAGATCCTGGATCAGGAAAAAAAATCCTATAAAGGACATTCCTAGGCCAATTAACAAAACTGCAATGGACTATATATTAGATGTTTTGTCAATGCTAATTTTCCTGAATTTGATCATTGTTCGGAGGTTATTTAAGAGATTATCCATATTTTTAGCAGATACATACTGAATTACTTACAGAGTAAATAGTTGTGATATTTGAAACTTACTCCCAAGTGGTTCAGCAATAATATATTAATATGGTAAAAACAGGGAGATAAGTGGCAAAATGTTATAGCAATCAGTGAACGAAGTCGAAGAATATACAGGAGTTCACTGTACTTAGATAACTTTTCCTTACATTTTAAATCCTTTCTAAGTAAAAAGTTAAAAAAATAAATATATGACAAATAGATTATGGTTCAGAAAGACAAAAGTATTGAAGACTTTTAACGGCAACTAAAAGGATTTCACATTTTTATTTCTCTGAATTATGACATTTTCTAAAAATTGCTATGTAAGAGCTAACCATAATATATCTAGGTTTGCTCAAACTTTTAATGCAATGACTTATGCCCAGAAAAATAATATCGCAATAAAACCGAGTTTAACTCATGAAACAGTTTATAATTTTGTCTAAATTTAATGTAGTTTCCTTTTGTTTGCTAATATAGAGTCTTGGCAAGGATTGTATTTTCCAAGTATGCCAAAGAACTCTTAAGATATAAGATAAGTAAAATGCCGAAGAGAAAATTTATCACAAGGACTACGGCAGCTGAAAACTACACTATTCCCTTACCAAGGATTACCTTACAGGTTTCCAGCCAATTTTTAGGGGATGGTTTATTTATTCCTGTTACTAGTATAAAATCATACATGAAATACAAAATGCTCCTCCATGCCCTTCTCACCTTCAATCGGAGGTGTTCTTTCTCTCTCATGTCCAGGTTCGATATCATGATTATCAGTTGGTGGTTCCTCTTGCTGAGGTTCACCGGGCTTTTGAGACGTGGGGGAGAGTAGATGCAAACAGAATATTGTTATTAATACCATGGCAATAGAAGTCACAAATATACATACTATGTAAAGGTAGCTAGTCACAAATAAATCTGAAGAGGTTTTTCCTATCTTCTCTGTAAGTACTCTTAAGAAAAGTTATTCTTCCTATATAGAAAATACTTTAAGGAGTTATTACCTGCAAGGACCGATAATTCTGGAACCCATGAACCCATTTTCATCTTCTCTGGGCTGTATTATTTATTAATAAGCATGATAGGAAAGTCATAAGGGCTATTTCCAGACTCTTAAAAACATAGATATGCAGACAATATCAGAAAATAAGTCTCCTTGCTCAATGTCTCATTAATGTGATTTAGTTTGCAATTATTTTCAGCAGGGAAGTCCTTTATATAACAGATCTATATTGGTTCAACAATGTTTTCGATTTTCTTTCAGAAAAATACATTTCTGCCAATGGAAATAAGATACTGAAATGTACTCACAGCCACGAATGCAACCACATCGGGAGCTTCCTGACCATCTCCTCTTCCTCTGGATCTTGATCTCACTCGTGCACTCATCGCTGCAACTAGAAGATCGTGAACTGAAGACTGCAATAAAAAGGAGTAATTATACTCGACCCTTTCCATGGCCATCTGCTGATTGTAATTTTTTTTAATTTTGTGAGATTTCCATAATAGGTCCTGAGTTAATAATAACTACGCGTGGTTTCCAATCACATCAAATAAATCTATCTGCAAACTGCTTTGTTTCTTCCACAGCCAACTTGGCAGAGAAGTGATCTTCAAGTCCTAGATCAAAACATGGGGTCTTTCCTAAAAAGACTTAATTTCATAACTGAACTCCATTATGAAGAGATTTTTTAATATACAGCCACCCCAAGTCCCTTCCTCCCCAGGTCCCCACTGAGAACTCCGAAACCTGTCCTCTGTCGGCAGTTTCAGGCGCCTCTGGGACTCAAAGATACCTCAAAAAGTACCCCAAGTTTTGCTCCATCTGATCCCTCTCCCCTCCGTGGCCCAACTTCCTCCCTCGCCCCAGCCCTTCCTCCTCCGAGGCCACGGACTGTGCTGCCCGACCCGCCTGAAGCCCACCAGCTCCTCCTCACACTTAAACTCCCAGGAGGAATGATCGGTGGACCCACCCACTGAGTCTCAGTCTCAGGTGAAAGAGTCCCGACAATTGGAATGCAAACAGCACCCTCACAGTTCCGCGGCAGTTTACCTCGTGGGTGAAGGGGCTGATGGGGAGACCCCCAGTGAACATGAGCACTGAGGCAGGCGCTGTCAAGCGCGGGCCGTCCCACCCTTTCCCTGGCCCCCCACTGAGGACCCCGGCATCCGTCCTTTATGGGCAGTTTCATATGCCTCCAGGACTCAGATAGTGTCCCGCTCCAAAACTCACACCATCTTGGCTGACCCTCCTCCCCTTCATGGCCCTCCTTCCTCCCCTGTCCCTGCCCCGCCGCATAGCTGCCTGCTAGGAGAAGGATGATGACCTCGAGGCCCTTCCTTCTCTGAGGCCAGGGACCACAGTGCCCGACCCACCAGAAGCCCGCTGGCCCACTCATTCACACCTGTTCTCACTTACACTTGACTCGAGTCAGCAGAGAGCCTGGCGAAGAATGAAGAAGGGAAGAGAAGTGGCACCTACCCACTTCTGCCTCCTTGTTTAGACCTCAGCAGTGTCAACCCCACTAGCCAATCCCAAACCTCGGGGGTGTGTCACATGGGTTGTCTTTCCAGCCCTCTCCCACCTCCTAGAGGCTCTGTGCCACCTGGAGGAAGGGCCTGCTCGGTGCTGGGAAGGGCTTGTTTCTGGCTTCTGGCCCCTCCTGCAAAATGTTCTGTCCTTCTGGATCTAGGAATGTTCCCAGCTCTGCATTTCACCTGCAAATTTACCCTTTATTTTTTCTCATTGCTGCTACCTCAGTGGCCCTCAAGAGGGTATTCAGTCTTCCCAGAGATGTGTGAAAGCTTAGGTTCTCAGAGAGTGGAAAGCCATTTTAAGCATGATAGGAATCCAGAAAAAAATGTAAAGAAGAAGGATGATAAACCTACATACATAAATAAGCCTAAACATTTGCACAAAAATCCAGGGCAGGTGCGGCAGCTCATGCCTGTAATCCTAGCACTTTGGGATGCTGAGGTGGGTGGATTGCTTGAGCCCAGGAGTTCGAGACCATCCTGGGCAACATGGCAAGACCCCGTGTTTACAAAAAATACAAAAATTAGCTGGGCATGGTGGTGCACACCTGTAGTCCCAGCTACTTGAGAGGCTGAGGTGGGAGGATAGCTTGAGCCCAGGAGGTTGAGGTTGCAGTGAGCCAAGATCACACCACTGCACTCCAGCTTGGGCGACAGAGCAAGACCCTGTCTCAAAAAATAAAAAAATCCTGTGACCCAGCATTTCTACTTCTAGGACTTTAATGTTAAGGAAACTGTCTTGAATGTTGACAAATATTCCTTGCTTGGCCAAACTTTTAAGTCAGGCTTCTGAAACTTCTCCTCCTAGGCCCATCTGTGCATTTCCTTGTAAAACCCAGTTTTAGCAAAGAGCCCTGCTAAGTCAATGTGGCATGAACCCTCCATCCTCAATATCTGATCATACTTGCTACCGCATGGGGTTCTTCATCTTCCACCATCCCCCAGGTGATGTCTGATTCCCCTTGGCCTGTCTTCAGCAAGAATCCTGCTAGGTGGGTTTAGCCAGAATCCCCCTTACCCCTGATGTTTCCTCTTAGTAATTTTCCACCCACGGACCGCCATACAGCTCCTTCGCTATACATTCCCACTGGCCTGTGCTGTACTCAGTATTGAGCCCAATCTCTCTCCCCCACTGCAAGATCCCATTGCAATGGTCCCTATACCCATCACCACGGTCCTAAATAAGGTTTTCCTTACTGTGCTTTAACAACTACCACTGAATGTTTTTTTTCTTTAACCATGTGAACAAAAATTTGGATAAATGGGACTTCCAAAACAGCTTAATTTATAATAGCATGGTCATGGACTTACTATATAAGTAAATTATGGCACACTTGAAAATGAAATATGGGTGACTACCAAAACCAGTGCTGAATAATATTTCCTGTAATAGTGGTGCTGTTCATTTTAAGTTATTAACTTGAAACATCCAGTTATGTAGCACTGTGTATGTACAACATGATCTCAAAAGAAAAGAGAGGTTCAATAGTGCTACCACAACACCAGCCTTCCTCTCAGACGGTAAGTGTGCTTTGTTCTTGTGCAACCAGCATGTTCTGGGGCTCCAAAGATATATGGTTCTCCAAGGGGAACCCAGCAGATAAAATGCAGTGCTAGAGGTTATAGGTCTCCTGCACCTGGTGCACGTCAAAGAGCTTCACCATCACCTAGGTGGTCTGATCCTCTGCTGTCAGAGAAGGTGTGGGGGGTTGGGGATGGGGGACAGAAGCCCACTGTTACTGCTTTGGGCAAAAGTTAGATGGGTGCCTGCAGGACAGAAAGGAGCTTGCCCTGCACATCCCTGTCCACCCCCTCCCGCCCCCGCTAAACCCCCGGGGGAAAAATATCCTTTCTGTCCTTGCATGCCTGGACCTGGACCGTTCTCAGACTCTGCAGGTTACCCTGAAAGAAGCGCACATTCTTTGAGAGTTAGTAAGATCCCCCATGGCAGAAGTAGAATTGCCAGATCTCCCTCTCCTTCTCTCCCTCTCTCCTACAGATAAGATGTAGTGTCAATACAGAGCCAAGTGTGAAGAATATATAATTCTTCCTGATATCACCAATCAGGGATAACCACTTTTTATATCTAAGCAGGAGCTGCTCCTACTACTCAGATCTTTATGTAGATTAAATAAAGATTTATTGAGAGACTGAGATCTCACACTCTGCAATCAGCATAAACTGTGGGCTTTAGTCTCAGCCTCCTGTTTCTCCTCAGGTAAAGTGCTTTCATTAGCTCTTAGGTGTTTCCTATTATCACTTGGAAAGGCTATCTGCAGCCTGCTGCCTCCCTGACCTCAGTGCCTATCGGTTGGCAGCTGCTGTATTCTCTGCATAGGATCAAGTTTCTCTAGGATGCTGTGAAGGAGTGAGAGGACAGGTAAGGTCCTTTCTGTGTGAGAGCTTAGATCTGAACTGAAAAAGAAATCCCGATTTGCCCAGCACCATGAGCCTTCCCAGAGAACCTCATCCTCAGGCAACATTAGTGCAAAGCAAGCACTCTGATCAAGGATGTAGGTGATCCCAAGCCCTTGTTTGTATCATTGTGATGATTATAGATGTCACTTTCATTGTATTCATTTTATGTCACAGGTGATATCTCCTCCTTACAAATAATCCAATCACTAAAAATTGACTAATCCTACTGTTTTCTGCTATTTGATGGGAGAAAACACCACACTACTATCTGAATTTGCACTTTTGATAAACAATACGTTTGAACACTGTTATTCAAGTAATTCATGCTCATAAACAATCCACAAAATCAGAAAGAGGAGAGTTAAGAAACAACTCTGGAGTTCCAGCATTCATTAAAAACCTATCTTCTGTTTGTCATTTTAGTTCATGTGTTTCCATATATTTATCATTTTAGATGATCATTCATGCTGCAGCAAACATCCTCATGGATCATTTTCTGTCCACTTCCTTAAACATTTCTTCATGAAAAAAAATTCCTACATGAAGAAATAGGGGCTTGAGAGTATGTACAACTTGTCTAATGTCACACCCTCTGGCAAGGTATGCCTGGAATTAAATCTGTATCTTTCCGATTCTGGTTTAAGCCTGAATCATAAACATAAACATGTATGCTTCTTCACCTTGTGCTACCCCATGGATCCAGTAGTTCCTTTGAATCCTTCAGCTCAAGGAGAAGCTTAGCAACCCCATGAGCACCATCCATGAGAGGTGATGTGGTGTAGGTGCCCACATGTGCAGAATGCAGGACTGGCAGAAGAAACATCATGTGCTAAGTCTTGGAAGCATGCTTGCAAACTGCAGAGGCCACTGGAGCTGGAGACTGAGGCTGTGGGTCAGAGGAGGATCTTTTCTCTGGTGTCCTTTGACCTACTGTATGCCACAATAAGTGCACGAATAGAAATATTATGAATATAAATATTTTGTGAGATGATTTTTCTAAACACTGACTGGTAAACGTAAAGGCATTTTTCATGATTGCAAAGGAGAGTTCCTAGAAATTTTGACATGGATTGACAAAGTATGTTATTTTAAACTGTTACTCCAACTACCTGCGAACTCCTTCAAATACTACTCATGCCCATTCAGTTGCTGCACACATGCTCATATCTATTCAGATAGCTATTATTTAGAGTCAGCATTTCCTAGTAGTTCACCTGAAGCAAGTGGAGAGGAAGGTTCTGTCCTTGACAGCTCCACCATCAGAAGGAGAAGCCCTTGTTTCCCAGTCTCCTTATACAGAAACCACCAGGTTCACCTTTCTGTGCCAACTGAGCCCCATTTCATAGTTGTGCTTGTCACTTCAGTCTTCACTGATGGTGTGCAGGCCTCTCACTTGTGCTAGAAAGCTCATCTGGCTTTGGACCTCTTTCTCTTGGGCAAGCCTCCTCTTATGCATGTATCCCTTTACAGGTAATTAGTGAGGGTACGTTGGTCATGCTGGCCTTTGCTGGTTATTATGTCTCTACCTGTATACCTTTGCCAAAAATCAGTTGTTTGTATAGGTGTGAGTTTATTTTTGGACTCTCTGTGCTGTGCTAATCTATGTGTTTATCTTTATGCCAATGTCACACTACTGTGACATAGTTTTGTAGTAACTCTTGAAATCCTACTTTGACTAATCTTGGTCCTTTGCATTTCCATACAGATTATGGAATCAGCTTGTCAATTTCTACCCCCCAAAAAACCTTCAGTAATTTTGATTGAGAATGCACCAAATTTATAGATCAATTTGGGGAGAATCGACATTTTTTTCAATTTTATTATTATTATACTTTAAGTTTTAGGGTACATGTGCACAACGTGCAGGTTTGTTACATATGTTAACAATATTGAGTCTTCAGACCCGTGAACAAGATATATCTCTTCATTTATGTAGGTCTTTTTTTTTTCTTTTTTTGTGTTTTTTCAATTATGCAGGTCTTAATTTCTCTCAGAAATATTTTGTGGTTTTCAATGTACAGATTTTTCATCTATTTTGTCAGGTTTATCCCTTATGTTTTTCATGTTTTATGATATTGTAAATGGTATTGTTTTTATTTCCATTTTATTGTTTGTTGCTAGTAGACAGAAATACAACTTATTCTTTATATTGAGCTTGTATCCTGCAATTTTGCTAAACTCACTTGTTGGTTTTAGTAGCTTTTCATTGTTGTAATTAGATTCTATCATGTTTTCTATGTAAACAATTGTGTTATTTGTGAATAGACGATTTTGCTTTATTCCTAATCTGCATGCATTTTACTTACTTTCGTTCCATGACTACACTACCTAGAACCTCCATTACAATGTTGAATACAAGTGGGGAAAGTGGAAATCTCTGTCTTGTTCCTGATCATAGGGCAAAAGTTTTCAACATTCTGCATCTATTAAAATAATTATGTATTTTTTCTTTTTTAGCTGTTAATATGGTGAATTTTATTGATTCATTTTCAAGTATTAAACCAGCCTGCATTCCTGAAATAAATTCCACTCAGTCATGATGTATTATTCTTTTAATGTATTGCTGGATTTAATTTGTTAAAATATTGTTTAGAATTTTTGCGTGTATATTTATGATGAATGTTGATTTATATTTTCCTTATCTATTCATATCTTTGTCTAATTTTGGAATTAAGAAATTCTGGCCTCATAGAATGGGTATTGTATTCTTTCCTCCTCAATATTTCGGAAGATTTTGCATAGAATTGGTATTATTTCTTCCTTAAGTATTTGGTAGAATACTTCAGTGATGCCATCTAGGCTTGGAGTTTTCTTTGTGGGAACATTTTTAAGCTACAATTTCAACTTCTTTAAAGGGTTATTCAGATAAAGGGTTATTCAGGTTATCTATTTCTTCCTGAGTGAGGCTTGGTGGTTTTGTCTTTCAGATTATTGTCTATTGTATCCTTGCTGATTTTCTGCCAACATGTTCTATCAATTATTGAGAAAGAGATATTATAATTTCAGACTGTAATCGTAGATTTGTGTATTTCTCATCATGTATTTTGTGACTCTATTATTAGATGCATAAATATTTGGGGTTCTTAGGATTGTCACTAACATAAATGTAAGAATCCTCAACAAAATAGCAAATTGAATCTAGCAATAAGAATAATACAGCACAACCATAGGAAGTTTATTCCAGGAATGCAATGTGAATTCAATATTCAATAATCAATCAATTTAATATTTGATATTAACAGTCTAAAGAAGAAAAATCATATGATAATATCAATTGATTCAGAAGAAGCATTTGACAAAATACAGCATCCATTCATGATAAAAACTCTCGGTGAAGTAGAACTAGAAGGAAATTTTCTCAATTTGTAAAGAGATCTGCAAAAAACCGACAGCTAACATTGTATTTGATGGTGAAAGACTGAATGCTTTCCTCCAAAGATCAGAAACAAGACAAAGATTTCTATTCTAACCACATCTGTTCAACATCATGCTGGGAGTCTTAGCCAGCATAATAAGGCAAGAAAAAAGAAATATAAGGCATTCAGATTGGAAAAGAAGAAGTAAAAATTACCCTATTTGCAGACAACATAATTGCCTACATAGAAAATCCCAAGAAATCTACAAAAAAAAAGAAAAAAAAAACCATCTTAGAACCAACAACTAACTTAAGCAAGGCAGCAATATACAAGGTCATCACACAAAAATCGATTTGATTTCTATACATTAACAACATACAACTGGGGCTAGGCATGGTGGCTCAGGCCTGCAATCCCAGCACTTTAGGCGGCTGAGGCCGGCAAATCACTTGAGGCCAGGAGTCCAAGACCAGCCTGGCCAACCTGATGAAACCCCCATCTCCATTAAAAATACAAAAATCAGCCAGGTATGGTGGTGCGCACCTGTAGTTCTAGCTTCTTGGGAGGCTGAGGCAAGAGAATTGCTTGAACCCAGGAAGCAGAGGTTGCAATGAGCTGAGATCATGCCACACTGCACTCCATCCTGGGCGACAAAGTGAGCCTCTGTAAAATGTGGCACGTATACACCATGGAATACTATGCAGCTGTAAAAAATGATGAGTTCATGTCCTTTGTATGGATATGGATGAAGCTGGAAACCATCATTCTCAGCAAACTATGGCAAGGACAAAAAACCAAACACCGCATGTTCTCACTCATAGGTGGGAATTGAACAATGAGAACACAGGGACACAGGAAGGGGAACATCACACACTGGGGCCTGTTGTGGGGTGCGGGGAGGGGGGAGGGATAGCCTTTGGAGATATACCTAATATTAAATGACGAGTTACTGGGTGCAGCACACCAACATGGCACATGTATACATATGTAACTAACTTGCACATTGTGCACATGTACCCTAAAACTTAAAGTATAATAATAAAAAAAGCAAACAAATAAAAACAACATACAATTTGAAACTGAAATTAAGAAAACATTTACAGTCAAAACATTGATGTGCCTAGATATAAATCTCACAAAATATGTACAGGATCTCTGTGCTGAAAACTATAAAACACTGATCATAAAAGTCAAAGAGGACCTAAATAAGTGGAAATACATGCTGTGTTCATGATTTGAAAACCCAACATAGTAAAGACAAATTGATATATAGATTTAACACAATACTAATCAAAATCCTAGAAGGACTTCTTGTACATATAAGGCAGACTGATTCGAAAATTTATAAGGAAAAGCAAATGAATTACAATGGCTAATGCAATTTTGAAGAAAAGTAAGAAAGTTGGAGGAATCTCATTAACTGGTTTTGAAGAGTGCTTGCAGGTAATTTTTAGACTGCCCCTCAATTTGAGTTTAATAGAGTCCCATGATTGGACTAGGATAATGGATTTTGGGGAAGAATACTGTTGAGGTAAAGTACCATTCTCATCACATCATATCAGAGGGTATGTGATGTAAACATGAATTCTTACTGGTGACATTAACCTTCATCACTTGATGAAGATGATGTATGTCAAGTTTCTCCACTATAAAATTACTATTTTCCCCTTTTCTTATTCTATTCATTAGAAGTGTATCATTAAGTCTAGCTCACACCCAAGGGGAGGAGAGTTAAGCTCCACCTCCTGGGGGGAAGAATATAAAAAAAATTGTGGATATATGTTAAAATCTCTACAGTAACTAATGCGTATTTGAGGGGAAATACTTTGAGGCAATGCAAATAACCTTTTTATCCTTAAAGTTTAGGGGTCTAATTTTAGTATTAATCCATGGACCTTACCAGAGCAATTATTACTGTGCTGTTCTAATAGTGATTTTCTATTTCATTCATTCCTTCTACATTTATTTTTTGGAATTATTCCATAAGAAAGATCTGTCCCTTCTCCATTTATTTACTTATTAAATTGCTCATTTATATCAGTATGGACTCATGGATTCCTTTTTATTTTTTGAGTTCTATTCCAATACAGTTGCCATGTGTTTTGTGACTCAGATTTTTCTAGCTTAGACATTGAGACTTCTTTCAGATTGGTTCCTACACACTTTTGATATCACAGTCATCTTTTTTTGTTTTTTTTTTTAGCTTTTGTTTACTTCCTGGCACTGCATGATAAGACAAGTTCACCTGCTCTAGAATCAGCCATTTCTCCAGGATTTTGGCTTCCTTGTATTAAGAAATGGTATTTAGAAACTAAGATCTGGACACTGAACAATCTGATTTTTTAAATTATTATAAAATGACAGTAATCAAGGCACATAAATCAATGAAAAAGAATAGGGTCCAGAGATTGGCCTACACAAGTATGGCCAGTTGGTTTTTGACAAAGGTGCCAAAGCAGTTCTACAGATAAAGGATAGTATCTTCAGTAAATGGTATGAGGAAAACTGGATGGTCATATGCAACAAAAATTAACCAGTATTAAACCTCACACCATATATAAAAATTAACACAAAATGGGTCATATATCTAAATGTAAAATGTAAAACTATGAAAGTTTTCAAGAAAGTTTTATAAAAAGAGGCTTTTAGTTTATCAACGAATTCTTAGACATGACACCAAAAGCACAATTCATGAAAGAAAAAAATTGATAAATCAGACTTCATAAAAATTTGATACTTTTGCATTGTGCTCTTAAAACTGTTAATAGAATTAAAAGAAAAGCTTCTCTAAATGCAGTGTGGTATCTTGGAACATTAAAAGGATATTAGTGGAAAAATTAATGAAATCCGAATAAAGTTTATCATTTAGTTAGTACTATATTACCAATGTTAACCTCTTAGTTTTGACAAACGTACTGTGGTTATATTAGATGTTAACATTAGGTGAATCTGAGTGAAAAGTATATGAGAAGTTTCTGTATTATCTTTACAACTGTTCTACAAATCATTTCAAAATAAAAATGAGTATTAAACAAAAAAATGTAGCCAAACCTGATAATAAAACAATTAGAGCTACTGCACTTGAAGCCAGAGAGGAGAGGTCAGAGGTTCATCATCTCTATTCCTGCACTCCCAATTTCTTAGGCAGCCTCTGGGAATCCTCTACAGCAGCAGTCCTCAACCTTTTTGGCACCAGGGACCAGTTTCATGAAAGATAATTTCTCCACAGACTGGGGAGTAGGGAGAGATGGTTTCGAGATGAAACTGTTCCACCTCAGATCATCATGCGTTAGCTATATTCTTATAAGGAGTGCACACAACCTAGATCCCTTGCATGTAGAGTTCACAATAGGGTTTGCTCTCCTATGAGAATCTAATGCCACCAGTGATGTGACAGGAGGTGGAGCTCAGGTGGTAATGCTGGCTTGCCCACCACTCACCTCCTGCTGTCCAGCCCGGTTCCTAACAGGCCACAGGACTGTACTGGTTTATGGCCTGGGGGCTGGGGACCCCTGCTCTATAGAACCCCTGGGTTCCTTGGAGTATGATTCCTAAACCATCCAACTTAATCATTAATAAGATTATAAGATAGAAATAGAAGCCAAACTTAGGCCTGAAGAATAAAAATGTATTAGTTTCTCTTGATCACTAAGGTTTTTCTATCACAGAAGATCATTAAGTTGAATTGATACAATCTTTTCTTTACAAGGTCAAGCCTTTTGCTGCCCAGCATTTTGACCTTAGAACTTCAAATCACTTGATTCGTTGTTCAAGGTATCTTTAAAATGTCAAAGCTAGGGTAATTGGCTTCTGATTATGCAAGAGTAGGGAGGATTAGGCTATAATTTGAGGACATATGTGTGTGACAAAATTCTACCTATGTTTAAATTTCCATGAGCCCTCTTCAATGTCCTTAAAACAATAAAATACTAACTTTAAAAAAAGGACAACTATAGACTGGGAGATGTTTGTAAATCATCTATCTGACTAAAGCCTTATATTCATAAAATTTAAAGAACTCTCTAAACTCAATAACAAGAAAACACACGACCCAATTTGTAAGTTGGCAAACGTCATGGTCACTAAACCAAAGAGAATATACAGATTGAAAATTAGCACACGAAAAGATGCACAACATCACTGGCCATTTGGGAAAAGAAAATTAAAACCACAAAAGATACCATTACTCACTTACTTGACTCACTGAAAGAAAAGTTACTGACAATATCAAGTATGGGTAAGGATGTAGAACTACTAGATCTCTCTTATCTTAATAACATGAGTGCAAAATTGTACAGCCACTCTGAAAGACAGTTTGACAATTTTCTATAAACTTAAATATATATACACCATATGACCCAAAAGTTCAGAGATGGAGCAATGAAACAATTTTGCTCCTATCCCATCCAAGAAAAAAGTTGGTTAAACTGTAAATTAATTACTTTTCTTTTTTCCATTTTTTTTTTTTTTTTGAGATGTCATCCAGGCTAGGGTGCAGTGGTGCAATCTTGGCTCACTGCAACCTCCACCTCCTGAGTAACTGAGATTACAGGCACCCACCGCCACGCCTGGCTAATTTTTTTTTTTTTTTTAAGTAGAGACATGGTCTCACCATGTTGGCCAGGCTGGTCTCGAACTCCCGACCTCAAGTGATCCACCAGCCTCGGCCTCCCAAAGTGCTGGAATTACAGCTGTGAGCCACCACACCTGGCCAACTTTTCTTTGACTCATCAGAGGACCAAGGTCATAGGGTAAATGCTATACCAAAATCTGGAGAGAGACAGGCACCTGCAGGGAGACACAGGACTCTGTGCCTTACGCTTATAAGGGGGCAGGAACCAGTGTGTAGATTAAACAATAAATTTTGATGAAGTCCTGGAAAACTAGTGTGAGCTAGCATGAGAATGTGAAGCTCCCAAAAGACTTACTCATGTGAGGTTACCCTCTCGTAGGCTTCTCCCCTAGGACTACCACTAGGCTCACACAGAGAATCCAGAGAAAGTTCCCCCATGGTGCTGGCAAGAACAGCAGCTGCTGCCAAACTCCACGTTGGTGCATTTCTCCTATCTCCCTTACAGAAAGAAAGGCTTAAGCTGCAGGCCCTGATCACGCTATAGAAACTAAGGAAGGTGGGTCTGGGCAGAGTTTCAACGGTGACTTCCATATTTTCTCCCAACTGCTGTGGGGTTGCACCAGTGACCTCAGGCAATAGGTTTTCTTCAGCCTGTGAATTAAGGCTTTTGTTTTATGTGGGGCATTGAGAAGACTGGGCAGAGTGGAGTTTCAACAATGACTTCTGCCACCCTTCCTTAGTCTTCTCAGGATTCTCCCAACCTTCCCTGTCAGTGCCTCCTGGAGTTGCTAGAGGGAAAGCCTGCAAGCAAGTGCAAAACTACCATGTCTGCAGCCCCCAGGACCTCACACTCTCACACTAGCCCACACTCAGCCCTTAGCAAGTTATTTAGAAGTTTCTACCTTAATTTTCTTGCTGACATATATGGCATTCAGAGGCATCTGTCTCAGACAATCAAATGCTCAGGTGCTGTGTCTCCCTATAGGTGTTTGTCTTTCTAGATTTCAGGTTAGTTGTTTTCCCGGAAAACTTATTTCCTTGATGATTTCAAGAAAAGTATTTAATTTGAAGTTTGCCCAGCATTTTTCTTGTTGTGAGGATGGAAGTGATGCCCTTTCCAGCCATCTGTATCTCTACACTGAAAACAGCCATCTTTTTATTTTATCCTACCTATATCATTGTATTTGCAGACAGCATATAGTTAGATCATGTTTTTTAATTCATTTTGACAATTTCTTTTAATTGGTGTGTTTAGATCATTTAAATTTATTATTGATATAGTTGTATTTAGACCTACCATTTTATAATTCATTTTCTGTTTGTTCTGTCAGTTTTTCATTCCTCTGTTTTACCTTTCCTCCCTTGTTTTGGGTTATTTAAAACTTTCAGTATTACATTTTAATATATCTGTTGTGGTTTTTACTATATCCTTGCATACACAGTCGTCCCTCAGTGTCCGTGGAGGATGGGTTCCAGGACCCTTGTAGATACCAAAATCCATAGATGCTCAAATCCCTGATATAAAATGGCATAGTATTTGCATACAACCTACACACATTCTCCTGTATACTTTAAATCATCTCTAGCTTACTTGTAATACCTGATACAATGTAAATGCTATGTAACTAGTTGTCATACTGTATTGTTTTTATTTGTATTATTTTTATCATTTTTAATTTTTTTCTGAATATTTTTTATCCTCAGTTGGTAGAATTCGAGAATGCAGAACCTGCAAATATGCAGGGCCAACTGTAATTTTTTTGATAGTTACTCTAGGAATGACTGCTGCCAAACTCTGCCCTGGTGCATTTCTCCTATATCCCTTACAGAGAGGGAGATACATACTTAACTCTCCACATTCTACTTAGATTCAATGTTTTGTAATTTTAATTGGAATGTAGAAACCTTGTCACCTTATAGGCCTCTTAACCATCCCTTGTTGAAGCTCTAGTTGTCTTATGTATGACATCTGCACACATTGAAAACCCCATCAGACAATGTTATTCATTTTACTTTTAAGCATGAAACATATTTTAAAGAATTCAGGAGAAGAATCATTTATTATATTTACCCAAATATTTACCATTTGTGAGTCCCTAGGTTTGAATCTGAGTTATGCAGGATGAGTGTTGAGAGTATGAGGCCTCTGAATACTTTATCTGTGTTTAGGGTGTGAGGTCTCTGAAATCTTGAGAGTCTGTGTTCTGAGGTTCGATTCTGAATGGTTTGGAGGTCTATGTTCAGGGTGTGAGTTCTCTGAACTCTTTAAGGTCTGTGACTCAAGGTTTGGACTCTGAGCTATAGTATTTGGTGATCTGTGTTCACAAGTGTGAGGTCTCTGAAGTCTTTGAGGACTGGTATTGTAAGATTTTAATCTACAGTCGTCGTGGGTCTATGTTCAGGATGTGAGGCCTCTCAAATCTTTTGGTATCTTTTTTGTTTTTTGTTGGTTTGTTTGTTTGTTTGTTTGTTTGTTTTGAGACGATGTCTCACACTGTTGCCCAGGCTGGAGTGCAGTGGCACGATCTCGGCTCACTGCAACCTCTGCCTCCCGGGTTCACGCCATTCTCCTGCCTCAGCCTCCCGAGTAGCTGGGACTACAGGCGCCCGCCACCATGCCCGGCTAACTTTTTGTATTTTTAGTAGAGACGGGGTTTCACCATGTTAGCCAGGATGGTCTCAATCTCCTGACCTCGTGATCCACCTGCCTCGGCCTCCCAGAGTGCTGGGATTACAGGCATGGGCCACAGTGCTCGGCCAGGTATCTTTGTTTTAATGTTTGAGTCTGAGGTATTTGGGGGTCTCTGTTCAGGGTGAGATGTCTCTGCTATCTATGGGGGTCTGTTTCCAAATGTTTGTTTCACATATTTGGAGGTCTGAATTCATGGTGTGCGGTCTCTGTACTTTTAGAGGATCTGTTTCCCAAAGATTCAGCCTGAGTTATCTAGGGATCCATATTCAGAGTTTGAAAGGCTTTGAAATTTTCAGTTTCTGTTCCAAGATTTTAGTCTTAGAGATTAGGAAGCCTGGACATAGGGTCTTTGAACTTTTGGTGGGTCTAAGTCCCCATTTGGGTCTCATGTATAATATTTGGGGTCTGTGTTCAAAAAATGAGGTCTGTGGATTCTTTCAAGGTCTTTGTTCCAAGTTTTTTACTTGAGGTGTTTGGAAATCCATGCTTAGGGTGTGAGGTCGCTGATATCTATTAGGGAGTATATTCCACATTTTGAGTCTGAGATACTTAGGTGTGTGTACTTATGTTCTCTGAAATATTTCAGGGTCAGTACAAAAGTCTAAGGTAACTGGTGGTTCTGTGTTCAGAGTGTAAGGTCTCTGAAATTTTTCAGTATTTGCATTGTAAGGTTTGAATTGGAGGTAACTCGGGGTCTGTGATTAACATGCAAAGTCTTTGAAATTTTAGGCTTTGTTCCCAAGTTTTGGACATATTTTTGCTCTGCATTCAAAGAATTAGGTCCTTGAAATCTTTTAAGATCCAGGTTCCAAGTTTTTTGTCTAAGTTGTTTAGACATTTCTGTTCAGGGTGTGATGTCTGTGATCTCTTCAAGAATCTGTATTTAAAGGTTTGAATATGAGGTATCTGGGGGTCTCTGTTTGCAGAGAAAGGTCTCTGAAAGCTTTAAGGGTCTGTGTTGTAAGGTATGAATATAAGGTACTTGGGGGTCTCTGGTAGATAAAGGTTTAAATCTGAGATATTTGGAAGTCTGGGTTCAGGGAGAGGAGTCTGAAATTTTTAGTCTCTCAAGTTTGAGTATGAGGTGTTTGGAGGTCTCTGTTATGTGTGCATGCTCTCTGAATTTTTTGAGGCCTGCATCCCTAGGTTTGAATCTGAGGTATGTGGGGATCAGTGTTCAGGGTGTGAGGTCTCTGAATAGTTTCTGAGTCTATGTTCAGAGCATAAGCTCTCTAAATTATTTGAGGGTCTGTGTTCCAAGGTTTGAATCAGGAGTTCTGAGGGGTCTGTGATCAGGGAGTGAGAGGTGTCCAAAGTTTGTTTGTTTGTTTGTTTTGTTTTGTTTTTTGAGACAGGGTCTTGCTCTGTTGGCCAGGCTGGAGTGCAGTGGCATGATCATGGCTCACTGCAGCCTCAGACTCTCAGGCTCAAGCAATCCTCCCTCCTCAGCTCCCAGAGTAGCCGGGACTACAGGCATGCACCACCATGCCCAGCTATTTTTTTTTTTTTTTCTGTAGAGACAGGATCTCACTGTGTTGCCTGGTCTGGTCTCGAACTCCTGGGCTCCAGCGATCCTCCTACCCTTGGCCTCCTAAAGTGCTGGGATGAGCCACCATGCCCAGCCTGGTGTCCAAACTTATTAACTGTCTGTGCTCCATTGTTTCAGCCTGAAATATTTTGGGGTCTGTGATCTGAGTGTGAGGTCTCTCAATGCTTTAAGGGTATTAGTACCAAGATTTGCTTGTGTTCTATGAGGGTGTGAGTTCTGGTTTGGAGGTTCTAAAGTGCTTTGATGATGTGCATTCCCAGGTCTCTTTCTGACATAACAAGGGATCTGGATTGTATGTTAGGTCTCTGAAATCATTAAGTGTCTGTACTTCAAGCTTTTAGTCTAAATTGTTTGGAAGTCAGCAACCAGAGTGTGAAGTCTAGAACACTTTGAGGGGTTTTTTTTCCAAGTGTGGAGTTTGTGGTATTAGGAGATTTGTGTTGAGGGTGTGAAGTCTCTGAAATCTTATAGTGTCTGTGTTCCAAAGTTTCAGTCAAAGATACAGTATTGGGCCAGTGTTCAGGGTGTGAAATATCTATAATTTTAGGGGATCTGTTTTCCAAGTACTAATCCTGAGACATTTGGGAGTCCGAGTTCAGCATATGAGGCCTGACTTGTTGAAGTACTTTTTAAAAACAAGATTGAGTCCGAGGTACTGGAGTCCGGGTTTAAAATGTAAGGCCTTTGAACTCTATGACGGTCTGTGTACTAAGGGTAGAGATTGATGTATTTGCAGATAGTTGTTCAGGGTGTGAGTTCTCTTTGAAGGTCTGTGTTTGAAGTTTGAAGCTCAGGCATTTGGGATCAGTATTTAGATTGTAAGTACTCAGAACTCTTAGTATCTGTGCTTTCATGTTTTCTCTATCTGCATTCCAAGACTGAATCTGAGGGATTTGGGGGTTCCGCATTCACTGTTTGAAGGCTATGATTATCATTGAGGGTTTATCTTTCATTGTTTGAGTTTGAGGCATTTCAGGATTGGAGTTTGCAATGAGAGGTCTCTGAACTCGTTGAGGGCCTATTTTTCAAGTTTTTTCCTACGGTATTTAGGGCAAATGTTCAAGATACAAAGTCTTTGAACTCTAAGCCTTTGTGACCTGTTTTCTCCTGCATTAATTTAACTCCAGGGAGTGAGGTTCTTGATTTTTTTTTTGAGCCTCCATGTCCCAGAGTTTGAGTCTGAGGTGTTTGGGACTCTATGTTTAGGATGTGATAGTCTCTGAACTCTTCGAGGGTCTGTGTCCTGAAGTTTTAGTTGATGTATTTAGGGATCTATGTTTAGGGTGTGAGGGCTCTGAAATCACTGAGGATCTTTGGTACAAATTCTGAATCTGAGCTTCTGGGGGTCTTTATGCAGGGTGTGAGGGTTCTGACTCTTTGAGGTTGATGGGTCAGGATTGTGGGAGACGAGAATATGCCTCCCCCAAATAAGAAGGATTGTTGAGCTGAACACAATTAAGAGAAAATGGGCACAGGAGAGCTTTCTGCCCTCCATTTGCCTAAAAACTGGACATAATTTACAATAACAAAGGTATCCTGCTCCCCTCCCTATAACCAGGAAGAGTGAAGGTTAACAACTAAAGACAGCTTTAGACTTTCATCAGCCTGGAGATGGTTCCAGAGGAATTTATATTGGCAAGTTTTGCTAACTCACCTTTATCTGCCATTTGTTTGTCTTTCCCCAACTTGCTGCCTATAGATACTCAAGATCCTTTTCCTTTGTCTTGTGACTTATCTAAAAAGTTACTGTTCTTTGTTAATAAGGCTGTATAAGCTGTAATTCAAAGCCATCTCTTTAAGAACTACTAATTCTCTGGGTGTTCCCCATGTATATATGAAATATACCTGTTAAAAAACCTTCTGTTTGTTTTTTCTCTTGTTAATCTGTCTTTTGTAACAGGGGTCCATTCCTACTAAGAACCTGTTGGGGGTTATGTTACTACTCCCCCATAGGCTCTTAGGCATTTGGTGGTATATAATTAGGGTATGAGGTATCTGGTTCTTTGAAGGTTTTATATATATATATATATATATATATATATATATATACACACATACATATTTATTTAATATATAATATATTAAACTAATATGATATATTAAATATTTGATATATATTAAATTATAATATATAATTATATTAAATAATAAATATTTATTTTCATATTTGTATATAATTATATACTATATAATTGAGTTTGAGTTATATGCACATCTGCATTTGGAGTGTGAGATCTCTGAGGTCTCTGAGGGTCTATGTCCTATATAATGAATTTGAGGTATTTGCACATCTGTGTTTAGAGTTTTAGTTCTGTGACATCTTTGAGGGTCTATGTTCCAAGACTTGAGACTAAGGCATTTTATATCTGTTTTCTGAGTGTAAGCACTCACAAATATTTTAGGGTCTGTGTTTTAATGTTTATATGACATATATGGGTTATTTTTAAAAGGCATAAATTCTCTGAACTCATTGAAGGTCTGTGGTCCAAGGTCGCTGTTGAGATGTTTGGAGTCTCCTTCAGGATATGTGATATCTGAAATCTTTCAGGTTTTGTGTCATGAGGTTTGAGTCTCATTTGTCTGTAAGCTAGTGTACTGGGTTGAGGTCTATGAATTCATTAGGTGAGGGTCTAGGTTCCAAATATTGAATCACTAGTATTCAATACTCAGGTTGTGATGTTGTCATTCAATATTTAGGTGTTCAGGTTGTGATGAGGCAGAACACTCCTATGGCATGTGTTCCAAGTTTGGAGTGTGAGGTGTTAGGAGTCTCTTTTCAAGGTTGAAGGTATCTGACGTCTTTGAGGATTTGTTTCCTAAGTTTGCTTCCGGGATTTTTGTTGTTGTTGTTGTTGTTGTCTAAATTCATTGTGTGAGCTCTCTGAACTTTAGAGAGTCAGTGTTCCAAGATTTATGTGTGTTTGTCATGTAGTAAGAAGTATATATTTGTTTTCTACCCCTCCCAAAACCACTGGGATCTCCAACGTGGTAAGTGTCTTTTGCATGCTAATGGATTCATTGGTGGCTATGGGCTCCTAGATAGCCTCAGGATGGGGGCTGGTTGCCAGGGGCAATGATTAGAGGGTTGGAACTTTCAGCCCCACCACTGACCTTGGAGGGAAGAAGGGCTAAAAGTTGAGAGATCCTGTCCAACAAGCATATGAAAAAATGTTCAACATCAACTCATCATTAGAGAAATGCAAATCAAAACCACAATGAGATACCATCTCACACCAATCAGAATGGGTGTGAGATTAATTATTAATTATACTTATTATATTATATTAAGTCGATTAATATATTATATTAATTATATAATATAATTATTTATCTTAATATAACTATATAATATAATTATTTATCATAATATAACTATATAATATATTTATCCTAATATAACTATATAATATAATTATTTATCCTAATATAATTATATAATATAATTATTTATCCTAATATAATTATATAATATAATTATTTATCCTAATATAATTACATAATATAATTATTTATCCTAATATAATTACATAATATAATTATTTATCCTAATATAATTACATAATATATTTATCCTAATATAATTACATAATATATTTATCCTAATATAATTACATAATATAATTATTTATCCTAATATAATTATATAATATAATTATTTATCCTAATATAATTATATAATATAATTATTTATCCTAATATAATTATATAATATAATTATTTATCCTAATATAATTATTTATCTTAATATAATTATATGAATAATTTTTCTTAATATAATTATATAGTATAATTATTTATCTTAATATAATTATATAATATAATTCTTTATCTTAATATAATTATATTAATATAATATATTGATTATATTAATTAATTATTAATTATAGTAACTAATTAATTATTAGAAAGTCAAAAATAACAGCTGTTGGTGAGGTTGCAGAAAAAAGGGAATGCTTATACACTGGTGCTGGATATGTAAATTAGTTCAGCCATTGTAGAAAGCAACTTGGCAATTTCTCAACTCAAAGCAGAATTACCATTTGACCCAGCAATCCCATTTGGGGGCATATACCCAAAGGAATATAAACCATTCAGCTATAAAGACACATGCACATGTATGTTCACTGCAGCAGTAGTCACAATAACAAAGACATGGAATCAACCTAAATGTCTATCAGTGGTAGACTGGATAAAGAAAATGTGGTGCATATACACCATGGAATACTACACAGCCATTAAAAAGAATAAGATCATGTCCTTTGCAGCAACATGGGTGGAGTGGGAAGACTTTATTCTAAGTTAATTAACACAGGAACAGAAAACCAAATACTGCATGTTCTCACTTATAAGTGGAAGCCAAACACTGGGTATACATATGGACACAAAGAAGAGAACAACAGACACCCAGGCCTACTTGAGGGTGGAGGAGGGGAGGAGGGTGAGGATCAAAAAACCACTTATTGAGTACTATGCTTATTACTCGGCTGGTAAAATAATCTGTACACCAAACCCCCATGACATGCAATTTATCTATATAACAAACCTGTGCATGTACCCCTAAACCTAAAATAAAAGGTGAAAAGAAATGATTTGGGTTGTAATCGAAGGAAAATGAGTGTAAATCTGGCCGGGTGCAGTGGCTCATGCCTGTAATCCCAGCATTTTGGAAGGCGGAGTTAGGCAGATCACTTGAGGTCAGGAGTTCAAGACCAGCCTGGCCAACATGGTGAGACCCGTCTCTACTAAATATACAAAAATTAGCTGGGTGTGGTGGTAGCCACCTGTAATTCCAGCTACTCGGGAGGCTAACGCAGGAGAATCGCTTGAACCCAAGAGGCGGAGACTGCAGTGAACCGAGATCAGGCCACTGCACTCCAGCCTGGACAACAGAGTGAGATTCCATCTCAAAAAAAAAAAAAAGGAACATAAGTGTAAATCTGTACAAAGATAAATATTTTCCAAATGAAATTCCAATAAAAAGTTTTTTTAAAAGATTGGGTGATTTAACTGATGAAGCCTCCATAGAAACACAAAAGGGCAGGGTTTAGAGAGCTTCAGGGTTGTTGAACTCATGCAGGTGCCTAAAGGTTGGTGCACCAGGAGAGGGCATGGAAGCTCCATGCCCCTTCCCACTTACATTGCCCTATACATCTCTTCATCTCTCCATCTCTATACTTTGTAATATCCTTTATAATAAACCAGTAAATGTAAGAAAGCATTTCTCTGGATTTTGTCAGCCATTCTAGCAAATGATTGAACCCAAGGAGGGGGTCGTGGGAAACAATTTATATCAGTCAGAACTACTGAAGGCCTGGACTTGCAATTGGGTCCTGAAATGGAGGGCAGTCTTGTGTGACTGAGCCCTTAACCTATGGGATCTGATTCTAACTCCAGGTAGATAGTGTCAGAATTGAGTTAAATTGTAGGATATCCAGCTGGAGTCTACTGAAGTATTGATGTGTGCAAAAATTCCCATGTATCTGGTATCAGAAGTGAAGTATTGAGTGTTGTGAGAGTATAATAGGAGAAAAAAGTTTGTTTTTCCTATATTCGGTGGTATTTGGGTATTTATGTTCTGGGTGTAAATCATTAAATCTTTGAAGACTTCTGTTCCAACTTGAGAATCAGAAGTGTTTCATTCCTCTGAGCAGGGAATGAAAGGTCTCTGAACTAATTGTGTTCCAGTGTTTAAATCTGAATCATTTTGGGATCTCCATTCAAAGTGTGAGATCTTTTTGACAGTATTTTTTTCATAGGATTGAGTCTGAGGTATTTGTTCTTCTGTGTTTAGAGTGTGAAGTCTTTAGATTTTGGGAGCCTGTGACATAAAATTCCAAGTTTCTGTATTGCGGGCCTTTCTGTAGGATTTTGGTCTCTGAAGTCATTGAGGGTCTTGGTTACAAGGTTTGAATCTGAGGTGTTTGGGTCCAAACTCCTTTAAGGTTTTTGTCCTAAGTTTTGTTCTGAGGTTCTAATGTCTCTCTTCAAGGTGTGAGATCTCAAAGACTCAGTACTCTTGGAGATTCTGTGTTCCAAGATTTGAGTTTGTGGTATTTGGGATTTATATTTAGGATGTGAAGGCACTGACTTCTTTGAGGGCCTGTGTTCCAGAATTCAAATCTGAGATATTTGCAGGACTGTGTTCACAGAGTGGTACCTGGGGATCTCTTTTCAGGGTATGACTTCTCAAATCTTTGAGGTTCTCTCCCAAGATTTGAGTCTGAGGTGACTTGTTTTCAGGGTATAAAGTGTCTTAATTCTTTAAAGGTCTGTATCACAAGGTTTAATTCTGAGCTATTTGGGGAGTTTTCAGAGAGTAAGGTTTCTGAACTCATATAGGCCTCTTCCAAGATTTGAACCTGAGGTATTAGAATCTGAGTTTAAGGTGTGAAGTCTCTGAACTTTTAAATGTTCTATGCCCTAAAGTTTGAGTATTAGCTGTTTGGGGGTTCATATTCAGGATGGGAGGGCCTTGAAATCTTTGCAAGTCTGGGTGTTGTTTTTTTTTTTTTTTTTTTTTTTTTTTTACATTTTAGCCTTAGGTGTTTGGGAGTCTGTGTTCAAGGTGTGTGAGGTGTCCGCCAAATTTTGAGACTTAAGTATTTGGCATACTCTGGTTAGGATGTGAGTTCTCTGAGCTTTCTGAGGGTCTGTGTTTCAAGATTTGAGTCTCAGGTGTTGGGCAGTCTGTGTTCAAAGATGAAGTCTCTGAAAATCCCTTGAGGGTCTGTTTTTCAAGTTTTTGATCTCCGGTATAGGTGGTCTGTGCTCAGAATGTGAAGCCCCTGAATTCTTTATGGATACATATCCACGTGGTTTGAATCTGAGGCTTTGGGGATCTGAGTCCAGGATGTGTTGTCTCTGAACTTTTGAGGGTCTGTGTACCAAGTTTTAAGTCTTAAGTATTTGGAGTACTCTGGCCGGAATTTGTGGTCTCTGACTTTTTGAGGGTCTGTGTTGAAGACTTCCATATGTAATGTTTAGGGCATCTGTGTTTAAGGTCCCAGAAAATTTTTGAGTGTCTGTTTTCTAAGATCTGAATCTCAGATATTTGTTACCTGTGTTCAGGTTGGGAGCTCTCTGAATTCTTTGAGGGTATGTATCCTAAGCTTTGGAGCTGAGATTTTGGGGGTCTATGTTCATGGTGTAAGGCCCCTGAACTCTTTGGCATTGTGCTTCAAGGTTTGAGTCTGAGGTAATTAGTGGTCTGTGTTCATAACGCGAGGTTTATGAACTTATTTAGAGCCCTTTTAAAGATTTGAGTCTGAGATATTCAGGGACGGTGTTCAGGGTGTTAATCTCTGAAATTTTAGTGGGTCTGTATCCCAGGTTTGAGGCTGAGGTATTTGTTGAGTCTGCTTTCAGGATATTAGGTCTCTGAAATCTTTGAGAGTCTGTGTTCCAAAATTTTAGTCTGAGGTATTCAGGGGTCTACATTCAGGTTAGAAGCTCTCTGAAATCTGTGGGGATCTGAATCTCAAGGTTTGTCTCTGAGATATTTAGGTGTCTGTTCAAGGTGTGAGGTCTCTGAATTCTTTGAACATCTTTGTGATGTCCCAAGGTTTTAATTCTGTGTAACTCAGGGTCTGAGTTAATGGTTTGTGGAATCTGAACTCTTTGAAGGTCTGTCACAAGGTGTGAGTCTGAGATATCTGCTGATGTGTTTTCAGTGCATAAAGTCTCTGAACTCTCTCAGAAGCTATGTAAAAAGATTTGATTCTGAGGTTTTGGGGGGTCTGTGTTGGTGTGAGGTCTCTTAACTCTTTGGGGGCTCTGTTTTCCAACGATTTCCTGATTCTGAGGTAATCACGGGTCTGTTTTTAGGGAATGAGGTTTCTGAACTCATTTAGAGCACTTTCCAAGGTTTGCATATAAGGCATTTTAAGACTCTGTTCAGGGTGAAATCTCTGAACATTTAGAAGGTTTATACCCCAAGATTTGAGTCTGAGGTGTTTGGGGTTTGTATTCAGGTTGTGTGGTCTCTGAAGTCTTTGAGATTCTGTGTTCTAAGATTTGGGTACGAGGTACTTGAGTGTCTGTATTTAGTGTGCAAGGTATCTCAACTCTTTCATGATCTTTGTTCCAAGTTTGGGTCTAAGATCTTTGGAGTCTTAAGTTTAGTGTGTGAGGTATATTTGAGTGTCTGTGTCCCAGATTTTTAATCTGAGATATTTGGGGAGTTCATGTCAGAGTATGAGGCCTCCGAACTCATTGAGTGTCTATGTTTTAAGGTAGACTTTGCTATTTGTTGGTTTGTGTTCAAAGTGTGATGTCTTTGAAATCTTTAAGTGCCTTTATTCCAAGGTTAAGTGTGAGGTTTTGGGGTAGTGTTCAGGGTATGAGGTCTTTGAATTATTTGGGGTTCTGTATTCCAAGATTTAAATCTGAGGTGACTGAATGAAGTACCATTTCCTATTGATAGGTCCTATAAATGAATAGCCGAGTGGTAGAGGGGATTTTTAAAAATCATAAAAATCATCATTTCCAAAATGATGTCTGTAAATTTAAATGCCCTAAATAAATCTTGCTTTTGCTTGCTATAGATTCCATTATATTTTCAGAGGGAAAAGAAATGTTTGTCCTGAAGATAGCATAATGGTTGTTTTTAAAATGCAGCACATAATTGACAGGAAAAGTATTTCTCAGAAAAATATATTGTTTATAGTAATACAGGTATGTCCTCCATCAGCAGTTGTTTTAGGGGAAGAACTCTTGTGTACATCATATTTTTCTAAATCAAATAATATTCCAATTCCAAGCGCATTAAAAATCAGGACTATGTTTAAAGAACACCTCAAATGCCACACCCTGTACAAAACTCCCTTAGTCTTGTAGATGCTAAAATGTTACCTAAAACCTTTCTGGAAATCCAGTCCACTCACCACACTTACCTCTTATTCACCCATCTTCACTCCTATGGCATTATTATAACATGAATTTTTTTGTGAGATTTAGTTTCACACTATCTGTTGTGCCTCTTCCTACTGAGGGCAAAGACTATCTCTTCTTCACTCAGTATCTCTGTTCCCTACCACAATGCCTGACCCACAGTGGGTGATAGATATTACTGCCATTATGTTTTTATCCATTATTTAATTAATTAATTAATTAAAATTAATTTATTTGTTTATTATTTTTTGGAGACGGAGTCTCGCTCTGTCTCTCAGGCTGGAATGCAGTGGCATGATCCTCAGCTCACTGCAACCTCTGCCTCCCAGGTTCAAGCAATTCTCCTGCCTCAGCCTCCCGAGTAGCTGGAACTACATGCGCATGCCACCATGCCTGACTAATTTTTTATATTTTAGTAGAGACAGGTTTTCACCGTGTTGCCCAGGCTGGTCTCGAAATCCTGAGCTCAGGCAATCCGCCCACCTCCACCTCTCAAAGTGCTAGGATTACAGGCGTGAGCTACCGTGCCCGGACCCATTACTTTAATAAGACATCATGCCTTTCAACACTGACAGTGTTGAACTGCTTTCAAGTGTTCCTATAAGGACCCGTGGTGGACATTAATTAACTACCCAGATCCCCCTCCAATGAAGGGCTTATTACCTCAGTTGCTGGGTGTGCTATTATCAGACAGCTGTCAGCCCCTTCAAGGACTGTCTCAACTGTAGGCAGATGCCTCACTAAAGATCACACTCCTTCCCTGGGTAGCTCCCATTTAATGACTGATCAACATAGGGGTATAAAGGCACAGTCATCTAGACCCAACTCAGAATAACTGATGGGCCATTCAAGAGCTTCCCGAGGAGGTGACCATACAGAAATTTAGTCTGAATCAAACTTTGACTTCTTTCCCCACTTGACATATCTGTGTTGTCAAATTTGTTGGCTGAAAGTTGTTTACTATTTTTTTATTATCCTTTGAATGTCTGCAGGGTCCCTGGTGAAAATCTCATGTATGTTCCTAATATTAGTGATTTGTTTCCTCTCTTTAGTTTTCTTCTTTAGTTTATTTAGAGGTTTGTCATGTTTGTTGATCTTTTCAAAGATCTGCTTTGGATTTGTTAATTTTCTCTATTATCTGTTTCCTATAATGTTGAGTCCTATTATTATCATTATTTTTCCTTCCTTCTTGTTACCAAGGGTTAACTTTGTACTTTTTTGTTTAGCTTCTTAAGGGGAAACCTTAGATAATTGATTTTATGTACTTCTTTTCTAATATTATCATTTAAAGCTATAAATTTCCCTCTAAGCATCTCTGTAGTTCAATCCCCTGAATTTTGATCTGTTCTATATCATTCAGCTCAAAATATTTTCTAATTTCCCTTGTGATTTCATTTTTGACCCATGAATCATTTAAAAGTATGTTAATTTTCAGATATTTGGAGATTTCCAATATATCATATTATAATTGATTTCTAATCTAATAACCATAGAATGTACTCTGTATGACCTTGACCCTTTAAAATTTATTGAGGTATATATATATATTTATTATTATACTTTAGGTTTTAGGGTACATGTGCACAATGTGCAGGTTTGTTACATATGTATCCACGTGCCATGTTGGTTTGCTGCACCCATTAACTCATCATTTAACATTAGGTATATCTCCTAATGCTGTCCCTCCCCCTTCCCCCCAACCCACAACAGTCCCCAGAGTGTGATGTTCCCCTTCCTGTGTCCATGTATTCTTATTGTTCAATTCCCACCTGTGAGTGAGAACATGCAGTGTTTGGTTTTTTGTCCTTGCAATAGTTTACTGAGAATGATGTTTTCCAGTTTCATCCACGTCCCTACAGAGGATGTGAACTCATCATTTTTTATGGCTGCATAGTATTCCATGGTGTATATGTGCCACATTTTCTTAATCCAGTCTATCATTGTTGGACATTTGGGTTGGTTCCAAGTCTTTGCTATTGTGAATAGTGCCGCAGTAAACATACGTGTGCATGTGTCTTTATAGAAGCATGATTTATAGTCCTTTGGGTATATACCCAGTAATGGGATGGCTGGGTCAAATGGTATTTCTAGTTCTAGATCCCTGAGGAATCGCCACACTGACTTCCACAATGGTTGAATTAGTTTCCAGTCCCACCAACAGTGTAAAAGTGTTCCTATTTCTCCACATCCTCTCCAGCACCTGTTGTTTCCTGACTTTTTAATGATGGCCATTCTAACTGGTGTGAGATGGTATCTCATTGTGGTTTTGATTTGCATTTCTCTGATGGCCAGTGATGATGAGCATTTTTTCATGTGTATTTTGGCTGCATAAATGTCTTCTTTTGAGAAATGTCTGTTCATGTCCTTCGCCCACTTTTTGATGGGGTTGTTTTTTCTTGTAAATTTGTTTGAGTTCATTGTAGATTCCGGATATTAGCCCTTTGTCAGATGAGTAGGTTGCAAAAATTTTCTCCCATTTTGTAGGTTGCCTGTTCACTCTGATGAATATTGAGGTATATTTTAAGGTTCAGCCTCTGATCTATTGTGGTGAAATGTATCATGTGCTCTTGAAAAGACTTTATATTCTGTAATTGTTGCATGAAGTATTCTATCGATGTCAATTAGGTCAAGGTGCTTGATAGTGATCTTCAAACCTTCTGTGTCTTCTACAATTTTTTTGGTCTCGTTATTCTATCAAGTAAGAAGGGTTGTTAAAATCTCCTATTACACTTCTGTCTATTTTTACTTTATGTGCATTGAGACTCTATCATTAGGTATATACCATTTATAATTGTTACATATTTCCAAGGAACTGTCATCTTTATGATTATGACATTTCCCTTTCATTTGTGATAATATTGTCTTTAGGTCTATTTTGTCTGATTTATAAAATCCACTCCAGTCTTCTCATATTTTTTCCTGTGTATAGTATAACTTTTCTATCCATTTACTTTTGAAACTCTCTGTCTCTTTATATTTAAAGTATGTCTTTTATGTGTAGTATTTAGTAGGGCCTGGCTTTTTATTTACTCTATGTATCTCTGCATTTTAATTGAATTGTTTATACTATTAACATTTAATGTAATAGTTGGCAGGGTTGTATTTTGGTTCTGAGGTTATTGGGAAGGGACTTGTTCTGTTTATTCCTTCTGTCTTTTATTTGCTTATTTATCTGTTCTTTTTCCCCATTTTCTGCCTTCTTTTGAATTATTTGAATATATTTAGTCTTCATTTTAATTTATCTGTTGTCTTTTTTGTCTCATTATTAGAATTATAATATACACCTCTAACCTTTCACAGTGTCTAGTTTGAATTTATATCATACCACTTGATGTACTTGCTTTGAGTTTAATTTGCTATTATTTTTCTAGTTTGTTAAGATGAAAGCTAAGGTCATTGCTTTGCAAACTTTCTTCTTTTTTCCTTTTTTTGTTTGTTTTCTTTTCCATTTCTTAATTGACAAATAACATTTATATATTTATGGTATACAACATAATGTTTTGATAACTGTATACATTACAGAATAGCTAAATCAAGATAATTAATACATCTATTACCTCACATACTTATCTATCTTTTTGATGAGAATATTTAAAATCTACTCCCTTAGAAATTTTCAAATATACAATATATTGTTATTAACTATAGTCTACAACTTTCTTAGCTATGAATTTCTTCTTTTCTAATATGGGAGTTTGATGTAATAAATATTCCTCCAAGTATGCCTTTAATGGCATCCCACAAATCTTGATATACAGTACTTCTATTTCCATTTAGCTCAAATACTTTTTAATTTCCCTTTGATCCATGGGTTACATAGAGTTATTTAGTTTCAAAACGTTTGGAGATTTTCCAGAGATCTTTATGTTATTGATCTCTAATTTCACTGGAGTCAGAAAATAGACTTTGCATGACTTGAATCATTTTAAACTTATTGAAATCTATTATATAGCTCAGAATATCTTGGTGCATGTTCCATAGGCACTTGAAATGAGAATTCATTCTGCATTTGTTGTGTGATGTGTTCTATAAATACCAATAGGTCAACTTGATTAAGAGTCTTCTTCAAATCTTCTATATGCTCACTGATTTTCTGTCTGCTTGTTCTATCAATTATTGAAAGAGGTACTGAAACCTCTAACTGAAATTGGAGACTACCTATTTATGCATGTAGTTCTGCTAGTCTGGGGAAAGGTGATTCTGGCTCCTATTACTCCATCTTGGCCAGAAGCAGAAGCCTACCACTTCATGTGAAATGTAGGAACATTGCAAACATATAATTCCCTTTATTCCACTCCCAGTGACCTGTATGTTACAGTGGTCAGATATATTACATCTACATCTATGAAAACCTTCATCAGACAATATTATAATTTTTTGTTTAAACAAACATATGTATTTTAGAAAACTTCAGAGGGAAAATTATATTTACCTAGTTATTTACTATTTCTGTTGCTCTTCTGTCATTACCAACTATCTTCATTTCCTTCTTATATCATTTCCCTTCAGCTTGAAGAATTTCCTTTAGTATTTCTTAATAGACCAGGACTGTTGTTTCTTTCATCTGAGTATGTCTTTATTTTACCTTCATTCCTGAATAATATTTTCACTTGAAATAGATCTCTGGTTTGACCATTCTTTTCTTTCAGGACTTCAAAGATGGCATTCCACTATCTTCTGGCTTTCATGATTTCTGATAAGAAATCTGCAGCCATTTGAATTGTACCTTTCTATGTAATGTGCCATTTTCTCTGGCTACTTTCCAGACAGGTTTTCTTCATCTTTGCTTTTCAGCACTTTGATTATGATGTGTCTGAGTGTGTGGTGGTCTTTTACCAAATTTGGGGAATTTTCAGCCATCATATCTTTAAATGTCTTTTATATTACTATCTCTTTTTTCTCTCCTTCTGGAACTCCAATTACACTAATGTGAAAATTTTTGATATTGTCCTATTGGTTTCTGAGGATCTGTCCATTTAAAAACTAATGTCTCTGATCTAAAAATTATATAATTTCTATTGATCTAGGTTCAAGTTCATTGACTCTTTCCTCTATTTTCTCCATTCTTCTTCTTCTTTTATTTTTATTTTATTTTATTTTATTTTATTTTTGACAAAGTCTTGCCCTGTCACCAGGCTGGAGTGCAATGGCATAATCTCAGCTCACTGCAACCTCCACCTCCCAGGTTCAAGCGATTCTCCTGCCTCAGCCTTCCAGGTAGCTGGGATTACAGGCACATGCCACCACACCCAGCTAATTTTTTGTATCTTTGGTAGAGAGGGGGTTTCACCATGTTGGCCAGGCTGGTCTCAAATTCCTGACCTCATGATCCACCCACCTTGGCCTCCCAAACTGCTGGGATTACAGGTGTGAGCCACCATGCCTGGGTTCCATTATTCTATTTTAACCTATACAGTGAAATTTTTGAGATATTTTATTTTTCAGTGCTAACATTTTCATGTAATTCTTCATTAAAATTTCTATTTCTCTGTTGAGAATTCCTATGCTTTCATTAAATTCAAGCATATTTTCCTTTACTTCATGGAACACAGTTAAAATAGCTACTTTCAAGTCTTTGTCTGAAATTTCCAACAACTAGATCACCTTGGGGATGGCATTAGTCTTTTCCCTTGAGAACTGGAAGAATTTTGCTGTATTTTTTTCCAAGTAATTTTGTAATTTTTTGTTTTTTATTATTGTTACTATTTTATTTTATATATGTATAGTATGCAATATGATGTTTTGATGTGCTTTTACATAGTAAAATGGTTACTATAGTCAAGCAAATTTTAATTTGTGCCTTGGACATTATATATAGTATGTTCTTCTGTAGATTCTGGGTCCTTTGAAGAATGTTGATATTTTAGTTTTAGCAGGAAATCAACCCAGTTAGAGTCATAACTGAACTTCTATCTCTTCCCATATGAGTGGTGGTTCTAATCTCAGTTCAACTCTCTAAGCTTTTGCTACTTTGGTTTGTGTCTGTTCTGTACATGTATAGTTCAGATGTTAGTCTTAAACTAGAGAGGGCAGTTCAAATCACAGCTCAGTTCCCTCAGTCTTTGCTACACTGGTCTTGGTCTGTTCTACACACGCATAGCTCAGGGACTAGGCTAAGACTTGTGCAGGATTCATATGGATCCCTATTCCTGTTTCCTCTGGCCAAAGGATAATGTTTCTCTCAGAGTATTAGCCACCTGCACTACCTGGACTGGGATCAATATCGTGAAAAAAAATAAAGACATCCAGTAATCTAATCCCAATAGCTTCTGTAAATTTTGCCTTACCTCCACAATCCAACTGTTTTAGCTTACTTTTCAGAATCCTCAAGTAATTGCTTTTGTATTTTGTCCAGAGTTTTGAGTTGTAGTCAACCAGAGAGATGGGCTATAATGGACTTCTGCTGCAATAGTAAACCAGATCTCCCCAAGTTAATTGTTTTTAGAAACGGAAGTTTGAACCAAGTTTTTTGCCAGAACTTTGACAAATTCGATTTGTCAATTGTAATCATTTCACTTTAAAAGGACATTAAAATAGTCATATTTAACCCAGATTTTACAAATGCATCCAGCCCTCACCTCCAATTTAACATAAACACTTCCATACAGGGACTTTGCACTGGTGGAACAAGGTTAAGATATTGGCACCGACTCTAAAGATGACAAAGTATAGTGGGGGACCCTAAAAAGCTCTCAGACAACTTACAACCAAGTAAAATAAAAGGTAATACAGAGAGTAACCCAGAGGAGTAGGGGAGTGGAAGGGTACAGACAACACACTGCATCAAAAACCTTATCCTTTGTAAGATCCTGAATACTCCCTTTCTATACCTCAGAATAGGAGCTAGCACCATCTGTGACTTGCATTAAGCCCTCATCATCCTCTTCACATGGAGTCACAGTCATCATCACCTTCACGTTTTCTTTTCATTGCATTTGTGGACTCAGTGGCTTCAACTAACTTGTGATGGAATCACACAGCAGGTGATAACAGTGTTTCCGGCCAAGTTATCAAAGGACGAAACATAACACCTTGTCCTGAAGGTAGGATAGGATCTGCTCACTGGAAATTCATAGATCAATTAGGTACCACAAAGTTCCTCCATCCTGCCTTCCTCATACCAAAGCTGATTGCCTGACCCTGGGTACAATCCCACAGCCTAGATACAGAGAGGAGGGATGGTAAAAAGAAATAGCACTAGAGTACACTGAGCATATGGCCACAGCAAACCAAAAACAGGTGTTTTCAGGAGGCTGGGTAGAAGCAGCTTGGAGGAGGAGATGGAGACTTAAGACACTCAAGACAGAATAACCTTTGTGTCCATCAAGGGCTGTCGTAGATCCACTGCCAAGGTGAAGTGGCCCTTGTATGTCTTCGCAAGCATCAAACCCAACACACACAATAATTTATCTTGAAATGGGTGGCCCCTACTCATTGGAACTTCCCAAAGTGGGCTGTTCCATCACCGCTCCTGGGAGAGGCCTGTTCCATCCCTCACTCCTCATCCCCCTCCCCGCCTACTCGCTGCCCACCTTTATGCACTCTAGAGATGAACCCCTGGAGGGGCTGAAGCTGAAGGACTAGATTCAGACCCCAAAGAGTTCATAGACCTGACATCCCGGGACAAAAAACCTGAAGCAGCGGAGAGACTTCACACTGTGGAAAGAGACCCCCATAGGCCTCACACTATGGATACAGATCTACAAGTAACACAGAGCCCAAATCCTAGAAGGACACAGACCCCTACACAGCTCATAGACTTCACACCCAGAACAGACAGTTCCAAACAGCAGAGAGTCTTCACACTCTGGCACAGATCCTCCAACAGCTTGTTAACACACCCTGGGTTGCACATACTCAGCTAGATCAGAGACCTCACATCAGGGAAAAACACACCCTTAGAGTTAAGCCACTTTACACTGAGGATTTAGACCCCTGAATATCCATAGACTTCACTACCTTGGGAATGGATGTCCAAAGAGTTGAGTGACCTCCAAGCCTAGGCAAAGACCCTTAACTAGGTCAGAGACTTAAAACCCTGGACACAGAGCCCCAAAGACCTTAGAGAGCCCACACCTTGGACCACTTCTTCCAAGCAACTCAGACAACTCACACTCTTGACAGACATGTGAACATCTCAGAGAGCTCATATCCTGTAAACAGAACACCAAAGAACTCAAAAACCTCATGCCCTTGGAACAGACCTCCAAAAGTCTCACAAGACTCACATGCTAAACAGACTCACCGAAAGTTCAGATACCTCACATTCTGGGGCACAGAACCCTTCCTCAAAGAGCCATAGAAAACATGTACTGGAAAATAGACCATCAAACACTTCGAAAGCTGACAATATACCCTTATAGCTTTGATTCCCAAACCCTCTACAGTGTAGAGTCTACACAATCCCTGCAAAGAGCTCAAGGAATGCACACCCTGAACACAGACCTTCTAGAAGCCACAGAACTCATACCATAGGAACAAGACCACCAAACAGTAAGTAGATCTTACATCCTAGACCACAGAGTTATATAAGGCACAAAAAACTCACGCCCTGAGAGAAAGGCCCCCAAGGAGCTCAAGACCTCACCCACAGTCAGACCATAGATTCGGACAACTAAAGAATTCAGAGACATCACAACCCGCACACAAACTCCCAAACAGTTCAGCATCCTTACACTTTGGGACAAGGGGTGTTCTGAGACCTCACACCAAGAATCCAGAGCCAGAAGACCTCAGACACCTCAAAATTTGGGACACAGATCCCCACAGAGCTTACGGATATCACAGCCTGCACACAAGCCTCCAAAAAGCTGAAAGATCTCACACTAGGAAAGAAACAAACAGTTCAGAGATCTAATATCCAGTGCAAAGACCTAAAAACAGATTTACAGACCTCTGAACCTGAACACAGATCCCCTTACAGGTGAAAGACCTTGAACATTGGGAAACAGACCCACAATTAACTTAGAAACCTCACACCTTGGACCACTTTGTCAAAGTCATGTTCAGAGGACCCCCCTCAAAAACCTCAAAAACAGCTTAAAACCTCACCTTCTGGGACACACACACCAAAAGAGATCATGGACTTTACACCCTGGGCACAGACCCCCATTCTGTCCAGAGACCGTCAAAAGTCCCGATAGTTCATTCTCTGAACAATGAACTCCAAAGCTGAATGGTCTTCTACCTGGCACACAGACACACAATTAGCCAAAGACCTCATAAACTGAACACAGACCCATAAGCAGAACAAATACCTCATAACCTGGCCAAAGAATCCCAAAATCTAAGAGACCTCTCACTGTGAAACACAGTGTTCCAAAGAGTTTAAAAACTTCAAAGCCAGGAACACAGACTCAAAAAAATATTCGGAGACCTCACACTTTAAACACAGATCCTAAAATAGCTCCAAGAACTCATACCTTAGGGAGTCCACAACAGTGCCCAGTTCACACACCCTGGAACCAGACCCACAAACAGGAACACTTCATCAGCACTGGTTTAGAGAGCCCCAAAGAGCTCAGAAACTTCACACCCTGTAACTGATCAAACAGTATAAAGACTTCACTCTCTGCATGAAGACACCAAAAGAACTCAGCAACCTCTCACACTAAACACAAATTCACAGACACCTCAGAGACCTCTGCACAAATCACAGACCTCACACCCTGAACACAAAGCCCTAAACAGTTCAGCATCCTTACACCCTGGAACAAGGACACACGCCCCTCTCACCCCAGTTATCAGGGACCAAACATGGGAACATAGGCCCTAATACTCAGACTGAAATCTTGAAACACTGCTTTTTTTTTTTTTTTTTTTTTTTTTTGAGACGGAGTCTCACTCTGTCACCCAGGCTGGAGTGCAGCGATGTGATCTTGGCTCACTGCAGCCTCTGCCTCCTGGATTCAAGTGATTCTCCTGCCTCAGCCTCCCGAGTAGCTGGGACTACAGGTGGGTGTCACCACGCCCAGCTAATTTTTTTTTTTTTTTGTATTTTTAGTAGAGACAAGGTTTCACTATGTTGGCCAGGCTGGTCTCGAACTCCTGACCTCATGATCTGCCCGCCTCAGCCCCCTAAAGTGCTGGGATTACAGGCATGAGCCACCGTGCCTGGCCGAAACACTGCTCTTGAAGAATTAAGAGATTCTCAGCTTTAGAACATAGACCCTCAGTGAGTTAAGAGACTTCACACCCTGAACACAGACTCTGAACGAGTTCAGAGAAGACGTACTCTGTATACTGGTCCTAAAAACGATAGACTCGAACTGTGGGAAACAGACCCTCAAAGTCTTCGGAGATCTCATGCCCTGACCAAAGACCTCCAAATACCTCAAACTGAACATTTAGACTACAGACCCTCAAAGAGTTCGGAGAACTCACACCATGAATGCAGTCCCCTAAACACTTCAAACTCAAACTTTGGAACACACACCTTGTTGAGTTCAGAGACCTCATGCCCTGAATACAGGCCTCAAAACACCTAAAACTCAGACCTTGGAGCACAGACACCAAAAAGCTTAGAAATTTCACAGACTGAAAACAGACCACCCCGACCCCACCAGGAAACTCATATTCAAAACTTGAAACAAAGGCGCTCAAACAATTCAGAGACCTCACACTTTCAACACAGACAACCAAACACTTCCAACTCAAAACCTTGGAATACAGGCCCTCAAAGACTTCAAGATTCACCCCATGAACAGAGACACACAAATACCTTAGATTTGGGACTCAGACCCTCAAAGAATTCACAGACCTCACACCCTGAGCACAGACCCACAAATTAAAATTACTCAAATATTGAGATGCAGACCCTCCAAAAGTTCACAGACATTAAACTTTGAACATAGAGCCCAAGTACATCACACTCAAACCTTGGGACACACCTTCAAAGAGTTCAGAAGCTTCACACTCTGAACATATATCCCCAGATACTTCGGACTCAAACATTAACTGAGATTCCCCAGAGTTCGGAGACATAACATTCTGAAAAAAGATCCAAAAAGTGTTCAGAATCCTCACACTTTAAACACAGATCCTAAAATAGCTCCAAGAACTCATACCTTAGAGAGTCCACAACAGTGCCCAGTCCACACACCCTGGAACCAGACCCACAAACAGGAACATGTCATCGACACTGGTTTAGAGAATCCCAAACAGCTTAGAAACTTCGCACCCTGGGACTGGGGTTCAGAGACTCTGAATACAGGTCTCAAAACACCTAAAACTCAAACCTAAACAGCACAAACATATACCATGGGACACAAAGGCTCAATAATAAAGAAACCTCATACCCTGAATGAAAATCCCCAAATATATCAGACTTAAACGTCAAAGTACAACCCCTCAAAGATTTTAAAGGCCTCGCAAACTGAATACAGACACCCCCCTGCCCCGGCCACCAAGTACCTAGATTCAACCTTGGAACACAAACCCTCAATGCATGCAGAGACCTCACACCCTAAGCACAGACCACAAATACCACTGACCCAAAAGTGGGAAAGAGACCTTTTAAAAAACACAGACTTCACACCCTGAATTCAGACAACACATAATTTATGCTAAAACTCTGGAACAAAGACCTATAAAAATTCAGAGACCCTTAACATTCTGAAACTGACCCCCACAAACTTCAGACTCAAACACTGGAACACAGAATCTGAATGAATTTAAACAAAACACATCCTGAATATGAACACCCAAATATTTTAGACACAAAAATTGGAACAGATACCAATTGGTACAACTTGAGACTCAGACTCTCAAAGAGATCAGGGACCTCAAATCTTAAACAAAGGCCCCCAAAATACCTTAGACTCAATTCTTGGGACACAAACTACCAAAGAGTTCAGAGACCTTAAACCCTGAACACAGACCTCCAAATACCTCAGACTAAGACATTAAGATACAGACTCTCTAGAAAAGTCAGAGGCCTTACACCTTAAACATTGACCAAAAAATTGATACAAAAAGCCTTGATCACACCTAAAAGTTCAAGGACCTCACACCCAAGTACACATCCCAAATATGTCAGAGTCAAAGCTTAAAACACAGACCCTCAGTAGTTTAGTGAACTCATGAGCAGACACAGAAATTCCTCAGATTCATACGTTGGCACTCAGACTTTCAAAACTCAAACTCTGAACACAGGTCACCAAATAGCTCTGACTCATATCTTGGACACAAAACGCCAGTGAGCTCAGACACCTCACAACCTGAACATGGGCCCATATACCTCAGACTCAAATATTGAGACACTGGCCCTCTAAAAAGTTCACAGATCTCAAACTCTGAACACAGACCCAAATAATTCAGACTCAAACCTTGAAACAGACCCTCAAAGGGTAAAGAGACCTCATGCCAAGTACAGAGACTCCCCTTTACCTTGGTCTTAGGTGTTGAGACACAGACCTTCAGATAATTCAAATGTCAAACACCGTGAAAATACACCACAAAAATCACTGACCGAAGCCTGAAACAGAGACCCTTAAAAATTACGGACTTCACACCCTAAAATTAGACCCCCAAATAATTGACCCTAAAAATTGGGGTTAAAGCTCCTCTAAAAATTGAGAGACCTCACACCCTGAACACTGATGCTCAGATTTAAACCCTGTGACACAACAGTCAATGAGTTCAAATACAACACACTTTGAACATGGACCCCTACATACTTCAGACACAAAAATGGGAACAGAGGCCCTCAGATACATACCTTGGGACTCAGACCTTCAAAGAGATCAGAGACCTCAAACCCTAAACACAGACCCTGAAACACCTCCAACTCAATCTTGGGACACAAACTGCCAAAGCATTCAAAGATGGCAAGCCCTGAACACAGACCTCCAAACACCTCAGACTAAAACATTAAGATATAGACTCTCTAGAAAGTTCAGAGACCTCACACCCTGAACAGCGACCCAAAAATTAGCACACAAAGCCTCCATCACACTCTAAAAGTCTACAGGCCTCACACCCTGAGCAATGATCCCCAGATAGCTCAGGTTGAAAGTTCAGGACACAGACCTTCAAAGAGTTCAAGGACCGCACTCCCTGAATACAGATTCCCAGACCTCAGACTCAGGCATCAAAACCCAGATTCCTCAGCGTTCCAAGTCCTAACACTATGAAAAGACCCTCAAATACTATAGACTGATACCCTGGGACACAGATCTCCAATAGTTCAGAAACTGTATGCCCTGAATATAGATCCCCAAATATGTCAGACCCAAACATTCAAATATGAACCCTCAAAGATATGAGAAAACAGTCTGACCATTGACCTCCCAACACCTCAGACTTAAACCTTGTAACTCATACTCTCAAAGAATTCAGAGTCCTTGCACTCTGAATATGAACCTGCAAATACCTCAGACTCAAATATTAAGACACAGACATAATAAAAATTCAGAGACCTGACACCCTAAATATTGACCCCAAAACACATTGGTTTCAAGCCATGGGGGACAGACTTCAATGAGTACATAGGCCACACCACCCTGCACACACGTTCTTATATCTCAAACTCAAACGTTAAAATCAAAATCCTCCAAGAATTCAGAGAACTAACATACCAAACACAGACCCCTAAATACTCCAAACTCATCCTTTGGGACACAGATCTTCAATAGTTCAGAGCATCCTCAGTGCCTCAGACTCAAACATCAGACCCTCATAAATTTGGGAGGCCTCTTGACCAGAATACTGACCCCCAAGTCCTCAGACTCAAACCTTGAAAAAATAGACGCTCAAGGAGTTCAGAGACATCATACCCTGAACAAAGACCACAAATACCACCAACCCAAACTTGGGACAGACACCCTTTAAAAAATCACTCAGCTCAAACTCCAACTCAGACCTTAAGTAATTCACACTAAAGCTTTAGAACAAAGACCCTCTAAAATTCAGAGACCTTACACCCTGAACATTCACCTCAGATCTCTCATGATATGGTTTGGTTCTGTGTCCCCACCCAAATCTCATCTTTTAGCTCCTATAATTCCAACATGTTGTGAGAGGAACCCGGTGGGAGATGGTTGAATCACGGGGTCGGGTCTTTCCCTTGCTGTTCTTGTGACGGTGAGTGAGTCTCACAAGATCTGATGGTTTTAAAAATAGGAGTTTCCCTGCACAAGCTCTCCTTCTTTGCCTGCCGCCATTCATGTAAGATGTGACTTGCTCCTCCTTGACTTCCACCATGATTGTGAGGCCTCCACAGCCATGTGGAACTGTAAGTCTATTAAACTTCTTTTTCTTCCTAGTCTCAGGTATGTCTTTATCAGCAGTGTGAAAACGGACAAATACACCTCAGATTTAATGCCTTCAAACATAACACACCTTAAGCATGGACTCCCAGACACTTTGAGCTGAAAAATTGGAACAAAGACCCTCAAATAATAGAGACCCCAAATCCTGAACACAGATCCCCAGAAATATCAGACTCAAATCTTGGGACAGAGACTTTAAAAATTCAGAGACCTCAAAAATTCAGAGACTTCCTGCCCTGAATACAGACTCCAAATAGCTCACAATAAAAGCTTGGTACATAGACACTCTAAAAGTTCAGAGATCTCACACCCTGACTTCAGACCCCCAAATACCTCAGAACCAAGTATTTGGATACAGAAACTCCAAAAGTTCGGATACCTCATACCCTGTACACTGCTACTAAATGACTGACTCATAAAATCTTGGTAATTTCCTAAAGTTCCAGAGACCTCACACTTGAATATGACCCTCCAAATATGTCAGACTTAAACATTAAAACACAGACCTTCAATGTTTTCAGAGATATCACACCATTAGATATTGACCCCCGAATACCTGATTCCAACATTGGGACACAGATCCTCAGAGAGTTTAGAGACCTCACACCGTGAACACAGTCCTCCAAAAACTTAAACAAAAAAAAATTGAGACATACACCCTCAAAGAGTTCAGAGACTTTATATCCTGAACAGAGACACCCACATATCTCAGACTCAAACCTTGGATTGCAAACTCTCAATGATTCTTGAGAACTTACAACCTGATCAAAGATCCCAAAATGCCTTAAACTGAAACCTTGCAACACAGACCTTCCATGAGTTCAGACCTGACACTCTGAACATAAACCTCCAAATGCTTCAAACTCAAAACTTGGAATACAGACCCTTAAAGATCATGTATCTCACACTCTGAATTCAGGCCCCGAATACCTTAACCCAAACTTAGAACTCTACTGGACACATGTCCAAACATCTGAGAGTCTATCTTTGGGACATACACCTTCTAAAAATTCAAGGACTTCACATCTTAGGCAGAGGCCCAAATAATTCACACTAAAACCTTAGGACAAAGACCCTTTAAAAGCTCAGAGACCACACAGCCTGAAAACAGGCCCTCAAATACCTCCAATCCAAACCTTGTCAGCAACCCTCTATAAGTTCAGAGACTTCACCCTCTGAAAAAGACACCCAGCTTTCCCATATTCAAACCCCAAGAAATACACTCAGAGATTTCAGAAACCACACACCCTGAACACTTACCTCAGACCTTAGGCCACAGATCATTCGAGCACTTAAAACCCCAAATCCTGAACTCGGACCCGAAATCAACAGACTGAAACCTTGGGAAAAATGTCTTCAAAGATTTCAGCGGCCTCATACCCTAAACACAGACTGAAAGTACTTCGGACTTACACCTTGGAACCCATACCCTTAATTAGTTCAGAGACCTCACACCTGGAATACAAAACCCCAAATACCACAGATTCAAACAACTTGAAATATAGACCCTCAGAAAGTTTAGAGACTTCATAGCCCTGACACAGACTTCAGACTCATACCTTGGAACACAGAACTCCAAAGAGTTCAGAGACCTCATCCCTGAGCACCAACCCCCACACAACAGACAGACATTAAATATGAAACAATCAACTTAGAGACCTCACACTCTGATATGAGGACCCTCAAACTGCTGAAACAATTCACACCTTGGACAGGGACCCCCAAACTGCTCAGAGATCTTATACTCTGGACAAAGATGGCCACACAACTGAGAGATCTTATATCATAAACAGAGACTTCCAAATGGCTCAGGAGATTGACTTTCTCAAGCACAGGTACTCAAAGTGTGCAGAAACATCACGTTCTGAATGCAGACTCCCCAGACACCTCAGAGACCTGACAGCCTGAGAACAGACACAGGAACAGCTCAGAGACCTGCAGACAGACACATCTTAGACACAGACCCAAAACTATATACATCAAGAACGCAAATTCCCAAACAGCCAGAGACCTCACACCCTGCAAAAGAGCCAACCAGTTCAGGACCCTCATAAAACAAAGAGTCCAAATAGCTAATAGATCTTACACGTTGGCACAGACCCCTAAACAGCTCAGAGAAGTCACACTCTGAGTTCAGAAACCCCAGAGCCCAGAGACCTCAAATTCTGCACAGATCACACCAAATAGCTGGGAAACCTCAAATCCAGCATACAGACCCCTAAATATACAGACACCTCATGATGTGAACACAGACCTACCACGAGCCCAGAGACACTGTGATACAAACTCCCTGGGAACACAGATCTCACACCCTGGGATGCAGACCCCCAAGCAGTACAGAAATATTACATCCATGGATACAGACGCTCAAAGAACTCAGAGCTTACACACAAGAAAAAAAAAAATCCCAACCTGTTTTAAAATCTCACACCCTGAAAAAGTATCCCCCCAAATCTCAGAGACCTCATCCACTGGATAAAGATAAAATCCCCAAACAACTCAAAGACCTCATATCCTAGACACAGAACCCCCCCACTTCCCCCCGCAAAGAGCTCAGAGACCTCATATTGCAGACAGAGACTCCCATAAAGCTCAAAGCCTTCACACCCTGGACACAGAGCCACAAACAGGTCAGACCTCACATCCTGAGACACAGATCTCCCAATGTACCAGATAATTCATATCCTGGACAAAGATTCCCCAAACAGCTCAGGGACCTCACTCCCTGGGATACAGAGCCCGCCGTAGAATTCAAAGACCTCATACAGGACACAGACCCCATAACGTCTTATACACTACAAACTCTGGATGGAAAAACTTGAGCAGTTCAGAGAGCTTATGTTCTGAAGAAAAACAGCAAAGAACTCAGGGACCTCATGCCCATGACATCTCCCAACTTCCTAGAACAGTGCCCAGCAGAAAACAGGCACTCATTAGGTGTTTGTTGAATGAATGACTTCCTTGATGCAGCAATGACAGTTCTAAGAATGTGTCCTAAAAAAACCCACGTGTGCACAGAGCTGTGTGCACAAGAATGAGAGGATCAACATGTGTTATTAATGTGTAATATTATGACTCTTGTCATTGCTATGCATTGCTATATTTTTCTTTCCTATGGGAGGGGAACCTCATTCCCCTTGGAGTAGGCCCCATCTGTCTTTTCCCTTTTTTTTTTTTTTTACTTTAAGTTCCAGGATACATGTGCAGAACATGCAGGTTTGCTACATAGGTATACGTGTGCCATGGGGTGGTTTGCTGCACTTATCAACCTGTCACCTAGGTTTTAAGCCCCACATACATTAGCTATTTGTCCTGATGCTCTCCCTCCTCTCCCACCGCCACAGGCCCCAGTGTGTGTTGTTCCCCACCCTGTGGCTATGTGTTCTCATTGTTCAACTCCCACTTACAAGTGAGAACATGCGGTGTTTGTTTCTGTTCCTGTGTTACTCTGCTGAGGATGATGGCTTCCAGCTTCATCCATGTCCCTGCAAAGGACATGACCTCATTCTTTTTAGTGGCTGCATAGTATTCCATGGTACCACATTTTCTTTAATACCATTCAGGACATAGGCATGGGCAAATATTTTATGATGAAATTGCCAAAAGCAATTACAACAAAAACTAAAATTGATAAATGGGATCTAATTAAACTAAAGAGCTTCTGCACAGCAAAAAGAAACTATCATCAGATCGAACAGGCAACCTACAGAATAAGAGAAAATTTTTGCAATTTACCCATCTTACAAAGGTCTAATCTCCAGAATTTACAAGAAACTTAAACAAATTTACAAGAAAAAAACAACCCCATCAAAAAGTGAGCAAAGGATATGAACAGACACTTCTCAAAAGAAGACATTTTTGCGGCCAACAAACAAATGAAAAAACGCTCAACATCACTGATCATTAGAAAAATGCAAATCAAAACCACAATGAGATACCATCTCATGCCAGTCAGAATGGCAATTATTAAAAAGTCGAGAAACGGCCAGGTGCAGTGGCTCATGCCTGTAATCCCAGCACTTTGGGAGGCCGAGGTGAGTGGATCACCTGAGGTCAGAAGTTCGAAACCAGCCTGGTCAACATGAGGAAACCCCATCTCCACTAAAAATACAAAAATTAGCCAGGCGTAGTGGCGGGCGCCCATAATCCCAGCTACTCGGGAGGCTGAGGCAGGAGAATCGCTTGAACCCAGGAGGTAGAGGTTGCAGTGAGCCAAGATTACACCACTGCACTCCAGCCTGGGCAACAAGAGCCAAACTCTGTCTCAAAAAAATAAAAATAAATAAATAAATAGTCAAGAAACAACAGCTGTTGGCGAGGCTGTGGAGAAATAGGAATGCTTTTACATTGTTGATAGGAACGTAAATGAGTTCAACCATTGTGGAAGGCGGTGTGGTGATTCCTCAAGGATCTAGAACCAGAAATGCCATTTGACCCAGCAATCCCATTACTGGGTATATACCCAAAGTAATATAAATCATTCTATTATAAAGTTACATGCACACGTATTTTTATTGCAGCACTATTCACAATAGCAAAGGCATGGAACCAACCCAAATGACCATCAATGATAGACTAGGCCCCATCTATCTATCTCTGTTGCCCCAGTGTGGTGTGAGGCTGCAGTGTGAGGACAGGGTATTCACCACAAAGGTCTGGGGAAGAAAGAAGGGATATGCACATCTTCTTCCCTCCCAGGTTCCCATTTAGGTCAGAAACACCCAGTCCTGTAGCCCCTAGAAAATGGTATAGCTGGGATGCTGATGTGGTGGCCTTGTCTCCTCATCAGCCTCAGCGACAGAGGAAACTGAAGAGGGTACAGGTCCCCTGAGGAGGATGTGTTGGGACAGTTTGCCTCTCGAGGGGTCAGGCCAGGAATGGACCAGGCATACATGGAAGCCCACACTCTGCACATTTGCAAAAAGCCAACTGCAAATTTAGAGAGAACAGTCCACACAAACCCACCGTTACTACTGACACCAATTGTAAATGCAGGGGGTTCTCAAAACCACCCTCAGTTTTGATAATTTGCTAAAACGACTTGCAGAACTCACTGAAAGAGGTTATACACATAGTTACATAGTTCATCACAAGGAATGGATACAGGTTAAAATTTAAATAAGCCAAGAGAAGAGACAAACAGGGCAGGGTCCAGGCAGGGGGCAAACACAGACCTTCCAGTTGGCCTCTTCCCACAGAGTTAGAACATTACTCTGTTGGCACTAATATGCATGGAGTGTTGCCAACCAGGGAAGCTCACCTAAGCTTTGGTGTCCAGAGTCTTTATTGGGGCTCCATCATGTAGGGACTGTTACTGCCCACATGGCTGATCTCAGTTTCCAGCCCTCAGGAGGTAAAGCTTCATGACCCAAAGCCCCTATCCTACACACCATTGTTGGTGTGGCTCAGAGTCCCTGCTATACATCACATAGTTACCATCTGGCTGGACCAAGTTCCCTATCCTAAATCACATTATTGGTGTGGCTCAAAGCCCCTACCCTAAATCACATTGCTTCAATCTGGCTGGCCCAGGGCCCCTAAGCGAATAAAGGCACTCCTATCAGGCATGACAGCTCAAGGGCTTACAGATTACCAGCTGGAATCGGAGGGCAAAGGACAGACCTCTCTTTGAATAAGGTTAAATTCTTTACTATGTGACATTATACACACATGGAGGGACATCATGGAGAGTTGTTAATAGTGGAGAATCACTAATATTCATTAATAGTTTACTGAGTGTCACTGATCCAAACACTTTACATTAACTAACTCCTTAAATCCATAAACAACCCTATGAGGGTAGATCTGTTAATATCCCATTTTGAAGACAAGGTTACTGAGGTATAGGGACGTTCATTAAATTCTCCAGATTCCACAGGTGCTTCGTGGGGGAAGCATGAATCACCCACTGCATGTTGTGACCCTGGGGGTCCTGCCCTTAAACAACCTCTATTCCACTTTGGGTAATAGTACCAGGTTTTCAAAAATGGTGCCCACGTGCCCATACTTACACATGATGTCTCCAACATGCACGTTGGACATGCATAGTAGTAATGTATGAATAATAGCAACATGAATAATAGTAATCTCATGGTAGAAACAGCTGTTTAACCTCTTCACTGACAGAACCCAGAGAGCTTCCCTCACCCTCCTCCTCACTGGACACCCCCTTCCCTGACCACCAGGGAAGAACAGCCAAGCCCTTTAAGCACAGCATTCAAGACTCAAGACTGGCCTGGTTTTCTGGTTATTCTGATTACTCTTCTCCTACATTCATTCACTCATTCAGTAAACCAATATTTATTGAGGACCTACTACATGCCAAGCACTGTACTAGGACCTGGGGAGACAGCAATAAACAAAACAGAGTTTCTGCTTCCACAGGGCTTGTATTGTAGAAGAGGGGTCTGCAAAACTTTTTTCTGTGAAGGACCAAATAGCAAATAGTTTAAGCTATGAGGACCACACTGTCTCTTTCACAACTACTCAACTCTGCTGTTGTAGTGTGAAAGCCACCATACACAATACACAAAGGGATGAGTGTGGTTGTATTCTAATAAAACTTTGTTTACACAATCAGACAGTGGGGCCAGGCGTGGTAGCTCACACCTGTAATCCCAGCACTTTGGGAGGCCCAGGCGGGCAGATCACTTGAGGTCAGGAGTTCGAGACCAGCCTGGCCAACATGACGAAACCCTGTCCTTACTAAAAATACAAAAAATAGCTGGGCATGGCAGCACGCGCCTGTAATCCCAGCTACTCAGGTGGCTGAGGCACGAGAATCGCTTGAACCCAGGAGGCAGAGGTTGCAATGAGCCAACATCATGCCACTGCACTCCAGCCTGGGTGACAGAGCGAGACTCCGTCTCGAAAAAACAAAAATAAAAATAAAACAGACAGTGGGCTGTGGTTTGCCAACCTGTTCTAGAAACAGGCATTAAATTAACATATAATAAATATATGCCAGGTGGTGATAAGTTCTATGGAGAGAAATTAAATGGGGTGAGGAGGCAGAGACTGATTGTGATGCTCAACTATTTTCCAAAGGTGTCAGAGAAGACCTCACCATGAAGAAGATATGGAAGAAAGAGACCCAGAGATGAGGGAGTCATCCATGTGGCTATCTGGGGATAGAGTGTCCCAGGCAGGGGAAGCATCCAGGATATAAACCCTAAGGTCAGAGTGTGATTCTCTATCATCATTTCTCTCTGCTCTCTGCTCAAATGACCCCTGGTAGTGAGGCCTTCCCCACTCACCCTAAATATAATCCCTCCACCACCAGAACAATCCCTCCCCTGACCCTGCCTTATTTTTCCGTGTAGCACTTGCTACACTGTGATGTGCTATATATTTACTGATCAACTCTGATGAGGTTAGGGACTTTGTTGGTTTTGTTCTCTGTTGTATCCCTAGCACTTCGGGCAGCACCCGGGCACAGAACAGCTACTCAGAAAATTCCTGTTGAAGGATGGCTGGGAGCCAGAGCTTTACATGCGTATTAGTCCGTTTTCACACTACTATAAAGAACTTCCCTGAGTCTGGGTAATTTATAAAGGAAAGATATTTAATTGACTCACAGTACTGTATTGCTGGGGAGGCCTCAGGAAACTTACCATCATGATGGAAGGGCACCTTCTTCCCAAGGTAGCAGGAGGGAGAAGTGAGAGCACAGGAAAAAAACTGCCACTTTTAAAACCATCAGATCTCATGAGAATTCTCTCATTATCACAAGAACAGCATGGGGGAAACTGCCTCCATGATCCAATCACTTCCCTCCCTCCACATGTGAGGATCATAATTCGAGATGAAATCTGGATGGGGACACAGAGACAAACCGTGTCACAATGCATCGCCAAGATGACAAACCGAGTCACAACGCATCGCCAAGTTTAATCCCCAATGTGGTAATGTCACGAGGTGGGGCCTTTGAGAGGTGATTGGGTCATGAGGGCTCTGCTGTCATGAATGGATTAATGGGTTAATGGAGTAATGGGTTACCATGGGAGTGGGACTGGCGGCCCTATAAGAAGAAGAAGAGAGATCTGAACTAGCACACTCAGCCCCATTGCCATGTGATACCCTGCATCACCTGGGGACTCTGACAGAGTCCCCACCAGCAAGACCATCTTCACCAGATGTGCCCCCTCAACCTTGAACTTAGCCTCCAGAACTGTAAGAAATAAATTTCTTTTCTTTATAAATTACCCAGTTTCAGGTATTCTGTTATAAGCAACAAAAAAATGGACTAAGACAGTCACACAACAAGCAGTTGAGGACTCCAGGCTCTAAAATGAGGTTTGCAGGCTCTGAAGCCCATGTGTCCTGGATTATTTGAGATACCTCAGTAAGGCTTGAGGGGAGATGGACTCAAACATCTGAGGACAAGATGAACAAAGGAACAGATGCTACAAGACTCAGAAGAAATTCCCTGCAATGAGATCATCACGAAGCACCCATGGCAGCCATGTGGCCCCCACTCCAACACCAAGGGAGGCTGTGAAGGAAGTAGCCACCTAAACATCATGATGTTGTAGATGAGTTCACAAAAAAACATATCACACACAATTTTCACAGTCATTTTGGATGGAGACTAGAGTGGCATGTCAGGGGAGGGTTCATATCTGGAATGTGGTCTTTGATGAAGTCTCTCAGAAAGACCTCATGGAGAGACAAATGAACTCTGGGTGAGATGAGGTTGACGAGTTTGTATCCACCAAGTGGCTTCTGTAGAGGCTTTCACAATGCACATTATAAAGTGTTATAAACCATTAAAACTGTTATAAACATCATAAACCACACACACACACACACACACACACACACACACACTAAGGGGAAATGGTAATAGTAATAGCAATAGTAGAGATACATTATAATACCTAGAGTAGTAGAGCTACATTAAAATACTGAGCATTTCCTTTATGCCAGATTCTGTTTAAGAGCTTTTTTTTTTTTTTTTTTTTTTTTTGACAAAGTCTCGCACTGTCACCCAGGCTGGAGTGCAGTGGCGCAATCTCGGCTCACTGCAAGCTCTGCCTCCCGGGTTCACGCCATTCTCCTGCCTCAGCCTCCCAAGTAGCTGGGACTACAGGTGCCCGCCACCACGCCCGGCTAATTTTTTTGTATTTTTAGTAGATATGGGGTTTCACCGTGTTAGCTAGGATGGTCTCGATCTACTGACTTCGTGATCCACCCGCCTCGGCCTCCCAAAGTACTGGGGTTACAGGCATGAGCCACCACGTCCAGCCCTCTGTTTAAGAGCTTTATACTTTCCATGTGGTAACTCATTCAATCCCTTTCTACCAGGACCCTATATATCTTCCAATGTTACATTTAAGAAGCACTTTCTTCATAAAATCTGCCCTGACCATTGAACTTGAAAGTGGCCTCTTCTTCCTCTGAAAGTCTATGATGTTCCATGTGTACCCCTTGGAAGTTCTTGTCTTCATCTTGGTTATTTGTTTGCATAGGCCTGCTTGCCTTCAAGATTATAAAAAGATTCTTTCCAAGACCTTGTCTCTTACATCATTTCAACCTTCACCAAGCTAGCATGGTGCCAAATATGCTTGAAAGAGTCTAGGCTTAGCGACCTTAAGAGCATTTGGTTGCTCCCCACGTCTCAGTTCCCTTTTTCTGTCAAATGAAGAGAATAATAATACCACTCTGGTAGAGTTTTTGTAAAGAATAAATGAGATAATGTATATTAAATGCTTCATGTAGTGTCTGGCATATAATTAACACTCAATTAATATTAACTATTATTTAGTTATTTTTGTTATTGATTGTATATTCAAAATGATGAATAAATGGAAATAGTAGTACACATCAATAGACAAAAAAGCTTGAGTTCCTACTATGCACCAGAAACTTGCCAGAATCCTCCGTATGACAGGCCAGGCATAATTATCATGACGTTATAGTTATGGCTCAACAAAATTACATTCACCTAGTAAATAGTGTATGACTCCACAGCCTGTATTTTCCACATTCATACACTAGATAATTTATGCCTTGGCCTGACCTCAGAGAGACCAAGAGCTTTTTCTTTTATTTCTTTTTTTTCTTTTCTTTTCTCTTCTTTTTTTTTTTTTTTTTTTTTTTTTTTTGAGACAGAATCTCGCTCTGTCACCCAGGCTGGAGTGCAGTGGCACCATCTCAGCTCACTGCAACCTCTGCCTCCTGGGTTCAAGCCATTCTCCTGCCTCCCGAGTTTACAGGTGCATGCCACCATGCCTGGCTAATTTTTGTATTTTTAGTAGAGACAGGATTTCACCATGTTGGCCAGGCTGATCTGGAACTCCTGACCTTAAGTGATCTGCCCACCTTGGCCTCCCAAAGTGCTGGGATTACAGGCATGAGCCACCGCACCCGGCCCCAAGAGTTTTTTCAACATACACCTAGGGAAACCACTGCCTCACCCCACCCTGTCTACCTTGTGTGTTAGAATGAGTGTATCGCATTCCAGAGAAACAGCCATGTTTACTTAGAATCTCACCACATCAGTTTACATTTAAGAATAATACTCCAGGGCATTTGTCAAAAATATAGATTCCTGGCATTATCCTAGGTTCTCAGGAAGAACCTACGAATCAACTTTTATAATAAATATCCCAGATGATTTAATGCAAACTGACCACAAACCACTCAGTGAAATGAGTGGGTGATTGGGTTATATTTAGGTAATTATCTGCCACAGCTTGTAAAGACACCAAGAATTCCTGAAAGTGAGGCCAAATTCAGATTCAGTAAATTTTGAGTGGGGCCTGAGAATTTGCATCTTTAATAAGCTCCTGTCTGATGCTAAGATCATACTTTGAGGTGCTAGAATAAAGCATTGTGCCCAGGATTCCTGGGTCAAGATTCTGGGGTTGCATTAGGGATCAGCTGGAAAGAATGCTGTAACAGACTTGTCATGTTCTCCAAGGGAATAGCCACGGAGGTTGCTGGCAGGAATGCCAGATGTTGGCCCTTCCACGTCCCTCTAAAAGCACACCACTTTACTTAGGACATATGAATCACTTCATCATAATGCAGAGTGTAATCTCTCCCATGCAAAGATAAAACAATTGACCCTCCTTCCTCCATCAGCACAAACCATGTTCTGTCTTATTCAAGGACAAATGGAGATGGCCTCACACAACTATGTCCCCTTCTTTTAGCCAATAGCAATGAGTACGGGGAGCAGTTGGCAAAGTTTGGAGATACCACAATGGCTGACAGGTGATGAATCTGTGACTTGGATTACGAACCAGATGTGCTTAAGAGTTGGAGCTGAATATCTGAAACCATGTGGAGAATTGGACTGGAAGTGGGGACATACTGGATAGAGTGGAAAAAGAACAAGATTTCACAAAGTGAAGGAAAACTTTATTTTCACCATTTTGTCCAGGAGAAGAAGGAGGAGGAGGAGGAGGAAGAGGAGGAGGAGGAGGAAGAGGAGGAGGAGGAGGAGGAAGAGGAGGAGGAGGAGGAGGAAAGTAGTACTTATTTGTAGTAAAAGAAGGAGGAGGAGGTGGAATAAGACTAATTAAAAACTCGTCTAGGGCCAGGCACGGTGGCTCACTCCTGTAATCCCAGCACCTTGGGAGGCCGAGGTGATCAGATCACTTGAGGTCAGGAGTGCGAGACCAGCCTGGCCAACATCATGAAACCCTGTGTCTACTAAAAATACAAAAATTAGCCAGGCATGGTGGCGGGCGCCTGTAATCCCAGCTACTCAGGAGGCTGAGGCACGAGAATCACTTGAATCCGGGAGGCAGAGGTTGCCAGAGGTTGCAGTGAGCTGAGATCATGCCACTGCACTCCAGCCTGGGCGAGAGAGTGAGACTCTGTCTTAAAAAAAAAAAAAAAAAAAAAAAAACACCTAATCTAGGAGAGTGGAACAATATGGCAGAATAAAAGCCTCCACCATTCATCTCTCCCCCCGACAGGAACACCAAAATTTAACAACTATCTGCACACAGAAAATTACCTTCACAAGAACCAAAAATCAGGTGAGCAATCACAGTACCTGGCTTTAACTTCGTATTGCTGAAAGAGGCATTGAAGAGCGTAGGATAGACAGTCCTGAGTCTCTGACACCACCTCTCTTCCATCCCCCAGCAGCAGTCATGCTGTGTGAAGAGAGAGTCTGTGAACTTGCGGGAGGGAGAGTGCAGCAACTGGGGGACTTTACATTGAACTCAGTGCCACCCTGTCACAGTGGAGAGCAAAGCCATGCTGGGCTCAGCCAGCACCCATGAATGGAGGGAGCATTTGGGCCAGCCCTAGCCAGAGGAGAATGGTCCATCTCAGCGGTCAAGACGTTAGTTTCTTGGCAAGCCTCACTTCGGTGGGTCAAAGTGTTCTGGGGTTCTAGGTAGACTTGAAAGGCACTCTAGGATACAAGGACTGCAACTCCTAGGCAACTCCCAGTGCTAGGCTGGGTTTAGCGCCAGTGGACTAGGGTGGCATGTGACCTAGAGAAACACCAGCCAGGGCAGCTAAAGGAGTACTTGTGCCATCTCTCCTCCAACCCCAGGAAGTGCAGCTCACAGCAACAAAAATGACTCCTTCCTTTGGCTTAAGGAGAGGAGAGCAAAGGGTAAAGAGGACTTTGTCTTACCTCTTGGATATCAGCTCTGCCACAGTAAGAGAGGGCACCAGGCAGAGTTGTGAGTCCCCCATTCTAGGCCTTAGCTTCTGGATGACATTTCTAGACCCACCTTGGGCCAGAAGGGAACCTGCTGCCTTGAAGAGAAGGACCCAGTTCTGGCAGGATTCATCACCTGCTGTCTAGAGAGCCTTTGGGCCCTGAATAACCAGCAGCAATACCCAGGTAGTACACAATGGACCGTGGCTGAGACTCTGAGACATGCTGGCTCCCAGTGTGACCTAGTATATTCAAGTTGTGGTGGCTATAGTGAAAGACTTCTACTTGAGAAAAGCAGAGGGAAAAGTAAAGGGGACTTCGTCTTGCCTCTTAGATAGCAGCTCGGCCACATTGGGGTAGAGCAACAAGCAGGCTCTTGGGGTCCCAGAATCCAGGCCTAGGCTCTTGGACAGCATTTCCAGATCTTGCCCTGGGCCAGAGGGGAGCCCACTGCCCTCTCAGGCCTCCCAGAATTCACCACAAGCTGACTGAAAAGCCCTTGGCCCTTGGGCTTTAGGTGCACATCAGCATGGCCTGGCAGAAATCCCTGTGGGCTATGATGTTGGTAGCCACAGGGAGAGGCTCCTCTGCCTGTGGAAGGAGGAGGGAAGAGTGGGAAGGACTTCGTATTGTGGTTTAAGTGCCAGCTTAGCCACAGTAGAAGAGAACATCACGTAAATTTCTAATATTATTGACTCTAATCCTTGGCTCTCAGATAGCATATCTGGACCCACCCAGGGCCAGGGGTAGCTCACAACCCTGAGGGAAAGAACACAAAACTTGGCTGGTTTCACCACCTGCTGATCATAGAGCCCTAGGGCCTTGAGTAAACATAGGTGGTAGCCAAGTAGTGGTTACAGCAAGCCTTGGGCAAGACCCAGTGCTGTGTTGGCTTCAGGTCAGACCCAGTGCAGTCCCAGTAGTGGTGGCCACAGGGGTGCTTACATCACCATACCCCCAGTACCAGGTGGCTCAGCACAAAAAGAGAGATTCCATTTGTTTGGAAGAAAGTAAGGAAAAAGTACAAGTAACTCTGCCTGGTAATCCACGGAATTATTCTGGATTTTACCTATGACCACCAAAGTGGTACCTCTATGAGTCTGACAAACCCACAGTGTTATTGGGCTTGGGGTCCAAGTCCCTTTGAAAACGTGGAAAGCCTTCCCAAGAAGGATGGGCACAAATAAGCCCATATTGTGAAGACTACAATAAATATCTACCTCTTCAATGCCCAGACACTGACAAACTTCAAAAAGCATCAAGACCACAAAAGAAAACATGACCTCACCAAGTGAACTAAATAAGGTGCTAGGGACCAATCCTGGAGAAACAGAAATATGTGACCTTTCAGACAGAGAATTCAAAATAGCTGTTTTGCGGAAACTCAAAGAAATTCAAGATAACACAGAAGGAATTCAGAATTCTATCAGATAAATTGAACAAAGGGATTGAAATAATTAAAAACAATCAAGTAGAAATTCTAGAGTTGAAAAATGCAACTGATATACTGAAGAATCCATCGGGGTCTCTTAACAGCAGAATTGATAAAGCAGAAGAAAGAATTAGTGAGCTTGAAGATAGGAGATAGTCTATTTCAAAATACACAGTCAGAGGAGACAAAAGAAAAAAGAATTAAAAGAATGAATCACACCTAAGAGATCTAGAAAACAGCTTCAAGAGGGCAAATCTAACAGTTACTGTCCTTAAGGAGGAGATAGAGAAAGAGATGGGGTAGAAAGTATATTCAAAGGGATATCAGAGAACTTCCCAAACCTAGAGAAAGATATCAACATTCAAGTACAAGAAGGTTATAAAACACCAAGCAGATTTAACCCAAAGAAGGCTACCTCAAGGCATTTACTAATCAAACTCCCAAAGGTCAAGGATAAAAAAGGGATCTAAAAGCAGCAGGAGAAAAGAAACAAATAAATACAATAGAGCTCCAATACATCTGGCAGCAGACTTTTCAGTGGAAACCTTACAGGCCAGGAGAGAATGGCATAATATATTTAAAGTGCTGAAGGAAAAAAACTTTTACCCTAGACTAGTATATGCAGCAAAAATATCCATCAAGTATGAAAGAAAAATAAAGACCTTCCCAGACAAACAAAAGCTGAGGAATTTCATCAACACCAGACCTGTGCCTACAAGAAATGCTAAAGGGAGTTCTTTAATCTGAAAGAAAATAATGTTAATTGAACAAGAAGAAATCATCTGATGGTACAAAACTCACTGGTAATAGTAAACATACAGAAAAACATAGAATATTATAACTCTGTAATCGTAAGGCATAAACTGCTCTTACTGTAAGTAGAAAGACTAAATGAACCAATCAAAAATAATAACTACAACAACTTTTCAAGACATTGACAGGACAGTAAGACACAAGAGAAACAACAAAAAGTTTAAAAAGTAGGGGAACAAAGCTTAAGTGTAGAGTTTTCATTACTTTTCTTTTTGTATGTTTGTTTCTTTGTTTATGCAATCAGTGTTAAGTTGTCATCCACTTAAAATAATGGGTTATAACATAGTATTTGCAAGCCTCATGGTAACCTCAAATAAGAAAACATACAACAGATACAAAAAAAGCAAGAAATTAAATCATATCATCAGAGAAAATCAACTTCATTAAAAGAAAGATAGGAAAGAAAGAAGAAAGAGAAGACCACAAAATAACTAGTAAATAAATAACAAAAATCAGTAGCACTTATATATGCCAACAGTGAACAATCTGAAAAAGACATGAAGAAAGTAATCCCATTCACCATAGCCATAAATAAAATTAAATATCGAGAAATTAACTTAATCAAAGAAGTGAAAGATCTCAACAATGAAAACTATAAAACACTGATGAAAGAAATTGAATAGGACATCACAAAATGTAAAGATATTCCATGTTCATGGATTGGAGGAATAAATATTGTAAAAATGTCCATACTACCCAAAGCAATTTACAGATTTAATGCAATCTCTGTCAAAATACCAATGACATTATTAACAGAAATAGAAAAAATAACCCTAAAATTTGTATAGAACCACAAAAGACCCAGGATAGCCAAAGCTATCCTAAGCAAAAAGAACAAAACTGGAGGAATCATATTACCTGACTTCAAATTATACTACAGAGCTATAGTAACCAAAACACCATAGTGCTGGCATAGAAATAGATGCATAGCCCAAGGAACAGAATACAGAACCCAGAAACAAATCCACACACCTACAACTAACTAATTTTTGACAAAGGTGCCGAGAAAAGACAGTATTCAATAAATGGTGCTGGGAAAACTGGATATCCATAGGCAGTTTGTATATGTCTCTCGCCATATACAAAAAAATTTTTGTATATGTCTCTCGCCATATACAAAAATCAAATCAAAATAGATTAAATATTTAAATCTAAGACCTCAAACTATAAAACTACTACAAGAAAACATTGCAGGAAATCTCCAGGACATTGGTCTGGGCACAGATTTTTTGAGTAATACCCCACAAGCACAGGCAACCAAAGCAAAAATAGACAAATGGGATCACATCAAGTTAAGCTTCTGCAGAGCAAAGGAAACAATCAACAAAATGAAGAGACAACCCACAGAATGGGAGAAAATATTTGCAAACTACCCATCTGACAGGGGATTAATAACCAGAATATATAAGGAGCTCAAACAAGTCTATAGGAAAAAATATACTAATCCAATCAAAATATGCCAAAAGATTTGAATAGGCATTTCTCAAAAGAAGACACAAATAGCAAGCAGGTGTATGAAAAGGTGCCAACATCATTGGTCATCAGAGAACTGCAAATGAAAACTACAATGAAATATTACCTCACCCCAGTTAAAATGGCTTATAGCCAAAAGACAGACAATAACAAATGCTGGCAAGGACGTGGAGAAAAGGGAACCTATGCACACCGTTGGTGGGATTATAAACTAGTACAACCACTATGGAGAACAGTTTAGATGTTTCTGGAAAAACTAAAAATAGAGCTACCATATGATCCAGCAATCCCACTACTGGATATATACCTAAAAGAAAGGAAATCAGTATATCAAAAAGATATCAGCATTCCTATGTTTGTTGCAGCACTGTTCACAGTAGCCAAAATTTGGAACCAACTTAAATGTCCATCAACAGATGAATGGATAAAGAAAATGTAGTACTACCCCAAACTATAAAAACCCTAGAAGAAAATCTAGGCAATACTATTGAGGACATAAACAGAGGCAAAGATTTCATGACAAAAACATCAAAAGCAATTGCAACAAAAGCAAAAATTGACAAATGGGATCTAATTAAACTAAAGAGCTTCTGCATGGGAAAAGAAACTATCATCAAAGTGAACAGACAGCCTACAGAATGGAAGAAAATTTTTGCAATCTATCCATCTGACAAAGGTCTAATATCCAGAATCTACAAGGAACTTAAACAAATTTATAAGAAAAAAACAAACAACCCCATTAAAAAGTGGGCAAAAGACATGAACAGCCACTTCTCAAAAGAAGACACTTATGTGTCCAACAAACATATGAAAAAAAGCTCAACATCACTGATCATTAGAGAAATACAAATCAAAACCACAATGAGATACCATCTCACACCAGTCAGAATGGCAATTATTAAAAAGTCAAGAAACCACAGATACTGGCGAGGCTGTGGAGAAATAAGAATGCTTTTACACTGTTGGTGGGAATGTAAATTAGTTCAACCATTGTGAAAGACAGCATGGTGATTTCTCAAAGACCTGGAACCAGAAATACCATTTGACCCAGCAATTTCATTACTGGGTACATACCCAAAGGAATATAAATCATTCTACTATTATAATCTTTATGATATTACAATATTATAAAGATACATGCACGCATATGTTCACTGCAGCACTAGTCACAATAGCAAAGACATAGAATCAACCCAAATGCCCATCAATGATAGACTGGATTTTAAAAATGTACCATGGTGGTACATATACACCATAGAATACTATGCAGCCATAAAAAGGAATGAGATCATGTCCTTTGCAGGGACATGGATGGAGCTGGAAGCCATTTTCCTCAGCAAACTAACACAGGAACAGAAAACCAAAAGCTGCATGTTCTCACTCATAAGTGGGAGCTGAAAAACGAGAATGCATCGACACAGGGAGGGGAACAACACACACTAGGGCCAGTAGGGGGATGGAGAAAGGGAGAGCATCAAGAAAAATAGCTAAAGCATGCTGGACTTAATACCTAGGTGATGGGTTTATAGGTGCAGCAAACCACCATGGCACATGTTTACCAATGTAACAAACCTGCACTTCCTGCACATGTATCCCAAAAGTTAAAATTTAATTTAATTTAATTTAAAAACGAAAAGAAAATGTAGTACTTATACACAGTGGAGTACTATTTAGCCATGAAAAAGAATGAGATCCTGTCATTTTCAACAACATGGATGGAACTGGAGGTCATTATGTTAAGTGAAATAAGCCAGGCACAGAAAGACAAACATCGCATGTTCTCACTTATTTGTGGGATCTAAAAATCAAAACAATTGAACTCATGGACACAGAGAATAGGAAGATGGTTACCAGAGGCTGGGAAGGGTAGTGGGGGGCTGAGGGAAAAATGAGGATGGTTAATGGGTACCAAAACAACTAGTTAGAAAGAGTAAGACCTAGTATTTGATAGCACAACAGGGTGACTATAGTCAAAATAATTTAATTGTATATTTTAAAATATCTAAAAGAGTATAACTGGATTGTTTGCAACACAAAGGACAAATGCTTGAGAGAATGGATAGCCAATTTTCTACACATTGCATGCCTATGTGTAAAATATCTCTTGTACGCCATAAATATATACACCTATTATATACCCACAAAAATTAAAAAATAAACACACAGAACAGAAATTTTAAAAACTCATCTATAATTCTACAATGTAATTCTGTTCATATTTTAGAATGAAATCCTTATGAGTACATCCTTGTGCATCTCTATTTTCTTTGAAGTGAAACACCTAAGTTAAAGGGCTGTATACTTTACATAATAACTATTTGTACTTGGTTAACTGTCTGTGTCCTTAGCCCATTTTTCTGTTCTTTATCTTCTTTTTAAATAAGGATGTATTATATATTAAGTGTCTTTTCAAATATGTTTATTTTTAATTCATCTGGAATTTATTTTGGTATAAAGTATGAAATGCAATCTTAAAATGCTGCATTTATTATTTTTTTCTAACCAGTGAAACTGTTTTCCCCTTAGCATTTATCAAATAATGAAAACTCCTACTTTAAAAACATTACATTGTTTAATCCTCATAACCCTATGAGGTAGGTACTCTTATTAGCTCACTTTACAGATAAGAAAACGGAGGCATAGAGAGGGTGAATAGTTTGGTAAGGAGTGGAGCCAGACTTTGTTTTAGAAGCTGTCAATAAAACGTGTTCATATTAAATCAGTGTTGAGAAGAGCACTTTATTCTATCCTTCAATCAATTGATTTCCATAAAGGAGCTAGAGCATTCTGTCTCCAGAGTCCCTACTTCCCTAAGGACAGCAATGCCAGCAGGCTGATACTGAATGGCTCCTCTTCTCTGAGAAGACATTTAAAATGTCAAATATTTAATTTATCCAAAAAAATGTGAGAAGGAGGGAACTGAATTTTCTATCTTTCTCTGTATTTTACTTTTTCAACTAAAAACTTATAAATCATATGAAAGAAAAATGAAGCAAAAAAAAGTAAAAACTTGTAAATGATGATATTCAATGCTACATTATTAAAAACAAAATAAAACAATTGCATCTGTGGAAACAGAAGGGGTACAGTTCAAATCTTTTAGAGTCTGCCAAGAAGACCTCTCTGACTCCTTCCATACTGTCCTCATTCTATCACCCCCTTTCTTCGTAGGGATTTATTTTTATATTATCTCAAACTTTTCTCAGCACTACTGCCCTGATCTAAAATTTTCAGTGATTCCTTATGGCAATGAGATAATGTCCAAACATCTTTAATTGTCCTTCAAGGCCATTCACGATGCAGCCCCAACCTGCCTTTCAATCAGATTCTGCATCCTTCTTCAGGAGCAGGACCTATGCCGGATGTTACTTTTTCTAAGAGGCATCTTTTTTTATTCTTCTGTGTTTAATACAAAAAAGAGATCAAGAGAATTTTAGAACCCGGACCTTAAGGCTCATCTAGCCAAACCTGGACATTTTAAAGAAGAAACTGGCGCCAGACTGTGTAACTTGCTCCAGATCATATAACAAGATAGAGGTCACAATGCAGACCCCTACTTCTACATAATAACTATTTGTACTTGGCTGGATGTCCTGGAAGAATAATTTTTTTAAGACTAAACAATAACTATTTGTACTTGGTGAACTGTGTCCTTAGCCCATTTTTCTATTTTTTATCTTCTCTTTTAATGAAGATGTATTATATATTATCTTTGAAGAGCTTTGGTTTTTCTTCTCTTGGATCAGCCACCTCCTGAGCATTAAACTGTGCTTGGCAAATACTTGTTGGATGTGTTGTATAATTTGGGTGTATTTAATGCATTCTGTTGACTTGGCAGGAGTTGCGTTTTTGTTGTGAATGAGTGAAATGAGCCACATGCGCATCAGTTGAGCAATTCCACAATTCCAAGGCAGTAAAAACACGACAGAAGACTTGCTGGAAAGATCTGTGTATCATGGAGTCAGCTGTCCATTAACCATTACAAGCCATGGGGAGGAAGGGACTTGGCAGGAGGGTTGGTGCATTTCAGCCCCACAGAGCTTGTCCCCTCAGCCCCCATTAGGAATGAGCTAAAGCCTTGTATGGGAAGGTCTGTCAGCAAAGGTTTCTCATTTTCACTGCCTGGTCCTGGTTATTATTAGATCACATCAGAATCCCAAATCATTAGAATTTGAGGAGACTTGAGAGATTCTTCTTTTTTAGGTGAGGAAACTAAGGTCCAACAATATAGGAACTGGTATACGGGATTCCTTCATGGAAAAAAAAATCACCAAGAAACCCCATGAATTACCTCAGCAGCGTTTTTTATTTGTTTCATTTTGTTTTGTTTTTGTTTTAGAGACAGGGTCTTCATCTGTCACCCAGGATGGGGTATAGTGGTGTGATCATAGCTCACTGCAGTCTCAAACTCCCAGGCTCAAGCAATCCTCCCACCTCAGCCTCCCAAGTAGCTGGGACCACACGCACATGCTACCAAGCCTGGCTAATTTTTAATTTTTTTTTTTTTTTTTTAGAGATGGGGTCTTGCCATGTTGGCCAGGCTGATCTCAAACTCCTGAGCTCAAGTAATCCTCCTGCCTTGGCCTCCCAAAGTACTGGGATTACAGGCATGATCTACCATGACCGGCCTCAGGAGTGGTTTTTAAACTGTGTCCTACAAGAGTGTTCTGGGCCCCCTTCAGGTTCTGCCAGGCCTATTGCCCACAGCTAGAGAGATTCTGTGTGGCTAGGGCTGTATCTCCCCACCCTCCCATTTCCATATCAACCAGAGCAGCAGCTGGAGGCTCTCAACTAGATTTCACAAGGCAAAAATTCAAGACTCTGCAGTTAAAAACCATCATCTAGGTTTAGGGCAAGGAACTCAGGTACTAGAAGATTAAGGGGAAACTCCACATCTCTCTCCCAGTCTCCTGTGGTCTGTTATGTTGGGGGACCCCAAATACACACACACACATTTACAGCCCACTCATCTTACAGACATGGAATACCTTGGTTGGGATGGGAGATGGGGAGGAATTATATCTTGTTGTTTTTAGTCTCCATGTCAATACTTCAACTTCCAGATGGGTTTGTTCATTTCTAAAGCAGTCATCTTACGTTCTCAATGGTGTTGCCAGTACTAAAGGCATTTCTGGAACACCTCTTTTTGAAACTGCCTTCAAATTGCAAAGCATAATTTTTCCAAATATTTACAACTGTAGCAAAGGTATGTCTTTTGAGTGTGAATTTTCATTTCAGAAACCATTCAGTTATGTTTGGAGTCATATGTGGTGAATAAGGTAGGGAACCCAAAGGTAAGATACTATGTGGCCCCTAAACAGGCTATCACTGAAAGCAACATGGCTGACTTTTTTGTGTATTTCTGAAAAACATCCCTAAAAAGGAACACCAGGAAGGCTTTATGATCTGGCTACAGCTTCTGAAAATAAAGGGAGCCTCTTAATCAGACCAACTTTAAAGATTAGCACTTGATACAAACGAAAAACATCTTGGCATAAGGGAAACAGCAACTCATTTGAAGCCCAAGAAACCTGAGTTGGAATCCCATCTCCACCACTTTTCATCTGCAGGAGACCTGGAAGGTTAGCTTAACATATCTGAAAACTTGGTGTCCTCACCTGTAAACTGTTTTCAATAATTCTCATCTTGCAGGATTGCTAGGAAAAATGGATATATTGTGTGTAAAGCATCCAGCTCAGTTATTGGTCGTAGCATACATTCAATAAATGGTAAATATTACCATTACTGTTACGGCTAAGTCTCTCTAAAACTACCTGTAGTTTGCAGTTATAGGTTTTATGTTTGTGTGGGTTTTTTGTTTTGCAGTAACTAACCTTAGAGACAACAGTTATGTTTTTATTAGACTCATGTCTCCATGAAAGCAGAGGCTTTTGGCAAATATGTGAGATGTGCAAAAGCAAGTGGATTTCTTGACAATTCCCTTCTCCCTTCCCTTTTTTATCTGTTTCTCCTTCTCCATAGCTTTGCATACCATTTAGTTTCTTAATGATTAGCATGTGCTCCATTTAGAATGAGCTTCTTTGTTTTTCAGGTGAGACTACAGCCAGAATTTAGCTGCTTTGCCCAAGACCACACACCCAAGTTTGATGATCCTAAATGCATCATCAATGTTGTCTAATTCCAAATTAAGTGATCTTGCCATTTTACCACCCACTGCCTTTCCTACCAAGGTATTTCAGGGAACTAACATTCATTGAGTGTCTACTTTGTACACTTAACCAAAGCCGTTCCATTCTCACACCCACAACCCTAAAAAAGTAGATATGATCACTATTCTCACTTTACAAAGGAGAAGGCTGACACTCAGAAAAGGTAAGCAATTTGCCCAATGACACACAGTGGCCATGTTAGATGATATATTTGTCCAAACAGAAAAGCCTTCAGAGTCACAGGAATCAAAATATAAAGGTGGGATAACATCTATTCCCCCCACCCCCACCAATGACTGCCCAGCTCCAGGTGCATGGAGTATGCAGTCTTGGGTTCCTGCCAGGAACGCCCCCCTTTCAGCCTTTTCCAGAACCAGATCTCAAGTCATAACTGGAGGGGAAAGAGCCACTGAATAATATGGGGACCCCAATGTTAGTCAGAGAGTCTAAAGCCTGAACTCTTTTAGAGAGGGTTTGTTCCCCTAAGTTACTGTGACATCAGGACCAGATACTCCATCCCCAGCATCCAGAGGCCTGATGTCAGAGGCACCAACATTTTTAAGAAGAACAAAATGATCAAGAATTAGGTGCACCACTCTGATTGTCTGGCCTTTGACCTGCTCTTCATTAAAACAAGAGTTTGGACTAGAATTTCCTCCAGCTCTAACATAGAAGAAATAATGCCACCATGTGTAGGGTGTCAGGAGATAGGGACTCTGAAATCAGACAGGTCTATTTAGGAAAGTTTACTTTGCTATCGTCTGGCCTTATGATTTAAGGGGAGCGACTTATTTGACAAGCCTCAGTTTCCTCGTCTGTATCAGAGAGATTACGTGAACCATTGCGCACATAGCAATGGCTAGCACTTAAATGTTAACCAATGTACTTTTTCTATTAAAATTTAAGGGATACTCAAGGATACATTTACTACAAAAAGTCTCTCCTGCTGCCTCGATATAGCAGAATTTTCCTTTCCTACCTGATTTCTAGTTTCACTAGTGGACCACAGTGCTTTGGTGCTGCTTCTGAGAGGCACAGAATAAATGTCACACTTGCCTGGCAATGACTCTCCCACTCGAAACAGTTGATCCCACTGCACATCTCAGTTAGATTAAGTTTCTGTAAACACTGCTCCCCTCACCCGGGCATGGTGGTTCATGCCTATAATCCCAACATTTTGGCAGGCCGAGGCAGGGGAATCACTTGAGCCCAGGAGTTCGAGGCCAGCCTAAGCAACACAGTGAGACCCTGTTGCTACAAAAAATAGGAAAAATTAGCTGGGCATGGTGGCATGCACCTACAGTCCCAGCTACTTGGGAGACTGAGCCCTGGGGAGGTCAAGATTGCAGTGAGCTGTGATCGCACCACTACACTCCAGCAAGGCGACAGAGTGATAGCCTGTCTCAAAAACAAACAAGAGGCCGGGTGCGGTGGCTCACGCCTATAATCCCAGCACTTTGGGAGGCCGAGGCGGGTGGATCATGAGGTCAGGAGTTCGAGACCAGCCTGACCGATACAGTGAAACTCCATCTCTACTAAAAACACATACACAAAAAAATTAGTCGGGCGTGGTGGCACATGCCTGTAATTCCAGCTACTCAGGAGGGCTGAGGCAGGAGAATCACTTCAACCCAGGAGGCGGAGGTTGCAGTGAGCCAAGATCGCACGACTGCACTCCAGCCTGGGTGACAGAGCAAGACTCCGTCTCAAAACAAACAAACAAACAAGAAAATTAAAAAAAAAAAAAAACCCACACTGGTCCTCTCATGGCACTCTTGCTTCAAATCTTTCAACCTTTTCTGTTTGGCTTTTGGAGCCTTCCACTGTCTGGCTTTTTCCTCTCTCTAAATCCTGTCAATTGTGACAGATTCAGCTCAATTTCTACCCCTCTTTAAGGCCTTTTCAAGCTTTTGTTGGACTTATCTATGAATTCATATGATACTTAGCATCAATGCCATAATTGCTGTCTTGCTCTTGCTCACCTTAAACAGAATAGTAAACACTCCCATGCTAGATCTTGAAGATTTTTACAGATAGGGACAATGTCCTATAAACCTATATACCCTTCTACCAGTCAGTACAGAACTGAGCACACAGAAAACAAGCAATATAGATTTCATTGATTGAGTAATTGGTTGTTTTTCCCTCTCTGGCCTCGGCGATTTCATATGTAAAATGACAGGACCGTGAACAACATCTTCCTCCAGCCTTGAGGCTCGATGGAGCTGTGATTAAAAGCCCCAAACTTTTATCAGAAAAAGATAATAAATCTTAGCCATTGGTGTAAATTGAAAGGATCATGTTCTGAGCTACAATGTTGTTGATTTCATAATATTTCCCATCCCTCTGGAAACTCCAGAAAACTAAGTTACTATTCCCCCTTCCACCAAAAGTAAGAAAAATCAGAACCACTGAGATGAAACATCACACCACCCAGTTGGGAAGGTAACTTCAGGAAGTTTCTCCAGAATTCAGTACAAACATTTCAGATTCAATACTTTGCTAATAGGACTTCATTGTTTTTCACACAATGAGTGATGTAATGATGAATTACAGCTGCAGGACTGACTGCCCTCTGCTCAAACCCTTTCAGAAGGAGTACTGTGGGGCCTCCTTCTGGTCACAATGTAGGATATTGGAATTCATTCCTAGAGTTTGAGGACACCTGTTGAGACAAAGAGAAAGAGAGAGAGAGAGAGAGACAGAGAGAGGAGGAGAGAGAAAGAGAGAGAAGGAAAGAGAGAGAAACAGAGAGAGGGAAGGAGAGAGAAAAACAGGAGAGAGAGAAAGAAAAAAAAGAAGAAAAAGAAAGAAAGAAAAAGAAAGGAAAGAAAGAAGGAAGGAAGGAAAGAAAGAAAGAAGAAAGAGAAAGAAAGAAAGAAAGAAAGAAAGAAAGAAAGAAAGAAAGAAAGAAAGAAAGAAAGGAAAGAAAGAAGAGAAAGAGGAATGGAGGCAGACACCTTCCATCTGCAGTGCCCCAAGTGCTTATCATTGGTTTGGACACAGAGCAAGCATAAGTGTTTATTAAGGCTTGGCCACTGAGGGCGGAGAGAAGTGAACTGGAGATGGAGATGGAGGGCAAGATGCAGGAGGTGCAGCAGGGCAAAGAAAATTAACTTCTCCCTTTCTTAAATTTAGCCCCAAGAGGGCTCCACTAAATTAAACCTATTTCAGTCTTATCATGAGAAATTTCTATTTCATTGTAATCATGACAGAACATTATACAAACTCAAATTGAGGGACTGCCCACAAAACACCTGACCACTAAAATGTCAAGGTCATGGAAAACAAGAAAAGACCAAGGAGCTGTCACAGACTGGAGTCATGATGTGACTAAGATGACAAATACCGTGTGGAATCCTGAATGGATCCTGGAAAAACTGATGAAATCTGAATAACTTTTATAGTTTGGTTAATAATATTGTATCGAGATTAATGCGTTACTTTTGATAAATATTTTCTGGTTATATAAGATAAGGTTTCCTTCTAGACCCTCTCTTTCCTGCCAGCTTCTACATTCCTCTGAGAGCTCAACAGTGACTCTTAGAGGCCTCTAGCCGCAATAACAGCAAATCAGTTCAGCAATCTGAAAGAATGAGCCGTTTGGACCTGCATTTTCCAAATTATTGAAACAAACTCTTTTGGCAGGCACTATTTTTAGAAAAGTAGTATCCATTTCTCTGCCATCTTATAAAGAGCATGGAAATCACCACTTAATTCTTCATTGTCCATACCTATTAATATAAACATCTGCTTTTGGGCCAGATGCAATGTCTCACACCTGCAATCCCAGCACTTTGGGAGGCTGAGGCGGAGGATCACTTAAGACCAGAAGTTCAACACCAGCCTGGGCAACATAGCAAGACCTCATCTCTACAAAAAAAATTAATTTAAAAAAGTATCCAGGCATGGTGGCACATGCCTGTAGTCCCAGCTACTTGGGAAGCTGTGGCTGCAGTGAGCTGTACTCCAGCCTGAGTGGCACAGTGAAACCCTGTCTCTAAAACAAGTATTAAATAAAATGTAAAACATCTGCTTTTGTACAATATATAAATAAAAGAGCTCTTGGACTGGTCTGTAGAGACAGCTAATTATCGTGCTGGGTACTTTGGTCCTGTTCTGTGGGCCTTCACTGTCTCCTCTCCCCATTAGGCCACCCTAGTTCCTTCAGAGGGAGAAGGGAGCACATTAACCAGGTGACTTTGAGGAGGGATAGCAGCTGGGGACAGTCTGGTCCTAAAGGCATCCTCACAAATCACCAGAGCACACATAAGTCCTTTACATCAGGGGTCCCCAACTCCCGGGGTCCCAGACCAGTACCACTTCTTGGCCTGTTAGGGACCAGGCTGCACAGCAGGAGGTGAGCAGCGGGCAAGCGAGCATTACCGCCTGAGCTCCGCCTCCTGTCAGATCAGTGGAGGCATTAGATTCTCATAGGAGCACGAACCCTATTGTGAACTGTGCATGTGTGGAATCTAGGTTGTGTGCTCATTATGAGAATTTGATTAATGCCTGATGAGCTGAGGTGGAACAGTTTCATCCCCAAACCATCCTCCATCCTTGCCCCACACATGGAAAAAATGTCTTCCACAAAACCCATCCCCGGTGTCAAAAAGGTTGGGGACCCGCTGCTTTACATCACTCTCTGGGTTTTCTGAGATGATGTCATCATCATCATCAGTGTTCTTGGTAGTGACTAGGGTCCACCTTGCAGAGGGCACATTTTTGCCCAGGAAAGCCAGTGACAAAGCATCACTGAGGGCCAAAAGTCTATGATACAACAAGCACCAGCTGTCATCTGTGAGGCATCCTGATATGTTTGTGTGTCACTGAAATTCAGGGGTCACTGGAGCCAAGGCTTCAACGGGTAAAATGACCAGAGCACCATGATCCTAGCAGGTTCTCTCATTGATGCCCGTGGATACCACGTGCATTCCTGCTCTGTGCCACACTCCTTCCTCAGACTTGGTAAATTTATTTGTCTCTAAAAAGAAGGGCTGAATACTCAGTCTTGAGGATCACTTCCAGATCTAACATTCTAGGAGTCAACTCATTGAAATATTTATTTTCTTTTACATAAAATCCTCCAACGCCATCAAAGAATAATTATCACCACCACATGGTGCAAATGTCAGCTTTATCAATCAGGCACAATCCTTTCTTTGCAAAATAGTTCATTCCCCCAGATCTCACAGGCCACACCTCGAAGAGCTTAACATTGGGAGAAAGTATCAATTTAAGTCAACAGCATAAATGGCTCTCTGTGCACCAAACCGTTGGGCAACCCCCAAACCTCCTCATGTGAAAGCAAATATGAGCTGTCATCCTCAGGTGCCCATCCAGAGAAGGGGAGCTGGTGCTATTCAGTGGGCCCCAGATGGAAATGTGCCTGAGCTGCAGACTTCAGGGGAATGCTTGAATAAGTTCAGTGAATTTTTGTCCTTCCCTTCATAGAAAGCTTGACTTGCTTTGTCATGTTTCCACGTGTAACCAAAGCCAGATGAAGAAATACAGACACTCTACCATACAAACTCTGTAACCTACACATCCAAATTGAGTAAAACCAAAGACTGCAGGTGGGGCCGCCAAGAAGCTGCAGGAAGAAGTAAGCAAGCAGGACCTCAGCAGGCAAATTTGCTGGGGTCAGGAGCACAGGCTTGAGATAGGGCATCCCCAGCCCCCACCCCACTAAGAGACACCAAGTCCAGGAGATCTCAGGGCTGTGCTTCTCAGCACCACGTGGTTGACTCAACTCCTTTGCCCTGGCTGCAATGCCACCACATTACTAGCCCACATCCATGTGATGCTAAGGCAGAAAGATGGAATGTAAAGGGTATGGGATTTGGATACAGACAGACCTGGATTTGCGTTTTAACTCTGCCATGTATGCACTGCTGTGCTTTATGCAAGTTACTGAACAGCTCTGTGCCTCGGTCTCCTCATTAAAATGAAGATGATAGTTCTACTCTGCCACAGGGTTATTGGGAGGATTAAAGATAAGGCACACAAAGCTCTCAATAACAGTGCGTAGGACATAGTAGTCATGGCAACCAATAAATGGTAGCTGTTTTTCTCTGTTCTGTGTGAAAAAAGCTGGACACAAAAGGTCACATATTGTATGATTTCATTTATATGAAATGTCCAGAACAGATAAATCCATAGAGACAGAAAGTAGATTAGTGGTTGCCAAGGGCTGCAGGGAGGAAGGAGTGGAGGGTGACTGCTAATGGATACAGAGTTTCTTTTAGGGGTGATGAAAATGCTCTAAAATTAGACAGAGGTGATGGCTGTGCAACATAGTGGACATACAAAAATCACTGAATTGTACAAAGTATACAGTTGTAAATTTTATGGCGATGTGTATTATTTCTTAAATAATAATTAAAATGATTAACAAGGTAAGTTTTATGGTATGTGAATTACGTCTTAACTAGAATTTTTAAAAAAATACATGACCTGTACCTCAGTTTGTGAACATGAATAGAAATAAATATTTCTAAAATGTGGATAACAGTAGTACCTGACTCATAGGGTTTTTGTGAAAATTTAATGAGTTGATTTTTAAAAAATATTTAGACTAATGCTGACACACTACAAAAGCTCAATAAATGTCAGCTATAATTATTACTGTTATTGTCATTGTCATGGTCATCATCATTTTCATCAGAGGGAGCATAGTTTAATAGTCAAGATCAATGGGGTTTGAGTTAAACAGACCTGGTTTAAAATCTGACTTCATACTTGGCAGTATATATTATAATAATTAACGATGTAGCTACTGGATTCAGACTATCTTCATCAAAATCCTCACTCCACCATTTACCATCTGATTTTAGGCAAGTCTTCATCTTCAACCCCTCTGTGCCTCAGTTTCTTCAACTGTAAAATGGGGGTGATAACAGTTCATACCTAATGTCATGCCATGAAAATCAAATGATGTATCCATTAGGGTGCTGATATGATTTGGCTCTGTGTCCCCACCTAAATCTCATGTTGAATTGTAATTCCCAATATTAGGGGAGGGACCTGGTGGGAGGTGATTAGATCATAGGGGCGGATTTCCCCCTTGCTGTTCTCTTGATGGTGAGTGAGTTCTCATGAGATCTGATGGTTCAAAAGCGTGTAGTGCTTCCCCCTTCGCTCTCTGTTCCTCCTGCTCTGCCATGTGAAGAAGGTGCTTGCTTCTCCTTCAACTTCTGCCATGATTGTAAGCTTCCTGAGGCCTTCCCAGCCATGCTTCCTGTCCAGCCTGTGGAACTGTGAGTTCATTAAACCTCTTTTCTTCATAAATTACCCAGTCTCAGGTAGTTCTTTATAGCAGTGTGGGAACAGACTAATACAGATATTTTTGGCTTCAGGTTTCAGAAACCTGGCTCAATTTGTCTGAAACCAAATAGGAAAAAAAGAAGGATAGGAAAGAGACAATAATTAATTGAGAAAACACAATACAAATCAAGAAGGGAAGGAGAAAGAAAAAGAAAGGAAAGAGAAAGACAGAGAAGGGTTTAGAGAGGTTTATTTTCAGTAGCCATTAGTTTTGGGATGCTTCCCAGAGACTTCTCTGCCCAAATTTTCTTTCTGGGTTTTTAAGATTATTATTCTTATGTTTTTAGTATAAACTGCTTCAAACTCTTTTGGTAATAGGCAGGCACTAAATAAAACAATACGACCTTGCCTTATAGGCTTGTTGTTATCTCTGCTCTCCAGGAGTATAAATCTCATGGAGAAGACTGTGCAAAAAAAATTTTTTTTTGAGACAGAGTTTCGCTCTTGTTGCCCAGGCTGGAGTGCAATGGCGCAATCTTGGCTCACTGCAACCTCCACCTCCTGGGTTCAAGCGATTCTCCTGCTTCAGCCTCCCAAGTAGCTAGGACTCTAGGCATGCACCACCATGCCTGGCTAATTTTTATTTTTAGTAGAGACAGGGTTTCGCCATTTTGCATAGGCTGGTCTCAAACTCCTGCTTCAGCCTCCCGAGTGGCTGGGATTACAGGCGCCCGCCACCACACCCAGCTAATTTTTTTTGTATTTTTAGTAGAGACAGGGTTTCATCATGTTGGCCAGGCTGGTCTTGAACTCCTGACCTCAGGTGAGCCGCCCACCTCAGCCTCCCAAAGTGTTGGGATTACAGGCGTGAGCCACTGCAGCTGGCACAAAATATTTTAACAATGTAACGTTTCTGCCAAGTCAATGGAATCATTAGGAAAGGTATTTTGCTTCTTTTTTCTTTTTTAAGCAACAGGGTCTTGCTCTGTCACCCAGGCTGGAGCACAGTGGTACGATCATAGCTCACTACAGCCTCAACCCCTTGGGCTCAAGGGATTCTCTCACCTCAGCCTCCCAAGTAGCTGGGACTCCAGGCACATGCCACCAAGCCCAGCTAATTTTTCTATTTTTTGTAGAGATTGCATCTCACTATGCTGTCCAGGCTGGTCTCAAACTCTTGGCCTCAAGCCATCCTCCTACCTTGGCCTCCCAGAGTGCTGGAATTACAGGTGTGAGCCACCTCACCCAGGATAGAATGGCATTTTGAATAGGCCAATATGTGCAGACATATGCCCTAAAAGATTTGGTTTCATTGAAATAATACAGCAGGAAGCCAGGAACCAAAGCCTTGAATCAGAGATGAGATTCCATCTCTGGGCCTTTCATAACCATGCACGGCTTCAAATTCCCCATCACCAAAACAGAAAATTAAAGCAGAATGTACTCTCCAGGTGGCCCTCTAAGTAGGAAATAACATCTTATCACCCTACTTATGATTATAGAATCAAAGATTGGATGGGTCTTTAGGAAAGATGAACTTCTTTTCCAGATATGCAGACAGGGACCCTGAAACTCAGCGAGGGCAGCAGACTGGCTAGGTTCCAACAGGGTTGAACCTACTTTCTAGCCTTGTGTTCTACTGTGATATAATACAGACTGATGAATTTGTTTCTCTTTGTCTCTTTCTGACCATCAAAGCAACTGATTTCTACATGAGAGAAGAATATACATGCTGAGAGAAGAGGATCACCTGGACATATGTACCAATTCTGTGTCCCAGTGAGAAATTTACAAGTATCTGTATAGCTCTTAATGTAGAGATTGGTACTTATCTAACAATGGTAGTTCAAGTTTCTAACTGCTTTCCCTTTGGCCTAATTTGATAAGGATCAAATTAGCAAATCAGAGTAAAGCTGAGATGGGGATGTAAATATTCATTGGCCTCTGACATTTCTAAGCAAGAAAGCCAAGGACTTCTACCAAGCCTGGAGATTGTTTCTCTTAAGATGCCAGGAGGATATGCTAGTCCAGGCTCCAAGAAACACTGACGCACGTGCCATTTTGAAAAGCCCATCAGTTCTACACAATCACAGTAAGAGAAGAACGTTTATTTCTATCCCCTTTGGCCACTGCCTGATTTCCATTCAACCTAGAAAGAGGTAAAAAAAAAAAAAAAAAAAAAAAAAAAAAATCGGCTATGCTGTGATCTCACTGCGTTGAGTATGGTAGCTTTCACAGGAGTCTTTACCTCATTAAGATGGGTCTGATAAGGATTGAAATTATCCCAGCTTTCCTCTCTATCACACATTCAATTCAACACTGTGATGAGTATTTCATAAAGGTTTTATAATTCTCAGTGGTATGGTGAATAGCCTTTGGCCTTTAAATCAAATGATAGAAAAAAGTTTCTTCAGGCAGAAAAAATGAAGATTCTATTTCTGTTCCTAGATTTAGTTATCAGTCACCTGGTTTCACATTAAACTTTGATGATAAGTTATTCAATAGCCATGATATCAGAAGTTCTCCTGGCCAGAACAAATTGCCAGTAACTACTCGCATGACTAAGAGAAAGCACTGCCTCTCATTTCCCCTTTCTTTTGCCGAGGAGATTGTGGTTGCGATCTCCCAATCCTGCTGCCTTTTTTTCTTCCTCCCTTCCTAACCAAGGTCTATCTTCCTAATAAGAATACACTTGTATTCCATTAAGAGAGCCAGACAGAGAGAGAGAGAGAGGTAGAGAGAGAAAGAGAGAGGAAGGTTACCAGATTAAAGTTTTTATCAGACGATATCTCCCAAGCAACCTAAAGCTTTTAGTCTGTCAGTCCCTTCCTCACATCTCCAAAGGGCCAGGAGGGAAGGAAGCTCTTCCTACAGCATATTGTGGAACTGGCCCAGCCCAATGCACTTTTAATTCCTCAGGAATAGCATCACTGCCCCGTTGTTTCCCTGGGAGGTCATTCTACTGCCTATAGCTTCTATTCTACTATGGAATTAATTGTTTCTCCACCAAATTCATAAGTTGAAACCCTAGCCAGGCGCACGGTGGCTCATGCCTGTAATCCCAGCACTTTGGGAGGCCTAGGGGGGCGGATCACGAGGTCAGGAGATCGAGACCATCCTGGCTAACACGGTGAGACCCCGTCTCTACTAAAAAAAAATATATACAAAAAACTAGCCAGGCGTGGTGGCGGGCGCCTGTAGTCCCAGCTACTCGGGAGGCTGAGGCAGGAGAATGGTGTGAACCCAGGAGGCGGAGCTGGCAGTGAGCCGAGATCACGCCACTGCACTCCAGCCTGGGCGACAGAGCGAGATTCCGTCTCAAAAAAAAAAAAAAGAAAAAAAGAAACCCTAATCCCCAATGTGACTGTATTTGGAGATAGGGTTTACAAGGAGGTAATTAAGGTTAAATGAAGTCATACAGTTATTTAACCTTAATTAAATCAGGGCAGATCCTTAAAAGAAGAGATAACAGAGCTCTTCTTCTTGCTCTTCTTCTCTCTTTTTCCTTTTCTTATTTTTTTCTTTCTCTTTTATTTTTTCTTTCTTTTTCTTCTTTGCTCACAAAGAAGAGACTATATGAGGACACAGCAAGAAAGCAGCCATCTGTGAGCCAAGAATGGAGCCCTCACCAGAAACCAAATCAGCCAGCACCTTGATCTTGGACTTCCAGCCTCCAGAACGTGAGAGGATAAATGTCCGTTGTTTAAGCCACCTAGTCTGTGATATTTTGTTATGGAAGCCTGAGCAAACTAAGACACACTTCAATTCGTGTCTGCCCATTTCCTTCTCTGTAGTGCCTTCTTACTGCCTGCAAATTACTCTTTGGGGACTTACAGTCCTGAAGCAGAGGCACATTCTCACTTCTCCTAAACAGCAGCTTCCCTGAGCTACACATATTAAATTCTTTTAAGCTCATCTCATTTTTTCAGTGATTTTTAAGGCTCTTCTCCATACTTTGTCCAATTTCAACTAGTACATTACTTATATGGATGACAAATTTCAACTCCATAAACCATCTTGCATGAACAACTACAAGATATAAAAACTCAAACATTCACTGTATCCTCCAGTATGAGTGCACTTGTGCATATGTGCACATATGCTGGTTTTTTATATATATTTCATGAGTGTCTTAGTCTGTTTTCTGCTGCTATAACAGAATACCACAGACTAGGTAATTTATAAAGAATAAAAGTTTATTTTGCTTATGGTTCCAGAGGCTGGGAAGTCCAAGAGCCTGGTGCTAGCATCTGGTGAAGGCCTTCATGCTTTGTTATCCCACAGCAGAAGGCAGAGGTGAAAACCAGTGCTCAAGGTAGAGGGAGGCACCAGGGGCTGAACTCACATTATAACAACCCACTGTCATAATAACTAACCTGCTTCCATGATAATGACATTAATCTAGTCATGAGAGCAGAGCCAATCACCTCTTATCAGGTCCCAACTCCCAACACTCCTGCATTGGGAATTAAGTTTCCAACACATGAATTTTGAGGAGGACACATTCAAACCGTAGCAAGGGGTAAAGGTAAAACATTACGGCCATTTAGGTTTCCTTGATTCTACCCAATTAGAAATGCCAAGAGAAACCTGAGTTCCACTTCCCCAATCTCATCCAAATATTTCTCTTCAATGAGATTTTGAAAACCCATCCAGGGACTGGTTAAAGATGGCAATATACATAAGAAATCAACTTCCTGCATATTTCCAATGGTGAATTTGTTCCATTAAAAGGAGTCAAATGGGAGCATGTACAGGATGAGTATTTCTCAGAGTCCTGTGGGAGAAAGCAAGCCGGGGATTCTGCTCATGTTTCCTGCATTTGGACAGAGGCCCTGCTGGTAAGTTCCTCTGCAAGAGATGAACAGAATCCAGTGTTATCTAAATGTCAGATGGGATCATTCTAGAGAATAGCCCCTTAAACTCTCTAAGGAGAGGAGGTTAAATTCTCTGTCAAAACTTCCATACATTCCACTCCCTCTCCCTCAAAGGAAACCTCAGAGCTGAGGTACCAAAGTGACATCAAACAAACAGAAGGCCATAAATGCTACCTGCCTCTGTACCACTGCCGTTGGTGCATAGACAATGAGCCACAATAACACTGACAGCAGCCCAGCTCTCTCCTTGTTCATTTTGGCTGCAGGCCCTCATAGGCATAAATCGCTGTTACGTAGGTCCACTGTGCATTTTAGCAATTTTAAGTGTTAGATATTTCAAGTGATTTTATTCCAGTGACAAGGGGTGGGGTAAGCAACTGTCTATGGAACGGAGATTGTGAAGAGGTGGCCACTTCAGTTTCCCCCGGTGCACAGACACCCAGAGCCCTGTAGGCGGAGACACAGAGCTGTCCATCTGAGCAAGTAGTGCTTTGTTCTTATTTGTCTTACCCACAAAATACGTACACTTAGCATTGCGACTTTTCCTTTCCATTTGCATCTGTGAATCCTAGGGAGAAATCATAAATATCTGCATGTATCTATCTATGCATTTAAACAAATGAAAGTTGGCAGTGGCTTTCTTTTTTCCATTTCAATTGATAGGCACAATGCATAAGAAAGGAATTAGTGTTGATCTTATTTTATCAAAGCAATTTCAAGAAATCTTTTAGTCAAAGAAGAAAATAATCAGCTATTTCTTAGCACTGTGTTAAGTGGTAATTCATGCTCCTGCGGAAATACAATGACCACACCTGCCATTGTGCTTTGGGTCAGACCTTGCTTGGAGAACATTTAAAGGGCAGTGTGTTTATTCTACCTGCATATGAGGAGGCGCACAGATGCCCGCATGTAACACATCACAGTCAGAAACTCTATCACATGCAACCTGGGCATGGGATGGGATCATCCATGTACAGGTGCCAGCTCTGCCTGGAGCCAGGTAGAGAGACCAGATGGCTGCTGGGAGGGTTCCTGCCTCTCCTGATGCTCTGGACACACCAGGTGGGAAAATACTAGCAAATACGCATGCCGTTTTCTCTGGATATGTTGATGCCTGAATAAATGTCCTCCTTTTAAGCAGCGTACTAGTATCCTGTGACTACCCTAACAAATTACCACAAACTTGGTAGATTAAAACAACCAAAATTTATTTTATCATAGCTCTGGGGACCAGACGTCCAAAATCAAGGTGTCAGCAGGGCCATGCTCCGTCTGAAATCTCTAGGAGAGAATCTCTCCTTGCCCTATTCAGCTTACGGTGGCCCCAGACATTCCTTGGTTTCTGGTAACCTAACTCCAGTCTCTGCCTCTATCTTCACACAGCCTTCTCTACTGTATCTCTGTGTCTCAATCTTCTCTCTCCTTTCTCTCATACAGACACCAGTCATTAGATTTAGGGCCCACTGTCAATCCAGAATAACCTCATCTTAACTTAATTACCTCTGCAAAGACCCTGTGTCCACATAAAGTGACATTCATAGGTATTGGGGGCCAGAACTTGGACATATATTTTGGGGGGACACAATTCAACCCACTACAGGCAGCATATCAAAGATGTCTTGTGGCACACTGACTTGTTACAAATTGCAGCTATCCCCAAATCATTTTCCTTTTCTTTTCTTCATACCCCAGGAACTAGAACTACAAATAGAAACTTCAGTGAAAACATGGCGTGCTCACAGGTTTTGACTTAGAAGCAGGGAGGAAAGGCATTTATAAGACCCTGCAATCTGGACACTATGCTAGCCTGGAAACTCCACGCTTGTTCTCTTCCAATCCTGTAAAATAAGGATTGCTGTCACCAGACTGCAGATGAGGTTACTGTGGCTCAGAGTAACCCACCCAAGGTCTCCCAGCAATCTCTGGGCAGGCCCAGGTTTGGAGACTGTGTCTATCTGACTACACAGCCTCATGCACTGTGTGTATGAGGATGTAGGGACAGAGTCAGAATATATGGCTGCAACGTGGCAGCATTTGGAGAGCTCTTGGGAGGGCCCAGACCATTCCCCCGACTAAGCTGCCTTACCAGCTTGTTAGTGCCTGTTTTTCTTTCACAGGGAACTGCCCCTTCCATTTTATAAATACACATGAGGATGTAACTCAGAGAGGAGTAGTACCTTCTCTGAAATACATACCAAAAGTAGACCAGGTCCTTTTCAGAGGCAGATTTGATCAGAAGAAGAAAACATAGAAGACAGCAAGGGCTGCTAGCAGACCCCCCTGAGAAAGAGGTTGAAGGCATCTAAAGACAGAAAATTGTGCAGTCCACTATCTTAGCTCCAGCAGCTGTAACAAATTTTCAGAGACTGGGTGGCTTGAAAAACAAACATTTATTTCTCAGTTCTGGAAGACCAAGATCTAAGTGCCAACTTATTTGGTTACTGGTGAGGGCTCTCTTCCTGGTTTGCAGATGGTCATCTTCTTTTATCCTCATATGGTGCAGAGAGGAAGCCAGCTCTCTTGTGTCTGTTCTTTTTCTTTTTGAGAATGTGCTATTTTAAAATTTTTATGGGTACATAATAGTTGTACATATTTATGGAATACATGTGTTACAAGTATATAATGTGTAATGATCAAATCAGTGTAATTGGCATATTCATCGCCTTAAACATTTATCATTTATTTGTGTTGAGAACATTCCAAATCCACTTCTCTAATTATTTTGAAGTATACGATAAATTACTGTTAACTATAGTTGCCCTATTGTGCTACCAGATCAGTAGATCTTATTCCTACTATCTAACTATATTTTCGTATCAATTTTTTATACGGGCACTTATCCCATCATGAGGGCTCCATTGTCATGACCTAATTACCTCCCAAAGGCCCCACCTCCTAATACCATCACATTAGGGATTAGGGTTTCAACATATAAATTCTGGAGAGACACAAACATTCCATCCATTGCAGTAAGTATGCCTGGAGCAGCCAGCTTCCTCTGTCTGATCAATTCTGTGTGGGTATCTGACAGCCAGGTGATTCTGGATCAATCAGGCACCTCTGTTTGTCTCAGGTTCCTATCTATAACACAAAGCGAGAATAAACATTCCCACCTTTCGAGGATCCAGAACGGCTTCCCTGGAACTCCTTGATGCTGGCTTGGGCAATGTTTTACATGGAAACAAACACAAGTCACATATTTTGATCCAGGAGACAAATTGAAGTTAGGCCATCAAAATAAAACCAGAAGGGAACCTTTTGAAAAAGAAATTAAATGAATAAATATTTTCTCTAAATAGAAAAGTAATGAGCACGGTGTATAGAGAAAACTGTGCCAATTCTAAGCAATAAGTTAATATATTCTTTAGACAGAACCAGGAAATCAGAGAAATATAAAGTCCCAGCACAAAAACGTGCAAGATAATTTGATAAACCATTCCCTACAAGAAAGTAACTACACTTAGAACAGCAAGAAGAAATCTAAGGGAATGGAGCAAAAGCAAACAGGCTAAAAGAAAGCAAGAGGGATTGTGGTGAGATATATGGAAGAACTTCCAGACCGTTATAGGCATGAGGACTAAGCTCTGTTATTGTTTTTGTTTTTGTTTTAATCTTGCCCAAATTCCTTTCTAAGGGATCTGGGGAGTCATGCCCTACAAACCATAAATTCTCTCATCAGATGGGTTTTATTTAACCATGTATATCATGGCTTACTTTTCAATCTGATTCTGACATAACAAGGGAAAAAATCAAAATGTTTTACCCCAAAATATATTTCCTTGCCATACCTTGGAATTGCCCTGCAAAGTCTCTTGTAGGAAAAATCCGCCTTCTATAGAGAATACCTTTCCCCCTTTGTTTTCCTTCCTTCCTTTCCAGATCCAGGAGATAATCAACTAAGAGCCAAGCACTCTTTTAAGTCCGATAAGAAACACTTTACAACTTGCTCTTTCTGAAGTCTATTATCTGAGAGCTTCCTCTGCACAATAAAACTTGGCCTCCACAATCCTTTACCTTACCCTGAACATTTCCTTTGATCCCAGGTCTTCAGATAAACTCAACTAGTTGTCAACCAGAAAATGTTTAAATTTCCCTATAGCCTGGAAGCCTTCCCCATTTTGAGTTGTCCTGCCTTTCTGAATGAAACCAATGTATTTTTTAAATGTATTTGATTGATGTCTCATGCCTCCCTAAAATACATAAAAGCAAGCTGTACCCTGACCACCTTGAGCACATGTTCTCAAGACCTTCTGAGGGCTGTGTCACGGGCCATGGACACTCATATTTGGCTCAGAATAAATCTCTTACAATATTTTAAAGAGTTTGACTCTTTTCGTCAACAGGTATAAACTGTTGATCCAAGGAGGTATGGAACCTATTACCCACAGATATTCAGAAAAATAATACATGTTTCTATTTGGTTTCCTAACTGCACAATAAAGGGAGTTTTCTGATACTCGGAAACTTTTAAGAGAAAAAGAAATAACTTTTTAATATACATTTGATCCCCCAAAAAATGTTTTTCATGGTTTTATATAATAATGACTACTACTTTCCTAGTGTTACAGTAATAAGTATATTATGATGATGATTATCATTCCATAGAAAGACTCACTAATATTTTTAGAACATCTCTTGGGTGCCACATACTTTTCACATGTGAACACACATAACCACCTGTAAGGAATAAGGAACCTGAGATGCAGTGCATTCGAGTAATCTTTCTATATCATGTGGCTAATCGGTGATATGACAGGAATTCAAAGCAAGTTTGGCTGATTTCAAAGCCCAAATTCTTACCACTACACTGAACTGCCTGAAATGTACATGGTTTATTTACGTTTACAGGTTATGCTCTCTCAAGCATTCTGTAAGCTCCTGGAAGGCAGAGGCTCTGTATTGGCCTCTGTCTTTCCCACATCTGCCCCTCCTCATCTAATCAGCCAGCTGATCTTGTTTCTCCTCCTTCTAAATATGTTTTGAAGGCATTAATTTCTCTGCCTCATCAACTCCATTACCTTCCAGCCAGCCACCACCGTCCTTTATAAGAAGCATGAAGACCACTAACAACCTTGCTCTCCCTCCAGGCTTGCCTTTTCATAGTCAACTTTTTGTAGCTAGAGACAGCTTTCTAAAATGCAAATCTGATCAGATTGTGCTCTTCCCTACAACTCTTCAATGGCTTCACATTGCCTCCTGCAATGGATTGCATGCTTGCATCCCCTCAAGTTCCTATGTTGAAATCCTAAACCCGAATGTGATGGTATTAGGAGGTAAGGCCTTTGGGAGGGGATTAGGTGATGAGAATGGTGCCCTCATGGATGGGATTAATGTCCTTATAAAAGGGACCCCAGAGAGCTCTCTCATGCCCTTTCCACCGTGTAAGGATGCAAAAAGAAGTCAGCAGTCTGCAATCGGAAAATGGTCCTCACCAAAACCATGCTGACACCCTGATTTCAGATTTCCAGTCTCCAGAGCTGTAAGAAAAAAATTATGTTGTTTAAAAGCCACCCATACTATGATATTTTCTTATAACAGCCCAAGGTGACTGAGACACCTCCCAATGCTCTCTACACTCATAATACAGTTCCCAACTTTTGCTCTGCTGTCCTGCCAGGAAGGACATTGCCCACCAGCTTCACCAGGCTAACCCCTACCTGTTGTATGCAGTTCCCCCGGTTTCAGTTTAGATGCCACCTTCTCCTCCTCCTTGATTGCCTATGGCTGCCCTTGAGACTCCTTCTGTATACTCCTATAGCACCCTATGCAGGTCCCTTATGGAGCTCACCAAACTGTGTCACATATATGGCTGTTGATTTGTTTCCTCCATGACAGGACTAAAAGCTATTCAAAAGCAGTGACCATGACCTTTTCATAAATGACTTCCCAGCAATTCAAAAGTCAAGTTCCCAATAACTGTATGAATGAAAAAACAATGTATGGTAAGGTCTGGACTCAAAATCAGTGCTTAATAACTGCTCCCTGGCTAAATAAATGCATAGGAGAGACTGTGTAGGACCTGCTCCAGATTAACTGACCTGCAACACAAGGATTCTCTTCTCTCTAGGCACTCAAACTTGACTTCAGACAGCAGAGTGGAAGGCCTTACTAGGGCTTCCAGAAATAGAGGATGGGAAATGTTACTCCTTTGAAAGGAGGAAAAGAATGATCTGTGGTTGCTAGGTCGTTCTTCCTGTTCTTGTGTCCCAAACTGCTTTGCTTGAATAATTCAGGCTTTTGGTTAGTCACCATAAACAAATGTGACAACAGATTAATTTTGATTTGAGGTTATGAAACAAAGCAAGGGGGTATTGGTACATAATGTCCACTTTCATGTCACAGCCCAAGGATAAGGAGGATAATTTAACTTGTTTTCTCTGGACATTCAGCTCCCCCAAGGGAAGTAATATTCAACCTTAGGGCATCTTCTCCATCAGTTGTTTTTCTCTGGCTCTTCTTGTTCCCTGAGTGGAGAGGGGAGGTGAGCATTTGTCCTTTAAAGACTGTTAGATAATGTTGTTGGGAATGTAAGAGACTTGGCAGAGAGGGACAGAGGACAAACAGTGCTTTTAAAGGGAAAAAAACCATATGTTCCACTTTGATTTCATAAGTGTCTCAGGATGTGTCTTTAAGAAAAGAAGTGGCAATTTATATGGTCATTTAGATACTGCAATTGCCTGTCTTTGTGTGTGTAAAGAGGTTCTGTGGACACAGATGACTGAGAGTTCAGCATAGCTGTCCACACGCCCCCTCTAAAGAACTTTGTATGTTCATCGGTCTGATCCTGACCCTCAGTGGTTCCCTGTGTCGCGCTCCCTGACCTGCATTAGAAGCTCTGGGACTTTAGAAATTAGCAAGGTGAATAGAACAGGAAGAAGAGAAGATCCAGCAATAGGGGAGGGGGTAACTGCAAATACAACAGCAAAAGTGTGAGGAGGAGAACAGATTTCCAGGAATTAGCAATGATTTTTAAAAATTGAAATACTATATACAAAATAAACAAAATGTTAGGTGACCAAACTTATTTACTAAACTGAATGACTGAGGTGTTCTGAAGGTCTTGCTAGTTCTTCAAGTAACACAAACAAACCCATTGCCTCTTAGGCTAATTATGTGGGAAAATGTTATTCTCTTAATAATGCATCCTTTTTTATTAAACAGCGTATAAGCAGATTTTTATTTTAAAAAATTCCTTTCTGACAACTTTATGTTTTTCATTTTAGGCTATGTTTTATTGTCTAGCATATTTGTGCTTGTGAATTTTTACCACAACTACAACCATGGGCTTAGAGACAGAAATTTTTTTTCAAATTTTTTAATATATATTTTTAATTGACACATAATAATTGTACATATTTGTGCAGTACAACATGAAATTTTGATACATGTATACAATGCATAACGATCAAATCAGGGTAATAGCATATTCATCACCCAAACCTTTATTATTTCTTCTTGTGGTAACATTCAAAATCATCTCTTTGCCGGGCATGGTGGCTCACTCCTGTAATCCCAGCACTTTGGGAGGCCGAGGTGGGTGGATCACGAGATCAGGAGTTCGAGACTAGCCTGGCCAATATGGTGAAACCCCGTCTCTACTAAAAAATACAAAAATTAGCTGAGAATGGTGGCATATGCCCCTAGTCCCAGCTACTCGGGAGGCTGAGGCAGGAGAATCACTGGAACTTGGGAGGCGGAGGTTGCAGTGAGCCGAGATGGCACCACTGCACTCCAGCCTGGGCGACAGAATGAGACTTCGTCTCAAAAAAGACAAAGAACAAACAAAAAACAAACAAACAAAAATTGTCTCTTCTAGCTATAAGGAAAAATACAGTATTTTACGGTGGTCACCCTACAGGGCTATAGAACACTAGAACTTATTTCTCCTATCTAGCTATAATTTTGTATCCATTAACCAGCCTCTCCCCAACATCCCCTTACCCTTACCCTTCCCAGCCTCTAATACTCACAATTCTACTCTCTACTTCTACTTCTGTTCTCAATCTCTCAGTTCAACTCCTATGAGCTAACTTTTTTAGCTCCCACATATGAGTGAGAACATGTGGTATTTATCTTTCTGTGCCTGACTTGTTTTACTTAACATGATGTCCTCCAGGTTAATCCATGTTGCTGCATATGACAGGATTTCATTATTTTTTATGGCTGAATAGTATTCTATTGAATATATATACCACATTTTCTTTATCCATTCATCCATTGATGGACACTTAAGTTGATTCCATATCTTAGCTATTGTGAATAGTGCTACAATGAACATGGAAGTGCAGATATCTCTTCAACATACTTATTTCACTTCCTATGGATATATACCCAGTAGTGGGATTGCTAGATCATATGGTAGGTCCATTTTTAGCTTTTTCAGGAACCTCCAAGCTGTTCTCCATAGAGATTGTACTAATTTACATTCCCACCCACAGTGTATGAGGGTTCCCTTTTCTCCACATCCTCGCCAGTATTTGTTATTTTTTTCTCTTTTTTGTAATAGCCATTCTAACTGGGGTAAAGTGATATTTCATTGTGATTTTAATTTGCATTTCCCTGATGAATAGTGGGGTTGAGCTTTTTTTCACATATGTGTTGGCTATTTGTTCGTCTTCTTTTGAGGAATGTCTATTCAGATCCTTTGTCCATTTTTTAATTGGATTATTTGGGTTTTGCTGTTATTTGAGTTCTTTATATATTCTGGATATTGATCCCTTATCAGATAAATAGGTTGCAAATATTTTCTCCCATTTTTCAAGTTGTCTCTTAACTCTGTTCGTGGTTTCCTTTGCTGGGCAGAAGCTTTTTGGTTTGATATAATCCCATTTGTCTATTTTTGCTTTTGTTGCCTGTGCTTTTGAGATCTTAACCATAAAATCTTTGTCCAAACTAATATCCTGAAACATTTCCTCTATTTTTTTCTAGTAATTTTATAGTTTCAGATCTCGTATTTAATTCTCTAATTTATTTTGTGTATGGTGAGAAATAGGGGTCTAGTTTCATTCCTTTGCACATGGATATCCACTTTTCCCAGCACCATTTATCAAAGAGACTGTTCTTTCCCCAATGTATGTTCTTGGCACCTTTGTCAAAAATAAATTCACTGTAGATGTATGGATTTTCTAGGTTCCCTACTCTGTTCCATGGGTCTGTGTGTCCATTTTTATGCCGATACCATGCTGTTTTGGTTACTATGGCTTGTAGTATGTTTTGAAGTCAGGTGGTGTGATACCTCCAGCTTTGTACTTTTTGACCAAGCTTGCTTTAGCTATCTGAGGTCTTTGTGGTTCCATATAAATTTTAGGATTGCTCTTTCTATTTCTCTGAAGAATGTCATTGGTATTTTAATAGAGATTGCATTGAATCTGTAGATGGCATTGAGTAGTATAGTCATTTTAACAATATTTATTCTTCCAATCTATGAACATAGAATGTCTTTCCTTTTGTGTGTGTGTCTTCTTCAGTTTAATTTATTTATTTATTTATTTATTTATTTATTTATTTATTTATTTTTGTTCCTCATGTCCAGTGGTGCTGGATTCCTTTTTTTTTTTTTTTTGTCTGTGTTTTACAGTTTACATTGTAGAGATCTTTCACCTCCTTGGTTAAAGTTATTCCTAGGCAATTTTTTTTGTATCTATTGTAAATGGAATTGCTTTCTTGATTTCTCTTTCAGCTAGTTTGTTATTGGTGTACAGAAATGCTGCTGATTTTTGTATGTTGGTTTTTTAATCCTGCAACTTTACTGAATTCATTCATCAGTTCTAAGAGTCTTTTGGTGGAATCTTTAGTTTTTCAATATATAAGATCATGCTGTCTGCTAACAGGACAATTTTATTTCCTCCTTTACACTTTGGATGCCTTTTTATTTCTTTCTCTTGCGTAATTGTTCTGGCTAGGGCTTCCTAAAGTGCTATGCTGAATAAGAGTGGGAAAAGTGGGCATTCTTGTCCTGTACCAGTTCTTAGAGAGAAAACTTTCAACTTTTCCACATTCAGTATAATGTTGGCTGTGGGGTATTGTGTTTAGGTACATTCCTTCTGTACTTAATTTATTGAATGTTTAGGTACATTCCTTCTGTACCTAATTTGTTGAGAATTTTTATCATGAATGGATGTTGAATCTTATCAGATGCTTTTCCTGCATGTATTAATATGGTTTTTGTCCTTTATTCTGTTCATGTTTATAGAGTTGCATATGTTAAACCATCGTGGCATCCCTGGAATAAATCCCACATGATCATGATATATAATCTTTTTGATGTGCTATTGGATTCAGTTTGCTAAGATTCTGTTAAGGATTTTTGCATCTATGTTCATCAGGGATATTGTCCTGTAGTTTTATTTTGTTGTTGTTGTTGTGTCTTTGTCTGGTTTTGGTGTCAGGGTAATGCTAGCCTCAGAATAAGTTTGGAAGAATTCCCTACTCTTCGATTTTTTGAAATAGTTTGTGAAGAATTGGTGTTAATTCTTCTTTGAAAGTTTGGTAGAATTCAGAGGTGAAGCCATCTAGTCCTGCGCCTTTCTTTATTCGGAAACTTTTTATTACCGATTCTATTGCACTATTTGTTATTGGTCTGTTCAAATTTTCTATTTCTTCCTGGCTTAATCTTGGTAGGTTGAACGTGTCCAGGAATTTATCCATTTCCTCTATGTTTTCCAATTTGTTGGCATAGAGTTGTTCATAATAGTCTCTAATGATCCTTTGTATTTCTGTGGTAGCAGTTGTAATGTCTCCTTTTTTGTTTCTGATTTTATTTATTTGGCTCTTCTTTCTTTTTCCTTTGTTAGTCTATTTAGTTTATCTTTTCAAAAGACCAACTTTTCATTTGTTGATCTTTTGTATTTTTTTAGTCTCTATTTCATTTATTTCTGCTCTGATCTTTCTTTCTTTCTTTTTACAAATTTGGGTCTTGTTTGTTCTTGCTTTTCTAATTCCTTAAGGCACGTAGTTAGGTTGTTTATTTGAAATTTTTCTGCTTTCTTTTCTTTTTTTATGTAATCTTGTTCCTTCTAACCTTCTACTTTTTTTGATGTTGGTGTTTATTGCTATAAATTTCCCTTAGTGCTATTTTAGCTATATCCTATAGGTTTTGGTATATTGTGTTTCTATTTTCATTTGTTTCAATACTTTTTTAAATTTTCTTTTAAATTTCTTCCATGACCCATTGGCCATTCATATACATGTTATTTAATTTTCTTGTATTTGTACAGTTTCCAAAGTTCTTCTTGTGATTTATAGTTTTATTACATTATAGTCAGAAAAAAATACTTGATATGATTTAGATTTTTTAACATGTTGAAGCTTGTTTTGTGGCCTCACATATGGTCTATCATGGAGAATGTTCCAAGTGCTGATGAGAAGAATGTGGGCTGGGTGTGGTGGCACACGCCTGTAATCCCAACACTCTGGGAGGCTGAGGCAGGTGGATCACTTGAGGTCAGGAGTTTGAGACCAGCCTGGCCAACATGGCAAAACCCTGTCTCCACTAAAAATACAAAAATTAACCAGGCGTGGTGGCATGTGCCTGTAATCCCAGCTACTCAGGAGGCTGAGGCACGAGAATTGCTTGAACCAGGAGGTGGAGGTTGCAGTTAGCCGAGATCATGCCATTGCACTCCAGCCTGGGAGACAGAACAAGACTCTGACTAAAAAAAGACAAAAAGATAAAGAAAAAAGAAGAATGTGTATTCTGTCATTGTTTTATGAAATGCTCTATAAATGTCTGTTAATTCCATTTGATCGGTAGTGCAATTTAAATCTGATCTTTCTTTGTGATTTTCTGTCTAGATGATTCAGCCACTGCTGAGAGTGAGGTGTTAAAGTCCACAACCATTACTGTATTGGGTTTTATCCCAATATTAGGTGCAGTTATCACTGCCTTGTATGTCTGGGTGCTCCAGTGTTGGATGCATATATATTTACAATTGTTACATTCTCTAGCTAAATTGATCCTGTTTTTATTATTTAGTGACCTTATTTGTCTCTCTTTACAGTTTTGACTTAGTCTATTTTATCTGATATAAATATAGCTACTTTTGCTCATTGTTGGTTTCTATTTTGTGGAATATATTGATACATTCTCGAAGGAGAAAAATAAAAGTTGCCACTTTTGTTGGTCTCTTTACCTTTAATCTAGCTAAAGTAAAACATGGCAAGAACTATGTATGAAGCACAGATAAAAGCAATGGCAGTTAACTAAAAATGAAGATTGTATAGACAAGATTAAAATGATCAGATAGTCGCCACCTCTTCCTAACTTTGGAGTGAAAAGGGCTTTTGACATAGTAGGTATTTAGGATGAAGGAAGGGCCCAGCTTATGGAATGCTTTCCACTGAAGTAAAGCCTTAAGAATCTTTACTAGCAGGTATAAACAAGGAAAAAAAATTAAAGCATTTTTACACATTTGTATTTTGCCTAATCAGTTAAATAAGTGCAGTTTACTTAATGACACAATGAGTGTCAGCCTTCAATTTGGTAGCATAATATTTTCAATGTCATCATCAGCTAGGTGGCAATGAGGAGTTAAGGGGATTATGAAAATGAAACATTCCCACATACTCTAAGGCATATTCATATCTGAAAACAGAAAGCATTGTCCTTTTTTCACTCTAGGTCAACCCTGCAGAAGAAAAATTCTGGAAGGAGAAATAGGTGGCCAGTCATGACAGTACAATTTGAGGCCTAACAGCCACCTGCTTAAGCATATCTTTCATTTGAGGCCATTGTGTTTGAAGTTCTAAACATCAAGCATCACAGTCTTTCCACCCGTTTATGTCAAAGAGGCTATTACTGATACAGAAAATAATTCCACAGGAAGATGATCAGTAACTTTTATCGAAAGCAAATGACTTGGGCCAGGCGCGGTGGCTCACACCTGTAATCCCAGCACTTTGGGAGGCCAGGTGGGGTGGATCGTTTGAGCACAGGAGTTCCAGACCAGGCTGGGCAACATGGTGAAACCCTGTCTCTAATAAAAATGCAAAAATTAGCTGGGCATGATGGTGCGTGCCTGTACTCCCAGCTACTTGTGGGGCTGAGGTCGGAGGATCACTTGAGACCAGGAGGTTGATGCTGCAGGGAGCCGAGATCGCACCACTGCACTCCAGCCTGAATGACAAAGTGAGACCCTGTCTCAAAATAAATAAATAAATAAATAAATAAAGCAAGCAAATGATTTGTAGTCAACTGCTTTTCACACTCATTGGACATAGGGGAATCCAAAAATGACCTTAACTACAAAAATCTGATTTTAGCAAGGCTTGGTTAAACATTATAAAATTCTACATATATTCTTTTTGATCTTTCCCAGAATGAGGGTTTCCACATTGCACAACTCTAAGGAGTGTGATTCATGTCATAGTCTATATGAATAGTGCAGTTCACAACAGGCATGGCCACATGCAGCAGCCCCTTTCAGACCTCTCAGGTGGAAGAATAATGCTGACCAACTTGCTATAACAATTTCAAAAGAGAACTGTTCGAACCAGTGCAGATGCAGGTGCCCGCTAGATAAGGGGACTTGTCATATAACCAATGAATATGATGGGTAACATTAATAGGCCCTCTGTCTCCAACCTTTAGGGATTTTAACAGCATTTTTAATCTTCTTTGAGGTTTTCAAATCAATATTTCAAGAATAGTGGTAACACTGCACCTAAAAAGACAAATTAAAAATTACCACTGCCCACAACCAATATTCTCAGTCAGGAATCGTGTGGTATTTCTTCCCGTAAAAGCTATTGAACAGCAAACTGCTATTTTAATATCTCATTTGTGTATTGTGACCAAATTTCAAGTTGATTTCATATTTATTATTTAATTTGATACTCCCCAAAAGGGTAGATGTTGCTCGTAGGAAGCAGATTAAATGTTGCCAGTCGTGTATGATGGGATAAAACTGGAACCAAGGAGGCTGAGAGACTTGTCTGTGGTTCTACAGTCAGCTGAGATAGAGCTCCAAGGTGACTCACATTTCTCCTTCCTACTCCAATGCATTTGCCTCTTCACAACACTACCTTTAGGCCCTGTCAAATATGGCATGACAATGAGATTTCAGTCCAATAGAAAAGTGGCATACACATGTTTAAAATTTCAAACCACATGCCAAACCAATCCTGTTCTCTAGAAAGGAGAGGGACTCCCATTCTTCTGTTTCTTCCATCATGCAGTAAAGAATTAACTCTGAAGGTCTGAGTTGTGCAAACTCTGTAAGCTCCCAAGAAATATTTGATCCTTTGACCCAGGCTCCTGGGACTTCTAAACCCTTGGAATATCCTGCCTATTGAGAGTGTCTTTGTTCATCTGAGAGGTCAGATGAGATAGTTTATGCTAACAGTGTGACTTATTGCCTTGGGCCATGTGACTCATTAGCTGGGCATGGTGGCTCATGCCTGTATTCTCAGCCACTTGAAGGGCTGAGGTTGGAGGATCGCTTGTGTATCAGTTTGAACTCTGGGGGCTAGAGATTAAGGTAAGATCAGTCACATGAACATTCCATGCCTATATGACCAACTCCCAGTTAAAACCTTGGACACCAAGGTTCAAGTGAGCTTCACCAGTTAACAATACTCCATATATATTCACACATCATTGCTGGGAGAATTAAGTGCTGTTCATAGAATTTGATTGGGAGACCACAACAGGAAACTGGTACCTGGTCTCTCCTGGGCTCTTCCCTATGCACCTTTTTCCATTGCTGATTTTAATCTGTATCCTTTCACTGTAATAAACAATAACCATGAGTACAATAGCTTTGCTTAGCTCTGTGAGTGCTTCTAGCAAATAATTGAACCTGAGGGTGTTATTGGGGACCCCCAAACAAAACCATGATTGTGGTCAAGGTCACTTATAAAGCCAGACTATTGTTTGCATGGCAAAAATTCAGATATTCATACACTCCTGCTCCCACTATCTGTCTAAATCTGGAAATCTAGGATGTGCCCTTCACCCAGGGTTCACACTGCAGAGCCTAGAGAATATCTGTATTCTCAATGGGCCCCATTCTGTCCATGTCTCCCTGTCCCACCCACAAATCATCTGTGGCCTTCCCAGGAGGCATCTCCTTCCAATCAGTTAATTACGGAACTGTTCCCTGTGGCATCCTGGCCAGGATAAAGAAACAGTGTCACTATTAAGGAGCCAAGAAGCAAACACCACATCACACCTATTATTTCAAATGAATAGTTCTATTAAAAAGGGCAGTAGTCTCCCTGCTTGGTGACCTATGGCTAAGGCTGGCCAGTAGACAGGTGATCTGCAGACTCATTAGCCCCTTTCTCATTAGCTGCAGCTGAGTAATCTATCTCATTAGTGGCCTGGGGCTTTTGGGGAATGTAACCCATTCCAAGGCCAGCCTTCCTCCTGGGGAGGTTAGATATTATGTCTGTCTTCTCAGCCCCAGCATGTTAATATTAATCATCTGCCCCTCTTTATTGGCACCCAAATATCATCGACAAGTGTTATTCCCAGTTTGTTTTCCACCAAGTCACTGAGGTGTTACACCTGAGTATCCTGGCAAAAACCTGGTGCTGATCTTTCTCCAGTTTATTTTATAGTGCCCAGCCTGTCTGCCTCCTGGGCCTGGTCTCTTTTCACCCGAAGTAGTATTATTGGCCTGCTTTCCCATAGATTATGTCCTCAGAGGGTGCTCTGTCTGGAGGACCTTAGATGCAAATTGGCACATTTTCATCTAAAACTCCAGGATCACCTGGATCAGAGTCTCTTCTCTTCTGCACTAGGCTACATAGTTATACAGAGAACCTCACAATGGTTAGTGCACAGCAAGAAGCAATATTGTAGACTGGAAAGAAGACAGACAAGGACTAAAATACAAAAAGCATCTTGAGATTTCTGCTTCACAACAATTCCATAAAGCTGGCATTTTTATCCTAATATTTTTACAAAGGCAAGCCCCAAGACTCAGAGAGGTTAAGTAACCTGTGCCATGCAGCACACATTATAAATACCACAGCTAGGATTTGGGCCCAGTCTTCCTGTGATCAAATGCCAGGGTCTTTCTGGTGAGGTTCTCCATATAACCATGTGATCTAGTGCAGAAGAGAAGAGACTCTTGTCCAGGTGACCCCAGGGTTTCAGATTTCTCCCTCCTACTGTAGCCCTTAAGAACTTTTCTAGGAAACTACTGATCAGCTCCTCCTTTGCAGTCCCACAGCAATGCCACTGTCATGAAGATGTGTTTCAGGCTCACCTAGTACCATACTCGATTCCTCAACAGGTGAGGTCTTGCCTTATTCATCTTAGTGTCTTCAGCTCCTGGTATTATGCCTGCACTTTGTGGGTGCTCAATAATGAATCTGACTAATAATGCACTAACTTGAATCACACCTAGAATGCTCCAGAAGCGGGTGGAATTGTAGTCGATGGCTCAAGGACATCGGGAATTTGCAGTTTCTGAGGTTCTCATCTCAGGTTGGCCCACTCTTTGTGGACACCTTAATCTATTAGAACTTTAGTCTTGTCATCTGTAAATTCTGATCTCAGAGTGGTGTTGTGAGAATTAAAAGAGGGAAGAAGTCCTGTAAAACACCCAACACAATGTTTAGCACACAAGTGCTCCTTTTCTTCTCCTTTCCTCTTGAGTGCTAGTTTAGGGCATGCCCTTGGAAGGTGGAAATGCTTTATAAACCCAGCAACTCCAAGGAGTCAGAGCTTCTCAGATCTCTGCTATTCTTTGGTTATAAGACACTGATTTACTTATCAGTCTTAGCAGACTAATAGGCGCACCTGAAAGATACTCTAGCAAAACAAGCAAAGGAATAATACATTCTGTGAATGTGAGTTATGTCAACTGGCAATCTGGACAGCTCAGGTCCAACTATACACTTTGTTTTCCTCCTTCATGACAGAATGGGTTTTGGATTGAATCATCGGAATAATTACCTTTGCTCCCCAAGTTCCCTCAAACACACCTTTCACATTATACAAAAAGGTATCATTTTAACCTCCTGGGGAAAAAAAAAAAAAACATAGAAAATCTCAGAGAGTACCACATAGTCCATCCATATCAAAGCTGAAAAATAGTCTCCAGCTCTCCAAACTTTCCATCCTCTCAACACATTTCAAAAATGTAGTGAGTGCTGCTTAAAAGCATCTATGCTTTAAATAAAAATAAAAAGCTTTTCAGTTGTGCGTTATTTCCCATTTGCGTAAAAAAAAATGATGCTGATATAATAATGAGGTTATAACATAGTAAGAGTTTTTATGGTGCCCATTCCCCAAATGTCAGCTCTGCTCGCATTTCTAAATTTTAGCGTTTTGCACTCAGGTAAAGCAGAAAAACAAAAAAGGTCAGAACCTTTATTTTTCATTGCCAAGTTAGAGTGATGCTACTGGGGGCTCACAAATTCATGTATTTATTCAAGTGTTTCTCAGGCTATGTCGTGATGCTACTGGGAGCTCACAAATTCGTGTATTTATTCAAGTGTTTCTCAGGCCTTTCCTTTGTGCAGAGTGTTGTGCTCTCTCAGGCTCCAATCAGGGCAGACTTCCTGAAGGAAGTGGTAAAGTGAGGCTCCATGAGGGGGCTGGTACTGATGGGGTGAAGAAGCTGGGGAGAAAAATGGAAATTTGGACACCTGACCTGCCTAAGTCACAAGAGTTATTTTAGGAATTCTGTGAAACAATGTGGAAGATGCTACTTTGAAAACAGTGGACTATGCAAATATATTATTATAATCCAATAAGGAAAGAGAAACAAGGCTGTGATCAGCACAAGGCTATAAATGACATGCACCAAATTTACAGATGAGACAGAAGTCCTCCATAAGACTATAGAGCAAAGAAATCACTCCACACCTTGGTGGAATGACCTTGTCAGAGCTGGGGATATAGTGAGATCTTTTAACCTTTTAGGTCAATGTGTATTATTCCAGCACATCTATATTAGAAGCTATGATTTATTAAAGCATTAAGTAGAGAGAGTGGAATTATCCCCCATTTTACACATAGGAAAGTCTAGGCCTAAAAAGTCAATTTGGTGACTTCCTCGAAGTCACAAAGAAAGCTGGCCCCAAAAGTGGGAATCCACACAGCTTGGCAGTGGAGCTGGAATGTCTGTCAGCAATTATAAATTGAGGATTAAAGAGAATCCCTATTTGTGCATCTAGCCACTGATTTTGAGGAGGATACTGAAATTAAATGGAAGTCTTCAAGTCACCTGTAGAGTCCAGTCAACAATGTCTGAATGTCTCTCGCTCCATCCGAAGTGATAGAATTCCCAGCACACCAAACTCTGTTCTAACCTGAGATGCTGATTGCTTTTGATGGGAGGGTGTTTCCTAATCCTAGAGTCCCATTGAAGGAACTAGGCACTAGGGCTAGGACCCAGTAAATCTCAGATCCATTCTTAGTTTGTGACTTCTGTGATCTGTGACTCAGAACAAATCCTTGAAATTACCTCTTGTGGGATCAACCCTCCCTTATGTAAAATGGGAAATAATGTCCATATCTAGTTAGCTCATCAAATCCTAGGGCTATAGTGAGAATGTCTCAGAATAATATCTTAACACAAATTATTAAAGAGCCATACAAATGCAAAGTATTTTCTTAAGGTTCTGTCTGGAGTCACTGTTTTAGGGCAGAATAACACATATGATGATCAGTCAAACAGAATTTCAAAACCAAAATCTAACAGGTGCCTAGAGATGGTAAAGAAACGTGACAGGGCTGGGCAGGGTGGCTCACACCTGTAATCTCAGCACTTTGGGAGGCCGAGGTGGGTGGATTGCTTGAAGCCAGGAGTTTGAGACCAGCTTGGCCAACATGACAAAACCTTGTCTCTACTAAAACAACAAAAATTAGCTGGGCATGGTGGCACACACCTGTAGTCCCAGCTACACAGGAGGCTGAGGCAGGAGAAGCTCTTGAACCCGGGAAGCAGAGGTTACAGTGAGCTGAGATCACGCCACTGCACTCCAGGCTGGATAATAGAGTGAGACTCTGTCTCAAAAAAAAAAAAAAGAAAAGAAAAGAAAAAGAAAAAAAAAGAAACGTGAAAGGCGTGAAAGGATCCCTTCACTGAAGGACAGGCATCAAGCTGTAGAGAAGCGATGACTGAGTCCGGGTAAGCTCACCCACTGCAGAAACATCTCGTAATGAAGGCTGAACATTCAGTCGTCATCTGAGGAAATGCAGAATTTTAGAAGCAGGGAAGATGGTCAGCTAGGTTGACTCAGCTAGCTAAGTGAGAAGCCAAGAAGTAAAGGAAAAGCCATTTCTGTTAGGAGATGGAGTGTCAATCCGCAGGAGCGGGGCTTTGTCTGGGAGCCTCCCTGCTGTGTCATGGAGCCCATGCTTCGTGGTTGCACCACGGGTATTTTCTGAGCCACTGAACAGATGAAATATGATATGAGCAAGGGAGGGGTGAAACTGAACACACTGATTGTCTTCCTGACAAAAGAAGGAGATCCATGAGGCAGGCAAGTGGAGAACATGCTTGCAAAAATAGGAAGGAGCTGAAGTTGATACTAAGCCTAGGAGCCCAAGCTCTGAGTATTTTGGAGCTACAAAGGGTCCTAGATACTAGCTAATTTAAAGTTTCTTAATCTGGGGTGGATGGACTCCCAGGCAGGCAAAGAACTCTTAGATGAGCTTCTGGGAATCCATGAGCTACTCTGAACTATCACTCCCTCTAGCAACTTTGGTACATGAGAAATCATTTATTACACAGTATTGTTGCATTTGAAGGAACCTTCATAATTTAATAATTATACATAGTCTTTCATCATAATGTGTTTTATATGTATCCATTTTTTCTCTACTTCAGATTTTAAACACTTCTCTCTCTGCTTCTCTTGTATGCCTGGCAGTCTTACCAGATTGTAGGTGGTTAAGAATGACTTTGTGAACAGGCAATACTGAATCTGTACAATAATAAATACTGCTATAAAATGCTGATTATTTCATGGCAGTGTTCTCTTCTGCTATGTGGTTGAACATCTATATTTAGTGTTCTAATATAAACTCGAGTTGCCTCTAAGAAGCCTTACTGTTCTGAATGCAGAATTGGCAAACCCTGCCTCAGGCCTTCCCAAAACAATAGTGACCACTAAGATGTTCAGCCTAGGGAATAAATACTTCTATGCCTGCCGGCTGTTTGGGTAGAAGTATAAGGCTTCAATCTGGAGGATTTCAATCAAGAACTTCAGTTACCATTTCCCCCTTACCTCCAATGAGAAACTGTATTAGTCAGCATTCTGCAGAGAAACAGAATCAATAAGATATATATAAATATATAGAAAGAGATTTATTGTGAGAAATTGGCTCATGCAATTATGGAGGCTAAGAAGTCCCATGATCTGCTGTCTTCAAGGTGGAGGCTCAAAAAAGTTGGTGGTGTAATTCAATCTAAACCCAAAGGCCTGAGAAGCAGGAGGACAGGAGAAGATGGATGTCCCAGTTCAAGCAGAGAGTAAATTCTCTCTTCCTCTACCTTTGTGTTTTATTCAGGCCATTAATAGATTGGATGATGCCTGCCCACAGTGGGGAGGGCATTTTTCTTTACTCAGTCTGCAATTCAAATGTAAATCTCTTCCAGAAACACCTTCACAGACACACCCAGTGTCTTAGTCTGTTTTTGCTGCTATAACATAATACCACAGACTGGATCATTTAGAAAGGACAGAAATTTATTGGCTCACGGTTCTGAAGTTTGAGAAATCCAAGATCAAGGTGCCGGTAGGTTTGGTTGTCTAGTGAGAGTTGCATCCTCTGGAGGGGAGGGACGCTGTGTCCTCACATGGTGGAAGGGGGGAGGGCAAGTAACCGAACAGTGCTTGAAGCTCTTTTATGAGGACCTTAACCCCATTCATGAGGGAGGAACCCTCATGACCTAGTCACCTGTTAATACTATCACATGGGTAGCACCTGAATTTTGGAGAGGACACATTTAAACCATGGCACCCAGAAATAATGTTTTACCAGCTATCTGAGAACCCCTTAGCCCAGTCTAGTTGACACAAAAGTAATCAACACAGAAGTTATGAAAATAATCAATACCAACATTGCAGGCAAAGAAGGAATCATTTCCATCAGAATCAGGGGAAGCAGTAGTAATGTGTGCTGGCAGCATGCTCTGGGCACAAGAGGTTGTGACCCTCACCTGTGGGGAAGGAATAAGTGAAAACATGATCACAGCACCACTGTTTAGAAAAGTCAACAAAGAAATAAAGGCCTAAAACTACCTCTGAAAATCGTTTTAACTTTATCAATTACAAAACTGCCTTGTGACAAATATTTCTCAGCAAGAGTCAAGGGGCAATATTAAAAATTTCTAATGAATCTTTTATTTCCCATCTAATCACCAGCAAATTTTTATTTTTTTATATATTTTTTGTTTTTTGAGACAGGGTCTCACTCCTGTCACCCAGGCTGGAGTGTACTGGTACAATCACAGCTCACTGTAGCCTTGAGTTCCCAGGCTCAGGTGATTCCCCCACCTCAGCCTCCCAAGTAGCTGGGACTACAGGCATGTGCTACCACATCCTGCTAATTTTTTGTATTTTTAGTAGAGACAGGGCTTTACCATGTTACCCAAGCTGGTCTCAAACTCCTGGACTCAAGTGATCCTCCTGCCTCAGCCTCTCAAAGTGCTGGGATTACAGGCATCAGCCACCATGCCCGGCCAGCAATTTTTTAAATGTAATTCATAGAGTCAGAAGCGTCTTTAACTGCAGAATTTACTGGGAGAGACCCCTGTGAATAGAAATGCTCACAGGCTTTTTATAACCCATAGAAATGCATAATCTTTTCAACATCCTTCCTGAGATCTGTTTGTTTCATTGCAGGGATGATAAACACTGTGGCCTCAGGATCAAGCAAATGGTATCAATAACACTAATGGGAATATACCTAAAAGAAGACAGAGGGAAACCCCGGCCAGCTCTCTGACAGGGTTTGCTTGCCTTAAAAATCACAGAGCAATTGAGGTGGGGAAGAGCTGTATTTCAGTGAAAGTAGCTTAGGATCTCAATGGTTTTTATATATCATCTGGGAACATTAATATAAAAATTTAAAATACCAGAATTTGGAGAAGTAAAAATTCATAAAGTAACCGTGACTTAGTCCATTTTGTGCTGCTATAGCAAAATATCTGAGACTGGATAACTTATAAAGAACAAAATTTTATTTTCTCATAGTTCTAGAGCCTGAGAAGTCTGGTGTCTGGTGAGGGCCTGGCCTCTCTGATTCTGAGATGGCATGTTTAATGCTGCATCCTCCGGTGGGGAGAATTGGCAGAAGAGCAAGAGAGAGAAAGCCAGCTCCTGCAAGCTCCTGTTTTTATAGCAGCATTAATCCATTCATGAGGATGGTGCCCTCGTGACCTAAACACTGCCAGTTAGGTCTCACATCTCAATACTGTTGTAGTGAGGATTAAGTTTCCAACACATGCCCGGGCACAGTAGCTCATGCCTGTTATCCCAGCACTTTGGGAGGCAGAGGTGGGCAGATCACGAGGTCAAGAGATCAAGACCATCCTAGCCAACATGGTGAAAGCCCGTCTCTACTAAAAATACAAAAATCAGCTGGGTGTGGTGGCACATGCTTGTAGTCCCAGCTACTCGAGAGGCTGAGGCAAGAGAATTGCTTGAACCTGGGAGGTGGAGGTTGCAGTGAGCCAAGATTGCACCACTGCACTCCAGTCTGGTGACAGAGCAAGCCTCTGTCTCACAAAAAAAAAAAAAAAGTTTCCAACACATGAGTTTTGGAGGATACAAAAGCATTCAAACTATAGCAGACTGAGACTTTTGTTGAAGCCAGAACCTTTAGGCTTTGGGCTGGACCATCAGTGAGTAGCTAAAGCCTTCTAGCCTTGAAACCTGGAGGAGAATATTCAGCTCTGTCCTATGTGAAAGGCTTTAAGGTGGCCATGGTGTTTTGTCCTCGACCAGTGACTATAGCTTATGACAGTTTTATCCATGAGCAAGCAAGGGGCTGTTGCTGTAGAGGCAAGAGTGCACGTATAGGCAGTTTCAGGACAACTCCTCTTAGGTTGCTCTGGTCTTAAACTAAGGCTTTCAAGCCTCCAAGGATGAAAGAGAGCATGAGTCACAAATGGAACACAGACCTGCATTGGCAGGCACAGCTGAGGCATGGACACAATTGTAGAAAATGGGCTTTCTGAACATTACATTTGCTGCATTTTTTCTGTTAAGTCATTTTGATGGATCATGGTACTTTCATCAAGAATAGTGAGACAGAATGGGACTTCTAAAACAGTGTGAGGAGCTTGGTGGACCTCTCTGCAGTAAACCAGTCATTTAACTGGTGAAAAGTATTAAACACAGCCATTTAAAGTTTTCGGAGGTCAATCTAAGGTCATACAGCAAATCAAAAGGCATTTATTTAGGAAAACCTAATACATCTTGGTAAGAACAGCACAAGTCTATGGCACCTGAACTAGAACCTGCTTTTACCCCTCCCCCTCAACCCTCCCAACTCCATGTTACAGAAGCTGTAACCTCAGGAGAGTGTGGCCAAGAAGATGAGGGCTCCCTTCACCCACAGATCCCAGTTTTGGGACTACAGCTTCACCTGTGGAGGGAAAGGTCACAAGCATCTCTCATCCCCCTACCCCCTACCACCAGCTCTGTGTTACACAAGATCTATTCCACTACAAAGAAGATGGGGGCTCCCTTCCCCTCACCCAGCTCCCATTCACAGAGTAGAGGTTGTACCCCAGGCAAGGCAATTCTGTGGCCCCAGTAGCAATACCCAGTAGCAATACCCCAGTAGCAATACCACTCCAGATCCCACTCATAGGAAAGAGGTTCCATATAGGGAAGGGCAATCAGACAAGATAGGAGCTACAGTCCCTTTCAGCTCCAATTTGCAGAGTAGAGGCATCATTTTGGGAGATGTAGGCCACCATCCCTGCCCCAGCCCTATCTCTAGTGCAATGCACAGAGGTTCTGCCCAAGGGGAGGGGCAAGACTGGAGGACTCATAGCTCCACAGCTCTAGTAAAGGGCTGGTTTTATTTGGAACAGAGTATGGAGGAACCCATGCCTTAAGGTGTAGTGAAAAACAAGAACAACTTTCATGTTAGGCAATTAAGAGAAGACTAATATTTCCATGAAACCAATACCAACAGACAAAACAGCAAATCAGCCAGAATTCTCACAAAGGGAACCAGTGGAATGGACAGGGAAAAAGTACCCTGTTAAAATCATATTTATCCCTTACGATCAGGGATGCTGTGTATATATGCCAGGCTGCACTTAGGTGCAGCCTGGCATATATAAGCAGCCTGGCATATATACACAGCCTCCCTGATCCTAAGGGATAAGCCCTCCAGTCTATGAGCAACTGAAGCAGGCATTTGAAAGCTACTGGTCCCTACTAGAACATGTGGCAGAATTGAAAGCATCCCCAAAGCTACTCAGATCCATCAGCTAAGTCTTGAACCCTTATTGGCTCAAGGAGCATATCTTAGTCCACTTGTGCTGCTATAACAAAATGCTTGGGCTGGGCACGGTGGCTCATGCGTATAATCCCAGCACTTTGGGAGGCTGAGGCAGGTACATCATTTGAGGCCAGCAGTTCAAGACCAGCCTGGACAACATGACGAAACCCTGTCTCTACTAAAAATACAAAAATTAGCTAAGTGTGGTGGCACATGCCTGTAATCCCGGGTACTCAGGAGGCTGAGGCTGGAGAATGGCTTGAACCCTGGAGGCAGAGGTTGCAGTGAGCCTAGATGGTGCCACTGCACTCCAGCCTGGGCAATAGAGCGAGACTCTGTCTCAAAACAAGACAAAACAAAGCAAAACAAAATGCCTGAGAATAGGTGATTCATAAAGAACAGAAATTTTATTTCCCGCAGTTCTGGTGGCTGTGAAGCCCAAGGTCAAGGCACCAGCAGATTCGGTGTCTGGCAAGGAATGTTCTCTGCTTCCAAGATGGTGCCTTGTTGCTGCATCCTCCAAAAGGGATGACTCCATGTCCTCACATGGTGGAAGGGAGGGAAGGGCAGAAGGAATGAACACAAGTTCCCTCCAGCCCTTTTATATAAGGTTGCCAATCCCATTCATGAGGGCTCTGCACTCATGATTTAACCACCTCCTAAAGGCCTCACCTCTTAATACTATCACATTGGCAATTAAGTTTCAACAAATGAATTTGGAAAAACTTATGCGGATCATAACAGAGCATAAGCACAACCTTGGAATAATCATTGATTGAACACTAAGCCAAACTGACCCAGGGGTAACTCCTAGGAAATTAGCCTTAAAAAATAAAACCAAGGAGAAAAAACAAACTGAGTAGTGTTATCAGGGACTGCACACTGAGAGGGAAATATACTTCATAGAATTGATCTAGGCAAGACATTAAACAAATAAGCTAACACAAATCTGTGATATCACTAAGCCTCAGAGGGAGTACAGAATAAATAAGAATCCAGAGTTGCTATATTATCTGAACTATCTAGTGCTCAACAAAAAGTTATGAGTCTTGGGAAGAAATGGGATAATGATTCTTGTATCATTCAAAAAAGAAAACACAAAACAGAAATTGCTTTCAAGGGGCCCATGTGCTGACCAGGTGCAGTAGCTCATGCCTATAATCCTAGCACTTTGGAAGGCTGAGGTGGAAGGATATCTTGAGCCCAGGAGTTTGAGGCCAGTCTGGACAACAAAGCAAGACCTCATCTCTACAAAAATAAAATAAAATAATTAACTGGGCATGGTGGTATGCACCTGTAGTCTCAGATACTCTGAAGGCTGAGGCAAGAGGATTGCTTGAGCCCAGGAAGTTGAGGCTGCAGTGAGCCATAATCATGCCACTGCACTCCAGCCTAGGCAACAGAGCAAGACCATGCCTCAAAAAAAAAAAAAAAAAAAAAAGTGGGGAGCATATGTGTAGAACTTAGCAGACAAAGATTTCAAAGGAGCTATTATAAATTTGTTTAAATAATTAAAAGGAAACCATGTTTAAATAATTAAAGTTTTATGACAATGACCTATCAAATAGAGAACATCAATAAATATTAATTATAAAAAAGAACCAAAAGGAAATTCGAGAGTTAAAAAATACAATAACTGAAATGAAAGAAAAAATAACTTGAAAGACAAAAAAAAAAGAAAACTACAGACCAATATCCCTGATGAACATAGATGCAAAAATCCTTAACAAAATACTAGCTAAAGAAATCCAACAGCATATCAAAAAGATACTCCACAGTGATCAAGTGGGTTTCATACCAGGGATGCAGGGATGGTTTAACATACACAAGTCAATAAATATGATATACCACATAAATGGAATGAAAAACAAAAATCACATGATCATCTCAATAGATACAGCAAAAGCATTTGACAAAATCCAGCATCCCTTTATGATTAAAACCCTCACCAAAACTGTCATACAAGGGACATACCTCAATGTAATAAAAGCCATCTATGACAAACCCACGGCCAACATTATACCAAACAGAGAAAAGTTGAAAGTTGTTCCCTGAGAACTGGAACAAGACAAGGATACCCACTCTCATCATTCCTCTTCAATATAGTACTGGAAGTCTTAGCCAGAGCAATCAGACAAGTGAATGAAATAAAGGGCATCCAAATCAGTAAAGGGGAAGTCAAACTGTCACTGTTTGCTGATAATGTCATGGGCTCCTTGGGGGTATTGTTTTTCTGGCCAGAAAGCTCTGTAGCTTGTGGCACCTTTGCATGAGTTTTGCTTGGGCCTGCTGGCCCCACTCAGCCTGGCAGGCTGTGCTCAGCTCATGCTACTGGCCTGGATCCCACACCTCCAAAAAGATGGAAGCAGAGCGGTGAGGGGTATGTGAGCCAGCGAGCCAATCGTGGGGTCCAGCCACTGTGCACAGTGAGGCACGTCAGCTGCGGCAGCAGGGCAGGCAGCTCTAGGTGCCAGCATGGGTACTGGCTCACTGTGAGGCTGCAACTGGACCAGGCACATTGCAAGCAGCTTCCACAGCTGGCACCGGGGAATGGAGTGGTACTCAGATGCTTGGAGACTCCGGGAACCACAGGGCCCCAAAGGAGAGTCACAGCCCTGACTCAGGGAGCTCCCAGGTCTGGGTTCCCCAGAGGGCTACAGGTCTTCTCCCCTTCGCTCCTCTCTTCTCTCCTCCTTGTCACCCACAATGTGGTGAGCAAGGGATGTGTTTCAGCCTTGTTTGTATTACAGCTCTTTCAGCCCTGCCATTTGCTGGGTCCTGAGTTCTTGTCCTGTGTCCAGGAAGAATGAGGTATGCAGACAAGTGGAGGGTGAGCAAGACGAAGAGACACTTTATTGAGCAATAGAACAGCTCAGAGAAGACCCATAGTGGGCAGTTCCTCTCCATAGTAAGCAGTTCCTCTCCATAGCTAGGGTGCCCCAACAAGTGCTCAGCTCTCAGCAGAGGGGGTAGCTCCTCTTTGCAGCTGGTCATCCTGTCATCTCCCCATCATTTCTCTGTCTTCTGTCCTCTGCTTGAGTATGGCTGAGTCCAGGGTTTTTGTGTGCCTCAGAGAGGAGGATGTGCATGCTGATTGGTCCATGGGCAGCCATGGGTGGCCCCAGGGAAAAGCACCGCAAGTTCTCCCTCCAGTCGGTGGGACTGGCAGCCCGGTCCCCAGGCTTCAGGACTTCCCTGGATTGAAGGTGGGGCTTCATCAGGGCCCAACCCCTTCCACCCAGAAGTCTGTCTGCCTCCTGCCACTGTTCAGGCACCCAGACTATTCATGCCAAGGGACACCTGCAGACCAGCACTGGACTGTCCTCAGCACCCCCTCAGCCTCCCTCCCATGCTTGTCAGCACCCAAAGTTTGGAGGGGGCAGAGGCAGCAGGGGGCTGGCATGTCAGTGCTGCCCCTGGCTGTGTACACACCCAGCTGGGCTACAACAGCACCCAGGCTTGGCCCTGACTTTGCTCTGAATTGGAGCTGGCACTGACAGTGGGGAGAAGCCAGGCAGCAGGAGCAGGCACTTCTGAGCCTGCAGTGTGGCAGAGGGTCTTCCCAGGCTCCTAAGAATGCATAGATGCCTGCATCCGCAGCCGTGGCAGGGCAGCTGCAGCTGCACCAGGGAGTTCCCACCCTGCCAACTCAGAAAGAGCAGGGTTCCTGCTTGTCCCTGGCTCCCACCAGCTCCAAGGAGCATGCAGCCCCGGCCATGCCTCCTTGCAGCTGTGGTGGGGAGGTGCTCCAGGTCCTCAGTGGGCCCCTCTCTGGCCGCTCCTCCATGTCCGACCACACTGTTCTGCGGCTGGCAGGCAGCTTGGCTGAGCACCATCACAGTGGCCCCTAGGGTGGTGGGTTCCAGGGGCTCCCAGGGGTGGGTTCCAGGTACTGTCGGCCTCCCTGCTACACCCTCCCCACAGTGGTGGTGGGCAAGAGCAGTGACATGGGGCCAGGGTCCAGAGCAGATGAGGCTCTGGGCCTGGGAGTGGGCCCCTCCTGGCTGTGTGAGGGTAAGGGCAGTGTAGTCAGCTGCCTCGGGGACATGGGGCACAGGGGACATGGGACGCAGGGGTCCCATCACCACCACTGCTGCTCCCGCAGCCACTCCCACTGCCACCACCCACACCACCCCACTGCAGCTGGAGTGATGGCAGCGGCTGCTTTGAACAGCCTGTGACTGCTATCGATTATATGATCATATACCTAGAAAACCGTAAGACTCCTCCAAAAGGCTCTTAGAACTGATAAATGTATTCAAAGTTGAGCTCAGTTCTATACTGAGGTCTCCTATTGCAATAGTCCTGAATAAAATTTGTTTTTGTCACTTTAACTACTGTCCAGTTGTGGTTTGCCTTTGACAGCACCCTGTCAAGTTGCTTGGTCACCATCATTCAGAGGCAGCATCCACCCCATAGAATGAGATTTGGAAATTGCAAGGGCACTAACATGACTGTAGAGGATCATCTGTGTTATTGTAAACTTTTTTAGAGGTAAAGAACACTAAGTAGTGACAATGAGTAGACAGAGGCACAATAATGAGCATTTATGAGAAAGAGAGGAGCTTAATTAGAGTCTCTCCAGTTTAACCAGAAGAGTCATGATGTCTTAATCCATTTTGTGTTACTATAGCAAAATACCTGAGGCTGGGTAATTTATAAAGAAAGAGGTTTTACTTAGCTCATGGTTCCGCAAGCTGTACAGGAAGTGTGGTGTCAGCATTTGCTTGACTTCTGGTGAGGGCTTTTCCGCTGCATCAAAACACGGCAGAGGTCGAAGGAGAAGTGGGCACATGTGAAGAGGAGTGACCAAACCCAAGAGGTGTTCTGGCTTTATAATAACCCATTCTCCACAAAAGTCAATCCAGTCTCCCAAGAATGAGAATTCACTCACTACCTCGAAAATGGCACCAAGCCACTCATGAGGGATCCACCCCCATGACCCAAATACCTCCCACTAGGCCCCACCTCCCAACACTGCCACACTAGGGATCACATTTCAATATGAGATTTTCTGGGGACAAACAAACCACATCCCAACTGTAAAACATGGGGAAATACCATTTCTATCACTTCTTCAATTGAGCTCAGATTCTCTTCTGTATATGATCAAATGTACTAATCTAGGTATACAAATACCCAGCGAAAAGTATAATTATTATAGTTATAAGACTAACTCCCATTGACTTTCATACATGTATAGTGCTTTATAATATTCAGAGCATTTTTGTGTGATTTAGTTGAATTCATTCAACTCTAACAAGTAGACAAGACTGAGCTAAACAACTTCTGTCTTAGGATCAGTGCTCACGTGGGCATTCCTAGCTCCTGGGGTCATTAGCTCTGCCCTGTGACCTACAAAAGATTGACCTATACCCCACTGGATCTCTGGTAACTGCCTGGTCTGTCCAAATCTTCTATCTGCTCCTCCTGAAATTGACTTCTTATAGATTTGGTCTATGGTACCTACTCCCATAATCTATGATCTGCCAAAAAGTTTTGGAAATTTTCTCTTAATAATCCATCTAGAATCCATCTACTATTCTCAGGCCCTTATCATCTCTCTCTTATACTTTTAAGACATTAACCAAAAAGTTACTGAGACAGGTGTCTCAATCAATAGAGGTGTTATTTAACCAAAGTTGGAGGGTATGCCTGGGCAATACACAGGACACAGGAGCATCTGTGACCTGTGCTTTTTTCCAAAGAGGGTTTTGAGAAATTCAGTATTTGAAGAGGAAAGAGCAAGCAAGAGGGAGGAAAAGAGAGGGAAGTTAGGCAGTGAGGGAAAGTTACATGCTTATGAGGCTCTGATTAGCACTCAGTAAATCTACATTTGACATGCAAAAAGAGGGAGTAGAGGAAAAAGTCAATTACGCATTTGTCTCAGGGTAGGTGGAGGGATGATTTCTGGTCTTCTCCTTGTCCTGTACTTGTTAAGATAAGCTGGTAATTGACATTGTCAAGGTGAAATTCAACACAACTTAGTTTAAGGGCTAGTTTATAAGGGAGATAGGTATCCTGAAAGATTTAAGAGCTCACAAGGAAATTCCTTGTGAGCAATTTGTGAGGGAGGCCATTTGGGAGGATATGTGGCCTTCTGTCACTGTGGGAACCTGTCTTATAGATGAGGCTATTGAAACCACCTTTGCAAAATTATGACTGAGACACTGAAAGAGATCTAACCTAACCGACTCCATCTTGCTTCTAACCCTTAAGCTCTCCTTGTTCCTTCCTGGGCATACGCTGAACTAACTTTGGGAGGAACTTAGTTTATAGTTTAAAACAAAGTCTTTTCCCAAAAGAAACCTCCTTCTTGCCTGGGGAATAGACTGCCTTTGCAGGACTAACAAATTAGCGACAAGATTGGAAGTTATGGTTTAGGAGTCATGCAGCTGGAGGCTACAAGATTCTGACCTTTCCTAAACTGCTCCTAAGATCAGTGCTGGAGACCCTGCACTTGACGGATCAGCTGGCACCACCCAGATTGATAAAGAGGCTCATGTGATCTTGTGGCCCCCAACTAGGAACTGACTCTGTGCAAGAAGACAGTTCTGACTCCATATGATTTCATCCCTGACCAATTAGTACTCTTAGCTCACTGGCTTCTGCCGACCCACCAAGTTTTCCTTAAAAACTGCTCCCAAGGGGCCGGGTGCGGTGGCTCACGCCTGTAATCCCAGCACTTTGGGAGGCCGAGGCGGGCGGATCACGAGGTCAGGAGATTGAGACCATCCTGGCTAACACAGTGAAACCCCATCTCTACTAAAAATACAAAAAAAATTAGCTGGGCGTGGTGGCGGGTGCCTGTAGTCCCAGCTACTGGGGAGACTGAGGCAGGAGAATGGCGTGAACCCGGGAGATGGAGCTTGCAGTGAGCCGAGATTGCGCCACTGCACTCCAGCCTGGGCGACAGAGCGAGACTCTGTCTCAAAAAAAAAAAAAAAAAACTGCTCCCCAGGCTGGGCACGGTGACTCACTCCTGCAATTCCAGCCCTTTGGGAGGCTGAGGTGGGTGGATTACTTGAGGTCAGGAGTTCAAGACCAGCCTGGCCAACATGGTGAAACCCCATCTCTACTAAAAATACAAAAATTAGCCAGGCGTGGTGGCAGGCACCTATAATCCCAGCTACTTGGGAGGCTGAGGCAGGAGAATTCCTTGAACCCAGGAGGCGGAGGTTGAAGTGAGCCGAGATTGTGCCACTGCACTCCAGCCTGGGTGATAGAGATCCCGTCTCAAAAGAAAAAAAAAAACACCTCTGCTCCCCAAATGTTTGGGGAGACTGATTCGAGTAATAATAAAACTCCAATCTCCCGTACAGCCAGCTCTGTGTGAATTACTTTTTCTTTATTGCAATTCCCCTCTCTTGATAAATCGGTTCTGTCTAGGCAGCAGGCAAGGTGAACCCACTGGGCAGTTACACTATGACACAGGATTGTAAAACTACAGCTATCTGTTTGGGAACAAAAGGAAAGCAGTATTGGCCGGGTGCGGTGGCTCACGTCTGTAATCTCAACACTGTGGGAGGCTGAAGTGGGAAGATCACCTGAGGTCAGGGGTTCAAGACCATCCTGGCCAACATAGTGAAACCCTGTCTCTAATAAGAACACAAAAAAATTAGCCAAGCATGGTGGCACGCACCTGTAGTCCCAGCTGTAGTCCCAGCTACTTGGGAGGCTGAGGCAGGAGAATCACTTAAACCTGGGAGGCAGAGGTTTCAGTGAGCCGAGGTCGCATCACTGCACTCCAGCCTGGGTGACAGAGTGAGAAGAAGGCAGTATTGTGTGACTCAGTTCCCAAGCTTAACTTTCGCTTTGGCATAGTGAGTTTGGGTTAGCAAAGATTCTGTCTTCTTTAACAACAACTCACCCCCAACTAGTTTCTCTGCCTCCGTTTTGGTCCCTTGATTTAGTCAGCTTCATGGCAATAAAAAAAGATGGTTAATGTGTTCAAATTTAAAGAGCTGAATTAATGAGCCATTCCCAAAGGTTTTGGCAGAGTTAAAGAAACCGATGATAAGACACTTGGGGAATAGCAACATGAAGAAGCCATTACCATCCCTAGGTGTGAGGGGCAAGGGGAGGAAGTTGTATTAGTAGAACCCAGGGATTACAACTGGAACAGTAGAAGAGGGGCCACCAGATGGGAGCCGTGGGCTATAAGGAACTACAGCCACTGATGGAACCACAGCCAAGCGGGGAAGGAGGGAGGGATGGATAAATATCCACAAAATTTCTTGCTAACCACACTCTGATTTGCTGGGGCCCACTTCCTCCCACCCCACCCTTCCCCTCACCACACACACACATTGTCCAAATTCAACCTGAAATTAGAGGAATCGTGGTTTTAAAACATGTCTTCAAATTCTTTCACATTGCTTTCATCAAAGGGTGCAGTCTAATTCTCCCCCACTTAAATATAGGCCAGAATTAAGGACTCATCTCTAACAAATAGAATGTAGTGGAAGTAATGCTACATGAATTTTGAGGTTAATCCATAAAAGACAATACAGCTTCTGCCTGGCTCTCACTTTTGGGATGCTTGCCTTTGGAACACAGCCATGAGGAAGCCTAAGCCACTTGGAGAGGACATGTGTAAGTAAGTATTCTGGCCAAAAGCCCCTGCAGAGGTCTGTAGGGGAGAAAAATAATCTTTTTCTCTATGCATCTTAGGTTCTCCAGATGGGGCCCTATAAATTACATTTGTCAATAATAGACTGACAAGAGAAAAACAAATAGAAGTTTTTATTAACATATGCATTGCACATGTACACATGGGACTACCCAGCAATGAGTAACCCAAACTGGTGGTTAGAACCTGGATTTATATACCATCTTAGGCTAAAACAAAGGAAAAGGGGTTTGGGGCTTCTGGGCAAGGGAGGCAAGTTATGGAAAGATGACCAGGAAAAGTAGAGTAAACAAGGGTTGTTCAGTAAGGTTAGTAATGTAGATTTAAGTCTACATTCTCCATTGATAAGAGTTAAGAATCCTCCTCTTCCTGGTATGGAAGAGGGAGGCACCTTTCACAAATAGAAACTTCCCTTATAAATGTAAATTGCCTTTACAATAGAAAAACTTGTGCCATTTCTAGAGATTTTCTTGCATCTGTTAGTTCTCAATGGCCTTTAGCTCAAAATAATTCATGTGCCAAAGAGGCATATTTTGGGGTGGCATATTCTAGTATACTTCAGGTGACTGCTGATAGCCAGCATTAAACACCAGACAAGTGAGTGAGAATACCTTCAGGATGATGCCAGCCCCAGCTGCTGTCTGACTGTAACCTCATGAGAGACTCTCAACTGAGAACTGCCTAGCTAAGCCCAGTCAACCCCCAGATCTGTGAGAGATCATAATAATAAATGGTTATGTAACTGCCCAAGGGGTTCACCTAGCCCACTGCCTAGACAGAGCTGATTCACCAAGACAAGGGAATTGCAATAGAGAAAGAGTAATTCATGCAGAGCCAGCTGTGCGGCAGACCATAGTTTTATTATTACCCAAATCAGTCTCTCCAAGCATTCAGGGAGCAGAGTTTTTAAGGACAACTTGGTGGGTGGGGGGAAGCCAGTGAGCCAGGAGTGCTGATTGGTCAGAGATGAAATCATAGGGAATTGAAGCTGTCTTCTTGTGCTCAGTCAGTTCCTGGGTGCGGGCCACAAGATCAGATGAGCCAGTTTATTGATCTGGGTGGCGCCAGCTGATCCATCAAGTGCAGGGTCTACAAAATATCTCCAGCACTGATCTTAGGAGCAGTTTAGGGAGGGTCAGAATCTTGTAGCCTCCAGCTGCATGACTCCTAAACCATAATTTATAATCTTGTGGCTAATGTTAGTCCTACAGAGGCAATCTAGTCCCCAGGCAAGAAGGAGGTCTGCTTGGGGAAAGGGCTGTTACTGTCTTTGTTTAAGCTATAAACTATAAACAAGTTCCTCCCAAAGTTAGTTCTGCCTACACCTAGGAATGAACAAGGACGGCTTGGAGGTTAGAAGCTAGATGGAGTCAGTTAAGTTAAATCTCTTTCATTGTCTCAGTCGTAATTTTGCAAAGGCAGTTTCAGTTATGTTGCTTTATGTCATTAAGTTTGAGGTGGTTTGTTATACAACCGTAGACAACCAGAAATCTGAAAGCCCACATGATGCAGCCTGTTAGGGGGTTAGCCTTTTGGGCAGGGAGCAAGGCAAAGAAAGAGCAGAAAATTGGTCTGGGGGAGTTCAGAAAGGATAACCAACACATTTCCTTTAAATTCCTCCTGCACAGTGAGGACTAAGCTCTGATTTTTTTATCTTGCCCAAATTCCTATCTAAGGGCCCTGGGGAGTCATGCCCTACAAACCATAAATTCTCATCAGATGGGTTTTATTTAACCCTACATATCATGACTTACTTTCCAACCTGACTCTGGCATAACATTATGAGACAAGGAAGAAAATACAAAATTTTACCACAAAACGTTTCTTTTCCATGTCTTGAAATGGCCCTGCAAAGCTGTCCTTTGTGGCGGAAAATTTGCATCTGTAAAGAATCTCTATTAACATAGCTAGCTCTTTTTCTTCCAGGCCCTCCCAATCCTGAAGAGATTAACTAAAAGTTTAGCACCTTTTAAAGATCTGAATAGGAAAATTTTGTCATCTGTTGTCTCTAAGGGCAGCCTCAATAAGACTTCAAAAGAACCTTGGTCTCCACAATCTTTTATCTTAACCTGAACATTTCCTTTCTATAGATCCCAGGTCTTTAGACAAACTCAACCAATTGTCAACCAGAAAATGTTTAAATTTACCCATAGCCTGGAAGCCCCTCCACTTTGAGTTGTCCTGCCTTTCTGGACCAAACCAGTGTATTTCTTAAATGTATTTGATTGCTGTCTCATGCCTCCCTAAAATGTATAAAACCAAGCCGCACCCCGACCACCTTGGGCACATGTTCTCAGGACCTCCTGAGGGCTGTGTCATGGGCCATGGTCACTCATATTTGGCTCGGAATAAATCCCTTTAAATATTTTACAGAGTTTGACTCTTTTTGTCGACAACAGTATAGCCAGAATAACTCATCCACCATGCTAACCTGGAACCTGGTCACTCCTGTGATGAGAACTCTTCATTGCCTACAAGTGAAAGCCTAAGCCTGGCACACAAGAACTGCCAGGGCTTTGCATTCCCTGCTTCTCAGTACCATCTCCAGACAATTCCTGCTGTGTGATTTATTTTAATGATTATCCTGGAGATTTTATATTTCTCCCCACACACTCCGCTGTTTCTTTCCTCCAAGTATTTTTATGACTTGCCCTTTAGAATATGCTTTCCATTCTTTTTTACTTTTCCACTTATCAATCTTAAGCATCACCTCCTTTATGAGTTGGGTCTAAAAATTATGTATATCTATATCTAGATATAGATATATATCTGTTTCTTATATATTTCTTTAATATGTTATCCTAATATAATAAAACCATCTGTCAGTCTGGGTCTGCCTCCTGTTAAACAAAAAATTATTCATGACACTTGTTAAAGATGATAAGACAGACTTTATCCAGGGGGACCACTACAATGGAGTTTTGCAGTAGGGGAGAGGGGTTGGATGTAACTCTGAATACAACAAGGAAAAGTCAGAATTTGTACCCAAGGGGTGGCGTGGGGGGCCAGTAAATGAAAAATTACTAAAAGGAGATATCAAGGGTAAGGGAAGATTCTGATTAAACCGACCTAACAGGATTCTTGCTGAAGACAGGCCAGGGGGATCAGACATCGCCTGGGGGATGGTGGAGAATGAGGAACCCGATCAGATAGCAAGGATGATTGGATATCAAGAATGGGTAATTCTGACTAAATTTACTTACCATGATCCTGGGCAAAATTAGACTATGCAGAGACAAACACAGAAGCCTAACAGTCAGGGCCTCAATGAGAAGAAAGTTCAAAGTAGCCTGAGTAGAGTTTGGTCAAGGAAAGAGACTCTTTATCACCTCCCTACAGGGGAAGCTCCTAAAAGGCTAGGAAAAGCTTTCATTCATGTTTGTATCTCAACACACAGCACCTGCCCATAGAGATGGCCTGAACGGAGGCCCAGGCTTTTATTTGTCTGGAGTCTAGACTGTAAGGACTATGAAGGACAGGGACCATTTTAGTCTCATTCACAACTCTAACCCCAATGCCTCATACAAGGACTGGCAAACAGGTGCTCAAAAACAGCCCTTGAGGAGGGAAGGTAGGGCAAGATGGCTGAGTAGAAGCTTCCAATTATTGTCCATCCTGTAGGAACACCAAATTGAACAACTATCCACACACAAAAAAGGACCTTCATAGGAACCGAAAATAAGATGAGTGATCACAGTGCCTGGTTTTAACATCATATCATGGAAAGAGGCACTGAAGAGGGTAGGAAAGACAGTCTTTTTGTTTCAGTTGAAAATTGATATGATTTGGATCTGTGTCCCTGCCCAAATCTCATGTGGAATTGTAATCCCCAATGTTGGAGGAGGGGACTGGTGGGAGGGGATTGGATCATGGGGGCAGATTTTCCCCTTGCTGTTCTTATGATAGTTAGTGAGTTCTTATGAGAGGTGGTTGTTTAAAAGTGTGTAGCACCTCCCCCTTCTCTGTCTCGTCCTCCTGCTCTAGTCATGTAGGACGTGCCTGCTTCTCTTTTGCCTTCTGCCATGATTATAAGTTTCCTGAGACTCCCCAGAAGCTATCACGCTTTCTTTACAGCCTGTGGAAACATAAGCCAATTAAACGTCTTTTCTTTATAAATTACCCAGTCTCAGGTATTTCTTTATAACAGTGCAAGAACTGACCAACACAGAAATGCTCTGTTGGGGTTTTTTAAAAAGTTTTTGGGGTACAGGTGGTTTTCGGTTACATGGAAAAGTTCTTTAGTGGTGAGTTCTGAGATTTTGATGCACCTGTCACACAAGCAGTGTACACTGTGCCCAACATGTAGTCTTTTATCCCTCATGCCCTCCCCACCTGCCACCCAACCCAGTCCCCAATGTCCATTATATCATTCTTATGCCTTTGTGTCCTCATAGCTTAGTTCCTACTTATAAGTAAGAACATATGATATTTGATTTTCCATTCTTGAGTTACTTCACTTAGAATAATGGCCTCCATTCAAGTTGCTGCCAAAGACACTATTTCATTCCTTTTTATGTCTGAGTATGATTCTATATGCCACATTTTCTTTATCTACTTGTTGGTTGATGGGCACTTAAGTTGGTTCCATATTTTTGCAACTGTGAATTGTGCTTCTATAAACATGCATGTGTGTGTCTTTTTCATATAATGACTTCTTTTCCTTTGGGTAGGTACCCAGTGGTGGGATTGCAGGATTAAATGTTAGTTCTATTTTTAGTTCTTTAAGGAATCTCCATACTGTTTTCCCATTGGTTGTACTAGTTTACATTCCCACCAGCAGTGTAAAAGTGTTCTCTTTTCCACATCCACACCAGCACCTATTATTTTTTGACTTTTTAATTATGGCCATTCTTGTAGCAATAAGGTGGTATCTCATTGTGTTTTTAATTTGCATTTCCCTGATAATTAGTGATGTTGAGCATTTTTTTTCATATGTTTGTTGGCTGTTTGTATATCCTCTTTTGAGAATTTTCTATTCATTTCCTTTGCCCACTTTTTTATGGGATTATTATTATTATTATTTTGCCAATCTGTTTGAGTCCCATAAAGATTCTGGGTATTAATTCTTTGTTGGATGCATAGTTTGTGAATATTTTCTCCCACTATGTGGGTTGTCTGTTTACTCTGCTAATTATTTCTTTTGTTATGCAGAAGCTTTTGTTTAATTAAGTCCCATTTATTTTTGTCTGGCAGCTTGGGTGCCAGCTCAGCCACAGTAGAATAGAGCACTAAGTATATTCTTAAGTTTCCAAATTCCAGTCCTTGGTTCCCAGATGGCATCTTCTGGCCCACCCAAGGCTAGAGGGAACTCACCACCCTGAAGGAAAGGACACAAGTTTGGCTGGATTCACCACCTGCTGATTGTAGAGCCCTTGGGCCTAGGTTGAACATAGGTGGTAACCAGGAAGTGGTCACTATGGGCCTTGCACAAGACCCAGTGCTGTGCTGGCTTTGGGTCTGACCCAATGCTGTCCCAGTGGTGGTAGCCACAGTGTTACCGGGGGGGAAGGGGGGTCCTTGTTCTTAGAGCTCCCAAGATGGTGGCAGGCCACTTCCAAGATGGCGACAAGCCTCTTGTTCTTTGACCTGGGGTTCTTGGCCTCACAGATTCCAAGGAATGGAATCTTGGGCCATGTGGTGAGTGTTATAGCTCCATTCAGCTCAGTTAGGACGAACCCTGAGCACTTAGCCCACGCAGGAACAACGGCGAGCCTCCAGCCCGATTGGGAGTGGCAATGGGAGCTGCCTCACTGGATCAGAAGTGCAGTGGACACCCTGCCAGATCCAGAGGGGTGGAAGTCAGTGGTGGGTCTGTGACGGCGGCAAACACAGTGGTGGACAGCGAGCGAAAGCTCAGCTCGAGCCATAACAAACACAGACCAGAAGAGTGTGCAGTTGCAAGATTTAATAAAGTGAAAACAGAGTTCCCATAAAATGGGAGGGGACCCAAAGGGGGTTGCCGTTGCCAGCTTGAATCTCTGAGTTTATATCCCGATCATTGTCCCTCCTCCTGTGCTCTCAGGCGATAGATGATTGGCTATTTCTTTACCTCCTGTTTTTGCCTAATTCACGTTTTAGTGAGCTCTCTTTACTACCTGATTGGTCAGATGTGAGCTACGTTGCAAGCCCCATGTTTAAAGGTGGATGCAGTCACCTTCCCAGCTAGGCTTAGGGATTCTTAGTCAGCCTAGGAAATCCAGCTATTCCTGTCTCTCAACAGAGATGCTTGTGTTACCCCTCTCCCAGCTCCAGAGAGCTCAGCACAGACAGAGAGACTCCATTTATTTGAGAGAAAGGAAGGGAAGAGAACAAGAGTCTCTGCCATGTAATGCAAATAATTCTACCAAATCTTACTCAAGAGCACCAAGATGGTACCTCTGTGAGTCTTCAAAAGCCACAGCGTTACTGGGCTTAGGGGACCACAAATGCAGCTATGGTTGCAGTGACCAGAGACTTAGACCACAATATTCAAGTCCCTTCAAATACTTGAAAAACCTTCCCAAGAAGGACAGGTATAAAGAAGCCCAGACTGCAAAGACTACAATAAATACCTAATTCTTCAACTCCCAGATACTGACGAACATCAACAAGTATCAAGGCTATCCAAGAAAACATGACCTCACCAAGTGAACTAAATAAAGCATCAGGGACCAATCCTGGAGAAACAGATATCTGACCTTTCAAACAGAGAATTCAAAATAGCTGTGTTGAGGAAACTCAAAGAAATTCAAGGTAACAGAAGGAATTCAGAATTCTATCTAATAAATTTACAAAGACATTGAAATAATTTAAAAGAATCAAGAAGAAATTCTGGAGCTGAAAAAAAACGCAATCAACATACTGAAGAATGCTTCAGTCTCTTAACAGCAGACTTGATCAAGCAGCAGAAAGAATTAGTGAGCTTGAAGACAGGCTAATTGAAAATACACAGTCAGGCTGGGCGCAGTGGCTCATGCCTATAATCCCAGCATTTTGGGAAGCCGAGGCAGGCAGATCACTTGAGGTCAGGGGCTCAAGACCAGCCTGGCCAATATGGTGAAATCCCAACTCTACTAAATATACAAAAAAAATTTAGCTGGATGTGGTGGCAGGGCGCCTGTAATTCCAGCTACTCCAGAGGCTGAGGCAGGAGAATCACATGAACCCAGGAGGTGGAGGTTGCAGTGAACCAAGATTGTGCCACTGCACTCCAGCCTGGGCAACAGAATGAAGACTCCATCTAAAAAAGGAAAGGAAATAAAAGAAAAACACAGAGAAGACAAAAGAAAAAAGAATAAAAGAGAATGAAGCACACCTAGAAGATCTAGAAAATAGCCTCAAAAGGGCTAATCTGAATTATTGGCCTAAAAAGGAGGTAGAGAGAGAGAGATTTGGGTAGAAAGTTTATTCAAAGGGATAATAACAGATCACTTACCAAACCTAGAGAAAGATATCAATATTTAAGTACAAGAAGATTATAAAACACCAAGCCAATTTAACCCAAAGAAGACTATTTCAAGGCATTTAATAATCAAACTCCCAAAGGTCAAGAATAAAGAAAGGATCCTAAAAGCAGCAAGACAAAAGAAGCAAATAACACAAAAAGGAGCTAAAACTGGAAATCAATAACAAGAAGAATTTTGAAACTATATAAGCACATGGAAGTTAAACGATATGCTCCCAAAAAAACCAGCAGGTCAGTGAAGAAATTAAGAAGAAAATTGAAAAAAATTCTTGAAACAAATGAAAACAGAAACACAATATACCAAAACTTATGGGATACAGTGAAAGCAGTACTAAGAGGAAAGTTTTAACAATAAGAAACTACATCGAAAAAGTAGAAAATCTTCAAACAAACAACCTAATGATATATCTTAAAGAACTAGAAAAGCAGTAGCAAACCAATCCAAAATTAGTAGAAGAAATGAGAAAGATCAAGCAGAAATAAATGAACTTAAAATGAAAAGAACAATATGAAAGATCAACAAAACTAAAAGCTGGTTTTCTGAAAAGATAAATGAAATCAACAAAACTTTAATCAGACCAACTAAGAAAAAGAGAGAAGACCCATATAAATAAAATCAGAGATGAAAAGGGAGCCATTACAAATGATACCACAGAAATTCTAATCATTAGAAGCTACTATGAGCAACTATATGCCAATAAATTGGAAAACCTAGAAAAAAATTGATAAAAATACACACAACCTACTCAACTTGAACTATGAAGAAATGCAAAACCTGAACAGACCAATAGCAAGTAATGAGACCAAAGCTGTAATAAAAAGTCTCCCAGCAAAGAAAAGGCCAGGATCCAATGGCTTCATTGCTGAATTTTACCAACCATTTAAAAAAGAACTGGCCAGGCGTGGTGGCTTACACCTGTAATCCCAGCACTTTGGGAGGCCAAGGCGGGTGGATCGCAAGGTCAGGAGATCGAGACCAACCTGGCTAACATGGTGAAACCCCGTTTTACTAAAGATAGTCCTTGCTAGGTTTTATGCCTTGCTTCAGGAGAGAAGAGCAGGAGTGTGGGGGAGGTCAGTGTGAACTTCCTGGTTCTGTGGATTTCTGAAATTCCTCTATCTTAAAATATTTAATATGCTAATGTGCCATATTTTGGGGTAGCATGTCCTGAACCACATTGTATGAAAATAGGCTTTTTTAATAAAAGGATTTTTTTTTTTTTTGAGATGGAGTCTTGCTCTGTCGCCCAGGCTGGAGTGCAGTGGCGCGATCTCGGCTCACTACGAGCTCCGCCTCCCGGGTTCACGCCATTCCCCTGTCTCAGCCTCCCAAGTAGCTGGGACTACAGGCACCCGCCACCACACCCGGCTAATTTTTTGTATTTTTAGTAGAGACGGGGTTTCACCATGTTAGCCAGGATGGTCTCGATCTCCTGACCTCGTGATCCGCCCACCTCGGCTTCCCAAAGTGCTGGGATTACAGGCGTGAGCCACCGCGCCCAGCCAGGATTTTTTTTAATGAAAAGGAAGATGCTGAAGCAATAGGTAACTTATAGTCTGTTAACATCCTTTCTGTTAAAGAAAAAATTATTCTGACATTTTTCTAAATGGTAAGGAAGACTTTATTCAGGACTATTGTGATAGAGTCAGCACTATCTTAATAGGGGAGAGAGATTGGGCTGAACTATAAATACTGCAAAGATAGCTGGGGAGTTATAGCCACTGAGCAGAGTGAGGGGGTCAGTGGGTAGAAAATTACTAAGAGGAGATCTCAAAGGTAGGGAGAATTCTTGATAAACCAATTGAACAAGAATCTTGCTAAAGGCAGGCCAGGTTGATCAGTATCAAGGGTGGGAGAATTCTCACTAAACTGACTTAGTAGCATTCTTGCTACAACTGGATGAAGTGGATCAGTATATGCCACCTCAAAACATTCCACTTTGGCACACAAATTATTTTGAGCTGAAGATATTTGAGTTTCTGAAATCCCTTGTATGCCTAAAAGCAGAGTCTCCAAAAAAAAAAGAAAGGAAAAAAAACTCAACAAAATTCAATTGTCATAAATCCCCTGCCCAAAAGCAACTTCAATCTTCTCAGAAGTAAGAAGTCAGCACCACACTCAAACACACACCATCACAAGACTATCATATCTCCCATCTATTCTCCTAAGGGTCCATTTATATTTCCAAAAAGTTATTTGCTTTTCTTTTTTTTTTTTTTTTTTTTTTTTTTTTGAGACAGAGTCTCGCTCTGTCACCCAGGCTGGAGTGCAGTGGCACAATCTCGGCTCACTGCAAGCTCCGCCTCCTGGGTTCACGCCATTCTCCTGCCTCAGCCTCTCCGAGTAGCTGGGACTACAGGCGCCCGCCACCACGCCCGGCTAATTTTTTTGTATTTTTAGTAGAGACGGGGTTTCACCGTGGTCTCGATCTCCTGACCTCGTGATCCGCCCGCCTCGGCCTCCCAAAGTGCTGGGATTACAAGCGTGAGCCACCGCGCCCGGCCAGTTATTTGCTTTTCTATAAGCACGCTTTCTCCCTCCTCCCTTTCTCCTACTAAGTTGGGCATATGGTCCCTAACTTCTAGACAGCCCTTTGAGTTACTCATTGCTGAGTGCTCCCCTGTGTATACAAGATGTACATTTTAACAACTTTCTGCTTGTTTTTCTCTTGTTAATCTGTTTTTTGATGGTCAAAGTTATGGGGCCCCAGACAATGAATCTAAGATGTGTAGAGGAAAAAGTTTAGTTTTCCTCCCCTACATAGCCTAGGCAGGCTGTAGACAAGACCCAAGGCCTAGTAGGCAAAAAAGACTCAAAGGAGCCTGTCTAAAGTTTGGCCAAGGAACGAGTCTTTGTCAGGTCTGAGCTCAAACTGTAGCTGACCACACTATTTATAGGGCGTCATCTAAACTCCAAGGGCACTCTGTGACTATGGTCTAAATGGAACCAAAGACACACATGTGGCATTTGAGCCTTCTGGCTTTGTATCTTAGTTTCATGTTGCTTTTACTACACTATTCACAAAAAATGAAAGGACAAATGTCACCTAACTAAAAATGACCCAGTGGTTTTTCATAAATCTCCCCCCAAATCCTATAAAACTGAAGGCTCTCCTGGGAATTCTACCATAGAAGAAAATATTTATTTTTTAATTACAAAGTTATTTTTTAATAAAAGATGTAGCAAAGATTCTTGGCTGCATTCAGGAAGCTTTTGAGCAAAATTAATATGAGCACATTCTAGCAGGAGTGTAATTTTGGTGCCATTTCCTGACTAAACCATTTGTTGTGATGAGTCATTCTAGTTCTTGTCTTTTATCTCTCCCCCGCCACACACACCCTGCCCCATGTCATGCTTATCTGTATCCCCATTCCTCCTCTCACCTAATTATCCCCTCTTGGGGCCACTCCTATCTGACTTAGTCTCTCTGCTCCAGCAGGCAGTTTGTGAAGCTTTGGCCATTCCCTTTGACTCACCAGAGCAAGACTGTAGCCATTAAAATGATGAAGGAAAAGAGAATATGTGGAGGAAAAACTGTTCTGAGGGAAAACTGATAAGGGGCACAGGGTCATTTTAAAAATAAAAGCTAACTACAGAAAGATAAAATGTATCTAATTTCTCTTGTCTCTTTCTTTCTCTCTCCATCTCACCCTACGGTTCTAAGCTTTCCAATATTTTCAAAAAGCCTCTTAAGGAACAACTTCAGAGAGTACCTGGCTCAGTGAAAAGCTCTGTAGCTGCAGGAACTAGAAGGAGCTAGAATCAGGTGACAGAAATCTGTTAAAGGACAAAATTACAACAAATTTAGTTATAGATCTAATTGGCTTTTATTCACAATTCACGACTCTGGAAAGTCTCTATTCTACAAATAGAATGAGAGCTCCCACTGGGCAATGGCAGAGTAGTGTAAGGCAGGAACAAGGTAACAAAAGAATAGAAAAAAAAAACTATAGATTAACATTAGGTTACTTCAAGTTATTTTGGTTTTTAGGGTTAAAACAGAAGGGACTTACTTAGTATGCTGACTCGGGTAGACTGGAATCTCCTGTTTTGTTTTGTTTTGTTTTGTTTTGTTTTGTTTTGTTTTAAAAAAAAAACTGGTCTGCTTGGGGATCTATCTACTTCTTTAAAGTTTCAACTTGGTGATCTGGCATTTAGCATAAGTGACTCCATTTTGGTTTGGTCTGGTCTGTTGGGGCCTAGTGCAGGAGCTCAATCTGAAACAATGGCTTCCCATAATTTTGTTTATAAACCCCAAAGCCATTAAGATCAAATATGCTTCCAGATTCTCGGCTGGGTCTCTGTAACAAAAGACAGATTGACAAGAGAAAACCATACAAATGTATTTGATATAAGTTTTATGTAACACTGGAGCTTTCATAAGAAAATGAGGACTGGAAGAAACAGTTAAACCTGAATGTTTTTATGCTACATTTGATGAAGTGTAGAGAGTTATGGGAAAATGTTGATAGGACAATAAGGAGTACTGTGGAAACTTAGTAAGTCTGTTCATTAAAATTGTTCTCTGGGTCCCTTGATAAAAATGCTCCTATCCTGCAGGTATAGGGAGGACACCTCTCACATAAAGGCCTTATGATCTGCTTCAAGAAAAGTTCAGAGAGTCATTCCTGCACCTGCCATTGCTCAAATTCCTTCAGCTTAAAATATTCAATATGCCAAAGTGACATATTTTGGAGCAGCATGTACTGAACCCTGTCAATGCACACCCTGGAGCTCTATGCATGAAACATTTAGAGACTCTGAAATCAAACCTTTTCTTTGAACCTGAAATTAAAAAAAAAAAAAAATCACTCTCTCATGCTGATCTAATTGCAAGTCCAGTCCAATGGGTTTATCTTTCCTGACTTCCTTACTCTTCCTAAATTTCTACTCTAACTTCCCAGCCTTTAGCCTCTTCTGAGGTGCCTTAAAGAGAAATACTTGTTTTTCAATGGAAAACTCTGCCTTTCAGGGTTATCAGAGTCTTGCCCTATGCATTCTCTTTGAGGTATTTTGCAACTCTTTGTACGCTGTAGGTAACTGATAGATATGTAAATTTTGTTCTGTCTAGAGGTAGTTTTCATTAACTTCCTCTTTCTTGTGGAAAAACCAGTTTTGTGGACATTTGCAATTCATTTCAACATTCTTTCATTTCACATAAATCAGTGCTGTTTTGACTTTTCCTTTGAACTGGTTATAACATTGGCTGGTTTTCTCATATCATAGGACTGACAAACACTCTACCCTCAGGCTCCTCTGAGCCCTCTTCCCAGGCTTGCCACCCCCTATCTCCCACTTTCAACCCCCTTATTCCTGAGTCTTCATAGCCCAGCTATAGTCAGACTCCTGCTCAGTTAGTTTAGCAAGAATCCTCTACCTTCTGTATCGTCTTAGTAATTTTTCATCCACTGCTCCCTCTCATTCTTCCCCTGACTATAAATCCCCAGCTGTCTTTGCTGTACAGTATTTGGAATTGAGCACACTTCTATGCCAAGGTCTCTTTTGTCCTACTGCAAAAGTTCTATAGGGGCCAAGGGAAAACTTCCCCTTTGCCCTCTGAAGGTTTGCTGAAAATAAACTGACAAAAGCAGATCAATAGGCCAAAAAACATACAAAATTTTATTTTAACAAGCCTAGCACAGGGGAACTGCAGGAGACGGACTACCCAATAACCCAACGGGGTACAGAAGCTTATATACCCTTTTTCATAGAGGGAGAAAGCAGATAAGGAATGTAGAGAATTCTTTTGAGGGGCAGCATATGATTATTAGGGAGAATGAATAAATAGAAATTAACTTGTAAATTATTCTATTCAAAATTTAAATGAGCCCAAGAGGCAGGCATTATTTTGTGGAAAAGTCCATCCAGATGTGGTTGCATGATAGATAATGAGATTTCAGGGAGGGGAAGAACGCAATTGTGTTTCTTTTGCAAAGAAGTCTTTCTTGGTTAAGTAAAAAAAAAAATTCTAGAGAGAGTTACTTCTTGTGCTTGAGGATGAGGGAACAAGACAAGGTTGGAGGGACCTTGATTCTAAGGCAGCTTCTAAGGCCTCTCAGCAGTTGGAAGCACCAGTCTTTGGGATATTTCCTTCTGAGCCTTAACATTCCCCTGTCTGAAACTACCCTAGAAGTTTCATACGTTAAAAGCTGAGTTGGTGGCTGTGGAAAGGAAAATCGAGTCAATAGCTGAGTGGTAAAGGAGCCCATTAAACCAGTATCTCATTTTTGCCTCTCCTTCCCTCCCTTCTGTCTTTTTTTTTTTTTTTTTGAGACAGAGTCTCACTCTTGTCGCCCAGGGTGGAGTGCAATGATGCAATCTCCTTATTAAGTGGAAGAGACAGGGTTTCACCACCTTGGTCAGGGTGCTCTTGAACTCCTGACCTCATGATCCACCCGCCTCAGCCTCCCAAAGTGCTGGGATTACAGGCGTGAGCCACCGTGCCCAGCCCTATTCCTTTACTTTCTTAATAAACTTGCTTTCACTTTATGAATTTGCTTCAAATTATTTCATGTGCAAGATCCAAGAACCCTCTCTTGGGATCTGAATCGGGACTCCTTTCTGGTAACAGGGAGACAGGACAAGGTTAGAGGAACCTTGATTCTGAAGCAGCCCCTAAGACCTCTTGGCATGTCAAAGTGCCAGTCTGCAAGGCTCTGGTTCTCTTTGACAGGAGTAAAATAAATTATTTAACATGAGTTCATTTTTCTATCTTTATGAGAGTCATGATTTTACCTTTTTCTGAAAATTATCTTTTTACAGCCTTCTCTGACTCTCACCGAAGCATATCTCTCACTTTTTCAAAGAAAAATTGATTTAATACACATCTCTTCCAGAAAATCTTCATGATGTATTCCTTTAGTGCTTAACCACTTTATGTGTGATAAATCTGTGATGTTGTTGCTTTGTTCATTTATGAGGATTTACTATCTAAAATTAGATCAGGTTCCCAAGAGTTAAGTCACGTGTTTCTTTCATATATCCAAACAAGGATCTTGCATAAGACTCTGTGTGGAATTTATGTTTGCAGTAACATCCTTCTAAGGTGTCAGCCTGACCGCCACCTCCACAAAGGCAGAGGCAGAAGGCAGGAATCATGCAAAAAAAGGCAGTGGAGTGCAGAAAACAGCCATTAACAAAGCCAGTGCTCTAAAGCTGACCTATTTCATTGCCCTGAGCCCTCATTCAGACTTTGGAATTCCTCCCCTTACACAACACTCACTAACAAGCTTGTCTGGTCTCTTCCTATAGCAAATTAGAAGCAATTACATGAAGTAGGCTCTTAGAAATAGGCATGTTGACAGAAGAGTAAGGAATAGCTGTTGAGTAGCTGAGGGAAAGGATTTTTTTAAGTAAACCAAATAAAATTAGTGATTATATTGCTGGCTACTTTAAAAGCAATGGATGTCTATAGAAAAGGGTTTGGAACTGTGAATAATATCTTCTGCTAATGTAGAGCAAAATATAATGTATTGTTGGAAGATGCACTTCACATAAGTGAAGGATTCATATATATGACATGCCTCCATTCACAAGTATATTATATTTGGTATACTGAAAGACAGAGAATACATCCTAATTATTGTTTGGTTAATATTATGATATCAGTACCTGCTAAGGCACTTACATTAGAGTCTAATGATCAGAATACTAGAAAAAAACACTGATCATCATTTAAAAAACAGCTGCTGGAGACACATCTTATAGTCAGGTACTACAGAATATACCTCTTTAGCATAATGATTATTTTGAGCTGATTATTTTGAGAAACTGCAGACACAGGAAAAGCTCTGAAAACAGAGTAGAAGTTACTATTTTATAAGGGAAATTTACATGTATAAATGAAATCTCAATTTGTAAGGGTGTCTGTCTCTCAGTACCAGGAAGAAAATGATTTCCGTAACTCACTAGAGATTCTTATCAATGGGGAAGGCATGGACTTAAATCTGTATAACAACCCTTGCACTTGTTTTCCTTGCTTTTCCTAGTCATCTCCCGGTAACTGGCCTCCCCAACACCATTCTTTCTTTGTTTTAATTGAAGATGGCATTTAAGATTAAACTCTAAACCACCTCTTGGAGGTTATTCATTTCTGTGGGTATCTCTCATGTATACATGAGGTTTACATGTGAATAAACTTCTATTTGTTTTTCTCTTGTTCATCTCTCTTTTGTTACAGGGGTCCATCCCAATTGAGAATTATGAAGGTGAAGACTAAGCTCTGATTTTTTTTTTCATCTTGCCCAAATTCCTATCTAAGGGGCCTGGGCAATCATGCCCTACAAACCATAAATTCTCATCAGATGGGTTTTATTTGACCCTATATATCATGGCTTACTTTCCAACCTAACTCTGGCATAACATTACGAGACAAGGAAGAAAATCAAAATATTTTACCCCAAAATATGTTTCTCTGCCATATCTTGAAATGGCCTTGCAAAGCCGTCCTTTGTGGGGGAAAATCTGCATCTGTAAAGAATCTCTATTAACATAGCTAGATCTTTTTCTTCCAGGCCTTCCCAATCCTAAAGAGATGAACTAAAGTCTACCACCTTTTAAAGATCTGAATAGGAATTATTTGTCATCTATTGTCTCTAAGGGCAGCCACTATAAAACTTTTTCCTTTCTATTGATCCCAGGTTCCCAGGTCTTTAGACAAACTCAACCAACTGTCAATCAGAAAATGTTTAAATTTATCTATAGCCTGGAATCCCCACCCACCCCGTTACCCCCCTTCCCTTCCCCCTCCCCTCCCCTCCGCCTCCCCTCCCCCACCCCCCACGCTTTGAGTTGTCCCGCCTATCTGAACCAAACCAATGTATTTCTTAAATGTATTTGATTGATGTCTCATGCCTTCCTAAAATATATAAAACCAAACTGTACCACTATCACCTTGGGCACATGTTCTCGGACCTCCTGAGGGCTGTGTCACAGGTCACGGTCACTCATATTTGGCTCAGAATAAATCTCTTCAAATATTTTACAGAGTTTGACTCTTTTTGTCAACAAAGGGTAGAGAGAAAATTAGTTTTCCTCCCCTACAAATCCAGTATTCTAGAGAACCTGCTTTGGGATTCAGATCACAGCAGGGCTTTTTGTCCCTTAAGCAAGCCTTGCAACAAACCCAATTTTGAGCATTCTCAACTGTGCTAAGCTCTTCCTACAAAAGGCAAGACTGCGTTTTGATGAGCTTACTCAAAAATCAGGAGCTTATCGTAAGATCATCACTTACATCTTTGGCCGTGGGGCCGAGGCTCGTCCCCTCTGTTTATATGCCATGGGGCAGCAGCTAGATTGGTGGAAGCTCCAGCAGATATCTTCTTTGCCTCTCCCTCACCCTAGAGATTCCTGAGGAGTAGAAATCTTATTACTTCAGAATAACACTCAATGGTTGTCAGCCAGTCTCATTGCCTTCTATGAAGTTCTGTTATGTTCTGCTTCACCCAACACTGTTAAATGTTGTTCTAATCTAAGTGCTGATATCCTACTTCCTCTTTTGAATGACTGAATGTCATGAATGTCTAGCAGCTATTTAAACTCTCAGTATTCTTCAACCTGACACTTGATACTCTTCTACAGCAATGGCTCTCAAAGTATGGTCCCCAGACCAGCAGCCTCAGCATCATCTGGCTCTTTTTCTGGGATCCACATTGTTGGGCCCCACTCCAGATCTTCTGAATTCAAAACTCTGGGTGTGGAAACCAGCATTGTGTAGTTCAACAAGCCGTCCAGGTGATTCTGACGCATGCTAAAGGTTGAGAACCTTGAGAACCACTGGCTAGAAAACTCTGATATGATGTTTGTTGATGGCTCGTATCTTGAGAATAAGCAAAGCATATTTTGTGCTGGCTATGCCATAAGTTCTGACTATTCTGCTATTATAGCTGTTCTTTATCAATAGCTCACTCCACTCAAATAGCTGAATGACAGTTACATCACCAGCATGTCACCTCTCTAAACACTTGAGTACACATCTATACAAAGAGATGTATCTTTGGAGTTGCTCATGTTTTTCTAGTACATTATGAAAACAAAGAAGTTTTCTAATCTCACCAGGCACCCCAACTAAAGTGGAAAAAAAGTAATTTATCAGAGGCAATATAACATCCAAATGAAGTATAGATTAGAAAAGGAGAAACTCATTCTAAAGGTAATACTTTTAAAGCAAAAGCGAATTTCTGACTATTATGTAAAACAAGCAGTCCTTTCTGTTCTTGCTACAGTAGGTATTCTAAAGACACTTACTCAATCTGACTTAATGAATCCTGAATGACTTATTCAAATATGATAATCTGCCACCTCAGAAGAAAAGAAATAGTGGCCTTCTCCAAACTGTCACATGTGCAATAATGGGCATTGGCATTGCTAGGATGAGTGCTTAATGTCACCAGAGGCCATCTCCAGACCTTTAGTGCTTTCTCTGTGAAATTATTCACAATGACAAATTGCTCAAATTTTTCAAAAATCTCACTGAGAAAAATCTTCCTCAAGACAGGTGGCCAAATCTTGCCTTCTCTGCTGTTATCATGACCCAGGAAAAGCTGCAGAAAAAGGCAAACTTCAGAACCTTTGCCTCAAAAACCATTTGAACATTTCCAAATGGATTTCATTCAGTTATAATGGTGTGTTAGGTTTATACTTGGATTAAAGTTTTCCCTTGCTAAAAGGTGAAAAATAGATAGATAGATAGATAGATAGATAGATAGATAGATAGATAATAGATTGATAGATATTGTTTTTTCCCACCTGCATTACTCTCTAGTGATAGAGAGAGTACATATATTACTCTCTAGTGATAGAAAATTTCACTTTACAGGTGGAAATAATTAAGAAACTGTGTAAAAAGTACTCCCATTAAAACAAAAACTTCCTTGCTCACATTGATCCACTCACTAAGTTTTTGCAAAATAGAATGGGCCAATGATCTCTCATAATACTCAGAAGAGTTTAATCTCCCCTGATCTAAACTCTAACCATCAGCTGTAACGATAGACAATAGTCATCTCATCTCAAAATCTTAACGGGCTCTCCCCTTGAAACAATTCCAGGAAGACCCATGAGACTGTGATGACTCCTCTTCTATTGGATTCTACCTTGTAAACACTTCAAACTTGTCACATATTGTCAAAAACGACATCATATGCCCAACAGGCTCAAGCTGCATTTTCAAAGAGAATATTACCAGCTATACCCTTACATGATTTGTAGTCAGGAGACTGGAGATGCTGGAAGAGAAACCAATGAAAGTTGGTTGCACTAGACGGGCAGGCCAAGGTGGGAGGATCACTTGAGGCCAAGAGTTTGAGATCAGCCTGGACAACATAGCAAAAAACTTTACAAATTAGCTGGGCATGATGGTGGGTACTGTAGTCTCAGCTACTCAAGAGGCTGAGGCAGAGGATTGCTAGAGCCCAGGAGCTCAAGACTGTAGTGAGCTATGATCACACCACTGCACTCCACCCTGTGCAACAGAATGAGACCCTGTCTCTGAAAAAAAGAAGAAGGAGAAGGAGAAGGAGAAGAGGAAGAGGAAGAGGAAGAGGGAGAGGAAGAAGAAAGAAGAAGAAGAAGAAGACGACTAGAAAAGACCATTTCAGGTCCTTTTAACTACAAGTACTACATTTTAACTGCAGGGTGTGTAGCCACGGGTATATGCAAGCCAGTGTCAGTGTGTTAAGTATCCTACCACTGAGACATATATCTAGTCCCACTAGAGACTTAACTCTGAGAGTCACCACAAAGGACTGCATAAGCAAAGACTTCCTGAAGTGGACAGCCCTCTCCCAAGATCTTCTAGTTAAGATCCAGAATCAGGGCAACAGACCCTCATTTTATTATTTGACTCCTCTTTTTCCCTTTATTGTTTTTATTTTGTGGTATCTCAAGATACTAGATTGTTAAAATGGTCACCCTACTCTTTTTTTTTTTTCCATTTTTTTAACACTTTCATTTTCCAGAAACTCTGTGAATTTGCCTTTCTCAAACAACTGCAACAACAGCCAATCTTTTCAGCTGCTGGATTTCTCATCCAGCCCCAGATGTTCTAGTAAGACCCTTATACCCATGCCTATAGGACTAAATGGTACCAGATTTCACCCTAAGACTGACCATGTCATTCCCTTCTATCTTCAATTCAGAAATATTAACCTTGAGGCATCTATATGCCTTAACTTGACACTAGGTCATTAACAATTAACTGTTGTTTCTGATATTTCCAAGAACTTTCAAAGAAACTGGGGAAATATCAAGAATAGGATAGGCATGAGACTAATGATGCAAACTATAGTCCAATTATTTTACCACAAATCTAAACAAAAACTATATAAATGATTTATTTAACTCTAGAGTGTTTTCATCAACAATCAGATCTATTAAATTCAGACAATAAGTGGTACCTACCATAAACAACACATATATGCCTTCTCAATGTACACTTCTGGGACTTTCTTTGGGTGTAATAAAATGGATTTTCTATGCCTGCTGCATTAAAATATGCTGTACACTTTCGGTATATTCATTCAGCCTTTCCAAGCATTCAAAACAGAACCTCCCAGTGATCTTATTTTATTAATATTTTGACATGTTACCTTACCAGGAGGTATCCATGATGCTGTATTTTACTGATTTGTGCAAGGATTTATACTCTGAACAGGAGTTCCTGAAATAGATCATGTTATCCACAATTTATATCAGACTTTGGCTCAAATAGCAAATGAAATAGCTCAAGCATTAAAAGCAGAACATTTAAGCGTAAATCTAACAGATAGAATTTTTATTTGCTCACCAGCCAAGCTAGAGTCTTAGAATTTTTATTTGCTCACAAGCCAAGGTGAAGTCAGGGCAATGGGTGACACATTTTATTATGTCTGGATAAATACTTCAGGAGAAATGGAGCAATAAATCAATGAATGAATGAAAAGGCCACTTGCTTATCTAATATTGGCCAAACTAATCCTTTGGCAAGTTGGACAAAGCCCAAATTGCTCTCCTGGTTGGGCTTTGGGAAATTAAAACATTGGACATGAAGTGAGTTTCGATATTTATTATTATGATTGACCTTAGGCTTTTTGCCCTCCTCCACCGTCTAACTCCAACTGCCTAAATGTGGCTGCACAGCCAGGATCTCAAAACAACAGTTAACCTATGATCAGAGTCAAAAGGAACCTGAAACCTTCGTAGTCAGCCCAGCTTTGTTGCTGAGTGACTGAGGCAGTAGTTGAGAAATTCTGGAAGGGAGCTGGTGCCCAAATGACATAGCTGAGATGGAGGTGTTAACTAAAGACAGTGACAGCCAAAACACAGAGACAGCCTGTCACACATTGCACAGAGCTAAACTTCCGAGGCCTTATAGGGAAACTATAAACAACCGAATTTGTTTTCTTTGAGGACGTAGTCTGCTGTCCAAGGGCAGAACAGCCCACTTGGCCCCTTGCTGGTCACCAGTTCGCCCAGCAAGAGGAAAGCAGGGTTCACCATTTTCAAATATGCCTGTGATTTTCCTTCTTACCTCTCTCTCCTTCCTTGTACATAAATTGTTTGTTAGATGAAATCAATCTTTCATTAGTATTTTGTATTCAAGTAAGTTAGTATGATAATAACTAACAATATGCCTTTGAGTTATTCTTGATACATGCCACCTAACCTCAATGAGCCTCAATTTACTCATCTTGTGAAATGGGAACGCACAGTACACATCTAGAGAGAATTAAGTGAAATCATGAATGACAGTGCCTAACACTGGATCTGGCACATACGCAAAAAATTTGCCTGCCCAGATGGAGTTAATGAGGAAGGTGTTCAATCACGCAGTCAACAAGCATTACAGGTAGGTAAGTGCCTAAGTGAAATGCTTAGTGAAATCCAAATCAATCAATTAACCATCATATGTGTTTTCAGTTCCTCGCCCTGGGGAAGATATGATATAAAATACACGCATGGCGCAATACGTCAAGAACGTGGCTATGGTGGGACTTCACAATTTGAATAAACTGCAGAAGGACAAAGGAGGGCGAGGACAGTTAATGTAAGAGTGCATGAAGGTAAGGAGGAGCAGATAATCAGAACCCTCCATCTCAGCTCCCTTCTGGTGCCCCAACAGAGTTCTTCAGCACATGTTATAGGCAATACCGTACAGCAAGCTTGTTCAACCTATGGCCCTCATGCCACCTGCGGCCCAGGATGGCTTTGAATTCGGCCCAACACAAATTCGTAAACTTTCTTAAAACATTATGAGTTTTTTTTTCAATTTTTTTCTAGCTCATCAGCTATCGTTAGTGTTAGTGTATTTTAGGTGTGGCCCAAGACAATTCTTCTTCTTCCAATGTGGCCCAGGGAAGCCAAAAGATTGGACACCCTCACCCCTGCCCCAGATTGAAATCTTGAGTTGTATAAATTATCTGTTCCTCAGTTTCCTCATCTATAAAATAGAAATAACAATACCTACTTCCAAGAGTTGTGTGCTTTAAATGTGATAATGGGTGAAACGCACTTAGCACAGTGCCAATACAAAGCAGGCAATATATAATAGTTATTATTATTTCAGTTATTTGTTATTGGCATTGTCTTTCTAGTCTCTGTTCTCTCACATCCTCTCTTCCAACCATGTTAGAAAATACCACTTTACTCCCAGTTTCACAGACTCCTTGCTCTTTCTGGCTTCTACCTTTGTTTATGCTGAATGTACTACAGCTCGTTCCCTCCACCTTTACCCTCCAAACCCACGCAGAACACATCAACCTGCCACTGCCGTTTCCAGTTTTCAAGGTCTAGATTAAATCTGCAAAGACCTCCCAGATTAATTTGCTCACCACTCGATTGCAAGGTTTTTACCTTTTATAGCACTCTTCACAGACAGCATTGCATTATAATTGCTTTTGTAGGCAAAAGCCTCTAATTGGCTTCTGAGGCAAGCATACTGCTTTATTAACCTTTGCTTTCCCTACAGCCAGCCTAAAAAAGGTACATAGTAGGCTAGTTAGAACCAAAAGCCAGAAATTCTTCATTTGAGTTCTCCAGGATAAAGGGCAATTAGCAACCCCTGCTTCTAGAGCCCACCAGGATTATGCATTGTATGCATGGGTAGGCCATAAGAGGAACTAATCCAGGAATCAGAACCAACAATCTGAAAATATGTGTGAATTGTGCATCCTTACGGCATTTTGAACAACAAACACTTTTGGTGGCTGAAATCCCTAATGATGATAATTCATAATTACTGGATTGTATGTGTGCCGGTGTGTGTCCATGCATGCACACATGTGTGCAAGTCCAAATGCCAAATCTCTGTATTGTGTGGCTTCCTGCATGTTTTTCAGGGTTGCAAAATCCACTAACCAGAGCATATTCAGCTTTAGCCTTGGCTTATATGAGAGCTTTCACTGTGTTGAAATCTAAGGCAAGTATTTTTTAACAAAACTCAAGTGTGCCCTTTGGGTGAATTGAATTCGATCTCACAGTGAAAGACTGCATTTGTCAGTTTTGATGTACTATTTCTTTAAATATCACATCTTCTTTTGCATGTTTATTAGCTTCATTAAAGATATCCTGTCTATCTTTTTCATGACATGTCTATCTTTTCCACATCCTTAAAGGCAGAGAAGGACTCAGGAGCCTTCAGAGCTCCCCGTAGAGTCCCCCTTCCTCTCTGCTCAATCCTGCCAGCTACTGCCCCGCCATTGGCTGCATCTTCTAAAAGATCAAAAAACAAATCAACAACCCTTCACCAGCTTTTGCTATGGAGTTTACAAAAGCATATATTAAATCTAATAACTTTGGCTATGGTGTTCAAGCAACAGTGGTGGTGAATGGCTTATCCTGCTGACAAATGCACTCCATTAGACTCTACCCTTATCTTGGGCACTGGGAAAGATAAACAGAATAATCCAAAAGATGCCCATGCAGTCGCAAGAACCTGGAGCCATCTGGTCAGGACAGAAATAAATCAGGAATGAAGCTTGAATGAATCTCCAGGGGACTCTGGGACTGAATTAACATTATTCAGATTGAAGAGCAGAGGAAACTGGCAGCAGAGACCACTGAAATGACTTTAATTAACACACAGGGAGCAAAGGGCTTTTAAAATGAAATGTCTTGTATTGGAGCTAAAGCCGAGACAATAATGTGAAAGTCCCCCAGCTTGATAAAGGTACATCACAGCATGTATTGATTGGCAGATAAGCTCTGGCCTGGTACAGAAACACAACACAGCAAAACAGAAATGTCATTTAATTGTCACTTAAACCACAGAGCTCAACTGATCAGAACTATCCAGCTGCCTTTTGTTAAGAAAGCAGTATACCTCTCAGAATTCTGTGTGAGCTGGCATTTTTATATATGCATAGAGTTCCAGGTATAGCAAATCACAATTGTGCAATATTTGAAACATACAGTCATGCATCTTATAAGGACATTTCAGTCAACAATGCACCACATATATGACAGCAGTCCCATAAGATGATAATAGAGCTAAAAATTCCTATAACCTAGTGACATCATTATGGAAATTCCTATCGCCCAGTGATGTCATAGCCATAATGACATCATAGTACAACTCATTACCTTGTCTATGTTTGGATGTTTAGATACACAAATACTTAGCATTGTGGGACAAATGCCTACAGTACTGAGTACAGTAACATACTGTACAGGTTTGTAGCCTAGGAGCAATAGGCTATACCATATAGCCTATAGGTGTGTAGTAGGCTATACCATCTAGGTTTGTATAAGTACACTCCATGATGTTCACACAATGATGAAGTCCATTCTCACTGTAAACCCAGCTACCCAGGAGGCTGAGGCAGGAGAATCGCTTGAACGTGGGAGGCGGAGGTTGCAGCGAGCCGAGATTGTGCCACTGCGCTCCAGCCTGGGCGACAGAGCAAGACTCAGTCTCAAAAAAAAAAAAAAAAAAGGTTTAATTGACTCACAGTTCTGCAGGCTATACAGGAAGCATGAGTGGGAGGCCTCAGGAAACTTACAATCATGGCAGAAGGTGAAGGGGAAGCAAGCACCTCCTTCATGTGGTGGCAGGAGAGAGAGAGAGAGCAAAGCAGGAAGTGCAACACACTTTTAAACCATCAGATCTCCTGAGAACTCACTCACTGTTACAAGAATAGCAAGGGGTAAATCCGCTCCCGTGATTCAATCGCCTCCCACCAGGCCCCTCCTCCAACACATGGGGATTACAATTCCACATGAGATTTGGGCGGGGGCACAGAGCCAAACTATATCAATATCCCTGTTGTTAAGTGATGCACGACTATAGTTATGTTAAAGAATTGTTTGCTGTTTATCTAAAATTCTAATTTAACTGGGTCTCCTATCCTTTATCTGGCAACCTTACTGTGGAAATAAATGAAGACCACCCAAATGAGAACAAACAGAGGCTATTTATTCAGAGCTTGCTACAGAAAGAAAGTCAGCCACCATCATTTATGGTTGGCAGAGATTCAAAGGCAGGCAGGGGAGTGGGAAAGAGCTTCAGGTATGCCCTGGTTGGAGGCTATTGGTGGGCTAACAAGGAGTTGGACATGTTATGTGATTGGTCTGGGGAGCAGATTTGGCTTTCTCCAGTCAGGTGTAAGTTGGAAGCTGGGGCAAAAATATAGGGCAGTTGTTGATGAAGATCTGACTGTTCTGGGCCAACTGCTGCGGAGATTGTGATTTGAATTCCCAAGATAGCTGTTGCAGAGGTGGTAGTTTAACCTGCTATAAAGGTTGCAGCAGAGGTGATGGTTGGGCAAAGGACCTGAATAGACATTTCTCCAAAGAAGATATACAAATGGTCAGCAAGCACAGGAAAAGATGCTTGACATTGTTCGTTATTGGGTAAATGCAAATCAAAATCACAATGTGATACTACTTCAAACCCACTAGAATGGCTATAATCAAAAAGATGGAAAATAACAAGTGTTGCTGAGGAGGTGGAGAAAGAAGAACCTTCATACATTGCTCGTGGGAATGTAAAATGGGGAAGCTACTGTAGAAAATAGTTTGGCACTTTAAGTTAAACATAGAATTACTCTATGATCCAACAATTCCACTCCTAGCTGTATACCCAAGAGAAATGAAAACATATGTCCACAGAAAAACTTGCACACAAATATACACAGCAACATTATATACAGTGATCAAAAAAGTAGAAAGACTCTAAATGTCCATCAGCTGATGAATTGGTAAACAAAATGTGGTACATCAATAGAATATTATTCAGCAATAATAAACAATGAAATACTAATACATGGTACAATGTGGTTGAACCTTGAAAACATTATACAAAGTGAAAGAAGCCAGACACAAAAGGCTACATATTGTATAATTCCATTTACATGAAATGTCCAGAATAAGAAAATCCATAAAGACAGAAAATAGAGTTTCTTTCAGGGGTGATGAAAATGTTCTGGAATTAGTACTGATGGTTGCACAACTTTTGTGAATATACTAAAAATTACTGAATGGTATACTTTAAAAAAATACTGATTTTCCTTAGGGGTACATTTTCTAGTCACCACTTTTAATAAGTATGTCTTCTAACTTTTGCAGCCCTCCTAAACGTACACCCCCAGGCAGCTGTACAAAATGGACCTGCTTTTGGTCTCTTGTCATTGTTTTATGTTCTTCTACAGACACAGCTTCAGTGTCTTCTATCTCAGTCCATTAGTTACGACTGGCAAATGCTGACAGAGACCCACATAGAGGACTTTAAAGGTTATCCAGGCCACTTTATAAAATAGACTAGTTCAGGTGATATAGTAAGGACTACAAAATATGCTAAGGGTTTAGGAAAGGTTTAAAAAATAGTTATGGTTTTTTTATCCCTTTCCTTCTGCTTCTATTCTTTCTATAGTCTTAGAAAAGATGATTGTCATGGCCTCTGGTTAGTTTTAGTCATCTGGGGGAACCCTGAAAGGCCCTAAATTGCAGCTCTAATGTCCCTTTAGCTGTCTCCGCTTCAACATCTACTACTGTTTTGCTTATATTTTATTTATCTCAAGCAGGGTCTTCCAAACGTGCCTGATCAACCCATCTCCAATAAGCTGGTTGACTTTAAGATGGTAAAAGCTTTATATCTTACCTTTCTCACTGCTCTGAACACTTTGTCAAAGGCTTATTGGTAATATATGTTCTAAACTAGCCATCCTCAACACCAGATACGCATTTAAATAACCTGAGAAATACTTTTTAAATGCTCATGAATAAATGACTAAGCCCCAGACCCAGCTTAATTGTCCTGGGGTGAAGGCTGATAATCGATATCTTTGTGGTTTTTTGTTTGTTTGTTTGTTTGTTTGTTTTTGAGACGGAGTCTCACTCTGTCACCAAGGGTGGAGTACAATGGCACGATCTCGGCTCACTGCAACCTCTGCCTCTCCCAGGTTCAAGCAATTCTCCTGCCTCAACCTCCTGAGTAGCTGGGACTACAGGCACCTGCCATCATGTTCGGCTAATTTTTATTTTGTTTTGTTTTGTTTTGTTTTTTTGAGATGGAGTCTTGCTCTGTCGCCCAGGCTGGAGTGCACTGGTACAATCTCAGCTCACTGCAAGCTCCGCCTCCTGGGTTCATGCCATTCTCCTGCCTCAGCCTCCCAAGTAGCTGGGACTACAGGCGCCTGCCACCATGCCTGGCTAATTTTTTGTATTTTTAGTAGAGATGGAGTTTCACCGTGTTAGCCAGGATCATCTCGATCTCCTAACCTCGTGATCCGCCCACCTCGGCTTCCCAAAGTGCTGGGATTACAGGCGTAAGCCACCGTGCCTGGCCTAATTTTTGTCTTTTTGCAGAAATGGGGTTTCACCATGTTGGCCAGGATGGTCTTGAACTCCTGACCTCATGATCTACCCACCTCAGCCTCCCAAAATGCTGGGATTACAGGTATGAGCCACTGCACCTGGCCAAGATCCCTAACTTTCATGCTTCTTCGTATTCTGAGTAATTTTGAATTATATGCTGGACATTTTGAATATCAGGTTATGAGACACTTGAACAATTTCTTTTTGTTTTGTTTTAGACACAGGGTCTCACTCTGTTGCCCAGGCTGGAGTGCAGTGTGTGATCATAGCTCACTGCAGCCTTGAACTCCTGGGTTCAAGGGATCCTCCTGCCTCAGCCTTCACAGTAGCTAGGACTACAGGCACGTGTCATCACACTCAGCTATTTTTAATTGTTATTTTGTAGAGACAAGGTCTCACTATGTTGCCCAGGTTGGAAACTCCTAGCCTCAAGCCATCTATCTTCTTACTTCAGTATGCAAAAGTGCTAGGATTATTGGTGTAAGTCACTGCTCTTGGCCACTCAGAACAATTTCTATTTCTCTATCTTTGAGTTCACAAACTCTTTTCTTATCTCCATTCTGCTATTGAATCCATTTGGTGAGAATTATTTTCCTTCGTTATAATATTTTTCACTTCTAAAATTTCCATTTGCTTCTTCTTTAAATATTCTTTTTGTGTGTGCCAGGACTTTGTTTTTACTTGTTTCAACAGTGTTCATGATTGCTTGTTTAAGCATTTTTTTTTTAGATGGAGTCTCACTCTGTTGCCCAGGCTGGAGTGCAGTTGTGTGATCTCGGTTCACTGCAACCTCCGCCTCCTGGGTTCAAGCAATTCTCCTGTTTCAGACTCCCAAGTAGCTAAGACTACAGGTGCGCGCCACCACGCCCAGCTAATTTTTTGCATTTTTAGTAGAGATGGAGTTTCACCATGTTGGTCAGGCTGGTCTCGAACTCCTGACCTCAAGTGATCCCCCTGCCTCGGCCTCCCAAAGTGCTAGGATTACAGGCATGAGCAACTGCGCCCAGCCTAAGAGTTTATAAAATAGCATCTTTAAAGACTTTCCCACATAATCCCAACATCTCTATCTTAGCAGTGGTGTCAGTTGATTCTCTTTCCCTATTTCAGTGGCCCTATTTTCCTGGTTCTTCATATTCTGAGTAATTTTGAATTATATGCTAGACATTTTTAATATTTAGTTATGAGACTCTTAGTCTTGTATAATGCTATGGGGTATGTTGCTATTTCTGTTTTAGCAGGTCGTCTACCTCACTTCACAGGCAGCCACCATGGCCCTTGTCCCTACGGTGGGGCCAGAGCAAGAGAGGGCCCTGGAGGGGAGGGGGGCTCAGTTGAAGATGGAATGAGTTTTGAGGGGAGCACTATTTGAGGTATTTGAGTACCCGAGGCATATGAAACAGCAGAGGGAGGTCAGATTCCATTATCTTCATGGGCATGAAAATCGGGAGTGTGGGGTGTGGGGCTGGGAACTGCAGCCCTCCCCATCGCGGTAGCTGCGCATACTCCTTGGGTGACGGCCTCAGTGCGCATGTTCATTGGGTGCCTTCCCGTCGGCCCCTTCGCCCACGTGGAGAACGCCAGGGAGCTGTGAGGGGGTGCAGTTGCGTTCCTGCTGTCCGGACACTTTTTTCTTCTACTGAGACTCATCTGATAGATCTGCAGGCCAGTCCTCCCAGGGGCTGAAGTGTGAGTGAGGGTGAGGAGGAGCCAGTGGGCTTCAGGCGGAGCCAGTGGGCTTAGGGCAGGTTCGGTGGGCCCCTCGGTCTGGTGGTGTGTGGCTTTTGAGGGAGAAGGGCCTCAGTGGCCTCCGAAAGAGAAGGGCCTCGAACTCGTCCTCCTTCTCCTCACAGGCTGCGACGCCGCCATAGGCCTTGTGGTCATGAAGGGGCCAGGACAGGGAGGAAAGTGGGCCGTGAAGGGGAAGAGGTCAGGGGCTCAGGTGAAAATGGGGCGAGTGCTGCGGGTGCTGTTGGAGGGGTCAAAGTCCCGAGGTGGTAGGAACCCATGACACAGGGCACATTCCTGAGTCCTGAATGGGGCCCCGGGGCGGGAGGTGGGTGGTGAAGATGGCGGTAAAGAAGGGGCCTGGAACCTGGGAAGGCTGTGGACTGGTGAGCGCCCCCCAGCGGTGTGGAGTGGGGAGTGCCCAAGTGAGAAACACCCGAGTGAGAAGCGTGGCAAGGTCTCACCTCTGCCATGGAAGGTCCGGAAACAATGGGAAGGACTGGGAGAGGCTGTGTGGTCCAGCCAAACTTGATTTGAGGGGGGTGAATGGCTCTAGTAAGTGGGAGTGTGCCAAAAGCAGCAGTCACGGGAATTGTGATTCACTAGTGTTTTCATGTGGAGTCCGCTTGTGAAACTAAACCTTATCAGAAACGTCCTCTGTCAGAGGGGCGCAGTGGTGCGCCCCTGTAGTCCCAGCTACTCTGGACGAGGCAGGAGGATCGCTTGAGCGGGAGGTCGAGGCTGCAGTGAAGTGTGATCACGCCACTGCATTCCAGCGTGAGCAACAGAGTGAGATTCCGTGTCTAAAATAAATTTTAAAATAATGTCCTCTGCCTTTTGCCACATGCCTTAAGATGACTGCTCTGCCAGCTTGGGGAGCATAAGTGGCTTTGCAAGCACTCAGAAAACGTACACATTTGCACTTAACTCTGGGACTTATTTTGAGAGTATTTTCAAAATTAAAATGACAAGTTAACATTTAGCCATGGAAGTGATCGAATATAGCTGTCCTCTCAAGTGCATGTTCCCAGTCACGGTTTTCTCTTTTCAGTGTGAAATATGGGTTTTCGAAGAAGATTAATCTATCGGCGTAGACCAAGGATCTATATAGAATCTTCTGAGGTAATTGGGCCTATGCTGTTGAGTGCTTTAACGTTAATTCTATGTTTTCTATTAGCAGAAATTAATTTTTGTGATAGTGTTTTTGCATTGGTATAGATACACTAATAAAGGTAGTTCATGCTGATAAAAAAATGATTCTGGCATCTCATGAAGGAAATATTGATTCAGGAGGATTTTTTTTTCTCTTGTGTTCTCCAACTTTTGGCCATTACTTCCTTCTCATGCTTTGCTTGTGAATGACACATAGATTATACACATCTATTCCAACATAGAGTATAATAGCTTCCAAAGTCCTTGTGGGTAAGTTTTCTCACAGTAACGTTTCTGTGGGTAGAGTAGCCTTATTAACGATATAGAATAAAGTTGGAGAAATGTTTTTAGGTTTAGTTATGATGAGAAACATCTATGCATTCTCTGTGTGTATACATATATATTTTTTGACGTGTATTAATAACAAAACTTTTTGTCTTTGCACACTCACACACATATTCCCTACCACGAGGAGGAGTCCAGTGATGAGCAACCTGACCAAGTGGAATCACCAACTCAAAGTCAGGATTCTACACCCGCTGAAGAGAGAGGGGATGAGGGAGCATCTGCAGCTCAAGGTGAAGGGAAAGGGAAGAAGAATGCCTGTTGGGGTGTGTGTGTGTGTGTGTGTGTGTCTGTCTCATGCATTGTCACATACCAGGAACAGGAGGAATGAAAACCATGCAAACGATGCCTAGAAATTGACTGGAAAAGTGAAAAGAGTATAGTTTGCAGCTTACCTTAGGGAAATAAATCCCTCACTGTGATAAAATTTCTCCACTTTATGAATGAGAGAATGGAGGCTCGGGGATTGTGTTTTGTCCAAGAACACTTGACTGGTGAATACAAAATTTGTGTTTTGTTCCAAAGTTTGTGTCTTTCTACCATCTATGTTGCTGTAACAATAGTAAATGATTTTGCTGAAAGTGCTTAAAACTCAAATGCTTTACTGTAATGTAGCTTAGTACTGGCCCAGGAATAGACCCAGTTCAGAGGAGCAGGAGCAGCTCCAAAAACTGAGTTGCTGATTGCTGGCCACCATTTCCTTTGATATTTTTATGTGGTAAGTTTGTTGAAAGCTAGAGAATTCAGGATACTGCGATACAGGTAGCTGGTGTAGTATGATTTTTTAAGTGGCTTTTAGGAGGTGATTAAATCCTTTTATGGTTAGAAAAACCAAAAAAAGGAATTATCCTGAGATTAACATGAGATGGAAATAATTTCTCCGAGATAAAATCTTTTGAAGCAAAACAATTACCTAACTCAGGTCATGGATTAGTCTAAGGATTCACTGTTAAAGGTATCTAGAATAAGACTGACAACAATGCCCATTAATTGCTGTCCACCCATTCCTTTGTTTTCAGCGTGAGACAGTATATTTGCTGTAATTCACAAATAATGTTATTTTTGGTGCTTTGTTCTACATGGGGTTCATTTATCGAATATTACATTTAGGACCTTTGGACCTAAATATAACTTTATTTGAACAAAGTTTAGTTTCTGTTTACCCCAGTAGATAATGGGTGTCGTGACTGTAAGATTTTCCATAGTCTTCAAATCCATCCAGCTAATCAGTCCGTCAGAAATTGACATTGTAATTGTAACTGAAATCCTATCCATGTTGTAGACTTCAGATTTCTTAGCTGACGCACACTGCTCTTGGTACTCTATGGCTGAATATAAGCATTATACATGTCCTGTGGTTTATCCTTAGATTGTCATTTAGTAGAAAGGTCTCAAACTGGGCTTAGTGCCGTGCAATCATAGTCCCAGCTACTTGGGAGGCTGAGGTGAGAGGATCGCTTGAGCCCTGGAGTTCAAGACCAGCCTGGGCAACATAGTGAGACCTCATCACAAATAAATAAATAAATAAATAAATAAATAAATAAATAAATAGATAAATGTTTCGTTATATAGGAAAACAAACGTAAAGTTTGTTCTTAGTTGCTGGTAATGTTGCAAACATAACTCCTTACTGAACTATAGCACTTAAAATTAGTTACCATGGTAAATTTTATGTTATGTGTATTTTTTACCACAATTAAAAAAACAACTTCTGTCTTCCTAAAGTTCAGTGTAGTTGTCATATATTCTTACAAGTTTTTACTTTATATATTTTCAAGACATAACATTTGTAGAAAGTTTGCAAGAATAGTACAATGAACTCATATACTTTTCACCTAGATTCACCAATTGTTAATAGCTTTTGCTCCATAGGTTTCATATCTCTTCCCTCCCTCTCTTACCCTGCTGCCCACACACTCACACACACTTATGGGTGTTATGTTTACTCTTACTAATGCTGCATTGTTCAGATAAGGTTTCAGCTATTATGGCCCTTTACCCTAAGTACTTGAGAGTGTTTATATATCCTCAGAACAAAGAAAAAGTCATTCCTTGGATAATCACTGCACAATGATCAAACTCAGGGCATTTAACAATGAGAACCTGCAGTCATTTAATATACAGAGTATACTCAGATTTTTTTTTTATTTTTTTGAGTATACTCAGATTTTGCCAGTTATCCAGATAATTTTCTTTTTTCTTTTCTTTTCTTTTTTTTTTTTTTTTCAGATGGAGTCTCACTCTGTTTCCCAGGTTGGAGTGCAGTGGCAAGACCTCGGCTCTCTCTAACCTCCGCCTCCCAGGCTCAAGAGATTCTCATGCCTCAGCCTCCTGAGTAGTTGGGACTACAGGCAATGGCCACCGCGCCTGCCTAATTTTTTTTTCTTTTGTATTTTTAGCACAGCCTGGGTTTCACCATGTTGGCCAGGCTGGTCTCTAACTCCTGACCTCAGATGATCCGCCCACCTGGGTCTCCCGAAGTGCTAGGATTCCAGGTGTGAGCCACCACGCCCGGCTGGCTGATACTGACATTTTTCAACAGGATAGACCAGTTGGTTTGCGGAATGTTTAGCACTTTGGGCTTTTTCGTGTAGTTTCTAAAGACTGTTTTTTCACTCACCATGTATTGGTGCCTACTCATGCCATATAACTTGCTAGGTCCTAGGAGTCTAAATGCTAATGAGAGACAGGATGTCAGCCTTGAGTCATTTAATATGATAAGGACAATCAGAAATACAATAATAGATAAGTGCAAAGGAGGCAACAAAGTTGTCTGAGGGCAGTCTTCGGAAAGGAAGAGGGTAATATTTGGAACACCCTGTTTTCCTGTTTTCTGCCAACAGACTCCTGAAATAATGTTCTTGGGATTCTTATCAACACATTTATTATTACAGTAGCTAAAGCTTTTATTTAATAAGACCAAGAGCATGAATATTATTTTCCTATTCATATTTCATGTGTTGCTGCTTAAAATGATAATTTTGTTTTATCTTTAAGGGCAGGAGCCTGAAGCTGATAGCCAGGAACTGGTTCAGCCGAAGACTGGGTATGAGCTTGGAGATGGTCCTGATACCAAGAGGGTGCGCCTGCAAAATGAAGAGCAGACGAAACTGCCCACAGAAGGTAGGTAGTCCATTAAGCATGCAAATTGTAGGGTGTCTGTTCCCACAGTATTATAATTTTCTTTTCTTTTCTGAGATGGAGTCTCACTCTGTCACCCAGGCTGGAGTGCAGTGGCTCAATCTTGGCTCACTGCAACATCCACCTGCTAGGTTCAAGTGATTCTCCTGCCTCAGCCTCCCGAGCAGCTAGGATTACAGGCGTGAGCCACCACAGGCACCTAATTTTTGTAATTTTAGTAGAGACGGAGTTTTGTCATGTTGCACAGGCTGGTGTCGAACTCCTGACCTCAGGTGATCCACCCAGCTTAGCCTCCCAACGTCCTGAGATTACAGCCCTGCCACACTGCCTGACAAATAAATGTTTCTCTTTTTTTGTATTTTAGTAGAGACAGGATTTCGCCACATTAGCCAGGCTGGTCTTGAACTCCCGACCTCAAGTGATCTGCCCACCTTGGCATCCCAAAATGTTGGCATTAAAGGTGTGAGCCACCATGCCCGGCCCAGATAATTTTCTTTATAGAATTTCTTTTTCTGATCCAGAGTCCAGTTCAAGATCACGTCTTGCATGTGCTTGTCATGTGTTTTTAGTTTCCTTTAATCTGGAATGTTTCCTTAATTTTTCTTTGTCATTCAGGATACAGACATTTTTGAAGAGGACAGACAAGCTGGCGTGCAGAATGTTCAGGATTTGGGGATTTTTCGTGTATTTTTTAAAGACCTTTTTTCACTCAGCGTTTATTGGTGGCTGCTCATGCCATATAAGAGTCTAAGTGCTAGGAGTGTAAGTGCTGTGAGACACAGGGTTTCAGCCTTGAGTCGTTTAATATGATAAGGACAATCAGAAGTAGAATAACAGAGAAGTGCAAAGGCAGCAACAAAGTTGTCTGAGGGCAGTCTTCGGAAAGGAAGAGGGTAACATTTGGAAATCCCTGTTTTCCTGTTTTCTGCCAACAGACTCCTGAAATCATGTTCTTGGGATTCTTATCAACACATTTATTTTATTTTATTTTATTATTATTTTTTGAGACGGAGTCTCGCTCTGTCACCCAGGCTGGAGTGCAGTGGCGCGATCTCGGCTCACTGCAAGCTCCGCCTCCTGGGTTCACGCCATTCTCCTGCCTCAGCCTCTCCGAGTAGCTGGGACTACAGGCACCCACCACCATGCCCGGCTAATTTTTTTTGTATTTTTAGTAGAGACGGGGTTTCACCGTGGTCTCGATCTCCTGACCTCGTGATCTGCCCGCCTCGGCCTCCCAAAGTGCTGGGATTACAAGCGTGAGCCACCGCGCCCCGCATCAACACATTTATTATTACACTAGTGAAAGCTTTTATTTAATAACACTGAGAGCACGAATATTATTTCCTTATTCATATTTCATGTTTTACTGCTTAAATCGATTATATATATTTATATATAAATACATATATATTTATATATAAATATATATATTTAATATATATATATTTATATATAAATATATATATTTAATATATATATATTTATATATAAATATATATATTTAATATATATATATTTATATATAAATATATATATTTAAATATATAAATATATATATTTTTTTTTTTTTAAGGGCCAGAGCCTAAAGCGGATAGCCAGGAAGAGGTTCACCCGAAGACTGGGTGTGAGCATGGAGATGGTCCTGATGTCCAGGAGTTGGGCCTGCCAAATCCAGAGGAGGTGAAAACACCTGAGGAAGGTAGGCAATCCATTAGGAATGCAAATTGTAGGGTGTCTGTTTCCACAGTATCATATTATAATAATTATTTTTTTGTTTTGTTTTGTTTTGTTTTGTTTTTGAGACGGAGTCTTGCTCTGTCCCCCAGGCTGGAGTGCAGTGGCGCAATCTCGGCTCACTGCAAGCTCTGCCTCCTGGGTTCACGCCATTCTCCTGCGTCAGCCTCCTGAGTAGCTGGGACTACAGGCGCCCGCCAACACGCCCGGCTAATTTTTTGTATTTTTAGTAGAGACGGGGTTTCACCGTGTTAGCCAGGATGGTCTCGATCTCCTGACCTCGTGATCCGCCCACCTCGGCCTCCCAAAGTGCTGGGATTACAGGCTTGAGCCACCGCGCCCGGCCAATAATTATTATTTTTTTGAGACAGAGTCTTGCTCTGTCAACCAGACTGGAATGCAGTGGTGCCATCTCGGCTCACTGGAACTTCTGCCTCCCAGGTTCAGGTGATTCTCCTCCCTCAGCCTCCCAAGTAGCTGGGATTACAGGCGTGCTCCACCGTGCCCAGCTAATTTTTGTATTTTTAGTAGAGACGAGGTTTCGCCATTTTGCATAAGCTGGTCTCAAACTCCTGATCTCAGGTGATCCACCCACTTCAGCCTCCTAAAGTGCCAGGATTACAGGCATGAGCCACTGCACCTGGCCCAGTATTATGTTTTTAATAACACAGGGGTAACAATACTGCCTCTTTAATAATAGAGTTCTTATATAAAGGTTATTTGAAACGTAGTTCAGGTCCCAGCACCCAACTTATACAGACTGTCAGATACAGAAACAAACTGAGTCAAAGCCATACTGAATTATAACTTTTGAGTATAAATCCTTAAACCAATAGCTCATGATTTTCAGATGCTTTTGTAAAGGTCTGCTTTTAACAAATATATAACACATTTGTAACACTCATCAGTTGGTGTGAAATATGCTGAAGCACTGATGCAGGTTCTCATACCAGCTCTTACAGCATTGGTGAGATTCTGAGCAAATCCCTTACTTTCTAAACCTATCTTTGGTCTTATAAAAATAGTGAGTTTAAGTCAGATATTTTAAAATCCTTTTCCATTCTGATTCTTTCATACTCTGATCCTGCTGCATAGAATGCATAGGATACAGAGATCATCTGTTTTACATGATTTGTTTATCATAAATCATCAAACCCTGGCCTGAGTCATCTGAAAACCTCTGAATTGAGATTTCATTGCTACTAAGAAAGGGAGCGGGCACTCTGCTTCATGTTAGTTTTTCTGTGTGGAGACCTGAATGCCTATTCTTAGGTACTGTCAATTTTTGAATTGTCACTCTGACAGAGTGACGAGTCTCACTCTGTCACCCAGACTGGGGTGCTGTGGTGCGATTTCAGCTCACTGCAACCTCAGCCTCCCAGGCTCAAGTGATCCTGCCAACTCAGCCTCCTGAGCAGCTGGAATTACAAGCACAAGCTGCCATGCCTGATTGATGTTTTTTTTTTAATTTTTTATACAGATGAGGTCTCACTATTTTGCCCAGGCTGGGATTCTCTGGCCCTTAACGAATAATTGCTTTTTAAATCTTTCTCCAAGGAAACCTTGAGTGAGTGAATAATCAAATGGTGAGAGACCATTTAGTTTCTATTTTCTGTGGGATGTAAGTCAGTGATGCTCAGCATGGGTGTGAGTAAGATGCCTGTGCTATGCATGCTCCCTGCCCCACCGTCAGTCTTCATGAGCCACTATTTCTAATAAGACTGTAGACACATACATGATCTCTAACCATATCAAATGTTGCATGTAGGTTTCAGCTTTTGAGGCATCAGCTGGTAAGATTTGAAGTTGAAAGACCATGACTCCAGTACTTTCTGAGTAATCCACTGAAGTATGTTTTACACATGTGTTTTCCAGATTGCTGACTGTTAATTATAAGTGCTTCTGGATTTAAAGGAAGCAGTTGATGTTTACGGAATTAATTACCTTTAAATTCTACAGGTCTACCCTCAAAGTTTATACAGAGGTTTACTTGGCTATAAGACACAGGATCGCCCTTAGCATTCTATTTTTAGTCCATTTTATAAAACCCAGATTGTAGTGTCCTTTGTGTGCCTTTAGGGTCATCTAAATAATCTGCTGTTAAGTCATGTTCCTAACTGTTATGTTTCTGTTACAGGTGAAGGGCAATCACAGCCTTAAAAGAAGACTAGCCGAAATGATGCAGGCTGCTCCTGTGGTGGAAATTTGACCATTAAAATTCTCCCAATAAAGCTTTACAGCCTTCTGCAAAGAAGTCTTGTGCATCTTTTGTTAATTTTATTTCCAGGTATTTGATGCTCTGAAATGTGTATCATTCTTTGACATTTTATATGCTAGCTGTTTGAGCTGGTATGTAGAGGCATAATTCCTACGTATTGAGTTTCTATCCAGCAACCTTGTTAAATATGCTTATTAATTCTAAAAGTTTACTTCTAGATCCTTTTCAGTTTTCAACATACAGAATCATATCATCTTTGAATAAGAACAATTTTGTTTCTGCCACTTTTTTTTCTGTTTTCTTTTGTATTTTTTGTAAACACATGGTTTTGCCATGTTGCCCAGTTTGTTCTTGAACTCCTGAGCTCAAGTGATCCACCCGCCTCGGCCTCCCAAAGTGCTGGGATTGCAGGCATGAGCCACTGCGCCCGGCATGTTGCTGCCATTTTAAACACTTTTATTTCCTTTTCTGATTTTAGGGGCATTGGGCAGACCCACCTGGTATAATGGTGGTAGTGGACATCCCTTTCTTATCCCTGATCAGAAACGGAAAAATTTCAACATTTCAGCATAATATTTACCGTACTTTTTTTGTAGATTGACTTCAACAGTCAGTCATTCCACTCTGTTCTAGTTTGCTGAGAGTATTCATTTTGAATATATGTTGAGTTTCGTCAAACACTGCATCTATTGTGATTATCACAGCATTTTTTCATTAATCTGTTAAAGTAGTGAATTAGATTGATAAATTTGTGCTTTTTTGTTTTATATTTTTAAAAATTGAGACAGAGTGTCACTCTGTCACCCAGGCTGGAGTGCTGTGGTGTTATCACAGCTTGCTTCAGCCTTGACCTCCTGGGCACAAGGGATCCTCCCACCTCAGCCTCCTGAATAGGACTATAGGCACATGCCACCATGTCCAGCTAGTTTTTCTGTTGTTTTGTAGAGATGAGATTTTGTCATGTTGCCCAGGCTGCTCTCGAACTTCTGAGCTCAGGTGATCTGCCCACCACAGCCTCCCAAAGTGCTAGGATTACAGGCGTGAGCCTTGGCCTGGCCACGTTTTTCTTATATAGGGGTCTTGTCTATGTAAAGACTCAACTTACCTGTACGTTTGTGCGGGTGGGCTAACAGCATGATGAAATTTATCGTTCTATTGATTTAAAGAAAACTATTCTTGACTTTCTAGTATGTAAGTACATCAAAGCATAACTATAATTATTTTGAAAGCATATATTGTTATGGGTGTTGGGACCCCTGCATTTTCCACTGCTGTGGGAGTATGTCCTTGTAGGTATCTTTATTCTGCTTTCTCAACTGCAAACATCTTAGGACCATGGGTTGTGACTGGCAAGGAATGTGCCTTGCTAATTTCAAGATGGAGTTGATTTTCAAGTGGTTTCACTCTGGCTGTCCTAGGCTCCTGTTTCCCTAACATTTTCACTTCTCTTATTCTGATGCTACAAAGGATAGATGTTTTAGTATTTTCTTACAGGTCCACGAGGTTGTATTCCTTTTTCTTTCAGTTTCTTTCTCTGACTTGTTCATATTGAACAATTTCTTTTTGTTTTGTTTTAGACACAGGGTCTCATTCTGTTGCCCAGGCTGGAGAGCAGTGGTGAGATCATAGCTCACTGCAGCCTTGAACTCCTGGGCTCAAGGGATCCTCCTCCTTCAGCCTTCACAGTAGCTGACTACAGGCACGTGTCATCACACTCAAGCTATTTTTAATTGTTTTTTGTAAAGATGAGGTCTCACTATGTTGCCCAGGTTGGTCTCAAACTGCCAGCATCCAGCCATCTGTTGTCTTACTTCAGCCTGCAAAAATGCTAGGATTACTGGTGTAAGTCACTGCTCTTGGCCAGATAGAGCAATTTCTTTTTATCTATCTTTGTGTTCACTAACTCTTTGCTTGTCTCCATTCTGCTATTGAACCCATTCAGTGGGATTTTTTTCCTTGGTTATCATATCTTCCACTTCTAAAATTTCCATTTGTTTCTTCTTTAAATATTCTTTTTTAGTGGCAGGACTTTCTGTTTTTTCTTGTTGCAAAAGTGTGCATGATTGCTTAAGCACCTTTATTCATAATTGCCAAAACTTGGCATCAAACTAAGTGTCCTTCAGTAGGTGAATGGACTAATAAACTGTCTACAGATAGCCAGTGGAATATTATTCAGCCGTAAAGTGAAATGGACTATCAAGCCATGAAAAGACACGGAAGAAACTTTAATTTGTATTACTAGTGAAGGTAGCCAGTCTAAAAAGGCTACATGCTGTATGATTCCAACTATATGATATTATGGATAGGGCAAAACTATGGAGACAATAAAAAGATCAGTGGTTGCCAGGGGTTATAGAGCAGGAAGGGATGAATAGGTGGAGCATGGAGGATTTTTAGAGCAGTGAAACTACTCTGTATAGTACTATAATGGTGGGTACATGTCATTATACCTTTGTCCAAACTTATTAAATGTACAACACCAAGAGTGAACCCTAATGTAAACTATGGACTGTGGGTGATAATGATGTGTCATTGCAGGTTCAATTGTAACAAATGTACCACTCCTTTGGGGGATGTTGATAATGGGCAGAATTGTGCATGTGTTGGGCCCAGGAGTATATGGGATATCTCTATACCTTCCTCTCAATTTTGATGTGGTCCTAAAGCTTCTCTTTAAAAAAAGTCTGTTAATTTTTTAAAAAAATAAATAAGTACTGAAAAAATTTATTCATTCCTGGGCCAATTAAAAGATAGAGATTAACAGAGTGGATAAAAAAATAAACCATATGCCATATACAAGAAACTCATTTCACATATGACCACATATGTAGACAGAAACTAAAGAATGGAAAAACATATTCAATGCAAACATTAATTTTTAAAAAACTAGGAGTGGGTCAGGCATGGTGCCTCATGCCCGTAATCCCAGCACTTTTGGAGGCCAAAGTGGGTGGATCACGAGGTCAGGAGTTTGAGACCAGCCTGGCCAATATGGTGAAACCCTGTCTCTACTAAAAATACAAAAATTAGCCAGGTGTGGTGGCGTGCACCTGTACTCCCAGCTACTCAGGAGGCTGAGGCAGAAGAATTGCTTGAACCCGAGAGGCAGAGGTTGCAGTGAGCCAAGATCATGCCACTGCACTCCAGCCTGGGTGACAGAGCGAGACTCCATCTCAAAAAAACAAAACAAAACAAAACAAAACTGGGAGTGACTGCATTAATATTAGGTAAAGTAGACTTCAGAGCAAAGCGAATTACTAGAAATGAAGAGGGACATCACATAATAAAAAGATCAATCCACCAAGAAGAAATAATGATATCAATTGAGGCAGAAAAAGCATCTGCAAAATCCCACACCCACTCATGATTAAAAAAAAAACACTCAGCAAACCATGAATAGAGTGGAATTTCTTCAATTTGATACAGTTCATCTACAAAAAAACTAAAAATTATTACTTAATTGTGAAAGACTGAATGTTTTCCCCCAACGCCAGGAAAAAGGCAAGGATGTATGTATCTCACCACTGTTACTCGACATACTACTGGAAGTTCTAGCGGAGGAATAAGACAAAAAAAAAAAAAGAAAAAAGAAAAAGAAAAGAAAGAAAATAAGGGATACAGATGGAAATGGAAGAAATTAAACTATCCCTGTTTGCTATATAGAAAATCCCGAAGAATATATCAAAAAATCCCTTCTATAACTAACATGTGAGTTCAGCAAAGATGCAGGATACAAGATGATAAATACACAAAAATCAATTGCACTTCTATATATTAACAACAAACTTGTGGAAACTGGAAATTAAAAACATAATACCATTTACAATTGCGTTAAAGAAAATGAAATACTTAGGTATAAATCTAAAAGCATGTACAATATCTGTGTGCTGAAATTTGCAAGAGACTGATAAAAGAAATCAAAGACTTAAGTAAATGGAGTGACATACTGTGTCTGTGGATTGGAAGACTCAAAATAGTGGAGATGTCAAATCTCCTCAAATAGATCTTTAAGTTTAATGCAATTCCTATCAAGTTTTTTGTAGACATAGACAAGCTTATTCTAAAATTCAAATGGAAAGGCACAAGCCCTAGAATAGCTAAAACAATTTTGAAAAGAAGAATATATTGGGAGGAATTGCTCTACCTGATGACTTGCCTTTTAGCTATAGTAACCAAAGAAATTATTACGTTGTCCAAGAGATAGACATACATCAATGGAACAGAATTGAAAACCCATAAATAGACCCACACAACTGATTCTTTTTTTGATGGGGTCTTGCTATGTTGCCCACACTGGACTTGAACTCCTTGACTCAAGTGATCCTCCCACCTTAGCCTTCCATGTAACTAGGATTACAGGCATGCACCACCACACCTAGCTTTTCAACTGATTCTTGACAAAGATGGAAATGCAATCCAATTTAAAAAGGAGAGCCTTTTCAACAAATTGTGCTGGAACAATTGGACGTCCATAAGCAAAAAAAATTAAACCTTGACCTAAACTTCATACCTTATACAAAAATTAGTGCAAAATGAATCATGGACTTAATGCAAAATGTAAAACTCTAAGACCTTTAGAAACAAATCATAAGAGAAAAATCTTTGGGTCCTAGGACTAGGCGAAGAGTTCTTAGATTTGACACCAAAAGCCCAATCCTTAAAAGGAAAAATTGATGAATTGGACTTTATCAAAATCAAAGACATTTGTTCTGTGAAAGACCCCTGTTAAGAAGATGAAAAGGCAAGCCATATCACAGACTGGGATAAAATAATTGCCAACCACATATCTGACAAGGGCCCTATAGCTAGAATATATAAAGAACTCTCAGAACTCAACAATAAAAAAGCAAACAATCCAATTAGAAACTGGGCAAAAGACATGAACATAGATTTCACCAAAGAGAAGATGTGAATGGAAAATGAGCACATGAAAGGATGTTCAACATGAGTAGCCATTAGATAAATGTAAAATAAGAGCATGAGGAGATATCATTATGCACCTATTAGAACAGTTAAAAAGTGATAATACCAAATGTTGGTGAGGATGCACAGAAGGATGCATTGCTCATAGGAATGAAAAATGGTGTGGCGACTCTAGAAAAGAGTGGGGGAATGAATAAAAAGAGATAACATGAAAGGATTCTTGTGTGGTGATGAGCCAGTTCTATATCTTGATTGTGATAGTGGCACAGAACTACACACACACACACACACACACACGAACGCAGTTTTCTTAAAATGGTAGAAATAGAATAGAGAACCCAGAAATAAATCCACACATCTTCAGTGAACTCATTTTCAACAAAGGTACCAAGAACATACATTGGGGAAAAAACAGTCTGTTCAATAAATGGTGCTGAGAAAACTGGATATCCATATGCAAAAATGAAACTAGGCCCCTATCTCTTGCCATTACAAAAATCAACTCAAGATGGATTAAAGACTTAAATCTAAGACCTCAAACTATGAAACTACTACTAGAAAACATTGGGAAAACTCTCCAGAGCATTGGTGTGGACAAAGATTGCTTCAGTAATACTTCAAATGCACAAGCATCCAAATCAAAAAATGGATAAATAGGATCACATCAAGTTCAAAAGCTTCTGCACAGCAAAGGAAACAATCAACAAAGTGAAGAGACAACCCACAGAATGGGAGAAAACATTTGCAAACTACCCATCTGACAAGTTGTTAATAACCAGAATATATAAGTACCTCAAACAACTCAACAGGAAAAAGTCTAATAATCTGACCTTAAAATGGGCAAAAGATCTCAATAGACATTTCTGAAAAGAAGACCTACAAATGACAAACAGGTATATGAAAAGGTGCTCAACATCATTGATCATCAGAGAATTGCAAATCAAAACCAAAATGAGATATCATCTCTCCCCTGTTAAAATGGCTTTTATCCAAAAGACAGGCAATAATGAAGGCTGGTGGGGATATACAGAAAAGGCAACCCTCGTACACTGTTGGTGGCAATATGAATAAGTACAACCACTATGGAGAAAGGTTTGGGAGTTCCTCAAAAAATTAACAATAGAGCTACCATATGATCCAGCAATCCCACTGTTAGATATATACCCAAAAGAAAGGAAATCAGTATATCAAAGAGATATCTGCATTCTCATGTTTATTGCAGCACTATTCACAATAGCCAGGATTTGAAATCAACGTAAGTGTCCATCAACAGATGAATGGATAAAGAAAATGTGGTAAATATGCATAATGGAATATTATTCAATCATAGAAAAAGAATGAAATCTTGTCATTTGCAATAACAGATAGAACTGGAGGTCATTATGTTAAGCACCATAAGCCAGGCACTGAAAGACAAATGTCACATGTTCTCACTCATACGTGGGAGCTAAAAGCTGAAACAATTGAACTCAAGGAGATAGTAGAATGATTGTTGCCAGAGGCTGGGAAGGGTAGCAGGGATAGGGGAGCAAGTGGAGGGGGGATAATGTGGGGATGAGGGTATAAGAATATAGTTAGAATGAATAAGATCTAGCATTTAATAGCACAACAGGGTGACTATAGTCAACAATAACTTATTTTATATTTTAAAATCGCTGAGTTGGATTAGAATGTTCCTAACACAAAGAGATGATAAATGCTTGAAGTGATGGATACCCCAATTACCTTGATGTGATTATTATACATAGTATGCCTTTATCAAAACATCACATATACCCCATAAGTATATACACCTATTATGTATGCATAAAAATTAAAAATTAGAAAAAACGAATGTTTTAAAGACTCATGAGGGTCCCTGCCCCATTCTTTCCTGTACTCAAGAAGCGCATGCTAATGAAGCCTTCTGTACATGCCTGAATGGTGGCAATGTGAATCTCCCCACTCTGGGTCTCAGGCATATGACTGATGAAAGTAGACAGTGTTGACCCAGGCCCACTACCCTCTGACTTTTCAGAGCTGCCGTATGTAAGCGGAATTTGATGTCAAAGTACAGAGACTCAGGTATCTTGGCTGCTGCAAAGAGGCAAATCATGGTGGGAGCCACTAGATTTTGTGCCCTGCTTATGAGGTAGCAGACCAGCAAGACTTGTTTTCTGGTCAAAACCCTGCTGACCAAAACAGGATCTGGTCCAGATGGGATAAAGTGAAGAAACGAGCAAGAACCAGCAGAAGGCAAAAGTGGTCTTTAGCTGCTCTCATTGCTCATTGGCATAAGACACTCCCACTAGCACCATGGCAGTTTACAAATGCCACGGCAATGACCCAGAAGTCACCACCTGTTTTTGTAACAATGGCTTGGAAGTTACCACCCTTTTCTTAGAAAGGTCTAAATAACCTGCCCCTCAATTTGCATTGACTGACCCCTCAATTTGCATGTGATCGAAAGTGGATTTACATGAGTATTAATGCAGTTGCCAAGAGCCCCTAAGTTGCTGACTCTGGACCACACTGCGTGTGAGTTAGCCCTGCTAGGCAAGGAGCAGTACCACTCAATAGAAGATAGCCATGTAACACCACCACTTGGTCCTTGAATTCCTTCCTTGGCAAAGCCAAGAGCCCTCAGGGGCTAAGCCCCAATTTTGGCAGGGGGCTTCCCTGTCCTGCAACACTTAGTACAGGCACAGGGCTGAAAAGAAAAATCATCACTATTAAATGAAATAAAGTCTGTGTCTACAACCCTTAAGAGCATCTAGCTCCTTAGAGGAAAATAGCCTCACATTTGAGCCTATATTTTATTTAGATTATTTTTGCTATTAGAGATGGATAACATAGTAAAAATAACCATTAGAGGATGCCAAGCTTATGGGGCAAGAAGGATCAGACCATAAAAAAAGGAAGCTTACAATGTTGAAATGTAGTATTGGCTTGATTAATGTGGGAAATCCACCAACACTTTGCCTCCTTCCTCTATCCCATACTGGCCTCTCTCACTTGGAAAAAAAACCAACCAAACCCAAACAATCAAAGCATCAGACCCAAATAGATAAAGCTCTGGCGTCAGAATAACCAACCAGACACCTAACCCAACATTATTTTCTCCTACATCTACTCAAAGCTCTTGGTAATCACATGTTCTTTCTCTGTATAATCAGCAGGAAATTTGTACAGCTCTGAGATATGGTTTCTATGATGTTTCAACTTGTGTTCAAGATTTGCACAGCTTTCAGAAACCAGATAATGGAGATGAATGGGTTTCACTTTTTCCTGTCCTTGATAAATGACAATATATAGTGCAGCCTTTAAAATTGTGTTTTTATCCAATTTTGTAATGAGAGATAAATACAAAACACCAAAGCAACAGAAATTAACTTCTCTCCCTCCCATGTAACAAAACCGAATAATCTCTCCTTAGCTTTACTCTTGCTTGGGCTTCTTTTAAAAACAACAATAACAAACCTATAGTCAATATTTATAAAGTTGAGTTCAACTATTTTTCAGTTAGCATTACGGAAGTCCTCGAAAAATGTCATTTGTTTCAACATTATTTTATTATTACCTTGATCAGGGAAAAAATGCATTCCCAGCAGGTCTATTGTCTGTGTGGAGTTTGCAGGTTCTACCCATGTCTGTATGGGTTTTCTCCGGTTACCCCAGTTTTCTCCCATATCCCAAAGCTGTGCACATTAGGTGAATGGGTGTGTCTACATGGTACCGGTCTAAGTGAGTGTGAGTGTCTGTGTAAGTGTGCCCTGCGATGGGATGGCATCTTGGCCAGGGTGGGTTCCTACCTTGCCCCTTGAGCTGCCAGGATAGGCTCTGGCCACCTGCCACCCTGAACTGGAATAAGCGAGTTGGAAAGCGAAAGAATTCAAATTATTGTAAAATAAAAAATTTTTAAGTAGACTATAAGCCTACAGATGCATGACAATAAATGATGTAGTGCAAAAGCACTCAGAGAGCCCACAAAAAAAATGACACATTCTGACACACTTGGTTTTCATAGCATTAAAAAGCATAGCATTAGAAAGTATCCAAATTGCAAGCTGGGATGATTGGAGCAGTTTGGGATTTTTGAGAGATTTAGGGACTGAGATTTTGACAGAAAAGCAACTGAACTGGAAATGGATGTCTCTAAATTCTTCAGCACTCAACAGGCTCCTTCTGCCAGTCTGGACTTTTGCTCCAAAGACACTAAGCTTTAGGAGTCACTGAGAAACAGGTCCTGTGCCAAACAGACAGAAGCACACAGCAAACATCACCTCATTTTTCTTGGGGGGTACATCTGAAATGCCCAACATCAAGGCAGGAGAAACCCCTTTTGGAGACAGAGACTACTGTTACAACTGAATGCCAGGGGTCAGGCATGTCAGTCTAATTGCTGACACACCCAGTTACCTCATCTACTGGGGTCAAAAACCAAGCCACACAGAATTTGGGGAGGGGGCAAGAGTTTGTCTACGAAGATCAACGATGAGGGGCTGATGAAAGGGAAACAGAAGCATCATCATGAGTAGGAGGGATGTTCTGGTGAGCAATGTTTCTTACACTCAAGTTGCTCTTGAGTTTTATAGAACCTGGTCATGAGGAGATTCTATGCAGGAAACAAGACAAGAGTGCTTGTGAAATAAAACAAAAAGCTCTGAAACAAAAGATGTTAATGGTAGCCTGGACGGACGTACTTGCTTACAAGTGGATGGATGCTTAGGAGTGCTGGCCCCTTCCTTCAACACTAATAGCAAAGTCGTTGGTCTTAAGAAAAGGACACAAGAGAGGTAATTACGGCAAACATAATTTTCAAGGAGTAGAAAGGATACCATCAGTGTAAAACCCTGAAGTAACCATAGCCATAGTTCAGTGGAGCTAAGGACAGGTTGGCTCTTAGGAACTAGTGGGGATGAGGCTGTTGGTGGGAAAAGAAGAGAGCATTCAGTTTCTGGTTATGCAAGACGTATCTCCCAGAAACAGCTCGAATTTCCTACTATGATTGAATTTAAGCCACAATACACAAACGTTTTAATGATAGTCCTTTCTAATGATACTATTGACTTGTAATGTATTTGTGTTGGTTTAGGGTTTAATTTCTGCCCTTAGTTGGCACATGGACTATGCTTTTAGATAAAATGGCATCTCTCGTCAAAATGTGATCGTGAATTCTGTCTGAATGTGTATGTGTCACTGTCCTTGGAGTGTGTCTGTAGGGCGAAGGAGAGAAAGCCATCTTATCTGAAGACAGAGAAGACTTCTGAGGAAGGAGCTGTGAACAGCTCCTGGGGTGAAAAGGTGCTCAGGGAAAAGGAAGGGAAGGGGAGGAGAAGGGAGAGGAGGGGAGAGGAAGGGAGGGGAGGGGTGGGAAAGGAGCCTCATCTTGAGCTCCAAGCTGCTGAAGATGAATGCCAGAACCTAGGGTCCATTTACATGCAGATATGCAAATCCTCAGGCTGGCTCTTGGCCCAGGACCATGCTACAGGATAGGCCAGGGATCTCTCCGCTGGTTCTTGGTACCCCTCTTTGTGCTCTTCTTTGTGCTTTTTTTTAGGACCCTCCCATTTTAGACTTCCGGACTTGTTCTCCAAAGTGTTCTATGGCCTGGGTCAGTGGGAATAGACCATTTTGAACAAACACTTTCACACTGAGTTAAGACTCAGCATGATTCCTTAGCCCCACTCCCATCTTTATATTTTAACAAGGGATGCTGAAGTGAGCAATGGAAAACCCAAAGTGAGGTCTAGGCAAATATGCAGTACAGCCCCTTTATCCCCCTGACCCTTAAAATAGACATCTGACTGTTTCCATCTCAGCATCTATTTGCCCTTCTCTGGTAAGAGAACCCCTTTATCCTGCAGAGAACCCAATATTCTTGTAGTTTGTTTAGAGTGAAACTATTTGCCCCTTCTGACCATTGGGCTGGGCCTCCTGTGATTTAGGCTAGCCGAGCAGCATCGACCATCCTCTTAAGCAGAGTGTTTGGATGAAAGGAGGGCACATTACACAAATCAACCAATCAGAGTCCTCCCTGGGCCTTTTTTGCATACCAGGGAAGGCACCATGGGGGAGCACTGATGAAGCTATTTGAGCCCCTGGATCCAGCTGTACCCCCAAAGCTTAGAACCCTGCAGTTCCCATTTGTGTAAGCCAGTAAATTTGTTTAAATTCATATTATACATCTTGGTGTATAATAGGAAGGATCCAAAAGAAGTAATCATAATTACTAACTATATTTTCTTCCTCATTGCTGTGTCTTTCTCTCCAAGTCACTCTGAGTCTTTGAAAACAAGTAGAAATTGAGGCCCACCCACTGGAGAGATTGGCTAGAAATAATGATGACATACATCATCATGTGGGAGACTTATTTGGGAGCAGATACTTTCTGTGAATCCCTAGAATTACACCATAAAGGAATCTATCCACCCAGTGCAGATATATGGTCCCTCTATTAATGAAATTAATTTCTGCCTAGGACTAATGCAACAGGCATTTGATACAAGAAGGCAGGTGGAAGACCATAGTAGGTAGTTAGGTCAACTATGCTATATGCCAAGGAAGAAAATTTTGGATAAATGCAGCCCCCAAGCTGAATAAAGGATGTCTAACTGGAGAAAAATATCTATATGGAAGGTTATCTTGTGGCAACAAGGCAGCCTCAGTTGTCTGGGTGACTCCCACAAGAAGATGTTAGCCGTGAAACTTTCCTTATAACCTAGCAGGACAGTAATTAGCTCCAGAATCTGATATTAGGTGCTCCAGATAAATGCTTGCTTGCCATCTTCCAAGCCATGACAAGGTCAGTTCAATTAAGATAAAGCCAGGGCTTAGAAGTAGACCCACTAAGCCCTTATCACAAGAGAGCTGACTCAACTTCAGATGCAGAGGCATTCCCTTTCAAGAGGACAAATGTAGGGGTAGGGGGAGGGGGGAGGGAGAGCATTAGGAGATACATCTAATGCTAAATGACGAGTTAATGGGTGCAGGAAATCAACATGGCACATGGATACATATGTAGCAAACCTGCACATTGTGCACATGTACCCTAAAACCCTAAAGTATAATAAAATAAAATAAAAAAAAAAAGAGGACAAATGTAATGCCCAGGGGCTCTGGAAATAAATGGCAGAGGGCAGTCTAGGTCAGTAGTTAGGTAATTTGGCTGAGGCGGCAAGGGAAGTTCCAATTTGAAGTGCCAGGAATTCTGGCTGGTTCTCAGGGTAGGGAGACAGGGTATCAGTGGCAGGCTACACATTGGCTGCTGATTCTTGGAAGTCTAAGCAGGTTGGGAGTCAGCAGCAGGGTCATCTTACAACAGGGAGAAAGGTGATGGGTACTGGGCTAGATATCAAAGGTAAAAGTTGACTCCATGCAGAGTCAGATGGGAGAAAGGTGTTAAGATATACTAGAAAGAGATAAGCACAGAACACTTATCTGAGAGTGTCCAGGGGAGTGGACATGTTGTCATGGCATATACCCAGGCTGGAGAAACCAAACAGAAGCCTAGTTCTGTGAAATGAGCTACAAATACCCAGAACCAGTTTTGAAGCAAGCAGAGCCCAACATTGAGCTCCAGAATGTTAAAACAGGGCTCCAGAAATTTCTGCTGAGAACAGACAGCATCTATTGCAGAGAATGAGGCAAGGCTTAGCCTCTAGGGGGAAATGAGAAGCCCCTTTAGGATAAGAGGGACTAATAGTGGCTGACATCCCAGCTGGAAACATCACTGCTGCCATCTTGAAGCCTCCCCTAGTTCTATGTATACCACTATTAGAAATGGGTTTTGATTTTAGCAAAGGGCTATTCCATTACTTATGAGAAAAATTTCTCTTAGTACATGGATCACAATTTAAATGGTTATCAGCCATTTATACCTTAGTATGAATTTGCTTACATGTTTTCTCCCTGAGAGTAGGTTTTGGCGGGGGTTGGAAGAAATTATTTATTTATCAGAGTCTTACTGACAGGCCGTGAATCAGGCACTGTGTTATGTACTAGGGATAGAAAAATAAGGCAAAGCACGTGTGCTTCATCCCCAAACCATTTTACAACCTTCTACATTAAAGGTGGAAAGGAAGCCACTAAAAGGAAAAAGATATGCAAGAGGGAAGCTGGATAGATTATAGACAAAGATTTTCTTATTTTCCAATGTTTCCAAACATGACTCATTTCTCCACGGAAATCTCACAAATGATCCTTGTCATCTTCCCACAGCCCTTAGCCCAACTCATCCCTAACTCTTCAAAAAGCAGCAAAGCTTCCTGTTCCATGCTTGATTCAGGAATAGAGATGCTGGAAAGATCATTTTGTCCAGTCTCCTTTGATTTATTGTCATGGAAAATCAGGCCCTGAGAGGTAAAGTAACCAGAAGAAATCATGAAGGGAGTTCCCTCTGGTTAAAACCTTTTTACCGAATCATAGAATCTCCTAAGAGTGGGCCAGGGTGCGGAACTACAATATCAGAGAAACTCCAGGTTGGATTGCTTCAGTCATTCCTTCGAATACTTCACTTGTTTTCCATTGTCCACTACATAAACTTCAACCCCTTGGTCAGGCTTTCAAAGCCTTCCATTCTCATTGGTCTATTACTCGCCTGCTTTAATTATTTGACTCATAATTGCCAGAATGTCACCTTTGTTTTCCTATTTCCGTGACCTTGCTTATGCCACCCTCTCCACCAGATGCCCTAATACCACCTCTATGTAAAGAATTCCTGCCAGTTCTTCAGTGCTGTCCCATTTACAAAGTCATCCCCAATCTCACATCATGTCTCTAGCTATTTTTGTGCTTCTACCGTTAAAACGGCTGTTAGTATATACCATCTTCTAAGATGGGCATTCTGTAACTGTCTTATCTGTCTGAATGAAAGACAGGAACTCCTCCCTGTATATCTGGAACTCCTGCAGCTCCCAGCATAGTAAATCTTGGTTATCATAAATATCTGATGAATGAATGAAGAAACTAAGTGAATCTGAATTTATGTTGACAGAAAGGAAGAGAACAAATCATAGCAATGCAGTTCTAAAGTTTAGCATGGCGAGGGCAGGCTGCATAGGCTAGAGAAAAAGAGATAAGAAGGAGACTGCAGGGAAACCCATGATAAACTGCACAGTTATCATGGAGTGAGGAGATAAAAGTAAGATCCCCACCGGGCATGGTGACTCATGCCTATGATCCCAGCACTTCGGGAGGCTGAGGCGGGCAGACCACCTGAGGTCGGGAGTTCGAGATCAGCCTGACCAACATGGAGAAACCTCATCTCTACTAAAAATACAAAATTAGCCCATCTTGGTGGCACATACCTGTAATCCCAGCTACTCGGGAGGCTGAGGCAGGAGAATCACTTGAACTGGGGAGGCGGAGGTTGTAGTGAGCTGAGGTTGCACCATTGCACTCCAGCCTGAGCAACAAGAGTGAAACTCAGTCTCAAAAAAAAAAAAAAAGATCCGACCAGGAGTGGTGGCTCACGCCTGTAATCCCAGAACTTCGGGAGGCCAAGGTGGGTGGATCACGAGGTCAGGAGATTGAGACCATCCTGGCTAACATGGTGAAACCCTGCCTCTACTAAAAATACAAAAATTAGCTGGGCGTGATGGCACACGCCTGTAGTCCCAGCTACTTGGGAGGCTGAGGCAGAAGAATCGCTTGAATCCGGGAGGTGGAGGTTGCAGTGAGCTGAGATAGCACTGCAACACAGTGAGACTCGGGAAAAAAAAAATTAAGATACAGACACTACTGTCCAGGAAGGGAAAGAGAAAACTGGAAAGGCATGTCAAGCTAAGATGTGAGACCTGAAGGAAATGAAGGATGAGATTTCAGTGTTCGAGATTTAATACAGAGGTGTCCTAGACACAAAGAAGCAGACAGCAATTGCCAAACTGTTTTGTGTTTGTATCCCTTTTGATTAAAGTTTTGAGCTTGGTTGATAATCGTTCATTAAAAAGAAAAAATATTGTTTGGGCCGGGCAAGGTGGCTCACGCCCGTAATACCAGCATTTTGGGAGGCTGAGGCAGACCGAGTACTTGAGCCCAGGAGTTTGAGACTAGCCCGGGCAACATGGCAAAACCGTCTCTACAAAAAAGTACAAAAATTAGCCGGGAATGGTGGCATGCACCTGTAGTCCCTGACACTTAGGAGGCTGAGGTGGGAGGATTGCTTGAGCCTGGGAGGCGGAGGTTGCAGTGATCCAAGATCATGCCTCTGCACTCCAGCCTGGGTGACAGCCAGATCCTGTCACAAAAAATTTTTTTTTGTTGGAAGGTGTTCTGTGGAGACATCTCAAGGCCACCAGGGCTGTCAAATGGCAGCCCGGGCAGGGCTCTGAAGCTCCAGCTAACCTCACTTCAAACACTCCACTGTGATGTATTTTGTATTTGGGGGTTTGCCATAAGACGTATCTTGAAAAGAAGAACTTGCTGTTTTAAAAGTGTTTTATATGCCCCAGAAATGCCACTCCTTTCATTCAAGAGAAATGAAAATATGTCTGCACAAAAACTTGTATTTGAATGTTCATAGCAGCGTTACTTGTAATAGTCAAAAGATGGATACAACCCACGTGTTCATCAACTGATGAATGGATAGACAAAATGTGGTTTATCCATGCAGTGGAATATTATTCAGTCATAAAAAGGAATAAAGTACTCATACGTGCTAAAAGTGAGTGAACCTTGAAAGCATTATGCTATGTGAGAGAAGCCAGCCACAAAAGACAACATATTGTATTATTTCATTTATATGAAATATCCAGAATAGACAAATCCATAGAGATAGAAGATAAATTAGTGGTTGCAGGGGTTGGGGGGATGGGGAGGGACTGTTAATGGGCACAGGGTTTGTTTTAGGCAGGGCAAAAATGTCCTAAAATTAGACTGTCGCAGTGGTTGCTCAACCATGTAAATACATTAGAAACCACTGAATTGCACACTTTAAAAGGGTGAATTGTACGGCATGTAAATTATATCTCAAGACAGCTGGGGTTTTTTTTGTCATAAATGTGTATTAGAATATTTTACTCTAAGGCAATGGTTCTCAAAGGGGAGCAGGGAAGAAATTTTGTCCCCCGGGGGAATTCAGCAATGTCTAGAGACATTTTTTTTTTTTTTTTTTATAGAGATGAAGTCTCACTATGTTGCCCAGGGTGGCCTCAAACTCCTGGGCTCAGGCAATCCTCCCTGGGCTCTAGCAATCCAAAGTGCTAGGTTTATAGGTGTGAGCCACTGCACCCGGCCATCTGGAGACTTCTTTTTTGGGGGTGGGCAGAGTTTTGCTCTTGTTGCCCAGGCTGGAGTGCAATGGCATGATCTCAGCTCACTGCAACCTCCGCCTCGCAGATTCAAGCAATTCTCCTGCCTCAGCCTCCCAAGTAGCTGAGATTACAGGGGTATGCCACCACGCCTGGCTAATTTTTGTATTTTTACTAGAGTCGGGGTTTCACCATGTTGGTCAGGCTGGTCTCGAACTCCTTGACCTCAAGAGATCTGCCCACTTCAGCCTCCCAAAGTGCTGGGAATGCAGGTGTGAGCCACCACGCCCAGCCTGGAGACATTTTTGATTGTTACAACTGGGGAAAGGATCACTGGCCTGTGGTAGGTAGAGGTCAGGGATGCTGCTAAAACATGCTACAATACACAGGCAGCCCCCACAACAAAGGATCATCTGGCCCAAATGTCAATAGAGCTGAGGTTGAGAAACCCTGTTCCAGGGTTTATAGATTTTAAAGTATAACACTTTAAAATAAAGATGATTGTTCCCAATTTTTTCTTTTTACTTTATTTATTCATTTTTTTTTTTTTTTTTTTTTTTGAGACGGAGTCTCGCTCTGTCGCCCAGGCTAGAGTGCAGTGGCGCAATCTCGGCTCACTGCAAGCTCCGCCTCCCGGGTTCACGCCATTCTCCTGCCTCAGCCTCTCCGAGTAGCTGGGACTACAGGCGCCCGCCACCGCGCCTGGCTAATTTTTTGTATTTTTAGTAGAGACGGGGTTTCACCGTGGTCTCACCGTGGTCTCGATCTCCTGACCTCGTGATCCGCCCGCCTCGGCCTCCCAAAGTGCTGGGATTACAAGCGTGAGCCACTGCGCCCGGCCTATTTATTCATTTTTAAGACGGGTCTTTCTGTCATCCAGGCTGCAGTTCAGTGGCATGATCACAGTTTGCTGCATACTCAACCACCCAGGCTCAATCAATCCTTCCACCTTAACCTCCCAAGTAGCTGGGACCACAGGCACATGCCACCATGCCTTACACATTTTTTTCTATTTTTTGTAGAAAAAGAGTCTCGCTTTTACCCATGTTGGTCTTAAACTCCTGGGCTCAAGCGATCCTTCTGCCTTGGCCTCCCAAAGTGCTGGGATTACAGGCGTGAGCCACCACACCCAGCCTGTCCCTAATATTTTTATCAGGGTTGTTGTTGTTGATCTTTTATGGCATTTGGTACCCACCCTCATCCCCTATACACTTGTAGAACTCTGGAGTTGTTTCACATCTTTCATAATTGGCTTCTCAAGGCTAAAGTGGCCACTAGGACGTGTGAATCCTGGTGTCCATGTGTTTGTAGCAGCAATCAGCTCCTCTTCTCTCGCAGTCTTTAGAAATCACTTCAGGATTACAGTCAGAGCTCTTAAAAATATGCAACAAACAATTTTTCAAGATACTTAATGGTTCTACATAACAGGCAGGGACTATCTTAACATTCTAAATAAAGTGTCTTATTTTAGAAAGTAGAGAAACATTTATCTTTTATATTCTATAATATTTAAATCTGTGCTTTAAAAAGAGACCTTACATGCACTGCATACACAAACCAGCAAGTCAACATATATTTACATAAAAGGTACATTATAAAGTTAGGAGATCCTTGAGTCCAGGCAAGTATTTACAGCCCAGATCCGAAGGAAGCTGAATGTTTATGAAGAGATTTTTGTGACAGGCAAGTTGAAGTTCATGGAGAAAAGCCCTGTAGAGGGCCAGCTCTCTACAACATTGGAAGTTCTGAAACATTTGTTTTCAGGAGTTAGAACCTCCTTTGGCTGCTTTATTGGTTTCTCTCAAGGACACCTGTCAGATGCTAGAAGCATTATTCTTTCTAACTTAGCCCTACCAGACTTCTAAAAAAACCTATTCTCAGAAAAACAATTCTGACAAGATCTTCACCTGAAAGTCTACATTTTACCTTTCTCAAGAGGGCTTGTATTATAAAAGCTATCAGAGACTTTAGCCAAAAGAATGAGAGTATAAAATTGGAAACTTCAGACTTACTAGATGGGGCTATAAAGTTAGCACATTAAAGAAACCTTGAAACTAGCCCAAGTTTCCTTGTAAAACTGAAGCTTTAGAAACTTACATTTGTCTTGTCTGAGTTCCTTTCTCAGGAGACTGATCAATAGGCCCCTAGATGGTGTCAGTGGGGCTGGGGCTTTCGAGATCAACACATCCAGACAGTATGATACACCTGCTGCCTATTGACCAACTCCTCTTCCTTAACCCTCTCTAATTTCTGTTTTCCTTTCCTGCTATATAAACTCCTAACTTTAGTCAGTTGAAGGGACAGATTTCAGACTTGTCTCCCATCTCTTGGTTGACATCATCTGCAATAAAGCCTTTTTTCCTGGACAACACTTGTCTCAGTAATTGGCTTTCTGTGTGATGAGCAACTGGACCTAGGCCGAACCTCTGATGTTTGGCAACAACATCATGAATGAATCTCAAAATAATTATGCTGCATGAATGAAGCCAGATGAAAAAGACTATATACTGTATGGTTCCATTTTTACAAAATTCTAAGCCATACAAATGGAAAGCCGTCAGTGGTTGCACGGGGATGGGAAGGTAGGAGGAAGGGATGGGATGGAGGGATGACAAAGGGACATAAGAAGACTTTTGGAGGTGATGCATATGTTCACTATCTTGATTCTTGTGATGGTTTCATCGGTGCATGCATATGCCAAAACTCATCATATTGTCTACATTTTAAATATGTGTAGTCTACTGAATAACAATTATAACTCAATAAAGTCATAGAAAAAAATTAAGCTGACAAGATTAAATAAAAAGTACTATGCAGGCCAGGCACAGTAGCTCACGCCTATAATCCCAGCACTTTGGGAGGCCAAGGGGGTGTGGATCACTTGAGGTCAGGAGTTCAAGACCAGCCTGGCCAGCATGGTGAAGCCTCCTCTCTACTAAAAATGCAAAAATTAGCAGGGCGTGGTGGTAAGCGCCTGTAGTCCCAACTACTGGGGAGACCAAGGCATGAGATTCACTTGAACCTGTGGAGACAGGGAAAAGGGTCAATCGAGTCTCCCCACTAAGAGCAAGGACACCCATATCTGTGGCCAGTGCTGTGCCAAGTTCTTTGAATTATCACATCTTCTGCTCCACAAGAAGAACTGTACTAAAAATCAATTAGCTTTATTTGTAAATGAAAATCCAGCCTCTCCACCCAAAACCTTCTCCCCCAGGCTCCCTCCCAATAATCCTGATGAACAAATGAATGAAACAGTTAACAAAACAGATCAAGTGGACTGCAGCGACCATTCAGAACACAACAGACTTGACAGGGAAGAGTCCATGGAGGTGGAGGCCCCAGTAGCTAACAAAAGTGGCAGCAGCACTTCCAGCCGCAGCCACAGCAGTATTGCTCCAAATGGCAGCAGCAGCAGCTCCCCCACAGGTACCTCAGCGATCACAACCTCTCTACCTCAACTTGGGGACCTGACAACACTGGGCAACTTCTCCGTGATCAACAGCAACGTCATCATCGAGAACCTCCAGGGCACCAAGTTGGTGGTGTCCCAGTTCTCCCAGGAAGTGTGGTGCAGCGGGGCTTCCCAGGGCAAGCTGGCCATCCCAGCCCTCGTGGAACAGCTCCTAGGTCTGCAGCAGCAGCAGCTCCACTAGCTGCAACTGATCGAATAGATTTGTCACCAAATATTGCTTTTGTCTTCTCAGAATGCAGACTTGCCAACATCTTCTCATCCTCCTCAAGGTACTTTACAAACATCTGCCAACCCCTTGTCCATGCTAAATTCCCATTTATCTCAGCAGCTGGCAGCAGCAGTTGGATTGGCACAGAGCCTTGCCAGCCAATGTGCCAGCATTAGTGGTGTGAAACAGCTACCCCAATCCAGCTGCTTCAGAGTAGTTCTGGCAACACCATCATTCCATCCAACAGCGGCTTTTCTCCCAATATGAACATATTGGTGGTGTCAGTTACCACCCCGTCCTCGGAAAAAGTGGCTTCAAGTGCTGCGGCCTCCCATGTCAGCAACCCAGCAGTCTCATCATCATCCTCACCAGCTTTTGCAATAAGCAGTTTATTAAGTCCTGCATCTAATCCACTTCTATATCAGTTGGCCCCTGCTAACTCAGTTTTCCCCAGCCCTTTGCCCAACATCGGAACAACTGCAGAGGATTTAGACTCCTTGTCTGCCTTGGCCCAGCGAAGAAAAAGCAAGCCACCAAATGTCACTGCCTTTGAAGTGAAAAGTACTTCCAGTGAGGCATTCTTCAAACACAAGTGCAGGTTCTGCACAAAGGTCTTTGAGAGCGACAGTGCCTTGCAGATCCACTTGCATTCCCATACTGGAAAGAGGCCGTTCAAGTACAACATCTGTGGGAACGGGTTCTGTACCAAGAAGAATATGAAAGCCCACTTTCAGTGCCACAAAGAGAAATACACCCATACCCAGATGAACCCTTATCCTGTGCCTGAGCATTTGGACAATATCCCCATGAGTACCGGCATCCCATATGGCGTGTCCATCACTCCACAGAAGCCAGTCACCAGCTGGTTAGACACCAAACCAGTCTTGGCTACTCTGACCACTTCAGTCAGCCTGCCATTGCCCCCAACCCTCCCAAGCCTCATACTCTTCATCAAGACGGAAGAGCCAGCCCCATCCCCATTAGCCATTCTGCCACCAGTCCCACAGGTTTAGTCAAAAGTGACTCCAGGGCCGCTGGGCTGGCCACAAGAAACCTAGGTGGGCTCCCAGAGGAAGCTGAAGGGTCCACTCTGCCACCCTCCAATGGCAAAAGCAAAGAGAGTGGTGTGGTCACCAACTAGGTACTGATGGCGAGCAGTAGTGCCCTGAGCTCCCCAGCAGCAGACTGGGACCCCCTAAGGAAGCACTACCACCTTCACCAACCCTTTGTTGCCTCTCATATCCAAGCAGTTCAAGGCCAAGTTTCCTTTAGGGGGACTCTTGGACTCAGCCCAGGCATCAGAGACATCCAAGCTTCAGTAACTGGTAGAAAACATTGACAAAAGGCTACTGACCCCAGTGAGTGCATCATCTGCCACCTGCTTCTCAGCTGTCAGAGCGCCTTGTAAATGCACTATCGGACGCACATTAGGGAGAGGCCTTTTAAGTGTAAGATCTGTGGCCAGGTTTTCATCACAGAAAGGAATCTTAAAACCCGCTACAGTGTCCATCGTGCTGTGCCCCTCCTCAGAGCCCAGCATTCCTGCCCCATCTGCCAGAAGTTGACAGATGAACGCTGTCATCCTGCAGCAGCACACTCGAATGCATATGGGAGGCCAGGTCTCCAACATCGCAGTCCCCAGCAGTTACTCTGAGTCCATGGAGTCTGACACAGGCTCCCTCTATGAGAAAAATTTTGATGACCTAGACAACTTCTCCAATGAAAAAATGGAAGACTGTCCTGAGGGCAGCTTCCCTGACATGCCCAAGTCTGCTGACGACTCCCAAGACAGCTTATCTTCTTCGCCTTTGCCCCTAGAGATGTCGAGCATCACTGCTTTGGAAAATCAGATGAAGATGATGAATGCCGGCCTAGGTGAGCAGCTGTGGGCTAGCCTGAAGTTGGTGGAGAATGGGTCCTTCGAGGACGATGTCCTGATCAACGATTCATCCTCAGTGGGTGATGACATGGAGAGCTAAAGTGCTGGCAGCCCAACCATCTCAGAGTCTACATCTTCCATGCAGGCTCTGTCCCCATCCAACAGCACCCAGGAGTTCCATAAGTCACCCAGCAAAGAGGAGAAACCACAGAGAGTGGTCCCAAGTGAGTTTGCCAACGGTTTGTCTTTCATTCCAGTGAATGGCGGGGCTTTGGATCTGACATCTAGTCACATAGAGAAAATCATCAAAGAAGATTCTTTGGGGACCCTCTTCCCTTTCAGAGACCAGGGTAAATTTAAAAACACTGCTTGCAACATTTGTGCCAAAACATTTGCTTGTCAGAGTGCCTTGGACATTCACTATAGAAATCATACCAAAGAGAGACCATTTATTTGCAGTTTGCAATTGTGGCTTTTCCACAAAGGGTAATTTGAAGCAGCACATGTTGACACATCAGATGCAAGATCTACCATCACAGCTCTTTGAGCCCAGTTCCAATCTTGGCCCCACTCAGAACTCTGTGGTGATTCCCGCCAACTCGTTGTCATCTCTCAGCAAAACGGAGATCAACGAATTTGTGCATATTTCTCCTCAGGACAGTAAGGACACCCCCACCAGTCACATCCCTTCTGGGCCTCTGTCTTTCTCTGCCGCATCCCCAGTTCTGCTCTTGGCTCTGCCCAGAACTCCCAAGCAGCACTACTGCAACACATGTGGCAAAACCTCCTCCTCGTTGAGTGCCTGGCAGAACTCACACTGGAGAGAAACCGTTTGCTTGCACTATTTGTGGAAGAGCTTTCACGACAAAAGGTACCCATGGGCACTCACATGTGGAATAGCACCCCTGTGTGACAGGATAGGCAGCTCTCTGGGGATGGGCCCATGACATTTCTAGGAGGCAATCCCATCAAGTTCACAGAAATGTTCCATAAGGATTTGGTGGCAAGATCAGGAAGTGGGGATCCTTCCGGCTTCTGGAATCAGAATGCAGCACCGCATTCCAATGGGTTGGCGATGAAGGGCAACGGGATCTCCGTCATTCAGAATGGTGGCATCCATCCAATTCCTGGAAGCCTCGACACTGGGAACAGCTCACCTGTTAGTGGGCTGACAGGAAATCTGGAGAAGCTCCAGAAATCAGAGCCCACTGCTTCTCTGGCCCGCCTGGGGAAAATGGCAAGCAATTAGAAGAGAACCAACTTCCCCTTCACCCGCTTCATGGAGGACAGCAAAGAGATCGTCACAAGTTAAAGCAGCTTGGGCTGGAAACATAGCATTCATTCCTGTTCAGAATACCACCTGTGGTGGCCTCCTACCCCTTGCCCCCATACCCCTTCCTTCTGGTTTCCCAGATCTATGAATTACAACATCATGAAGATATTCTTTTGTACCCTGTTCAACTTTGGAGTTCTAAGAAAGCTTATTTATTAGCGATATAACCTCGCTTTGCAAACGGAATGGAAGTACTAACTTTGGTCTTATGTATTTTGGACTAAATACTAATTAGCTATAGTGCTGTAAACTTGCTGTGATATGTATGGCAATTGCAAGTTGCCCTGCTAGGCAGTTGTAATCTGGCGTTAACTTATTTTTTATATCCAGTTTAATATGAATCTGGTGTTGATGCAATGCCTCAGTGATGCATCAGATCTCTAATAAAGTCTGTATATAAATGTACACTTTGATTCTGCTGGAAATTTTTATCATCAAACATATTGTCTAATCTTTCAAAACAGATTTAAGGAAAGGACTGAAAGTACAGACTGAACAGTGTGGTTGTTTGACAGGTTTTTTTTTTTTTATTTTTATTCAAAAAGTCAAACTTTTTTGTTTTGTAGATTTAACCATTTCCTTTTTGAATTGCTATTTGTATTGTGCTTTTTACATGAGTCATCTTCAATATTAATACATTTCTGTACAGTAATAAGCATGCAGAATTCTTTAGAGAAAACAAACAAGTGTTGTTTTGGTAGTTGAACTGAGACGTAACATTCTGACGTATGGGTATATATATGATAGAAAATGTGTGCTGGAATTTCACAAGGCTGCTAAGTATAGCATCTTGAACAACATTCAGTAGAGAAAATGTAAATGCTCTTGTATATAAATAAGAAATATCACTTTCATTCAAATGTGCATATGTTCCTTACAAGAGCAAATGCTTCTTGATCAAGAGAGCAGGAATAGTGCTTATTTTGTATTAGGTATGGAAGAAAAAAATGGACTGTTACATGTACTTTCATGGGAAGTTGAAAGGAAAGGGGAGGGGCTCAATTTCATTTAATACTTATTAACAACAGAGATACTGTAATTTTACTCAAGTAATAAAATACATTTTTTTTTTGCAACAGAAAGAAAAAGCCCTGTGCAGTTTCCAAAGGGAAGTTAAACTTGCAGGTTATAGAGATGTCAAAGCAAACCACAAAAATAATAAAATAAAATAAAAATAGGCCGGGCACTGTGGCTCACGCCTGTAATCCCAGCACTTTGGGAGGCTGAGGCGAGTGGATCACCTAAGGTCAGGAGTTCGAGACCAGCCTGGCCAATATGGTGAAACCCCGTCTCTATTAAAAATACAAAAATTAGCTGAGCATGGTGGCGCGAGCCTGTGATCCCAGCTACTCAGGAGGCTGAGGCAGGAGAAGCGCTTGAACCCGGGAGGCGGAGGTTGCAGTGAGCCGAGATTACACCACTGCACTCCAGCCTGGGCGACAGAGCGACTCCATCTGAAAATAAATAAATAAAAATAAAAATGGGGATGTCAAAGCAAAATTACATTCTAAAAATACACTGTTCTAAACTTCATCATAACTGGAGAAAAATGTAATCAGTATCTACACGGCAAGAGTGAAATGTAGTTCCGCATCTAGTAGGCACTGGTTCAATAAAACTGAAGTAAACCTCAGGTGGAGGCTTGGGCCTGTTCCTTCCTTTGCTGGTTCACTGGGCTAACATTGGTCTCTTCTGAACCCAAAATCAGTGTGTTCCTTAAGTCTCTTCGTTGATTCTCTACTCTCTCCAAGATTCTTTATGCTCAGGCTGTGATTAGCCCAAGGACAGGACTACGTTTCTCTCCCAAGCTCCCATCCTATATCACTACCTGGATGTTCCCATTCAGATGTCCTGAAATGACATTAAATGCAATATGTCCCCAGATCTGTTTCTTCTACAAAATTCCCCAGTTCCCAAGTTCTGCACACTCCAGTCTACTCTGTCCCCTGTTCCCAGGGGGTCATGATGAACTGGATGAAGATGGGGAGCTATACAGGACGATGCCTATCATTGAGCAACTACAGTGTCCACAGCACACCTGGAAGGCCATCTGTCACTTATGCCACCTAGATGACAGCCCTGGTGTCTTAAAATCTACCCCTCAGTCTGGGGACAGAATTGCCCACACACAAACTTTTCATCAAGTGAAACAGGACCTTCAATGTCTGCAAAGCACCAGCGGGGCTGTACCAGTTCATCACACAGGCTCCTAGAGACATTTCTAACATTTTTTTCCCAAGAGCTGGGGCACTCCTGGCCTTACCAACAAGGAGCCTGGCCTCTGCAGGGCAGTGGCCCAGAATACAGAGTCTGCCGCAGCCTGCAGTCCTGCAAGCACAGCCTTGGGGCTTCCAGGAGCTCTGTGAGTGTTAGGCTAATCCCTGAAGGGAGGGAAGAACAGAGGGAGGCCTCTCAGCCCACTGGTGAGGAGATTGGCCAGGGCAGCTGGCTTCATGGTGCATTTGGGTATACCCCAGCTAGGCCCACAGAAGGCACATTAATTTATTGATGTATAGGATGTATGCTCTATATTACCGAAGTAATTTATAGGTTGTAAAGCATACCATTTCATATATCGCTTCATCTTCACAAACACTAGTGAAGTTGGAATCATTACTGTGATTTTTCAAATGAGGAAACAGGCTCAGAGAAGTTCAATGGCTTGTCTCTATCACACAGCCTGATGGAGAGAAGTCACAAAAATACCTCTACCTCCTCACTGGCCGATATGCTGATGCTACATTTGGTTCCCATTTGTGAGTTAATTAAATAAGTTAATTATAAAGCATTTATAATTGCACTATCACAAGCAATGAAGAGAAGCTTTGGGGAGAAACTTGCCTTTCTAAATCTCTCTTTCTTTCTCTCTCTCTCTTTGCCCCTCCCTCCTTTACTTCCCACTGAAATACACAGCACAATTCGTTTCCTGCCCCAAAGTGCAGGAAACGAATTGTGTTATGAAGTGTTCTTAAATGCAAAGCAGATCTGAAGAAAAGGTTTGTTGGGTAGGGAAAAGGTTTGGTATGCACACAATGATACAGCTTCATGTTTATAACCACAATGCCTGAATTCCACCATCGAAAATTAAGGTCTTGGGATAAGAATTTTACACTGGCCCAATAATGTTATCTCCAGATTCAAAAATTGGTCTTAAAGGCCACATGTTTTCAGATAGTATCAATCCCACAAAGGTATGAAAGGGCTTATTTGTTTGTCAGCCTGAAAGTTAGTTGCAGAGAGAACTGGAAGGCCATGAGAGAAGGCTATAGCTGCCGGGAGGAAAGGAGAGTTCTAGACCTTGAATCCCAGCCCCAGGAGACCAGGCAGCACCACAGCGGTGGCAGGAGGCCATTGGATGCTGGGAGGCTCAGAGAGGAGAGACAGAGGAGGGATATAGGAAGACAGGCCTGCGTGGGGGCCACAGGCCAAGTGTCGTAGAGAACAGAGCCCACAACAGATCACCCTGAATTCAGGCTGAGGCTCAGTCACTTCTGCCTATGACACAGTCCTCCATCTCCACATCTGTTTCCATAAAGCTAAAATGAGGACAGTCAGTTAGATACTTATGAGGGTTATGTTGTGGGTGAAATAAGATGTTATGTGTGGAAGTCATCTGAAAATTGTCAGATGGTCTGGGCACATTGGCTCACGCCTGTAATCCCAGCACTTTGGGAGGCTGAGGCAGGCGGATCACCTGAGGTCGGGAGTTTGAGACCAGCCTGACCAACAAGGTAAAAGCCCATCTGTACTAAAAATATAAAAATTAGCCGGATGTGGTGGCAGGCGCCTGTAATCCCAGCTACTCGGGAGGCTGAGGCAGGAGAATCACTTGAACCCCCGAGGCGGAGGTTGCAGTGAGCCGAGATGGCACCATTCTACTCCAACCTGGGCGACAAGAGCAAGACTCTGTCTCAAAAAAAAAAGAAAGAAAAAAAGAAAACTTTCAGATGCTCTACAAACACACATAGAAATAGTTGAATGACAGGGGCTTGCCAGAAGCCCCGATCCCTGGTTGTGCCTGCATGCGTGCGTGCGTGCGTGTGTGTGTGTGTATGTGTGTGTTAGAGAGAGTGAGAGACAGAGAGAGAGAGAAAGAGAGAGAGAGAAACTTCCACAGGGACCTGCATGCCATTCATTCCACAAGGATATACAGAAGCTGACCCCTGGCCTGCTGGCCCAAGATGTCTGATGCTAGACAGTTCAGAGTGTAACTTTGCCTTCTGGTGTGAGACCACACAAACAGCACTGGGCCTTGCAGAAAATACCAACAGGCCCTTGGAGTCACAGTCTCAATAGTTCCAAACACTCGTGCAGTATGTCCTATGTACTCCAGTTTTAAAAATAGAGCCTTAACCTCTAAATTGGCTATACTAGACCCAGATTAAAGTGAGTGTTGTTTAGAATAAATACTTCAATCCTATCAGGATTGATAATATCTAACAGCAGCCGAGGTGCTATAGTCGCAGCACTCTGGGCCAAGGTGGGAGGACTGCTTGAGCCCAGGAGTTGGAGGTTACACTGAGCTATGATCTCACCACTGCACTCCAGCCTGGACAACAGAACAAGACCTTGTCTCTAATACACATACATACATATAAACAAGTGGGCCAGAGGCAGTGGCTCAGGTCTGTAATAACACTTTGGGAAGCTGAGGCGGGTGGATCACTTGAGGTCAGGATTTTGAGACCAGCCTGGACAACATGGCAAAACCCCATCTCTACTAAAAATACAAAAATTTTAGCCACAGGAGTGATGGCACATGCCTGTAATCCCAGCTACTCAGGAGGCTGAGGCCCAAGAATCGCTTGAACCCGGGAGGCAGAGGTTGCAGTAAGCCAAGATCACGCCACTGCACTCCAGCCTGGGCAACAGAGCCAGGCCCTGTCTCAAAAAAAAAAAAAAAAAAAAAAAAAAAAAAAAAAAAAAAAATGTGGTGTGTCAGAATGATGTTTAAATTTTGAGATAACATTATTGGAAGAGTGCAATAATGCATTTGCAAACAATTGTGAGATGAAGTAGCAGGTGGAAGAATCCTTGTTTGCTCATTTCTGCTTGCCAGCATAATTCCACAAAGCCCCTGACTCTGTGAGGATGTGCAGCTGGCCAGAAAGATGCTTTGAAGACAAAACAGGTTAGAGTACATGGCCCACCATGTCTCTTCCCTGAGTCACTATATTCCTTGAAAGATAAGTAACCTCAGTCCTTGCCTTCCCCCACACATAAGGTAATATCTGAAGGGGTTAGTGATTATGCTTCTGTAATCTGTAACCAGATGTACACTTATGCCCAAACCTAGAGGGGATTCTGCTTCAATGTAGCTTCTGAGCAAGTTTGATGTACTCATTAATACATAACCTACTGACATTGAAAAGGACACTGATTTGTTTCTAAATTATAAAGTTTTATGGATTGTCTTGTGCATAAAACATTTTAGTGGCCAGGTGCGGTGGCTCACACCTGTAATCCTAGCACTTTGGGAGACCGAGGCGGGCAGATCACTTGAGGTCAGGAGTTCAAAAGCAGCCTGGCCAACATGGTGAAACCCTGTCTCTACTAAAAACACAAAAGTTAGCTGAGCGTGGTGGCACATGCCTGTAGTCCCAGCAGGGTGTGACGGCCCACGCCTGTAATCCCAGCTACTCTGGGGGCTGAGGCAGGAGAATCGCTTGAACCCTGAAGGCAGAGGTTGCAGTGAGCCGAGATCGTGCCACTGCACTCCAGCCTGGGTGACAGATCCAGTCTCTGTCTCAAAAAATAATAAATTTTTTTAGCTTGTATGTTGTCATCTCTAGCCAATGATTGTAACTGCTGTATTGTAACCTCCAATGAAAAAGGACAACTCCAACTGAGAAATTCCCCTCCTTTCCCCTAAACTTTCTTATCAAAGCCTTCCAACTTGTAACAGACTCTTAACACCAGCTTTTTGCTGGTATGTCTTCCCAGGTCAATCCTCACATTTGGCTTCCAATAAACCTTTATGAAATTATTTCTGCCTCAACAGCCTTAATTTTGGTCAACACAATTATTATTAAACTGTCAAACAAAAAGAAGACTCCACTTTGTTACCAAAATCAAAATCAAGGGTTAAATTTGTGAGGGGAGTGGGGGAGGGGGGTAGCAGAGAGATCCAGCCACTCCTCTGAGATGCTGATGACGGTCACTGCTAGAGTCTGTACCTGCTGTACCTTTTGTAACCTCTATACCAGATGAAAACCAACCATGATATTCTGATATACTAGGAAATGCATATTTAGACTTCATCTCCAGTTCCTGGCACAGAGCTTCTAAAACCCTTTTAATTTCCTGAGTGATAGGAGTGGTGGAAGCATCTTTTGCTATAATATTTGGTCTTAGTCCCCGTTTCCTAACCCAAGACTCTTGGAATCTCTGGAGTGATATGTCTTCTGTATGCTAATAATATGACTGGTGGCTGAGAGTGCTAGGTAGCTTCAGGATGGGCTGGTCACTGGGAAACTATGGCAGGATTAGAGGGTTGGGACTTTCCTCCCCACTTGCAACCTCTAAGGAGTAGAGAGGGGCTAGAGATTGAGTTGATCACCAATGGTCAACGGTTTAATCCTAATGAAGCCTCCATAAGAACCCATAAAGCACCGAAAGACTTCCGGGGTTTTAATCCATTTCCCAACTATTTAACTTTGGGCAAGTTGCCTAAACTCTCTGTGCCTCAGTTTCACTCTCTGTAAAATGGGAAAATAAAGGCACCTTCCTGACAGTGTTGCTGTGGAGATGAAATGATTTAGCACAGGTAAAGTGTCTGTAACAGAGCCCAGCTGCCCATTAAGAGTTAGCTCTTACTATTAACCAAGGCCCTCGGGACAATGGCTTCCGCCACAGATAGACAGGGTTTGAGCCTTGAATTCATTATCCACTAGTTGAGTGACCTGGAAGCAAGGTCACATATCATCTCTGTTCCCCAGTTTCTTTATCTGTAAAACAGAGGTCACAATGGGGCCAGCAGCTCCTCAAAAGATATTGTGATAATTAAGTTAGAAAAGTCCTGAAAAGTAGTTAGCACATCCCCGGCACTAAATACCTGAACACCACCAAGACTGTTCATAATTAATTAGCTAAACTGATGCTACCTGGTGAGCCCAGTATCTCTTCTTGGATAAGTCAGTGCTGTTCCACTTGCCTGGTGTCTTCGTGGTTTTGTGTTGCTATAACAGAATACTTGAGACCGGGTAATTTATAAAGAAAGGGAATTTATTTCTTACACTTCTGGAGGCTAAGTTCAAGGTTGAGGGGGCACATCTGGTTAGGATGGTCTTGCTGGTGGGGACTCTCTGAGAGTCCTCAGGCAGTGCAGATATGTATCACATGGCAAGGGGGCTAAGTGTGCTAGTTCAGGTCTCTTTTCCTCTTTTTATAGGGCCACCAGTCCCACTCCCATGGTAACCCGTTAATTCATTAACCCATTAATCCATTCATGACGGCAGAGCCTTCATGACCCAATCACCTTTCAAAGGTCTTACCTCTCCACACTACCAAATTGGGAATTAAACTTCAACATAAATTTTGGAGGGGACAAATACTCAAACCATAGCAGTGACCTTGGGGAATTCACCTGTCCTCTCTGAGTCTCATTCAAATGCCCACGTTGGAGGACATCTGTGCATCTTAGCGATGTTTGCAATGTGCCTGGCTCCCAGCCATTCTTCAACAAGAGTTTTCTGAGAATCTGCTATGTGCCTGAGTGCTGTTCTAGGTGCTAGGGATACAACAGAGAAAAAAAAACCAACAAAGTCCCTGACTCACCCCAGAGGCTACAGTAAAACTCTGGGGCCCAGACCAAACTGGTAAAAGGTTAAGAATTCTTCCTGAACTCAGCATCCCAGATTTCCATGTGTAGACTATGATCAAGACCAGGTGGTAAAAATTTCTCCTTTCCAAGTTTGGATTAACAGGAGAAAACATTTGTATGAAGTTAATTCTCTGGGTTTGTGTGACTTTGATCATTTCTTACTGATACATCTCTCTCTCAAAGGGTAGCCACAATATTCTTTTGTCTCTGCCTTTTGTGTCATTTGTCATAAGAGGAAGAATCATAGGGTAAAATGCAGGCATATGTCCTATAAGCCTGTTGTTCAACCTCACAGACTGGTGAGTTTAAGTTCTCACCGGACCGGCTTCCATTTGAACCAACTTTGCTATGGGTCACCGATTTTTTTAAAAGATGAGATTTTTCTTCCATCTTATCTTGTGTCTTGAGAGCTTGGCTTGGATCCATTGAGAGCACATTCCCCCTGGTTTTTCTGCTGGGGTTGCAGGTTGTTGGGCTTGCATCTGTAGGTGGTGAGCTATCAGGATGGGGACCCAAGATACTTTGCCTAGCAACTGTGCCAACTCTCAGAGCTGAGTCTGCGTCTTTTCTCTTTGCTGCCTTATATGTGTTAGGCAAATTCCTATCCCAGTATTGCCTACCTGGTGTCACAGATTAGTGGGTTTGTGATTGAAGGTGTCTCACTTTTGTGGAAGATTGGAGTTTCCTTACCACTTGTGACAATGAATGTCTTCATATTCCATGTCTATCTTTGGGAGTGACCTATTTGGAATCACACGGGCAACATCATCTGCACCCATTTCAGGGATGTCTCTTTTGTCCATGGTAAAAAGTTAACTCTCAGCCTGGAAATTTGCCTCTGGGTCTTTCCATCAAAAGGCTTTATGGTTTCTGCCACATTTGGAGTAGGTGTATCCTTTCAGAGGTCCTATCCACTGATGGCCAGACACAGATCCTTTGGTTTGACATCTAAAATAATCTTTAGAGAGCTCTCATCCTAAATAAATATCCTCTTGGTACCTATGGAAAGGTCAGATGGAAAGAAGAAAAAAAGAAATGGGAGAGTGCATTTCTGAGAGCAAAAACTCCCTTAACAAGATTAGGAAGCAGAGATCAGACTTAGAATAAAAGTTAAGACTTACAAAAGACACTCAGGCAGGTGTGGGACTTACACAAACACTGATAGCCAGCAACTAGCTTTAACAAAGCCCCCCAACCTCTGACCCCCAAAAATACACAGCAAGGCTGTTTTACTGCCCCTTACTCTATAACCATCAGCTCCAGGCACTCCCATGCAATTCCCTTTGCGGATGCATTTTGGACCCCCATCACAAAGAAATCTGCACTTTAAAAAAACGTAAATAACAATTGCCCTGGGTTTCCAACAAAAAGCAAATGTGCCTTCTCACAGAAAATTTACAACCTTTCTCTGTCCCTTGGAGTTGTAAATCTTACCATATTTTAAAAATGTAAACATCCAGGCCTGAAGCGGTGGCTCACGTCTGAAATCCCAGCACTTTGAGAGGCCGAGGCAGATTGATCCCTTGAGCCCAGGAGTTCAAGACCAGCCTGGGCAACATAGCGAAAAGCCCATCTCTACAAAAAAATGCAAAATTAGCCGGGCACGGTGGGGTGCACCTGTGGTCCCAGCTACTTGGAGAGCTAAGGTGGGAGGATTGCTTGAGCCTGGAGCATAGAGGCTGTAGTGAGCCAAGATTGCACCACTGCACTCGAGCCTGGGTGACAGAGTGAGATCCTGTCTCAAAAAAAAAAAAAAGATAGATAGATAGATGATAGATAGATAGATAGATAGATAGATAGATAGATAGATAGATGATAGATAGATGATAGATAGATAGATGATAGATAGATGATAGATATAGATAGATAGATAGATGATAGATAGATAGATAGATAGATGATAGATAGATAGATGATGATAGATAGATGATAGATAGATAGATTAGATAGATAGATAGATAGATGATAGATAGATGATAGATAGATAGATAGATAGATGATAGATAGATAGATAGATAATAGATAGATAGATAGATGATAGATAGATAATAGCATAAAACATCCAAAGAGATCATTCTTGGCTAAAGCCAAGATCTGCAACCACCTGAGACTGAAGAGGGAGAAAGAGGCTTTTGAAAACAAATTGCTACCTGGCATTTCCAGAGAGTCCTTCAACCAAAACTTTGTCTATTGTCATCATAAAATTATTTATCATGGGCAAATGAAAGTCTCAAAAGTCTCTTTCACAAATAGTAAAATTAGCCCTCATTAAACAGGTAACCTTAATTTGCCCATCTGCCAAAAACACAATTTTGATCTGACTATTGTATATAAACTAGCGAGTTTTTTATTACTATGTTTGCCTGATGCATAGCTAAAAATTTTAAATGAAAGCTATAAGATCTCTATTTGCATTTGCCTGTACATTTGTACATTTGTCTATATATGTATGTATATATCTTATGTATATGTGGTATTTTCTACCTTGCAATAGTACTGTCAAAATTAACTCACAAAATCCTGTAAAAGAGCTCTGCTTTAATTGGTCTAAAATAAATTAAGCACTTATGTAAATTAAGTATTCCTAGAACTCTTAGAAAACTGGAATACAATCCAATTTTTTTTCAAATTCACGTAATCTGGGGTAATCTTTGGTAAATAAAGTTAGGTTAAGATTGCTGAGTTAAGATTTTTGGTTAGGCTGGGTGCAGTGGCTTGAACCTGTAATCCCAGTACTTTGGGAGGCTGAGGAGGGAGGATTGCTTGAGCCCAGGAGTTTGAGACCAGCCTGGGCAACCTAGTAAAATCCCATCAATACAAAAAATACAAAAATTAGCCAGGCGTGGTGGTGGGAGGCTAAGGTGAAAGGATCACCCGAGCCCAGGAAGGTCGAGGCTGCAGTGAGCCATAATTGTTCCACTGTACTCCAGCCTGCGTGACAGAGACGCTGCCTCAAAAACAAAACAAAATAAAACAAAACAAAAAGATTGTTGGTTAAATAAAAACAGCATGTCTTCAGAGTTGACAGCATTAAATATTATACAGACATGTGATTTTATTCTCTTGGGTTTACAAGTTAAATAATGTTACATTATCTGTACTAGGTGTTTAAGATTTAAAAATTATAAATTTAAGCTAAAAACCAAATGTACAATAAAAACAAATTGCTGGTGGGTGGAGCAGGAGGATCACTTGAGGCTAGAAGTTCAAGGCCAGCCTGGGCAACATGGTGAAACCCCCTCTCTACAAAAAATACAAAAATTAGCCAGGCGTGGTGGCATGTACCTGTAGCCCTAGTTACCTGGGAGCCTGAGGTGGAAGGATCACTTGAGCCCAGGAGGTGGAGATTGCAGTGAGCCATGATGGCACCATTGCATTCCAGCCTGAGCAACAGAGCGAGGACCCTGTCTCAAAAATAAATAAATAAATAAATTGCTTGTGTGTATGAAGTACACCAGTAAAAACAAATTTGGGGAGCCATGTGTTTAATTTTTCAGGTGCTTTGTTCTGTAATGTTTGATTCTTGCCTAATATACATGTGTTACAAAATTGGTCAGCAAGAAAAATAACTTAAGATGATGGCTAGCTTTGTTTAATGTCTCGTGAAATTTTCATGAACAATTCATGCATAATTGTTAATAACAAGTGAGTTAAATGAATGTAAATGGGCTAGAAGTTTATAAATGAACTTTCCAACAGTAGCTATGTTTTTATTTATTTATTTATTTATTTATTTATTTATTTATTTATTTTAAGACAGAGTCTCACTCTGTCACCCAGGCTGGAGTGCAGTGACACGATCTCAGATCACTGCAACCTGCACCTCCCGGGTTCAAGTGATTCTCCTGCCTCAGCCTCCTGAGTAGCTGGGACTACAGGCGCTCGCCACCAAGCCCAGCTGACTTTTTTGTATTTTTAGTAGAAACGGAGTTTCACCATGTTGGCCAGGCTAGTCTTGAACTCCTGACCTCAGGTCATCTGCCTGACCCGGCCTCCCAAAGTCTTGGGATTACAGGCATGAGCCACCACGCCCGGCCTATTACATGTTTTATAATATGTTTGCTTGAAAATGGTTCCAAAATCTTTTTGGTAACTTGAAACCCTAAAAGTATACTAAGTAACATTAAATGATAGATAATCATTGAATATCTAGATCATTAACAAATAATATAAAATACTGCAACATCAATTGCTAAACATAAGTTTAAATTCATCTACTTTTGGCTTTTTAATTTTTACAGAGATACTAAAGACATTGGGAACTGTTACTAAAAATATCCTGTGCCACGTCAAAAAATTATACTACAAGGAAGCATATATCTCTAGGAATTATGAAAGGGTGTATCCATAAATTTGCTAATCTACTACAAAATGTTGGTATGTGACAGTTTACACTTCCTTGCTTTCTAATTTTAATTGAGAATGAAGATTGCTAAGGGTTAAGAATTCTAATCAATATATTTAACTACTAGGAATAATAAGGACAAAGGAAAAATTTCTATATGCAAAGTGTGCAAGGAAAATAAGATGTGCTTTGGTAAGGAAAGGTCTGAGGTATGAAGGGTGCATTTTCGTTAAGGGAAAAGGAGAGTAATTTTGTTCTAGTTTAGGGGTTATTTAAATTTTGTTTCAAAATGAGAAAGGGGAAAATAAAGGACAAAAACTGAAATGGATATAAAATGTAAAGAAAGAGACAGAGAGACACAGAGAGAGGGAATCTTATCTCCTGTGGTCGAACAGGCCTTAACCTGTCATTTTAGCTTGTCATTTTAATGACAATTAAATTGTCGTCTATTTTATTTGAATGAGTTTATTATAAGAGTTTTTAAAATGAGATTTAATATCAATAATGTACCTATGCAAAGCTACAATTTGAATTTCTTTCTCTGTTAAAATGAAAAAATTGGATTATTGTAAGGGGGTTTTCTTTACCTATTGAGTAAGTAATAGAAAACAAAGATTCTGTGTCTTTTCAAATAATTTCAAACATACAATTAGATAAAAGGAACAAGTTTTAGTGTTTGAATACGCATTAGGGTGACTATAGTTAACAATCTATTGTATATTTCAAAAACAGCTAGAAGTGGCCAGGCATGGTGGCTCACGCTTATAATCCCAGCACTTTAGAAGGCTGATGCGGGAGGATCGCTTGAACCCAGGAGTTCAAGACCATCCTGGGCAATATAGCAAGACCTCATGTCTACAAATAATTTAAAAAGTTAGCTAGGCATGGTGGCATATGCCTGTGGTCCCAACTACTCAGGAGGCTGACATGGGAGGATCACTTGAGCCTGGGCAGTTGAAGCTGCAGTGAGCCGTGATGGCACCATTGCACTCCAGATTGGGCAACAGATCAAGACGCTGTGTTAAGAAAAAAAAAAAAAGGCTAGAAGAGAAGATTTGAAATATTCCTAACACAAAGAAATGATAAATGTTTGACATGATAGATGTCCTAAGTACCCTGACTTGAACTAAGTATGCATGTATCAAAATATCACCTGTGCCCCCTAAATATGTGCAGTTATTATGTATCAATAAAAAATTTTAAAAATAGTTTTCTGTGCTTCATATTGTCTTTATCAAGCCTTTGATTACTTAATGAAATGGAATTTTCTCAATATTGAAAGAGCTAAGCAATTTTTTATACATACGTTACTTTCTATATTTGCCTTTGAAATCTTTTATTGTCATTTTGGTTTAAATAGATAACTAACTATTGTCCCATAGTGTTCTTGATCTTATATAATCAGGTGTTCAAACCTTTTGACATTTTTTTTACAGACTTCCACAAATGAAATTCTAAATGAAATCCTTTTTTGCCTCAAACTGACTGAGATTTTCCAGAGGACCCCTGTAAAATCTCAAAGGACTTGTTCTATCACCTTGTAAAAGAGAGACACTAAACTAATTAGATGTATTTGATATGTTAAATTATATGGGAATCATTGTGAAATATGAACTAATGCTTAACCTTCTTTAGGTTGTATTTGTAAATATCTATGTTATTAATGTAAGTGTTTCAGGCCGGGCGTGGTGGCCTGTAATTCCAACACTTTGGGAGGCCCAGACAAGAGGATCACTTGAGGCCAGGAGTTCGACCAGCCTGGGCCACATAGTAAGACCTACGTCTCTATGAAAAATTAAAACATATGTATATATAAGTGTTTCAGAAATTGTATAATATTCCTAAAAATTTGTCAATGTCTTTACTGTCTATATGTTCTGCTATATTAGTCATAATTCCAGATATTATGTTAAAATCCAAATTTCATCATCAATTGCATTATAATGAGTTAGATCTTTAACCATGGCTATTTTAAGTATTTTGTCATTCACAGACAATTATTATTTTGGTTTTTATCTGATAGCTTTTACAATCACCTGTAAGCAAAAAACAAAAGTGCTCCATCTTCAAAAGGATTCAAACAAAAGACTCTGACAAGTATTCCAAAGTACGGGTTTCCAATAACCTTAAGATCATACCACTGAACTTGGCCAGGCACTGTAGCTCACACCTGTTATCCCAGCACTTTGGAAGGCTGAGGTGAGCAGATCACTTCAGGCCAGGAGTTCGAGACCAGCTGGGCAACATGGTGAAACCCTGTCTCTACTAAAACTACAAAAATTATCCGGACATGGTGGCAGGCGCCTGTAATCCCATCTGCTCCAGAGGCTGAGGCAAGAGAATCGCTTGAACCCAGGAGGCGGAGGTTGCAGTGAGCCAAGAATGCGCCACTCCACTCTAGCATGGGCGACAGAGCAAGACTCCATTAAAAAAAAAAAAAAAAAAAAAAAAAAAAATCTGAGTAAAAATCCCCAGAACTCAGGTTTAAAAAAAACAAAATTCTCATGACTTTATAAAGCTGCTAACCCAAGATCAAACGGGACAAAAATTAATTACATGGCTCTGAATAAACTGATGAAGATGATTATAATTTTTATGACTTTCTTTTTGAAACATTGTAGGTTCTTTAGTGTTTTGTTTTCCAGATTTAAGAAAACCCTTTTTCTCTTTTCTCTTAAACTATTTATAACTTACAACAATTTGTTAGATTATACCTTTGTAAGTGAAAATAAAATATTAATTTTTCTCCCTGTCTCATCCTTCCAGAATTCAGAAACTCTTATTAAATATTATTTTCATGGTAATATAGTTATTTGCATAAGTTCAATAAGAATCTGTTCTTAAAACAGGACAAAATTAGAAACACTGGTTATATTACCAAGGATTTGAATGGAATGTCATATTTAAGAATAAGGAACATAGAATCAGATAAGACCAAACAGATATAAGGAACTAAGGTTGACTTTATGGAGCTAATGCTTACAAAGCCCTCTTGGAACACCGGTTTGGTACCTGACTTACAGGATCCCTCTTCTTACAGATGAATAAGGCAGGCCACTTCCTGACAGGTCCAAGAATCTTAAAATATATTGGAAAACTTGCCAATATATTGGCAAGTATATTGGTGGCTCATGCGTGTAATCCCAGCACTTTGGGAGGCCGAGGCAGGTGGATCACCTGAGGTCAGGAGTTTGAAACGACCAGCCTAGCCAACATGGTGAAACCCCATCTCTACTAAAAATACAAAATTAACCGAGCATGGTGGCAGATGCCTGTAATCCCAGCTACTCGGGAGGCTGAGGCAGGAGGATTGCTTGAACCTGGGAGGCGGAGGTTGCAGTGAGCTGAGATCACGCCATTGCACTCCAGCCTAGGCAACAAGAGTGAAAATCTGTCTCCAAATATATATATATTTGGTGCCACACACCTGTAATCCCAGCACTTTGGGAAGCCAAGGCTGGCAGATCACTTGAGCTCAAGAATTCAAGACCAGCCTGGGCAACATGACAAAGCCCATCTCTACCAAAAATACAAAAATAAGCCGGGCATGGTGGCGCGTGCCTGTGGTCCCAGCTACTTTGGAGGCTGAGGTGGGAGAATCACTTGAGCCCAGGAGGCGGAGGCTGCAGTGAGCCAAGATTGCACCACCGCACTCTAGCCTGGGTGACAGAGTGAGACCTTACCTCAATCAATCAATCAATGAAAGACTAATCTGAGATTCGTTATTAAAAGATCCAGCAAAGCAGACTTAAAAGAGTCTATATGGTCAGTCACTATTCTTGCTGCACTTATGCACTTATCAGGCCAAGTTTAATGAGACAAGACTTACTTTGTAAGCAAATTAGTCTTCCTTTGATGATCTTTGATAGAAATGAGAGTGATTATAGAGAGAAAAATTCTGTTCCTGTGAGAAACTATAGCACACCCTTGTGGGTTGTCAAATTCTAGCCATGTTCACGATCTTTGAACATTTTGTTTTGTTCTGTCTTTTTACCTCTTTGTAAACTGGATCCTGATATTCTGTGCTTTTTGTCAGTAATTAACATTTCTAATTATTCTCTCACCCCCTCTGACTTGATGCCACTGAAAACTAAGATCTGACTGCCCCGGTCCTTATTGGGACTATCTAAAAAGCCCTGCAAGCTGAAGCTGGATCCGTTCATGCTCTGCTCTGAGAAAAATCCATGACTGTGACACTGCAAATCAGGAAAATCAGTGGATTGCCACTACCTACTCCCACTCTATCATCTAAAGATGCTTCCGGTCCAACAACTAAAAGCCTTGAATGACTGCCCTCTGGACTAAAAATCTGGGTGTAAAGTTTTTCTAACCATCAACCTTTGTTTTTGTTTTGTTTCCACAGACATGCCACTTCATACATGCCTATTTTTAGGCAGTTAGGGGGAAGTAAAGAGCTTTTCCTGCATCTGCTGGTTGTCAGTGGTCTTTAGCACAAAATAATGTATATGCCAAAGAGGCATATTTTGTAGTGGCATATTCTGGTACCCTTCAAAACTTTAATAACTGTGCAGGGGGAAATCCCACACGAGAGATTTCTCATGTTCTAGCAGTACTCACCCTCCAGTTTCTCTCCCACTTGTAACAGTATTTTCATTTCAGAGGCCAACTCTATTTGACTTTATTGGGCATTCGGATTAAAATCTGGTGGAAGATGAAGCTGTTTGAGAGAGAACCAGAATCCTTGGATGGCTCAGCCAGAAGCCATGGGGGCTCAGGACAGAAACTCTGCAAATATCAGGGTACTGAGACTTCCTGCTTTTGTTGCTGATGTTGGAAGATAAAATACAGGGACTGAAGGCTGTTAGCTTTAAGATTTCCCTAGTCTAGATATCTCACTCAACAAATGAGGAAACTGAAGCACATATGATGTATAAAGCTTGCTCAATGTCACATAACCAGTTCTGTGGCCAAACTGAGGTTCCAGAGCTATTTTCTTTTTTTCTTTCTTTCTTTTCTTTCTTTCTTTCTTTCTTCTTTTTATTTCTTTCTTTCTCTTTCTTTCTTCTTTTTATTTCTTTCTTTCTCTTTCTTTCTTCTCTCTTTCTTTTTCTTTTTTTTTTTTTTTTTGAGACAGAGTCTCACTATGTCACCCAGGCCAGAGTGCAGTGGTGCAATATCAGCTCACTGCAAACTCCTCCCAGGCTCAAGCAATTCTCATCCCTCAACCTTCCAAGTAACTGGGATTACAGGCACACACCACTGTGCTAGCTAATTTTTGTATTTTTAGTAGAGATGGGGTTTCACCATGTTGGCCAGACTGGTCTCAAACTCCTGGCTTCAAGTGATCCGCCCACCTTGGCCTCCCAAAGTGCTGGGATTACAGGCATGAGTCACCATGCCCAGCCCCAAGAACTATTTTCAAACAATCTTAAGGATTCTTTAAATCCTGTACTCTTACAGCCTATGTCCCCAAAGAAGATGCAGGTGAGTGCCTGAAAGAAATTTGACATCTTCAAACACAAAGAAGTGATCATGCAGCCTCATATGAAGTGTCTTGGGCTGATGGGCAGGAGAAAGAGAAGGGATCCTGGGTCTGGCTCCACTACCCACCACCATAGGGAAGAGAACCCACATGCCCCTGTAATTTTCTCTGAGGGCAGCTTGCCCAAACTAGGATGTTCTCATGTGATTAAAGGTAATGTCTATAAATATTCATGAATAATTGGATGTGCTCTGAAACAGAAAGCTCAACTTGGACATTAATGGAATCAGGTCAAAAATATAAATGTTTACTATAGGACGAAAGAACCAATCCTCACTTATACATCATATACCTATTGTGTCCCCAGGTCTGCAGTACACTGCACCAAGAGGGATGTAAGAAAAAGAAGGGACCTCAACACTATTTCCTGCTTTAAGGGAGCCCATACTCCAGCTGGCATAAGAAGCCTAGGAGCCTAGGATTTTAGGAAGCATAAGCAAGACTAGGTTGTTCTATTTACACTCCAGGTGCTAAGACTATCAGAGACAGCCAGATGAACCAGAGCGACTATAATGGCAGCAGCAACCCATCTGGAGCAGCTGCTGCCAAGATGCTGGCTACAGCCGGGAGGCAAAGGGCTGCAAGCTACAGGAAGCTGGTGGGAGCCAGGGACAAGCAGGAGCCCCACCCCTTCCAAGTTGGTGGGGAGGGAGCTGCTGCAGCTACCCTGCCATGGCTCCAGACCCAGGCCTCCCTGTGCTCTTGGGGGCTGGGAGCAGGCGGGAGCCCCACCCTCCTGGGCATAGCTGCAACCACCCAAGCCATAGCTGCAGACCTGGGCAACTCTGCACTCTCAGGGTCCCAGGAAGACCCCGGTCCACCCACAGGCTCAGAGGGGTCTGCTCCTTCTGCCTGGCTTCTCCACACTCCCAGCGCCCGCTCCAATCTCAGAGCAAGGTTGGGGCCAAGCCCAGGTGCTATCACAACCTGGTCGTGTGTGCATACACTAGGCAGTGCTGACATGCCAGCCCCCTGCTGCCTCAGCCCCCTCCAGACTTTGGGCACTGACCAGCACAGGAGGGAGGCAGAGGGGGTGCTGAGGGCAGCTCCACACTGGCCTGCAGGCACTCCTTGGCAAGAACTACTTGGGCACCATAGAAAGCCGTAAGAGACAGGCTCTGGGGTAGAAAGCAGTGGGTCCCCAGTGAAGCCCTACCTTTAGGCTGGGGAAGGCCTGAAGCCTGGAAGCCAGACCTCCAGTCCTGCTGACTGGAGGGGGAACTGGTGATGTTTTTCCTGGGCCCACCCATGGCTGCCCATGGACCAATCAGCACACACTTCTTCCCCTCTGAGGCCCATGAGAACCCTGGACTCAGCCAGACTCTGGGAGACATCACCATAACATGCCTGCAGAGAAGAGCTACCCACTTCAGGGCCTCCTCTCTGCTGAGAGCTGAACACTCAACAGGATGACCTGCCTTCAGAGAGGAGCTACCCACTCCAGGGTTTCCTCTGAGCTATTCAGTCACTCAGTAAAGCTCCTCTTCACCTTGCTCACCCTCCACTTGTCCATGTACCTCATCCTTCCTGGACACAAGACAAGAACTCGGGAGCTGCCAAACGGCAGAGCTGAAAGAGTTGTAACACAAACAGGGCTGAAACACACCTCTTGCTCACCACGTTGCAGGTAAAGAAGGAAAGAAGAGCTGCAGCCCTTCAGGGAGCCCAGACATGGGTGCTCCTTGAGCCAGGGCTGTGACTTCCTCTTTGGGGTCCTGTGGTTCGTAGAGTCTCCAAGTTTCCAGGCACCACAGTTCCCCAGTGCCAGCCATGGAAGCTGCTTGTGGTGTGCCTGGTCCAGCTGCAGCCTTGCAGTGAGCCAGCATCCATGCTGGCACCTGGAGCTGCCTGTCCCACTGCAACAGCCAACATGCTTGACTGTGTGCAGTGGCTGGACCCCACGCTCACTTGCTCACACACCCCTCACTGTTCCATGCCTGGCTTGCCCTTGGCAGGTGTGGAGTCCAGGGCAATAGCATGAGCCAAGCATAGCTTGCCAGGCTGAGTGGGTGGAACCAGCCCAGCGGGCCTGAGCAAAACTTGGGCAAAGGCACAACTGGCCACAGAGGTTTCCAACCAGAAAAGCAACACCCCAGGAATCCTGTGACAGCTACAGAACTAATCCACTGACAAGTTAACAGAAGTGGTTGTGGAACCCCTTCTTTGGAGTGATCCAGAGATGAGATGGGTGTTGTTGATGAAAAGAGTCAAACTCTGTAAAGTATTTGAAAATATGTATTCAGAGCCAAATATGAGTGACCAATTGCCTGTGACACAGCCCTCAGGAGATCCTGAGAACATGTGCCCACAGTGGTTGGGGTACAGTTTGGTTATATACATTTTAGGGAGACATAAGACATCAATCAGCACATGTAAGATGTACATTGGTTCGGTCAGAAAAGACAAGACAACTCCAAGTGTGGGGGTCCTTCCATGTTACAGGTAGATTCAAAGATTTTCTGATTGGCAATTGGTTGAAAGAGTTAAGTTATTGTCTAAAGACCTAGAATCAATAGAAGGGAAGGTCTGGGTTAAGATAAGAGGTTGTAGACACCGGGGTTTCCATTATGCAGACAGAATCAATAGAAAGGAATGTCTGGGTAAAGGAGGAGTTGTGGAGACCAAGGTTCCCATTATGCCAATGAAGCCTCCAGGTAGCAGGCTTCAGAGAGAATAGATTGTAAATGTTTCTTACCAGAGTTGGTTCTCTCCTGGATCAGGGAAAAGGCCTGGAAAAGGAAGGGGATTCTCTTCAGAGTGTAGATTTTCCCCATAAGAGACAGCTTTGCAGGACTATTTCAAGATATGGCAAATAAACCTGATTTCAGGTAAAATACTTTGATTTATTTCAGGGCATGCTATCTGTCGTGTGATGCTATACTAGAGTCAGGCTGGAATTTGATATCTTCTTACTGCAAAGAGTCTCCTTTGTCAGCCTTAAGGTCTGTTTTAATGTTAATACTGGTCAGCTGTGCCAGAATTCTAAAAGGGAGGAGGGCATAATGGGGCATGCCCTACTCCTCCTTCCCATCATGACCTAAACTAGTTTTTCAGGTTATCTTTGGAATACCCTTAGGTGAGAGAATGGGTCCATTCAGATGGGTTGGGGGCTTAGAATTTTAGTTTTGGTTTACAGAGTTGACAAAGAATTACCAGATGGAACAGCGTAAATGGTCAATATTAGGAATGAGAGAGGTAACATCACTACTAATTCTATTAAAAGGATAACTAGGGGTATATTATGATATTAACATTATATTAAAAGGTGATTCAAGGGAATATTGTAAACTTTACACCAATAAATTTGAAAACAGCCAACACAGCTTTGAAAAAGAGGAAAAAGGTGGGCTAACGCTACCTGATTTCAAGACATGGTAAAGCATATTAATTTGTATTGCTGCCATAACAAATTATCACAGACCTTTAAAACAACACAAATTTGTTAAGTCACAGTTCTTGTAAGTCAGTAGTTCAGTTGGGTAATCCAATTCCAGGGTTATTCAGGATGTTGACGGAATTTAGTTCCTTGCAGTTACAGAAATGAGGTTCTTGTTGCCTTGCTGACTGTCAGCTGGAAGCCACTCTTTGCTCCTAGAGTCCTCTTTGGTCCTTTCTGTGGACTCCTCCATCGCAGAGACAGCAACAGTGTGTGGAATCCTTCTTACTCTTGGGATCTCTCTGATTTCTCGCATCTCTCTGCTGCATCTCTCCTACCTGACTCTATCGCCTTATCTTTCTGACTTCAGCTGCAGAAAGCTATCTGCTTTAAGGGTTCGTGTGATTAGATTAGGCACACCCAAGTAATCCAGGATAATTTCCCTATTTTAAAGTCTGTAACTTTATTTACATCTGCAAAGTCCTTCTTGCCAGCAAGGTGCAGTGGCTCAGGCCTGTAATCCCAGCACTTTGGGAAGCCAAAGTGGGAGGATCGCCTGAGCCCAGGAGTTTGAGACCAACCTGGGAAACATAGCGAGACTCCATCTGTACAAAAAAATAAAAAAAGTAGCCAGGGGTGGTGGCACGTGCCTGTAGTCCAAGCTACTCGAGAGGCTGAGATGGGAGGATCACTTGAGCCTAGAAGGTCGAGCCTGCAGTGAGCCGAGATTGCGCCACTGCCCTCCAGCTTGGGCAACAGAATGAGACTCTGTCTCAAAAAATAATTAAATAAAATAAATAAATTTTTTAAAAAGTCATTTTTGCCAATGTAACACAACAAATTCACAGGCTTCAGAGATTACAGCATGGATATCTTTGGGGAGCCATTCCACCCATAACATAAAGTTATAGTAATTAAAAGAGTGTAGTTTTGACATCAAGGTAGACAAATAGACCAACGAAACAAAATACAGTCAAGAAATAAACCTACACAAATATAGATCACTGATATTTTACAAAGGTACAAAAGAAACACAGTAGAGAAAGGATAATCTCAACAAATAAATGGTAATAAAACAACTGGATATCCATATGTGAAAAAAACAACAAAGAACCTCAAGCCATACTTTCTACCATGTGCAAAATTACCTCAAAAGGATCATAGACCTAAACATAAAACCTCAAACTATAAAACTTGTAGGACAAAACCTTTGTGATGTTGGATTAGGCAAAGTTTTCTTAGGCATGACAGCAAAAGAACAAGTCGAAAAGAACAAATTAATAAATTTGACTTAATCAAAACTAAAACATTTCTGCTTTTCAAAAGACACAGGAGAATAAAATGACGAGCTGCAGACAAAGAGAAAATATTTGCAAAGCATATATCTGATAAAGGACTTTTATCCAGAATTTATAAAGAATGCTTAAAACTGAAAAATGAGAAAACAAGCAACCAAAAAAAAAAATAGGCAAAGAATTTGAACAGACACTTCACCAGAGGAGACACTCAATTGGCAAAGAAGCACATAAAAAGATGCTCAACATTATTAGTCATCAGGGAAATGCAAAATAAAACCACAATGAGGTACCATTCTACAGGTACACACCTATTAGAATGGCTAAAATTTTTTAAAAGCTGACCATACTATGTGCTGATGAGGATGTGAAGAAACTGGAACCCTTATACACCACTGGTAAGAATGTAAGATACAACCACTTTGGAAAATTATTTGGCAGCTTCTTACAAAGTTAAACACATACATATAATCCAGCCATTCCACTCCTAGATATTTACTCCAAAGAAATGATAATATAAGTCCACACAAAGACTTGTACACAAATGTTCAGAGCAGCTTTATTTGTAATAGCCCACAGCTGGAAACAACCCAAATGTTCATCAATAGTTAAATAGATAAATTGTGTTATATTTACACAATAAAATACTACTCAGCAATGAAAATAAATGACCTATTGAAACATGCAAAAATCTGGATGAATCTTACAGTAATATGAGTTAAAAAAGACAAAAAAGAATGCATACTATATGATTCTATTTATATAAATTATGGAAAATGCAAAATACCTATACTGACAGATAGCAGATCTCTGATTTTCTGAGGAGGTGGTGGCAGGGAGGGCCCAGAAGGAGGGATGACAAAAGGGCATAAGGACACTTTCAAGGGTGATGAATATGTTCACTATACTGATTGTGGTGATGGTTTCATAGTGCAAACATATGTCAAAACTCACCAAATTGTACAATTTAAATGTGTGCCATGTATTGTATGTCAATAAATGTACCTCAATAAAGCTATAAAAAAATTGTAAAGGACACAATTACTACCCTCAAAGAGCACACAGTGTCCTTGGGGAAATGTTACACATGGAGGAGATGAAAGTGAAACTTGATGGATGAGGAGATTTGCACGGATACGGAGAATGGGTGTAGGGGATAAAGTGGTAAGAAGATATTGATAGGAAGAAATATAAAAAACTTAGATGATGACAAATGCAAAAGGTGTTCAGGCCAGGCGCCGTGGCTCATGCCAGTAATCCCAACATTTCGGGAGGCTGAGGTGGGTAGCTCACCTGAGGTCAGGAGTTCAAGACCAGCCTGGCCAACATGGTGAAACCCCATCGCTACAAAAAACACAAAAATTAGCCAGACGTGGTGGCATGTGCCTGTAATCCCAGCTACTCGGGAGGCTGAGGCACGAGAATTGCTTGAACCAGGAGGTAGAGGTTGCAATGAGCCGAGATTGGGCCACTGCACTCCAGCCTGGGTGACAGAGTGAGATTCCATCTAGTTAAAAAAAAAAAAAAAAAAAAAGGTGTTTGGAGAACTAGACTTACCATAAGTAAGGATTCACGAAGGGCTGTTCTGTGGGCAAGACTACAGATATGACTTTTGAGAGGATAAAGGACGATAAAGGAGCTATACAAGAAATTTCTTCAGATTTCCAAAAAAATTACTTTCTGACTAAGGAGAAGTAGGGGTCCATCTGAGGGTCTACCTTAGCCACCATTTTTGCCTTGGAAGATAGAAGTTTTCTGATAAAAATAGTAAGCTGCAATCACTAGAAAGGAGGCTTAGCTTCAATGTGATTGCTAAATTTTAGGAAAAGGAGACAAGGAAACCATGGGCAGCAATTGTATTCAACTCTTCAAAGCTCCTGGAAGGCAGTAACCAGTTCCTGACAAAACGAAGATCCAATTCCAAGGACAAATGTAAAAGGTGAGGGGGAAGAGGCTGGTTGTTCAGCACCAGAGAGGGGACGCTCTGCCTTAGAGATAATAAGAAAATTTATCCAAAAACTTGGAAATAGAGCAAGTGGAGATCAGTGTGTCTTCTTTATTTATTTATTTAGAGACGAAGTCTCGTGCTGTTGTCCAGGCTGGAGGGCAATTGTATGATCATAGCTCACTATAACCTCAAACTCCTGGGCTCAAGCAACAGCATGTCTTTTTAATGTCATATTGGAGCACTGTTTAACAGGATCACCCAGGAACTACTGAATTCTGTAGGTAGAATGTGCTTTTCTTTGATACACTGTCTACTATTGATCAAAAGCCTAAACTCTGTGAAGTTTTCTATTAACTTGCAGATGTCTGTCCAGTAGAGAAACAAATGATTTTTGTTCTGTCAGAAAGATAACTTCAAAAGATATGGTTTTATTGCCCTGTGACACATTAATCAGTTTTGTACCTAACAGTATTAATCTAATATTCTTTTTTATAAAGGATTATATAAATCCAGTTCCTCAAATGCTCTCGGAAGCAGCATTGCCATACTGCTGGTTCCTCAACGGTAAGTTGAATAAAATATTTGACACTTTGAGGTAAACATAGAGATGCACCACCCAGACCACCTTTCAAGGAAAGACTCACTGTGCAGCTCCAGTTGTCAGCTCCATCAGGGTTCGCTCCAGCTGCAAAAAGCTACCTCTCGAAGGTCATGCCCTTTCCCCAAAACAGCTGTGCTGTCCCTGCTCCAGAGCTCCCCACTGGGTTGGCCAAGGCTTTGTGTGGCCTGCATCCCACTCAGCTCTCCCTCTGCCTGATCCTGTTTATTCACCCCTTCCTTTCATATCAGTTGATCCCAAATCTTGTACCCAAAACTCCATCTTAGCAACTGCCTCAGGAAAACCCACCCTGTGATAGATAATACTGGGAGGAGCCTAAGAAAGTAAGAGATGGCCGGGCATAGTGGCTCACGCCTGTAATCTCAGCAGCTTGGGAGGCCAAGGTGGGCAGATCATGAGGTCAGGAGATCGAGACCATCCTGGCTAACATGGTGAAACCCCATTTTACTAAAAATACAAAAAATTAGCCGGGTTTGATGGCACGCGCCTATAGTCCCAGCTACTCGGGAGGCTGAGGCAGGAGAATCGCTTGAACCTGGGAGGTGGGGGTAGCAGTGAGCTGAGATTGCACCACTGCACTCCAGCCTGGGTGACAGAGCGAGACTCCAAACGAGAGAGAGAGAGAAAGAGGAAGGAAGGAAGGAAGGGAGGGAGGGAGGGAGGGAGGGAGGGAGGGAGGGAGGGAGGAAGGAAGGAAGGAAGGAAGGAAGGAAGGAAGGAAGGAAGGGAGAGTAAGATAAGATGGGCATTTGGAGCTGGATCATTCACCATCAGCTGGCAATGAGGACCCCATCCTTGGCGGCAGATGGAGCACAGACAGCCCCTGGTACAAACTAGGGGTTTGGCTGCTAAAGCTTTCATTGCTTGTGAGTTGGGAGGCTATACAGGTGGGAAAGAATGCATGACTGGACAAGATGTATCAGGCGTTAGAGATACATGGGGGAAACAGTAGATGAAAGGATCTAAGGATAAAAGCATTGGATGGCTATTACAAGTACCACTGATGCTTTACAAAAAGATAATGTTATTCAGACAACTGGACTGTGACAAACAACTGAAAGCCAGATGTGAACACCAGAGGGCCTCCTTATTTGCATTCAGAATCCCAGCTCATGACCGGCAGCTCCAGATGTATGATGTCTCAGTGCTCCATGGCCAAGCATTCCATCTCTACCACAGCCCAGTAACACATCAGGGCCTTTTATATATATATATAGAAGAAACAATGTTTACCATTTTTATTTGTAATATTCTGAATCTCTTTTTTGTTACCAACTTGACCATTTCCAAGTGTGTGGTCCAGTGGTGTTAACTCGATTCACATTGTTGTGAAACAGATCTCTAGAACCTTTTAATCTTGCGTAACTGAAATTCTTTTCTTTTCTTTTCTTTCTTTCTTTTTTTTTTTTTGAGATGGGATCTCACTCTGTCGCCCAGGCTGGAGTGCAGTGGTACGATCTCGGCTCACTGCAACCTCCGCTTGCCTCCCAAACTTAAGTGATCCTCCTACCTCAGCCTCCCAAGTAGCTGGGACCACAGGACTGTGCCACCACACTCAGCTAATTTTTTGTATTTTTGTTAGAGACAAGGTCTTGACATGTTGCCCAGATTGGTCTTGAACTCCCAGGCTCAAGCAATCCACTCGCTTCGGCCTCCCAAAGTACTGGGATTACAGGCGTGAGCCACTGCGCCAGCTGCATAACTGAAATTCTATACTCATTAAACGACTCCCCATTTCCCACTCCCCTCAGCCCCTGGCATCCCCCATTCTGCTTTGTCTCTATGATTTTGACTACTCTAGGTACCTCATATGTGGAATTATATAGTATCTGTTCTTTTGTGACTGGCTTATTTCACTTAGCATAATGTCCTCCACGTTCATCCATGTTGTAGCCTGTGTCAGGATTTGCCTGGGCCTTTTTTTAAAAAAACAATTCACACATTGTCTAGCTATGTCGCCCAGGCTAGAGTGCAGTGGAGTGATCATGGCTCACTGCAACCTCGGCCTCCCAAAGTACTGGTATTACAGGCATGAGCCACCATGCCCTGCCCAGGGCCAATTTTTTAAAAATGTATAATTCTCCACTGTACATGTCATGGGCCTGCTCCAAAACCTCAGAAGTCTGAGCTTGGATATGCCCACTGGGGCTTACTACAAATTCTATACCATCTTTTCCCACCACTGATACTTCCAACACTCTAGTTTGAACTGCATCCTGAACCTGCTATGAGGCCCTTTCCTGCTCTGGGTTCCATTCAAAGCTGGTAGCCTTCTATATCATGTGGTATATGGGCCAAAGCAATATTCCCAGGGGTCAAATATGCTGCCTGCAGAATCTGATGAACCCCACCAGGCATTGTCCCTCCTTCGTGGTGGGAGATGCAAGATGCAATCATCTGTCCTTTACTTTGTGGATTTTTTTGTTTTTTTGGTTTTTGTTTTGAGACAGAGTCTCACTCTGTCGCCCAGGCTGCAGTGCAGTGGCGCAATCTCAGCTCACTGCAACCTCCGCTTCCTGAGTTCAAGTGATTCTCCTCTCTCAGCCTCCCAAGTAGCTGGGATTACAGGCGTGCACCACCACGCTTGGCTACAGGATTTCACCATGTTGGCCAGTCTGGTCTTGATCTCCTGACCTCAAGCGATCTGTCTCCTTTGGCCTTCCAAACTGCCGGGATTACAGGCATGAGTTACCGTGCCTGGCTTGTCCTTTACTTTGGAGGGAACATTCTAGGACTGAACTCCAGATCACTGAACTTCTAACATTTGTAGGCACGTGGCAATTTCCTGAATTTTCAGTGTTCATCTCCCACCCTCTGGAGCCCATGTGTCTTACCAAGTCCTTCATTGTGCTGGCCCTCTCTTACATAATGTAATCAATATCATGACTTGATGTGATGTTTTGTGGGGTATCCAGACTGTCCAGATTCCCTTTTACTAATTATGACAGAAGGCAGGAGAGTTAAAATACTTTGGGACAAAACTATAAATGAATATTGTCTCCCATTCTGTGTGATTGTAAACTGTTTTTGATCTTATTTTCTGATAGGGATAGAAAAGCATGCATTCGACAAATTGAGGGCCACATACCATGGACCTGAGGCCAGGTTAAGCTTCCCTAGAAATGATACAACATCTGGCTGCCACTGAGGCTGCTGTTATTTGGTTGAACTGTGGCAGTCCGCTGTCAACCTTCAGGATCCAACCAGTTTCTGAAGGAGCCAGACTGACAAATTAGGTGGAGACACAATGAGACTCACCATCCCTACATCTTCTAGATTCTTAAAGGTGGCGCTAATTTCAGCCATACCCCCAGGATCCAAAATTGCTTTTGATCCTCTGCTGAGTGGAGGGTAGTGTTATGGGTTGAATAGTGTTCCTCCACCCCACTGCAATTCAGATGTTGGAGTCCTAACCCCCACTACTTCAGAAAGTAATCTTATATGGAAATAAAGGCATTACAGATGTAAATTAGTTAAATTAGGATGAGATCATACTAAAGCAGGTGAGCCCCTAATCCAATATGACTGGTGTTCTTATAAGAAAGGGAAATTTGGACACAGACACACAGACACATAGACACACACACACACACACACGCCACGTGAAGATGAAGGCAGAAATTGGAGTGATGCTTCTACAAGCCAAGGAAAGCCAAAGATTGGCAGCAAACCACCAGAAGCTAGGGAAGAGGCAAGGAACAGATTCTCCCTCATAGCCCTCAGAAGGAATCAACCCTGACAACACCTTGATTTTGGACTTCTGGCCTCCAGAACTGTAAGATGATGAACTTCTGTTATTTAAGCCACCCAGTTCGTAATACTTTGTTATGGCAGCCCCAGGAAACCAAAACAGGCAGTTCCAGAGGTTTCCACTTAACCTTCCCCACATCCCAGCTCTTACCCCACAGGCCAAGGAACCAATGTAGGAGTTACGCTAACTGCCAATTACGTCAATCCCAATTATACATTCAAAGACCAGTAAAATGACAACCAGTTGGGGCCTTGGCCCCATTGCCCCACTGTAAGCACCATAAAGTCCCACTATAAGGTGGACTTGGGCCAGGACTCTACTTATTATCTGGCCTTTGTACACCCCACTCTAACAGAGGGGCCACAATGACACTTTGAGTCTCTAGATATCAATGTCAACTCAGACCCTGTGTCCAACAGTCCTTGAAAAGTCTGGATATTTTTCTTTTCCTAGTGCAGTTGTCTAAGATCAGCTCCAATGGCAAGGGTTAGGATTCATCCCACTAGTTGCCCTCATTAAGTTACCCTGAAAGAACAGCAGCCCACCAGAATTTTAGAGGAACAGCTCCCTGATTATATGTAGAGGAATAGATCATGCAAACATAAACCCGTACCACCCAGGCCCCCTTCAAGTTCTTTCAGGGCCTGCCTCAGCTTCAAAGAGCTGCCTGGGCTGAGGTCACATGCTTCCTAGGATGGCCCACAAGCAGTGACTCAGTGAGGCCATGGGGGAATAAAGGGCCAGCCATCTTGGCCCAACACAAGACACTCAGATGAACAGTACTCACTACAATGGACTGAATGTTTGTTCCCCTACACTCCCCACTCCACTGAAATTCACATGTGAAAACCCTAATCCCAATGTGATAGTGTTAGGAGGTGTGGCCTGTGAAAGGTCATGAGGTCATGAGGACTCTGCTAATGCGATTAGTGCCTGCTAATAGGATTAGAGCCAGAGAACTAGCTAGCTCTGTTTCCACCATGCAGGAACACAACATGAAGTAGGCATGTCTGCAACCGGAAGAGGGCCCTCACCAGAACCCAGCCCTACTGGCACCCTGATTTTGGACTTCCAGCCTCCAGAACAGGGAGAAATAAATACTTTGTGTTTGAGCCTCCCAGTCTATAGTTAATGTGTTCCAGCAGCCCAAGCTAAGACACTTACTCCAGAACTCCTGTCCAAATTAGCTGGCCAGGGCTTTGTTGGGCTCTCCATTGTAGTTCCGTTTGTTCCTCTGCCCAGTTATACTTCTGTCCCCTCCCTTTTACAGGGTTGATGCTTACTAAAGGTCTTGTCAGGCTCAGTGGCTCACACTTGTAATCCCAGAGCTTTGGGAGGCCAAGGTGGAAGGATCGCCTGAGGCCAGGAGTTCAAGACCAGCTTGGGCAACATAGACAGACACCCATCTCTGCAAAAAAAAAAAATTAATTAGCCATCATGTCATTGCACTCCTGCCTGGATGACAGAGCAAGGCCCTGTCTCAAAAAAGAAAAAAAAAATTAGCCAGCTGTGGTGGTGCACACCTATAGTCCCAGCTACTTGGAGGCTGAGGTGGGGGGACCACTTGAGCCCAGGAATTGGAGGCTGCAGTAAGCCAAGATTGTGCCACTGCACTCTGACCTGGGCAACATAGCGAGACCCTGTCTCTAAATAAATAAGCAAAGTCTTGCCAACAAACCTCATCTCAGCAACAGTTGCCAGAGAATGCACCTTGTGATACATGTTCACTCTGTATTTGTATCAGGGCCACGCTTGTAACTTTTTGAAAAGTGTACTTCAACAGATATCACAGGCAGCATAGAAATGTTACAAGGGCCTGCCGTAGCCATATCTGAGCCCGCCGCCACCGCCTCTGAGCAGAAGATGGCTATGCCGCCCACGTATGCCGATCTTGGCAAATCTGCCAAGGATGTCTTCACCAAGGACTATGGATTTGGCTTAATAAAGCTTGATTTGTAAACAAAATCTGAGAATGGATTGGAATTTACAAGCTCAGGCTCAGCCAACACTGAGACCACCAAAATGACGGGCATTCTGGAAACCAAGTACAGATGGACTGAGTACGGCCTGACATTTACTGAGAAATGGAACACCGACAATACACTAGGCACCTAGATTACCATGGAAGATCAGCTTGCATGTGGACTGAAGCTGACCTTCGATTCATCCTTCTCACCTAACACTGGGGGGAAAAAATGCTAAAATCAAGACAGGGTACAAGCAGGAGCGCATTAACCTGGACTGCGACGTAGATTTTGACATTGCTGGGCGTTCCATCCTGGGTGCTCTGGTGCTGGGTTACAAGGGCTGGCTGGCCGACTACCAGATGAATTTTGAGACTGCAAAGTCCAGAGTGACCCGTAGCAATTTTGCAGTTGGCTACGAGACTGATGAATTCTGGCTTCACACTAATGTGAATGACGGGACAGAGTTTGGCAGCCTCATTTACCAGAAAGTGAACAAGAAGTTGGAGACCGCTGTCAATCTTGCCTGGACAGCAGGAAACAGTAACACGTGCTTCAGAATAGCAGCCAAGTATCAGATTGACCCTGATGCCTGCTTCTCGGCTAAAGTGAACAACTCCAGCCTGATAGGTTTAGGATACACTCAGACTCTAAAGCCAGGTATCAAACTGACACTGTCAGCTCTTCTGGATGGCAAGAACGTCAATGCTGGTGGCCACAAGCTTGGTCTAGGACTGGAATTTCAAGCATAAATGAATACTGTACTATTGTTTAATTTTAAACTATTTTGCAGCATAGCTACCTTCAGAATTTAATGTATCTTTTAATGCTGTATGTCTGGGATGCAAGTATTGCTAAATATGTTAGCCCTCCACGTTAAAGTTGATTCAGCTTTAAGATGTTACCCTTCCGGAGGTACAGAAGAAACCCATTTCCAAAAAAGGTCCTTTCAGTGGTAGACTCGGGGGGAACTTGGTGGCCCCTTTGAGATGCCAAGTTTCTTTTTTATTTAGAAATGGCTGCAAGTGGAAGCTGATAATATGTAGGCACTTTGTAAATTCATATTGAGTAAATGAATGAAATTGTGATTTCCTGAGAATCGAACCTTGGCTTCCTAACCCTAATTGATGACAGGCTCGCTTCTTGATGTTGTGTACAAACTCACCTGAATGGGACTTTTTTAGACAAATCTTCATGACCTGTTCTCACCCCAGTTCATCATCACTTCTTTTACACCAAAAGGTCTGCAGGGTGGGGTCACTGTTTCTTTTGTGCCATTTTGGGGTGGAGAAGATGGATGTGATGAAGCCAATAATTCAGGACTTATTCCTTCTTGTGTTGTGTTTTTTTTTTTTGCCCTTGCACCAGAGTATGAAATAGATTCCAGGAGCTCCATCTATAAGCTTGGAAGTGTCTGTGTGATTGTAATCATATGGTGACAACACTCAGAATCTAAACTGGACTTCTGTTGTATTCTCACCACTCAATTTGCTTCTTAGCAGTTTAATGGGTACATTTTAGAGTCTTCCATTTTGTGTGGAATTAGATCCTCCCCTTCAAATGCTGTAATTAACATCACTTAAAAAAAACTTGAATAAAATATTGAAACCTCAAAAAATAAAAAGAAATGTTACAAGGGCAAGCGCCTGGATAGGACAGAGAATCAGTTCTTTATTAAGAGCTGTGTGACATGGACACAGGGAGGGGAACATCACACACCGGGGCTTGTCAGAGGGTGGGGGGCAAGGGAAAGGAGAACATTAGGACAAATACCTAATGCATGCGGGGCTTAAAACCTAGATGACGGGTTGATAGGTGCAGCAAACCATCACGGCACATGTATACATATGTAACAAACCTGCATGTTCTGCACATGTATCCCAGAACTTAAAGTAATTTAAAAAAAAAGACCTGTGTGAGGTTAATTGATATCTTTACTACTATCTCAACAAAACTGCTATGTTCTGGGTACCCTGCCTTGGGAACACGTTGAGGCGCTCTAACAGCGAAAGGACAGTGCATACACTAAAAGATGTAAAGGAAAGGGAACGTTCTCAGTAACATTTTAAACAGGGTGTGTTTCTTCAGGGTTTTCCCTTTTTCCTTTTGGCATCCCCTCTGCACTCTCTTCCTTCTCCTCTATTATCCATGCCAACTGCACTGCACCCTGGGCCCCCAGAAAATCTCCAGGACCTTTTCCTCCTTCCCCTTCCCCTGTCCACCAAAAGGGACCCATGCTTCATTACCCCTCTGGTAATGCCTCATTCCCTTAGACACTTGCTAAATGACTCATTCATCTGGTCAATCAGACTATTAATAGCTGCTAATAGCACTGTGAACAGTCCCATTTCTATGCTTTTTCCAGGAGAGGAATATAATGTGGGGTTTTAGAGCCATATTAGGGCCAATAGGACAGACAGTTGCAAGTAGAAGCAGCCACAAGTCATGACTTCTCAACACCACTTTGATATGAAAAGACAGAGTTCAGAGTAGGATCCTAGGAAAGGGATAGTGACAAGCATGGCCTTCAGCAGCCAGAAACAAGTGGCCCAGACTACTCCAGGGGCTGGAGAAGTGAAGGGACCAGGGAGAAGAGTGAGACTGCTCCAGCCACCTTCTTGTGAGTTCTGACTTGTATTCCAAGGCAATTCCCAACAAAGAACTGATTTAAAAACAGTCTGGGTTATTTGCTAATAGTTTGCTGCCCTTGTCCTGGAGAAATTTGGCTTCAGGTAAATGTCAACATCCTGATTAAAAGAAACAGGAAGCATTCAGAACTCTTGACAAAAAGAAAATAAAATTGAATAATGAAGGCTGTGCACATGGAGCCCTTCCTCTGTGATAAGACTGACACAGCCAGGAAACTGTATTCAAAGTTGTCTGGAAGAATACTTTTCCCTGTGGGTTATGGTTTTGATTAAGAGTTAGGTTCATTTGCATATGCTTGTATTCACTGTTGGGGGTTGCTTTTTTCCTCCCATTTACATTTACTTTTTTTTTTTCCACTAGGTGGCTTTTTCTCATTTTCCTATGCATCACAAGAGGAAATGTTGGAAACATACACTGCGAACAGAAGAATTTTTAATTGCCTTTAGATAAAGATTTATGTTGTGTAGATTGCTGGGCCAGGCAAGGTGGCTCACGCCTGTAATTCCAGCACTTTGGGAGGCCAAGGTGGGCGGATCACCTGAGGTCAGGAGTTCAAGACCAACCTGGCCAACATGGAGAAACTCCGTCTCTACTAAAAATACAAAAATTAGCCTGGTGTGGTGGTGCATGCCTGTAATCCCAGCTACTAGGGAGGCTAAGGCAGGAGAATTGCTTGAACCTGGGAGGCAGGGGTTACAGTGAGCAGAGATTGTGCCACTGCACTCCAGCCTGGGCAACAGAGCAAGACACCATCTCAAAAAAAAAAAAAATACTAGATTGCTGTACCATCTCAAGATATTAAACCTGGCTCCAGGTCCTTAATGTACTTCTGGAATTAACAGCAAAAAGAAAACCCAAGAAGAACAAAGCTGGAGGCATCACGCTACCTGACTTTAAACTATACTACAAGGCTACAGTAACCAAAACAGCATGGTACTGGTACCAAAACAGATATATAGACCAATGGAACAGAACTGAGGCCTCAGAAATAACACCACACAGCTACAACCATCTGATTTTTGACAAACCTGACACACACAAGCAATGGGGAAAATATTCCCTATTTAATAAATGATGTTCAGAAAACTGGCTAGCCATATGCAGAAAACTGAAACTGGACTCTTTCCTTACACCTTTTACAAAACTGAGCTCAAGATGGATCAAAGAATTAAACATAAGACCTAGGACCATAAAAATCCTAGAAGAAAACCTGGGCAATACCATTTAGGACATAGGCATGGGCAAAGACTTCATGTCTAAAACACCAAAAGCAATAGCAACAAAAGCCAAAATTGACAAATGGGATCTAAGTAAACTAAAGAGCTTCTGCACAGCAAAAGAAACTATCATCAGAGTGAACAGGCAACCTCCAGAATGGGAGAAAATTTTTGCAATCTATCCATCTGACAAAGGGCTAATATCCAGAATCTACAAAGAATTTAAACAAATTTACAAGAAAAAAGCAAACAATCCCATCAAAGAATGGGCAAAGGATATGAACAGACACTTCTCAAAAGAAGACATTTATGCAGCCAGCAGACATATGAAAAAATGCTCATCATCACTGGTCATTAGAGAAATGCAAATCAAAACCACAATGAGATCTCATGCCAGTTAGAATGGCTATCATTGAAAAGTCAGGAAACAACAGATGCTGGAGAGGTTGTGGAAAAATAGGAACACTTTTACACTGTTGGTGGGAGTGTAAATCAGTTCAACCATTGTGGAAGATAGTGTGGCAATTCCTCAAGGATCTAGAACTGGAAATACCATTTGACCCAGCAATCCCATTACTGGGCATATACCCAAAGGATTATAAATCATTCTACGATAAAGACACATGCACATGTATGTTTATTGTGGCACTATTCACAATAGCAAAGACTTGGAACCAACCCAAAAGTCCATCAATGATAGACTGGATTAAGAAAATGTGGCACATATACACCATGGAATACTATGCAGCCATAAAAAAGGATGAGTTCATGTCCTTTGCAGGGGCATGGATGAAGCTGGAAACCATCATTCTCAGCAAACTATCACAAGATCAGAAAACCATGTTCTCACTCATAAGTGGGAGTTGAACAATGACAACACATGGACACAGAGAGGGGAACACCACACACCGGGGCCTGTCGGGGGGTAGAGGGCTAGGGGAGAGATAACATTAGGAGAAATACCTAACGTAGGTGACGTGTTGATGGGTGCAGCAAACCACCGGGGCACGTGTATACCTACATAACAAAACTGCATGTTCTGCACATGTAACCCAGAACTTAAAGTATAATTTAAAAAATAAATAAATAAATAACATCACAAAGCCACTTTTGATTGAAAAATCAAAATCAAAAAAAGAAAGAAAACCCACATGGGAAAATATTTCATCACAGAAGTACCAGCTGCTGGAGACTGGGCTCGTCTAAGGGACCCCTGCTCTGTGGTCCTGGGGTGAGGGGCCCTCCACCAGGGCAGGAATTCTACTTAATAAAATTTTTTCTTTGAAGTTTCCCTAAATCCCAAATCCGACGATGCAATTTTAGCAATGGAAAGAATGAATGAATAAATGAATACACTGCAAGAATGACTGACTGGAGGCAGGGCGCCTGCTGGGCTTGTGATTGAGTTTAGGGATGAATGGGCAGCACAAGACTGCAGGAGCTTACATGAAGTCAGCCCCCATCACCCCTGCTCTAAGAGGTAGAGCGCGGCTATGAGCCAGTGATCTCCGTGAATTCTACTACAGGATTTACTATCTTTGGCCCCTTTGACAAATGTCAGTCTCGAGGCACTGAGACAGGATTCGAATCTCTCTTCTCATCCCAAAAGTCCCAGGAACCGCAGCCCAGAACTCTGGCCAAGCAACCATTGAGCCTGCGCCGAACAGGCGACCAATTGTAGCTGGGCGCGCGACCGAGTTGAGGTGCGGGAGTTTGCCCCTTTTGCGCGCAGAAAAAGCTTAGGAAAAATGAAAACTCGAGTTGACCAGTCAGATCCCAGAACGAGCCTTGCGGCCCGCTCCCTTCTGCTTGGATCCAATCGCGTGCCCCTGCACGCGCAAGCCATGGTTTCAAAGTCAAAAAGCCAAGAAAGGCAGAGCCCAAGGACCTGGGACTGGAACCGAGGAGATGTGGAGGCCTCTTATGCTAGCCGGTGCCTGCCTGGGATGGGAAATGAGAGGGTGGTTGTGGGCTACAGGCAGTCAAGGTAGTGTCATTCCTGCCTTCTTCAGAGGCTTGGGCTGCAACCACTTGCATGGGGTGGAAGTGGCCCTTCGAGTCCCCCCAACACACAAAATGGTTTGATCCAAGCCCCCTACCCAGTGGTGCCTCCCAGAGCTGACTGTTCTGTCTCTGCCTACCGCAGTGATATCGCCTGGCAGGATGTTTCCATCTTTGATTTGTTGTCCCCTCCTCCCGTAGGCCCCCTAGTGGTGCGATCAAGGAAGCTTCTGTGCAAATGCCTTGTCAACCGTTCCTTCTCTGCCTCCCTGCTCCCCAGTGGACCCTTCCATCCCCACCTCCCGTCATTTCATACTCACGACCCTAGAGGGATCCCCGTCCCAGGTCCTGACCCTGAAGATCATGCAGAGAGCAAAGGCCAAGAAGTTTATTCACCTGCCTCAAATTTCCCACCCCAGGAGTGAGCTGAGGATGCCGGTAATTGGACAGCAATGTGGCAGCATCTACCAAAATAAAAACTGGAAACATCCTTCACAAGAATTTCCACTCCATCAAGGCAGGCACATGTGGCCTTCTAATTCCCCCATGTCTTCCCAGCACCTAGAACAGCACCCACCACAGAGTAGGCAGTCATTAGGTGTTTGTTGAATGAATGGCTCCTTTGATGAAACTATTCCACTTGTAAGAATGTGAACTTAAAAGAAAAAACACTCACCGGGTGCGGTGGCTCACGCCTGTAATCCCAGAACCTTGGGAGGCCGAGGCGGGTGGATCACCTGAGTCGGGAGTTTGAGACCAGCCTGACCAACATGGAGAAACACCGGCTCTACTAAAAACACAAAATTAGCAGGGTGTGGTGGCACATGCCTGTAGTCCCAGCTACTGGGGAGGCTGAGGCAGGAGAATCGCTTGAACCTGGGAGGCAGAGGTTGAGGTGAGCCAAGATTGCCATTGCACTCCAGCCTGGGCAACAGGAATGAAACTTCATCTCAAAAACAACAAAAAAAAAAAAAAAAAAAGAAAGAGAAAGAAAAAACACTCGCACATGTGCACAGAGCAATGTGGACAACGATGTCCACAGCAAACTACTGGCCTGGGGTGGGGGAGACTCTAAATGACCACTTATAGCAAATGACTTGCAGAGTAAAATTAACTATGGGGTTCATGTTATACCACAGACCCCCCTCACTGGACATGATGCAGAATGGATAGGACCTGGGGGCGTGGAGCCAAGATGGCTGAATAGGAACAGCTCCAGTCTACAGCTCCCAACATGAGTGATGCAGAAGACGGGTGATTTCCGCATTTCCAACTGAGGTACCAGGTTCATCTCACTGGGGAGTGCTGGACAGTGGGTGCAGGACAGTGGATGCAGCACACCATGCACGAGCTGAAGCAGGGTGAGGCATCACCTCACGAGGGAAGCACAAGGGGTCAGGGAATTCCCTTTCCTAGTCAAAGAATGGGGTGACAGATGGCACCTAGAAAATCGGGTCACTCCCACCCTAATAATACTGCGTTTTTCCAACGGGCTTAACAAACGGCACACCAGGAGATTATATCCCGCGCCTGGCTCAGGGGGTCCTATGCTCTTGCTCATTGCTAGCACAGCAGTCTGAGATCAAACTGCCAGGCAGCAGCGAGGCTGGGGGAGGGGCACCCACCATTGCCGAGGCTTGAGTAGGTAAACAAAGCGACTGGGAAGCTCGAACTGGGTGGAGCCCACCACAGATCAAGGAGGCATGTCTGCCTCTGTAGGCTCCACCTCTGGGGGCAGGGCACAGACAAACAAAAGGCAGCAATAACCTCTGCAGACTTAAGTGTCCCTGTCTGACAGCTTTGAAGAGAGTAGTGGTTCTCCCAGCATGCAGTTTGAGATCTGAGAACGGGCAGACTGCCTCCTCAAGTGGGTCCCTGACCCCCGAGTAGCCTAACTGGGAGGCACCCCCAAGTAGGGGCAGACTGACACCTCACACAGCCGGGTACTCCTCTGAGACAAAACTTCCAGAGGAATGATCAGGCAGCAGCATTTGCAGTTCACCAATATCTGCTCTCCTGCAGCCACCACTGCTGATACCCAGGCAAACAGGGTTTGAAGTGGACCTCCAGCAAACTCCAACAGACATGCAGCTGAGGGTCCTGACTGTTAGAAGGAAAACTAACAAACAGAAAGGACATCCACACCAAAAACCCATCTGTACGTCACCATCATCAAAGATCAAAGGTAGATAAAACCACAAAGACGGGGAAAAAACAGAGCAGAAAAATTGGAAACTCTAAAAATCAGAGCGCCTCTCCTCCTCCAAAGGAACACAGCTCCTCACCAGCAACGGAACAAAGCTGGATGGAGAATGACTTTGATGAGTTGAGAGAAGAAGGCTTCAGAAGATCAAACTACTCTGAGCTAAAGGAGGAAGTTCGAACCAATGGCAAAGAAGTTAAAAACCTTGAAAAAAAATTAGACGAATGGATAACTAGAATAACCAATGCAGAGAAGTCCTTAAAGGACCTGATGGAGCTGAAAACCATGGCACAAGAACTACGTGACAAATGCACAAGCCTCACTAGCCAATGCGATCAACTGGAAGAAAGGGTATCAGTGATGGAAGATGAAATGAATGAAATGAAGCGAGAAGAGAATTTTAGAGAAAAAAGAATAAAAAGAAATGAACAAAGCCTCCAAGAAATATGGGACTATGTGAAAAGACCAAATCTACGTCTGACTGGTGTACCTGAAAGTGATGGGGAGAATGGAACCAAGTTGGAAAACACTCTGAAGGATATTATCCAGGAGAACTTCCCCAATCTAGCAAGGCAGGCCAACATTCAAATTCAGGAAATACAGAGAATGCCACAAAGATACTCCTCAAGAAGAGCAACTCCAAGACACATAATCATCAGATTCACCAAAGTTGAAATTAAGGAAAAAATGTTAAGGGCAGCCAGAGAAAAAGGTCGGGTTACTCACAAAGGGAAGCCCATCAGACTAACAGCTGAAATCTTGGCAGAAACTCTACAAGCCAGAAGAGAGTGGGGGCCAATATTCAACATTCTTAAAGAAAAGAATTTTCAACCCAGAATTTCATATCCAGCCAAACTAAGCTTCATAAGTGAAGGAGAAATAAAATACTTTACAGACAAGCAAATGCTGAGAGATTTTGTCACCACCAGGCCTGCCCTAAAAGAGCTCCTGAAGGAAGCAAAACATGGAAAGGAACAACTAGTACCAGCCACTGCAAAAACATGACAAATTGTAAAGACCATCGAGGCTAGGAAGAAACTGCATCAACTAACATGCAAAATAACCAGCTAACATCATAATGACAGGATCAAATTCACACATAGCAATAGTAACCTTAAATGTAAATGGGCTAAATGCTCCAATTAAAAGACACAGACTGGCAAATTGGATAAAGAGTCAAGACTCATCAGTGTGCTATATTCAGGAAACCCATCTCACGGGCAGAGACACACATAGACTCAAAATAAAGGGATGGAGGAAGATCTACCAAGCAAATGGAAAACAAAAAGGCAGGGGTTGCAATCCTAGTCTCGGTTAAAACACACTTTAAACCCACAAAGATCAAAAGAGGCAAAGAAGGCCATTACAAAATGGTAAAGGGATCAATTCAACAAGAAGGGCTAACTGTCCTAAATACATATGCACCCAATACAGGAGCACCCAGATTCATAAAGCAAGTCCTTAGTGACCTACAAAGAGACTTAGACTCCCACACAATAATAATGGGAGACTGTAACACCCCACTGTCGACACTAGACAGATCAACGAGACAGAAAGTTAACAAGGATATCCAGGAATTGAACTCAGCTCTGCACCAAGCGGACCTAATAGACATCTACAGAACTGTCCACCTCAAATCAACAGAATATACATTCTTTTCAGCACCACACCACACCTATTCCAAAATTGACCACATAGTTGGAAGCAAAGCACTCCTCAGCAAATGTAAAAAAACAGAAATTATAACAAACTGTTTCTCAGACCACAGTGCAATCAAACTAGAACTCAGGATTAAGAAACTCACTCAAAACCGCTCAACTACATGGAAATTGAACAACCTGCTCCTGAATGACTACTGGGTACATAATGAAATGAAGGCAGAAATAAAGAAGTTGTTTGAAAACAACGAGAACAAAGACACAACGTAACAGAATCTCTGGGACACATTCAAAGCAGTGTGTAGAGGGAAATTTATACCACTAAATGCCCACAAAAGAAAGCAGGAAAGATCTAAAATTGACACCCTAACATCACAATTAAAAGAACTAGAGAAGCAAGAGCAAACACATTCAAAAGCTAGCAGAAGGCAAGAAATAACTAAGATCAGAGAAGAACTGAAGGAAATAGAGACACAAAAAGCCCTTCAAAAAATCAATGAATCCAGGAGCTGGTTTTTTGAAAGGATCAACAAAATTGATAGACCGCTAGCAAGACTAATAAAGAAGGAAAGAGAGAAGAATCAAACAGACGCAATAAAAAATGACAAAGGGGATATCACCACCGATCCCACAGAAATACAATCTACCATCAGAGAATACTATAAACACCTCTACGCAAATAAACTAGAAAATCTGGAAGAAATGGATAAATTCCTCGACACATACACCCTCCCAAGACTAAACCAGGAAGAAGTTGAATCTCTGAATAAACCAATAACAGGCTCTGAAATAGAGGCAATAATTAATAGCTTACCAACCAAAAAAAGTCCAGGACCAGATGGATTCACAGCCGAATTCTACCAGAGGTACAAGCAGGAGCTGGTACCATTCCTTCTGAAACTATTCCAATCAATAGAAAAAGAGGGAATCCTCCCTAACTCATTTTATGAGGCCAGCATCATCCTGATACCAAAGCCTGGCAGAGACACAACAAAAAAAGAGAATTTTAGACCAATATCCCTGATGAACATTGATGCAAAAATCCTCAATAAAATACTGGCAAATGGAATCCAGCAACACATCAAAAAGCTTATCCACCATGATCATGTGGGCTTCATCCCTGGGATGCAAGGCAGTTTCAACATATGAAAATCAATAAACATAATCCAGCATATAAACAGAACCAAAGACAAAAACCACATGATTATCTCAATAGATGCAGAAAATGCCTTTGACAAAATTCAACAACTCTTCATGCTAAAAACTCTCAATAAATTAGGTATTGATGGGACGTATCTCAAAATAATAAGAGCTATCTATGACAAACCCACAGCCAATATCATACTGAATGGGCAAAAACTGGAAGCATTCCCTTTGAAAACTGGCACAAGACAGGGATGCCCTCTCTCACCACTCCTATTCAACATAGTGTTGGAAGTTCTGGCCGGGGCAATCAGGCAGGAGAAGGAAATAAAGGGCATTCAATTAGGAAAAGAGGAAGTGAAATTGTCCCTGTTTGCAGATGATATGATTGTATATCTAGAAAACCCCATCATCTCAGCCCAAAATCTCCTTAAGCTGATAAGCAACTTCAGCAAAGTCTCAGGATACAAAATCAATGTGCAAAAATCACAAGCATTCTTATGCACCAATAACAGACAAACAGAGAGCCAAATCATGAGTGAACTCCCATTCACAATTGCTTCAAAGAGAATAAAATACCTAGGAATCTAACTTACAAAGGATATGAAGGACCTCTTCAAGGAGAACTACAAACCACTGCTCAATGAAATAAAAGAGGATACAAACAAATGGAAGAACATTCCATGCTCATGGGTAGGAAGAATCAATATCGTGAAAATGGCCATACTGCCCAAGGTAATTTATAGATTCAATGCCATCCCCATCAAGCTACCAGTGACTTTCTTCACAGAATTGGAAAAAACTACTTTAAAGTTTGTATGGAACCAAAAAAGAGCCTGCATTGCCAAGTCAATCCTAAGCCAAAAGAACAAAACTGTAGGCATCATGCTACCTGACTTCAAACTATACTACAAGGCTACAGTAACCAAAACAGCATGGTACTGGTACCAAAACAGAGATATAGACCAATGGAATGGAACAGAGCCCTCAGAAATAATGCTGCATATCTACAACTATCTGATGTTTGACAAACCTGACAAAAACAAGCAATGTGGAAAGGATTCCCTATTTAATAAATGGTGCTGGGAAAACTGGCTAGCCATATGTAGAAAGCTGAAACTGGATCCCTTCCTTACACCTTATACAAAAATTAATTCAAGATGGGTTAAAGACTTACATGTTAGACCTAAAACCATAAAAACCCTAGAAGAAAGCCTAGGCAATACTATTCAGGACATAGGCATGGGCAAGGACTTCATGTCTAAAACACCAAAAGCAATGGCAACAAAAGCCAAAATTGACAAATGGGATCTAATTAAACTAAAGAGCTTCTGCACAGCAAAAGAAACCACCATCAGAGTGAACAGGCAACTTACAGAATGGGAGAAAATTTTTGCAACCTACTCATCTGACAAAGGGCTAATATCCAGAATCTACAATGAACTCAAACAAATTTACAAGAAAAAAACAAACAACTCCATCAAAAAGTGGGCAAAGGATATGAACAGACACTTCACAAAAGAAGACATTTATGCAGCCAAAAAACACATGAAAAAATGCTCATCATCACTGGCCATCAGAGAAATGCAAATCAAAACCACAATGAGATACCATCACACACCAGTTAGAATGGCGATCATTAAAAAGTCAGGAAACAACAGGTGCTGGAGAGGATGTGGAGAAATAGGAACACTTTTACAATGTTGGTGGGACTGTAAACTAGTTCAACCATTGTGGAAGTCAGTGTGGCGATTCCTCGGGGATCTATAACTAGAAATACCGGTTGACCCAGCCATCCCATTACTGGGTATATACCCAAAGGATTATAAATCATGCTGCTATAAAGACACATGCACATGTATGTTTATTGCGGCACTATTCACAATAGCAAAGACTTGGAACAGACCCAAATGTCCAACAAAGATAGACTGGATTAAGAAAATCTGGGACATATACACCATGGAATACTATGCAGCCATAAAAAAGGATGAGTTCATGTCCTTTGTAGGGACGTGGATGAAGCTGGAAATCATCATTCTCAGCAAACTATCGCAAGGACAAAAAACCAAACACCACATGTTCTCACTCATAGGTGGGAATTGAACAATGAGAACACATGGACGCAGGAAGGGGAACATCACACACCAGGGACTGTTGTGGGGTGGGGGGAGGGGGGAGGGATAGCATTAGGGGATATACCTAATGCTAAATGACGAGTTACTGGGTGCAGCACACCAACATGGCACATGTATACATATGTAACAAATCTGCACGTTGTGCACATGTACCCTAAAACTTAAGGTATAATAATAATAAAATTTAAAAAAAAAAAGAATGGATAAGACCTGTGTGTGCCTTTGGGGGACAGGGGGCAGGGGGAATGCCTTTTACAGGACAACACTGTAAGCAGGGAAAAGTGGATGGTTTTGTGTGTGTATATGTGTGTGTGTGTCCAATCCCAACAGGCTAGTGCCTCATCCCAACAGAAGGAGGGGAAGACAGAGCTTTGTTAACCTGAGGTCTGGCCCCACACCACTCCATAGGCTCTCTCAGATGGGTGGGCTTGGGGAGGGCTGACTCAGGAGCTTGGGAGATGGTGAGCCATCTCTTTTTGCTTCATTTGGTCATTCTTCATTCACTCACTCACAAATACCATGGGCTGACATTAACCTTTATGACTTGGATGAAGATACAATGAGGCTCATTCAGACTGACAATGCGAGGACAAGAATCCCCAGATCCTAACAGTGGGAAGGAGACAGACCTTCTCCAGGGAGCCCGGTGTAAAGTCCTGAAGCCCAGCTGGACTTCAGGCAAGGAAAGGGGGCTCCATACCAGTTCGGAAAGGGCCAACCGGTTCACTTGGGAGCCACAGGGAAATCTCGGAGCCTGGAGCCACAATAACAAAAGTGGCATCCAGAATGGAGGAGGGAGACAGGGCTCCTGCTAAGGGATGGAGACTTAATGCTATGACTACACGTTAAGAAAGACGTAATGAAATAAGCATAGCAAACCTTGGAGGGTAGTGCTTTTAGCATCCCCACTTTACATTATGTTCTCTTTCTGTGTCCCTTCTTGATCTTCCACGGGCTGCATTTCTTTTTTTTTTTTTTTTCAGACAGAGTCTCTCTCTCTGTTGCCCAGGCTGGTGTAGTGGCCTGATCTCAGCTCACTGCAACCTCTGACTCCCAGGTTCAAGTGATTCTCCTGCCTCAGCCTCCCGAGTAGCTGGGATTACAGGCGTGCGCCATCACGTTCCACTAATTTTTGTATTTTTAGTAGAGACGGGGGTTTCACCATGTTGGCCAGGCTGGTCTCGAACTCCTGACCTCAGGTGATCTGCACACCTTGCCCTCCCAAAGTGCTGAGATTACAGGCATGAGCCACCGTGCCCGGCCTCATGGGCTGCACTTCTAATTCGATGCTTTAAAGTGTTTTCATTAGCAAGCACATATTGAACATTTAATGTTATGTCAGGACCCATTCTAAGTTCTTTACAAATATTAACTCACCTAATAGTCTTCTCAATAACCAAATGAAATAAATAATGTTGTTTCCTCCATTTTACAAATGAGGCACCTGAGAAACAGAGAAGTTAAGTAACCTGCCAGAGATCACACAGCTGGGAAATCATGGAACCAGGATTTGAACCTAGTCCCTCTGGATCCAGAGTTCCATCCTCGTAACTACCTACTGCTATGCCTTTTCCTTTTCTTTTTCTTTTTGTTGTGCTTGTGTGTGTCAGCCTTCCTCACCAGACTGTGACGCCTGAGGATTTGTGCGATGCTTGTGTGACTGCCGGGTTTCCAGCAGTCAGGATGCACCTGACATTGTGTGGGCATCCTTCGACAGATGCTGAGTCAGTGGATTAACTCCTTTTCCTTCCGTCCCAGCCTGGGCATCCATCCTCAAAGTGGGCACCATGGGGTGTGATTGTGTATCTGCCCCCAGGAAGGTCCTTCTGGGCAGTTGGGAGAGATTGAGGGGCCAGGCGTGCCCTGAGGCGTGACTTCAGCAGTGGTTCCTGAACTCCAGTCATTCACTTCCCACCTGAGGGGACTGCCCCGTCACAATCCCATTCAGATTAGTAGAGCCATCTCAAATTTTCCCTAAGGTCAAATCGCTTTTGTTCTTAAATGAAATATTTTGAAAAGATTCTATCACTATACAAAATTAGAAACAATTGCCACAGAAGGTAACTGTACAATCAAACAATGAAAAATGTCCTATTTTATCAATTCTAAAATGTACTTTAAAATATATTTTTATATTATACATAAATATATATATTTTAAGACAGGGTCTCACTCTATCACCCAGGCTGGAGCGCAGTGCCATGATTATAGCTCGGTGCATGTCAAACTCCTGAACTCAAACGATCCTCCCACCTCATCCTCCCAAGTAGCAAAGGCTACAGGCATGCATCACCATGCCTGGCTAATTTTTTAATTTTTGTAGATGTGGGGTCTCTCTATGTTGCCCAGGCTGGTCTGGAACTCCTGGGCTCAAGTGATCATCCTGCCTTGGCCTCCCAAAGTGCTGCGTTTACCAGTGTGAGCCAGTGCACCCAGCCTTAAAATATTTTAATGTATCTGAAATCAGGAATGCATCGTACAGTCACTGAGTTGAGAAGGCAACAGGTCAGAGTTCAATTAGTAGCATTCTTTCTTTCTTAGGGTTACCTACAATAAGAGTGTGACACACAATCTATAGCATCTGAGATTTGATGAGATATGGTAAAAGTATCATGAAGCTTTCAATCTTAAATATATTTTTTAATTAATTAATTTATTTTTTCCATGAGCCGTAATAAGAAAGTATCGATCTTAAATTTAAAGAACAACTTTGTTTTAGGTAATCACAGATCTGACTTGCAGTATCCTAAGCCCTTCTTATGTGCTATCTCATTTAATTCCCACTAGGACCCTTGGAAGAAAACCCTGTCACCTCTGTCACAGATGAGGACACTGAGGCACTGAGAAGGCAGGTCCCTGGCTCAGGCCCTCCAGCTACGGTGGGGCAGAGCTGGGGCCAGATGCCAATGGCAGGATGACCGCAGTTGGGGCACTCCCTATGCTCACGCTGCTCCTGTCCCTCCCAGGGTCCCTTCTCTGTCCTCACAGACCCAGCTCTGTAGTGTCCTCCCATCTCCTGAGGTGACACACCCCAGCGCCTCCTTCAGGAATCCCACCCCACCTCTTCCAGCCCTAGGCGAATTGCCCTGGACTCTCTGTCTGGATCTGGAGTTTCATCTGGCTCTGGGAGACATTTCCAGTTCTGCCGTAACAGGGATGTTGTCACAGGCCCCAGTAGCCAGCAGGCGTAGGGATTTGGGGAAAGATATAGTGAAGTGTCCCAGAAGTCCTGGTCCAGACACCTGCACCATTCACAGTCTGCTGCTCACCCATTCCCGAGATGCCCACAGGAAACTAACTCCCCCTGACTGCCTCCTGCTGACCTTCAACAACAGAGGCCACTTTAATGGGAGACAGGGCTGTGGGTGTTTCTACACTAGCTGCAGAGTTTTGTGTAAGGCAGGCCGCCATGTATGTTGCGGGTCATGATTCCCACCCCACTCACAAGTAACCCTGAGTAATAGAGGTTAAACCATGAATATAAGACACCATGGTGCGTGTGCGTGTGCATGTGCGTGTGCGTGTGCGTATGCGTGTGTGTGTGTAGGAAGGAGGAAGGGGGAGAGAAACAGAGAGAGAAAGGTGGAGTCAAACAGCCTCTTTGCAGGTCCAGAAGTGATAGCCAAGCCTGGGGTAAATGGTAGCTGTTATTATCAACATTGTCATTATTATTATTCCTAGTGGCTGTAAACCATTGTTGTATTTTTCTCCTTGCTATTCACAGAGCTAGGCCCCAACCGTGTCCACCTCTGTTTTCCAATGTGGGGACAGTGACAGTCACTACAAAGGCTTAGGGAGGGAAACGGGGTGTGGTATGAAGAATATGGCCCCCAAAGTTGCCCATGTCCTAATTTCCAGAATCTGTGAATATATTATCTTACATGGCAAAGGAACTTCGCAGATGTGATTAAGTTAAGCATCTTGACATGAGGAGATAATCTTGGATTATCTAGGTCATAACAAAAATCTAAGCAAATTTAAAAGAACTGAAATAATGCACAGGATGTTTTCTAAATATAATGAAACTAAACTAGAAATCAATGACAAAAATACCTAGAAAATCTCCAAATATTTGGAAATTGAACGTACTTATAAATAACCTATTTATAACCAAATAATAAGTCGCAAAGCAGTTTAGAAAATAGTTTGAATTAAATGACACCAAAAACACAACACATCAAAATTTGTGACATACAGCAGTGCTTAGAGGAAAAATTATAGCATGAAATGCTTACGTTAGAAATGAAAGCTTGGGTTTGGACAATGGGAAGAAAAAATAGAAACAAAAGCCTCACATCTAAGCTTCCACCTTACAAAATGAGAAAAAGACAAATAAACCTAAAGCAAGCTGATGGAAGAACATAATAAAGATAAGAGAAGAAATCAAGAAAATTGAAAATGAATAACAATAGAAAAAAATCAATGAAACCAAAACTAGTTCCCTGGAAAGATTAATAAAATTGATCTAACTAGCCAGACTGACCAAAAATACAAACAAACAAAAAACAAAGAGAAGACATAAAACCAATATCAGGAGTGAAAGAGGGAGACAGAAGGGTAAATAGAGAGTTATGGTTTAATAGGTACAGTTTCAGTTTTGCAAGGTGAAAATGATAGATGATGTAAATGTGCTTAATGCTACTGAACTGTACACTTTAAAATGCCTAAAATGGGCTGAGCTTGGTGACTCACACCTGTAATCTCAGGGATTTGGGAGGCTGAGGCAGGAAGATTGCTCGAGGCCAGGAATTCAAGACCAGCCTGGGGAACATAGCAAGACCCCATCTCTAAAAAACAATTTTTAACTTACCTGGGCATGGCAGCTCATGCCTGTAGTCCCAGCTACTCAAGAGGCTGAGATGGGAGGATCACTTGAGCCTAGGAGTTTAAGGCTGCAGTGAGCTATGATTGTGCCACTACACTCCAGCCTGGGCAAAAGGGCAAGACACTCTCTCAAAAAAAAAAAAAGGAAAAGGAAAAGCAATGATGGAAATTTTGTGTTATGTGTATTTTATTACAGTTTTAAAATAAATAAACTTTTAAAACTAATCAATGGCTGTTACCAGTATACCAAAGCAGACAGTTTTGGTGAAGGAGGAGGAGATGCCACAACTTCTGCAAACACTCATCCTGCGAGTTCTGGAATTTCAGATGCCTGTAGCCCTCATTGACCTGAGACTCTTGGCCTGAGCAGCCTGGTGGAGCTGGTACCTCTCTTTGGAATTCATCGTGGATGTCTCAGTGTCATGACACCCAATAGACAAGTCTGGGGGTGGGGCAGGGTTGTGGTCCTCCTGAGGCCTTCATTCCCTGTGACATAGACCAGTTTGTGTATAATAACTATGTACCTTACCTGGGACAATAATCCCAGTAGCCTAGGTTAATATTTCCTCTGCCAGGTGCCCTGGCTGATGGGGGCTAGAACCTGTCTTCTGCATGGCTTCTGATGCAGCCACACAGTTCCTGACAGAGGTCTGTGATCCAAAGCCTGAACAATTATAAGACAATTCCAGACACTTTAATGGGTAGACTGGAGTCTAAATAAACCAAGCCTCATGGTTCTTTCTAAGAAAAAAAAAAAAAAAAATCTTCCCACCTTTCGTCATTGCCCACAATTTCTATCTTCCCTTCAAGTGCCTCCACACTCAAATTTCTGAATCAAAGACAATCATTGAGCAACAGGGAGAAAAACAGGCATCAGCCAGTTTCCCTGACTTTCGGTTTGCCCTAAACCGAGCTTAGCTCAATGAAAGCATTCCCGTGTTGATACAATTGAAAAATCCCTGTCTCCACTGGCCATCGTTTATCCTTTTCAAAAACAAAACAAAATAAAGACATTTAGGTAGTTGTCAAGGCTGAGGAATGTCAGGGCATGGGCACTATACAACTCCAGGGCTATGTGAACCCTTCCACTGGGGAGGGAAAGAATCACTTTCCATTATTTTGTAGGAAGTTGCCATGATACTGGTATCAGAACTCAACAAGGAGAATTTAATTGGGTAAGCTGTACGTTTATGTTTTAGGCATCCATTAAGTCAGAAAAAGTAGAATTATTTTTGCTTTTTATTTTATTTTATTTGTATTATTTAATATATTATATTATATATTATATTATATTATATTATAATCTATATATATAGAGAGAGAGAGAGAGTGAGTCAGACTCTAGCTCTGTCACCCAGGCTGGAGTGCAGTGGGACCATCTCAACTCACTGCAGCCTCCACCTCCTGGGTTCAAACGATTCTCTTGCCTCAGCCTCCCAAGTAGCTGGGATTACAGGTGCCCACCACCACACCTGGCTAATTTTTTTTTGTATTTTTAGTAGAGACAGGGTTTCGCCATGTTGACCAGGCTGGTCTGTAACTCCTGACCTCAAGTGATCTGCCCACCTCAGCCTCCCAAAGTGCTGGGATTACAGGCATGAGCCACTGTGCCCGGCCTTGCTTTTTACAAAGGTGAAACAAAAGTAGATTTCTAAAAATTTCCTGGAAATCAGGTAGTTAATAAAAAGCATTCAATGGGAAGACTTGAAAAAACCAGGTGAGCAAACCTTCCAGAAAGTTGAATAAATAGGCAAAAGGAGTGAAACAATATAAAAATAAAGTCTTAATAAAAATGGTCTATAATTAGATTAAGAAAATTTCCTGTAATCCCAGCACTTTGGAAGGTCAAGGCCAGCAGATCACATGAGGTTAGGAGTTCAAGACCAGCCTGGCCAACATGGCGAAACCCCATCTCTACTAAAAAAATACAAAAATTAGCCAGGCGTGGTGGTGCACACTTGTAATCCCAGCTACTCGGGAGGTTGAGGCAGGAGAATTGCTTGAACCCAGAGGCAGTGGTTGCAGCGAGCCAAGATGGTGCCACTGCACTCCAGCCTGGACGACAGAACGAGACTCTGTCAAAAAAAAAAAAAAAAGAAGAAGAAGAAGAATAGAAAAGAAAATTCCCTGGCTGGGTGCGCTGGCTCACACCTGTAATCCCAACAGTTTGGGAGGCCAAGGCTGCAGATCGCTTGAGCTCAGGAGTCCGAGACCAGCCTGGCCAACACAGCAAAACCCTGTGTCTGCTAAAAATACAAAAATTAGCGGGGCATGGTGGCACATGCCTGTGGTCCCAGCTACTTGGGAGGCTGAGGCAGGGAGAATCATTTGAGCCCAGAAGGCAGAGGTTGCAGTGAGCTGAGATCGTGCCGCTGCACTCTAGCCTGGGTAATAGAGCAAGACTCAAGGAAAGAAAGAAAGAAAACAAAAGAGAAAGGAGAGAGAGAGAAAGAAGAGAGCGAGAGAGAGAAAGAGAGAAAAAAGAGAGAGAGAGAGAAAATAAAATATGTTCAACGTGTTGAAATACAAATTAAAACTGCAAGGAGGTACGACTACACACCTATTAGAATGGCTAAAATGTAAAGAACTGGTAGTATCAAGTGTTCATGGAGGTGTAGAGCAAATGCAGCCCTCATACACTGCTGGTAAGAGTGCAAAATGTCTCAGCCTCTGAAAAGTATGTTGGCACTCTAGCAATAAAGCTGTAAAATAAAAAGGAACTTTGGGGGCAAGCTGAGCAAGGAACTGTATTTATGGCGAATGTGAATTAAAACAGAAGACAATATTAAGAGCACAAAAAATGCTTATAATGAAAAGTACTTGGGTGTTCCAAGAGTCCTAGGTTGAAAACTGGCTGCACCAGGGACTACTGACTTGACCTTGAATGAGATACTTATCTTCTCTGATCTCGTTGCCTCATCTATAACATGAGAATAATTGAGCAGTGAGATTATCATTTTTTTAATGAAAAGGGGGATAATAAACAGAGATTAAAAGTTATTTACTGGCCTGGCACAGTGGCTCATGCCTGTAATCCCAGCACTTTGGGAGGCTGAGGCGGGTGGATCACCTGAGGTCAGGAGTTCAAGACCAGCCTGGTCAACATGGCAAAACCCCATCTCCACTAAAAATACAAAAATTAGCCAGACGTGGTGGCGGGCGCCTGTAATTCCAGCTACTTGGGATTCCAGCTACTGTAATTCCAGCTACTTGGGAGAATCGCTTGAACCAGGGAGACAGGGGTTGCAATGAGCCGAGATCATGCCTCTGCACTCCAGCCTGGGTGACAAGAGTGATATTCTTGTCAAAAAATAAATAAAATGAAATAAAATAAAAGTTATTTACTGGCCGGCGCAGTGGCTCACGTCTGTAATCCTAGCACTTTGGGAGGCCAAGGCAGGTCGATTGCTTGAGGTCAGAAGTTGGAGACCAGCCTGGCCAGCATGGTGAAACCCCATCTATTAAAAATACAAAAGCTAGCCGGGCAAGGTGATGGGTGCCTGTAATCCCAGCTACTCGGGAGGCTGAGGCAGAAGAAACGTTTGAACCTGAGAGGTGGAGGTTTCAATGAGCCAAGATCACGCCATTGCACTCCAAACTGGGTGACAGTAAAAATAAATTTATGTATTTATTAATAAATAATAAATAAATAATAACTATTTATTAATAAATAATAAATAAATAAAAAGTTATTTACAGTGAAGCAGTACCTAGAACACACATCATCCCCTGGGAGTAGACTCTGAGCTCTGTGATAACTCTTATCCTGCATGAATCATTCCTCGATCCTCAGAGTCTTTCTAGCCCAGAGCACAGAGCCTGATTCCCAGCAGCTGATTCTCAGACTAAGTTTTTGTTGTTGGCTTTTGCATTGTTTCGTTGTTGCTGCTGTTATTATTGTTGGGAGAGAGATGATGACATGCTCCTTGCTTATTTAAGTGTAGCCATTATTAAACTGGTAATTTGTTTACTGGAAATAATACATTGCAGATGAGACATCACAGGAAATCTCTCTTTGCAAACTTCTGTTCTCTTAGAGGAGGTTGTGCAGGAAAGGATTAACTCAGCAGGACTGCCTGATAACAGTGTTTTTTATGCCTGAGTCTTTGGGCCACACTGTTAACAGTGGGATCCAATAAGTTTGTTTAACAATGTGATTTATGGTGAATGTTTGTTTTTGCTCAGGAAGGCTGGAGTCTGAGTAGCTGAGGTCAGTTACACAAGCTTTGCATGCCTACATGACTCCCAATAAAAACCCAGAACACCAAGGACAGGTGAGCTTCCCTGGTTGATAATATTTCACATGTTGTCACACATCATTACTGGAACAGTATATAAACGTGTCCCTGTACCACTCTACTGGGAAAAAACACCTAAAATCTTGCCCCCGGTCTCTCCTGGATTTCACCCCGTGCACCTTTTACCTTTGCTGATTCTAATCTGTATCCTTTCATTTTAATAAATTATAACTGTGAGTATAACAGCTTCTGAATCCTGTGCGTCTGGAAGATCATCAAGCTGAAGGTTGTCTTGGGGATCTGTCACAGAGGGCTTGTGCCCTTCACCACGCACTTTGCCCAGAAGCATCTAGTACCAATGTATTACCTTTTATACTTCTGTATTTATAGTGAATATATATAATATTTTATAAATATTAAACACTTTTACATTTATAATGAATCTGGGACACTGCTACTTTCTTAGATCATTTCTTAGTTAGGGGCTACATTGGCTAATTTGCTGATGTCTTCTCATATATAAAGGAGTTGATAAAGAAACAGCCGTCAATAAATACTTTTTGAATAAGCACAACACTGCCATTCTGTTTATTTTAGTTTTCAAGTGTGAGGCACAGATGTCACTCAGCCTTCAAAAAATAAAGAGGCCAGGCATGGTGGCTCACGCCTGTAATCCGAGTACTGTGAGAGGCCAAGGCGGGCAGAACACTTGAGGTCAGGAGTTTGAGACCAGCCTGACCAACATTGTGAAATCTCATCTCTACTAAAAATACAAAAATTAGCCAGGTGTGGTGGCGTGCACCTGTAATCCCAGCTACCTGGGAGGCTAAAGTGGGAAAATCGCTTGAGCCCAGGAGGCAAAGGTTGCAGTGAGCCAATATTGTGCCACTGCACTCCAGCCTAGGCAACAGAGCGAGACTCTGTCTCAAAAAAAAGAAGCAGGGTCTCGCTCTGTTGCCCAGGCTGGTCTTGAACTCCTGGGCTCAAGCAATCCTCCTGCTCAGCCTCCCAAAGTGCTAGGATTACAGGTGTGAGCCTCCATGCCTGGCCGTCATTCAGCCTTATATCAACAGAATCAAGTAGATGAACCCAGTGATCGGTGGATATGAGAAGTCCAGTAGATCTCTTTCACTCTCACAAGGCTTCTCTCCTTGTTTTTCTCTTGCTTCTTAGCTACCCCATTCACTGTTGGGGTGTGTGTGCGTGTGTGTGCACCCCAACTGCTCTTCTGTTTATGTGTCTGTCTGCCCCACCAGAACATATCCCTTGTGGGAAACACCATATGTATTGGCATCTCATTCTTCACAGCAATCATTTAGCATAAATATTTTAATTCGTACTTTAGAAATGGGGAAACAGGCCCAAAGAATGTAAGAAACTTTCCCACCATTTCACCATTGCAAAGTCAGTGTGTCAGAGCCAGGATGGAAACCCATGGTTATTTCATGCCATTGCCTATAAGGAGACAGTGTAAGTAGGACCCAAGTAATTTTGCCTAAGGGAATTTTCCTGGTTGCTTTCCCTTTTCTTCTATATAGGTTCTAATCCTTTCTGCCACCTCCACAACCAAGGGACCCCTCATGTATTTGGGGTAAATTGAGATACCTTGCATTTAGCCTCACTCTTTACTTGAACCATAGATTTTCAGTCCTCTTGGATCAGGAAATATTTTTAAGCCTCTGCAAGAGGGAGAAATCATTGCTGTTTATAATCCCTTGTCATTCCCTAAGCAGGATGGATTCTGAATAAGATTTTTTTTGGCAGAACTGTTTTCTTGGGGTGGGGGGTGCTGTGAAGATGCAAACAAGACCTCAGAGGTGTAACCTGTCTTTGTGTATAGTAATAGCGGTAGAGGTCTGGAATCGGGCAGCAAGGGGGGCTTCTGAGTGAGATCTCTTGACTATCAAGCCAACAGAGAATTTTGTGGAAGAAAAAAAGAGATTTGTGGCTGCTCCCTCCCCACCTGTGAGTAACTTCGAAGGACAGATGTGTTTGTAGGAGATGTTGTGGCATTTTGCCATGTGATTTGTGACACACGTTCTAAACTTTCTCCCCAGAAACTGTTGCAAATGGCTTTAGTATTATATTTTCTGTAACATAATAAGCACATTATCATGAAAAAAGGTTTTTAAATGTTTGTTTTTGTATTAATGATTTCATCCAGCCAAATCCGCGGCTGGAGCAGGAAGCAGACGTAGGAGAGTTCTCACAAGGTAGTGCCCCAGACCAACTAGAGATTGGGCCTGTCAAGATTTCCAAGGAGCACTAAACACCAGGGTGATCAGTCCAAAGCATTTATTGGGAGAACTTACAGAGTAGGCTAAAGCATCTTCGCAACAAGCAACAAGGATGTCGTGCCTAGGTATATCCGCAGTGAGGGGGTCAGGTTATGGAGTTTTATAGGAGAGTTTAAGGGATTTGGTTCAAGGCCAGAGCTAGTTTCTTTCTGTATTTTGAGCAACAACTTAAACACCTTTATGTTCAAGGCTCCAGCTTGGGTTCAAGCATGCTGGGTAAACATGCAGCTGGCTGGGTCACAGTACAGTCAAAACAATTTGTTTTTCAGTCAGAACAAGAGAAAAAGCAGGGGAAATGCGGGGTAGTAGGCCCTAGAGACACCATGCAAGGTCTGTGCACCACATTTTGGTAGATGCTTCCTTTAAGGGAAGAACAAAGCCTTTTAAGTCAAACACTTTTGTAAATGTAAATTTTTTAAGAAAACATCAGATTACAACTAAAGTCATCATATATACCATCAGTTCATGTACATTTAACACTTTCAAAAGCTTTACTTTGAGAAAAGTGAAAGGGCTTTGGGCTTAGAAATTGAAATCTCCCCAAATCTGCTTCTTACTGGAGTCAGTCGTCAATTTCATGAAAATTCTGCCTTATCTTGTGAGGATCTAAAGAGGTCATACATGTACACAACCTAGCACAAAGAAGTAATTCATAGATAGTACACATCCAGTAAATAGGAATTTTATAATAATTCCTCTTATTATTTTAAAAGTAAATGGAGCCATTGTCATAATTATACACAGATCTAGGGTCAGTCAGCCCATTCTCAGCCACATAGCACAGATCAAAATCTAGGGAAATTAATAACCAGTGACGTTTAACTTTCTGTGCACAGAGAGTTAATATCAGCAGAGAAACAGGAACAGATAGCTTTCAAATTGAAGAGGCATCTTCAGAGAACATGACCCTCACAAAGTTTGAGGGGATAGGTACCTGGAGCTGCCCATTTGGTCACTGCTGTTTAAGTAGGGTCCAAATCTGAGAGAAGCATTCTAGAAAAGCTCATTATGGGAAAGCCTAGCCCTGCATTACTCACAGCCTTGAGGAGACTTGAGTTCCAGTGAATGGAAAAAGAGGTTTTACATCCCAACCCGTTTTATGAAGCTAGAGGAACCTTGATAACAACGTCCAACAAATGAGCATATGAAATAAAAGTACAGGTAATGTCACTCATCAGGATATACATAAAAATCCTTAAATAAATTATTAGGACATAGATTACCCATGACCAAATTGTTGGTTTAAATGTACAAACTTGCCAGGCACAGTGACTCATTCCTGTAATCCCAGCACTTTGGGAAGCCGAGGCTAGCGGATGGCCTGAGCTTAGGAGTATAAAACCAGCCTGGGCAACATGAAAAAATATCATCTCTAAAATAGAAAAATTAGCTTGGCATGGTGGCATGTACCTATAGTCCTAGCTACTCAGGAGGGTGAGGTGGGAGGATCGCTTGAGCCCAGGAGGTTGAGGCTGCAGTAAGCTGTGATCACACTACTGCAGTCAGCATAGGTGACAGAGTGAGACCTGTCTCAATTGTTAAAATTTAAAAAGTACAGATTTATCAACTTAATTGACTACATAAACAGATTACTGGGGAAAAAAACCGAGTGGTAATCACAATAGATGATTTCAGTTTTCAACGTACAGAATCAAACAGGAAGCAAAATGTTTTTCATGCAACATGACAAAAGCAAACATGAAGCAGAGTGCCCGCTCACTTTCTTAGTAGCAATGAAATCTCAATTCACATGTTTTAAGATGACTCAGGTCAGTGTTTGATGAAATTCAACATATATTGAAAATGAACACTCTCAACAAACTAAAACAGAATGGAACGACTTACTCTGAAAAAGTCCATCTACAAAAAAAGTACAGTAAATATTGTCTTGAAATGTTGAAATTTTTCCATATCTCATCAGGAATAACACAAAAATTTCCACTATCACAATTGTACCTGGTGGGTCTAATCAATGCCATAAAATCAGAAAAGGAAATAAAAGTGTTTAAAACGGCAAAAACAGGACCAGCACAGTGGCCCATGCCTGTAATCTGGGAGGCCGAGGCAGGTCAATCATGAGGTCAGGAGTTCAAGAGCACCCTGGCCAAGACGGCTAAAGCCCATCTCTCCTAATAACACAAAACTCAGCCAGGCATGCTGGTGGGTGCCTATAATCACAGCTACTCAGGAGGCTGAGGCAGAGAAATGCTTGAATCCGGGAGGCGGGGTTGCAGTGAGCAGAGATCGCACCACTGCACTCCAGCCTGAGCGACAGAGCAAGACTCCGTCTCAAAAGAGAAAACAGAAAGAAAGAAAAAAACAAAAGAATGATGTCTCTACATACCAGCTCAAAGAGTTACAATATACCATTTCAGAGAATGATACATATTTCCCAGCATCAAAAAGCTAGAAATAAAATTCACAAAAGATGCGCAAGACTTCTTTGCAGAAGGCTGTAAAGCTTTATTGGGAGAATTTTAATGAACAAATTTCCAACATAGGAGCAGCCTGCATCATTTCAGCGTGTCTTCTTTTAACACTGCGATTGCTTTTCACCTGTAACAGAAAACGTAACAATGGGAACATGACTTAGCAACAGATTATTCAGATGACCCTAAAGGCATACAAAGCACACTACAGTTTGGGTTTTATTAAATGGACTAAAAACGGAACCCTATGGGTGATCCTGTGTCTTACACGCAATTGAACCTCTGCGTAAACTTTGAGCGTAGACCTGCAGAATTTAAAAGCAATTTCTTCCCTGAACATCAACTGCCTCCTTTCAATTCAGAAGCACTTACAATTAACAGTCAGCAATTTGGAAAACACATGTGTAAAACATACTTCAGTTGATTACTCAGGAAGTACTAGAGTCATGGTCTTTCAACTTTAAATCTTATCAATTCATGTCTCTAAAGCTGAAACTTACATGTAACACCTGATATGATTACACATGATTTAATCATATGTGTGTCTACAGTCTTATTAGAAATAGTGGCTCATGAAGACTGACGGTGGGGCAGGCAGCATGCACAGCACAGGCATCTTACTCACACCCATGCTGAGCATCACTGACCTACATGCCACAGGTGATGGGAACTAAACGGTCTCTCGCCATTTGATATTTCAGGCACTCAAGGTTTCCGTGGGGAAAGATTTAAGAAGCAATTGTTCATTAAAAGCCAGAGAATCCCAGCCTGGGCAACATAGTGAGACCTCATTTCTACAAAAATGAAAAAAATATATATATATAGTCAGGCACGGTGGCTTGTGCATGTAGTTCCAGCCACTCAGGAGGCTGAGGTGGGAGGATTGCTTTAGCCTGGGAGCCAGAGGTTGCAGTGAGCTGGAATTGCACCACTGCACTCCAGCCTGGGTGACAGACTGAGACTGTGTCTCAAACAAACAAACAAACAAACCAAGAAGAGGGAGAATTCACAATTTCACAAGATCTTACACTACGTATTCTGCTCTCCACACGGAAAAACTAGGATGAAGCAGAGTGCCCGCTCACTTTCTTACTGACAATGAAATCTCAATTCAGAGATTTTCAGATGACTCAGGCCAGGGTTTCATGATTTGTGATTAACAAATCATGCGAAGCAGGTGATCTCTGTATCCCATGCATTCTATGCAGCAGGATCAGAGTATGAAAGAACCAGAATGGAAAATGGTTTTAAAATCTCTGACTTAAACTCACTATTTTCATAAGAACCAAAGATAGGTTTAGAAGTGAAAGGACGCACTCAGAATCTCGCCAAGGCTGTAAGAGCTGGTATTAGAAGCCGCATGAGTGCTTCAGCATTTTTCACACCAAGTGATGGGTGTTACAAATGTGTTATGTATTGATTAAAAGCAGACCTTTACAAAAGCATCTAAAAAGTATGAGCTACTGGTTTAAGGACGTATACTCAAAACATTTAATTCAACATAGCTTTGACTCAGTTTGTTTCTGTGTCTGACAGTCTATCAGTCGGGTGCTGGGGCCTGAACTACGTTTCAAATGACCTTTATATAAGAACTCTCTTACTGAAGAGGCAGTATTGTTACCTCTCTGTTATTAAAAATACAATGCTGGGTCGGGCACGGTGGCTCTCGCCTGTAATCCCAGCAATTTCAATGCTCGAGGCAGGTGGATCACCTGAGGTCAGGAGTTCGGGAAGAACCTGTGCAACATAATGAAACCCTGTCTCTACTAAAAATACAAAAGTTAGCTGGGCGCGGTGGAGCATGTCTTTAAGCCTGGCTCCACCAGAGGCTCAGGCAGGAGAATCACCTGAACCCTGGAGACAGAATTTCCAGTGAGCCCAGATGGCACCACTGCACTCCAGCCTGGTCTTCAGAGCGAGACTCCATCTCAAAAAAAATACTAAGAATTATAATACGATACTGTGGAAACAGACACCCTACAATATGAATGCCTAATGGACTGCCTACCTTCTTCAGGCGTTTTCACCTCCTCTGGATTTGGCGGGCCCATCTCCTGGCCATCAGGACCATCTCCACACTCACACCCAGTCGTTGGGTGAACCTCTTCCTGGCTATCAGCTTCAGGCTCCGGCCCTTAAAAATAAAAAATGCATCTCAATTTCAGCAGTAAAACATGAAATATGAATAAGAAAATCATATTCTTGCTCTCGCTGTTATTATATAAAAGCTTTAGCTAGTGTAATAATAAATGTGTTGATAAGAATTCCAGGAACATTATTTCAGGAGTCTGTTAGCAGAAAACAGGAAAACAAGGTGTTCCAAATATTACCCTCTTCCTTTCCGAAGACTGCCCTCACACAACTTTCCCGCCTCCTTTGCACTTCTCTGTTATTCTACTTCTGATTGTCCTTCTCGTATTCAATGACTCAAGGCTGAAACCCTGTCTCTCACAGCACTTACACTCCTAGCGCTTAGACTCTTATATGGCATGAGCAGCCACCAATAAACGCTGAGTGAAAAAACTCTTTAAAAAATACATGAAAAAGCCCAAACTGCAGAATATTCTGCAAACCAACTGGTCTGTCCTCTTCAAAAATGTCCGTATCATGAATGACAAGAAAAATTAAGGAAACCTTCCAGATTAAAGGAAACTAAAAACACCTGAAAAGAACATGCAAGGCGTGATTCTGAACTGGACTCTGGATCAGAAAAAGAAATCCTATCAATAAAATTATCTGAGCCGGGCGTGAGGTCTCACGCCTGCGATCCAAACATTTTGGGATGCCATGGTGGGCAGAGCAGGTGAGGTCAGAAGTTCAAGACCGCAGTGGCCGGCGCCTGTAGTCCCAGCTACACGGGAGGCTGAGGCATGAGAATCCCTAGAACCTGTGAGGTGTAGGTTGCAGTGAGCCGAGATCGCACTACTGCACTCCAACCTGGTCCAAGAGAGAGACTCCGTCTCAACAAAGAAGAAAAAAAAAAAGGAAAAAAGACATTTTCTGGGGAACTGGCAAAATTTGAGTATGCACTGTGTATCAAATGACAACATTTTCTCATTGTTAAATTTCCTGATTTTGATCTTTGTGCAGTGATGATCCAAGAAATAACTTTCTCTTTCTTCCGACGATATACACACCCTCAAGTACATAGGGTAAAGGACCATAATACCTGAAACTTTATCGAAACAATTCTGCATTAATAACAGCAAACATATATCCGTATGTGTATGTGTGTGAGTGTGTGGGCAGCAGGGTAAGAGAGGGAGGGAAGAGATATGAAACCTATGGAGCAAAAGCTATTAACAATTGGTGAATCTAGGTGAAAAGTATATGAGTTCATTGTACTATTCTTGCAAATTTTCTATAAATGTTGTGTCTTGAAAATAGATACAGTAAAAATTTAAAAGAATATATGACAATTACACTGAACTTTAGGAAGAAAGGAATTTTTAATTGTGGTAAAAAATACACATATCCCAAAATTTACCATCTTAACTATTTTTAAGTGGTACAGTTCACTAAGGAGTTATGTTTGCAACATTACCAGCCACTAGGCACAAACTTTGCGTCTGTGTTTTCCTATACCATGAGACCTTTATTTACTTATTTATTTATTTATTTGTTAATTTATTTATTTATTAGTGATGAGCTCTTGCTGTGTTTCCCAGGCTGAGCTTGAACTCCAGGGCTCGAGCAATCCTCTCACCTCAGCCTCCCAAGTAGCTGGGACTATGAGTGCATGGCAATCAGCCCAGCTTCAGACCTTTCTCCTGAATGACAATCTAAGGATAAGCCACAGGACATGTATAATGCTTATATTCAGCCATAGAATACCACGAGCAGCGTGCGTCAGCTGAGAAATCTGAAGTCTACAACATGGACAGGATTTCAGTTACAATTACAATGTCAGTTTCTGAAGGACTGATTAGCTGGATGGATTTGAGGACTATGGAAAATCTTACAGTCACGACACTCATTACCTATTGGGGTAAAGAGAAACTTCGCTTTGTTCCAATAAAGTTATATTTAGGTCCGAAGGTCCTAAATGTAATATTCCATAAATGAACCCCACGCAGAACAAAGCACCAAATATAACGTTGTTTGCGAATCACAGAAAATATACTGTCCCGCACTGAGAATAAGGGAGTGGGCGGACAGCACTTAATGGGCATTGTTGTCAGTCAGATTCTAGAAACTTTTCACAGTGCATCCCTGGAATAATCCATGACCTCAGTTACATAAATGTTTCCTTTCAAATATTTTAGCTCGGAGAAATTATTTCCATCTCATGTTAATCTCAGGATAATTCCTTTTCTAACCATAAAAGGATTTAATCACCTCCTAAAAGCCACTTAGAAAAATCACAAAACCAGCTACCTGTATGGCAGTATCCTCATTTATCCAGCTTTTATCAAACGTACCATATAAAGATATCAATCAAAGGAGACGGGGGCCAACATTCAGCGACTCGGTTTTTGGAGCTGCTCCTGCTCCTCTGAACTGGGTCTATTCTTGGGTCAATACTAAGCTACCCCACAGTAAAGCCTTTGAGTTTTAAGCATTTTCAGGAAAATCACTTCCTTCTTTACAGCAACATAGATGATAGGAAGACACAAACTTTGGAACACAGTACAAATTTTGTATTCACCAGTCAAGGGTTCTTGGATAACACACAATCCTGGCACCTCCATTCTCTCATTCATAAAGTCGAGAAATTTTATCATAGTGAGGGATTTGCCTAAGCTAAGCTGCAAACTACATAGCCTCCTCACTTTTCCAGTCCATTTCAGGCATTCTTTCCATTGTTTTCTTTCCTCCTGTTCCTGCTATGTGACAATGCCTAACACACACACATGCACACACACACACGAACACACACACACGCACACACCAGCAGATGTTCTTCTTCCCTTTCCCTCACCTTGACCTGCAGATGCTCCCTCATCCTCTCCCTCCTGAGCAGCTGCAGGAACCTCACATTGAGTTGCTGGTTCCCCTTCTTCAGGTTCTGGTGATTCCACTTCATCACTGAACTGCTCGGGCTGGGGAATATGTGTGGGTGCGCAGATAAAAAAACAGTTTTGTTATTGATGCAAAATTTTACATCTATACACAGAATACATAGCTATTTCTGGTCATAACTCAGCCTAAAGACATTTCTCCAACTCTATTTTCTATGCCCAATAAGGTTACTCCACCCACAGGGAGGTTACTGTGAGAAAAGTGACGCACGAGGACTTTGGAAGCTATTATACTCTGTGTTGGAATAGATGTGTAACATCTGTCATTAACAAACAAAGCATGAGAGAGAAGTCATGGGCAAAAGCTGAAGAACACGAGAGGAAAAAACAATCCTCCAGAATCCATGTTTCCTTCATGAGATGCCATCATCATTTTTTATGAGCAGGAAACACCTTTATCAGCATTTCCACACGAATGCAACAACACTGTCACAAAAATTAATTTCTGCTCATAGAAAACATCGAATTAACGTTTAAGCACTCACCAGCATGGGCCCAATCACTTCAGGAGGCTCTACATAGCGTCTTGGTCTAGGCCGATAGGTCGATCTTCTTCGCCAACTCATATTTCACACTGAAAACAGACAACCGTGATTGGGAACATGCGCTCGACAGGGCTGCTATATTCGATCACTTCCATCGATAAATGTTAACTTGCCGTTTTAATTTTAAAAATACTCTCAAAATAAGCCCCAGAGTTAAGCATACGTGTGTACGCTGTCTGAGTGCCTACAAAGACATTTATGCTGGCCAAGCTGGCAGAGCAATCATCTTAAGGCGTGTGGCAAAAGGCAGAGGACATGTTTTTCTAAATTTCTTTTGGACACACGGTCTCCTCGCTGTGTTGCTCAGGCTGGAGTGCAGCGGCGTGATCACAGCTCACTGCAGCCTCGACCTCCCGCTCAAGGGATCCTCCGACCTCCGCGTCCTGAGTAACCGGGACTACAGGCGAGCGCCACTCCGCCCCGCAGACAGAGGTCATTTCTGATGAGGTTTAGTTTCACAAGTGGACTCCCCACGAAAACACTAGTGAATCACAATTCTCGTGATTGCTGCTTTGGGCACACTCCCACTTCCTAGGGCCATTCACCCCTCCTCACAACAAGTTTGGTTGGACCGCACTGCCTCGCCCACTCCTTCCCACTGTTTTCGGACCTTCCATGGCAGAGGTGAGACCTTGCAGTGCTTCTCGCTTGGTGGCTCCGCACTCCACACAGCTGGGGGGCGCTCACCAGGCCGCAGCCTTCCCAGGTGCCAGGTCCCTTCTTTACCGCCCGCCTCGCCCCCGCCGGGGGCCCCATTCAGGAAATCTGCCCTGTGGCGTCGGGGGTTCCCGGCACCTCGGGACTTCCATCCCCCCAACAGCACTCACCCCATCTTCACCTGAGCCCCTGACCGCCTCCCCTCCGCGGCCCACCTTCCTCCTTCCTCCCTGTCCAGGCCCCTTCACGACCACGAAGCCGCTGGTGGCCTCGCAGCCTGTGAAGGGAAGGAGGACGACCTCGTGGCCCTTCTCCCTCAGAGGCCACAGACCAGGAAGCGGGACCCGCCTGACCCACCCGAGGCCCTCTCCACCCTCACTCACACTTCAGCCCCCGGGATGACTGGCCCGCACACCTACCAGATGAATCTCAGTAGAGGAAAAAGAGTCCCCACGTCAGGAACCAGACCGCACTGCCTCACAGCTCCCTGGCGTTCTTCACGTGGGCGAAGGGGCGGGGCAGAAGACGCCCAGTGAACATGCGCACTGAGCCGGGAGCCGAAGGAGCATGCGCAGCTGTGGGCTGGGGAGGGCTGCCGTTCCCAGTGCCACGCCCCAAACCCTCGATTCCTGTCCTCACTGAGGATGAGGGAATCCCACCTCCCTCTGCTGTTTCCTATGCCTCTGGGACTCAAGTAGTGCTCCCCTCAAAACTCACCCCATCTTTAACTGAACCCCACCCCCAACCCAGGGCCCTCTCTTGCCCTGGCCCCACCATGGGGACAAGGACCACTGTGACTGGCTGGGAAGACAGGTAAACCACCTGCGAAAACAGAACTAGCAACCTACCCCAAAAGGAAATTGTTCAATGTGAACAAGTCAGAGAAACAGACTGAAAGAAAAATGAATACAATCGCTAGGACCCGTGAGAAAATACTAAAACGATATCTATCGTTTGTAGCATCAGAATCACAGAAGGAGAAGTGACGGTATCAGGGAAACAGGACAGCCAGAGTGACACCATGTGAAAATAAACTCCGTCTTGAAAATAGCAAGATACATAGTCCCACCAGTCACAACCCATGGTCCTAAGATGTTTCGAGTTGAGAAAACAGATGAAAGGTACCTCCAAGGACATGCTCCCACAGCAGCGGAAAGTGCAGGGTTCCCAACACCCATTAACAATATATGCTTTCAACAGAATTATGCTTTCATGGACTTACACACTGGTAAGTCAAGGAGAGTTTTCTTTAAATCAATAGTATGATAAAAGTCATCATGCTCTTAGCCCACCCGCACAAAGGCACAGATTAAGTTTAGTCTTTATACAGATAAGACCCCTATATAAGAAAAACCAGACCAGGCCAAGGCTCACGCCTGTAATCCTAGTATTTTGGGAGGCTGAGCTGGCCAGATCACCTGAGCTCAGGACTTCGAGACCAGCCTAAGCAACATCAGAAAAATCTCATCACTACAAAAAAACAAAAAAACATCGAAAAATTAGCTGGGTATGGTGGCATGTACCTATAGTCACAGCTACTCAGGAGGCTGAGGGGGGAGGACCGCTTGAGCCCAGGAGGTCAAGGCTGCAGCGAGCTCTGATAACACCACCGAACTACAGCCTGGGTGACAGAGTGAGACCCCGTATCAAGTTTTAATAATTGAACCTAAAAACGTACAAATTTATCGATCAAATTCACTATATTAACACATGAACGGGAAAAAATGCTGTGGTAATCGAAATACATGCACTGTTTGATGAAAATCAACATATATTCAAATGAATACTCTCAGCAAATTTACAACAGAATGGAATGACTTACTCTGCTAAAGTCCGTCTGCAGAAAAAGGACAGCAAATAGGATGGGGAAATGTTGAAATTTTTCGGTTTCTCATCAGGGATAAGACAAGGACGTCCACTGTCACCCTTGTAACAGGTGGGTCTAAGCAATGCCATAAAATCAGAAAAGGAAATAAAACTCTTTACAATGGCAACAACAGGCCGGGCACGGTGGCCCACACCAGTTAATCCCAGCGTTGTGGGAGGGGAGGCGGGTGCATCACTTGCACTCAAAAGTTCAAGAACAGCCTGGGAAACACGGCAAAAGCGCGTCTCTACAAAATTACAGAAGGAAAAAGAAAAAAAATGGCAGAAACAAAATTGTTCTTATTCAAGGATGATACGTTTCTGTATGTTGAAGACTCAAAACGATCTAGAAGTAATCTTTAGAATTCATAAGCATATTTCACAAGGCTGCTGGATAGAAAACCAATATGTAAGAATTATGTCTCCGCTGGGCGCGGTGACTCACGCCTGTAATCCCGGCACTCTGGGAGGCCGAGGCGGGTCAATCATGAGGTCAGGAGTTCAAGAGCACCCTGGCCAAGATGGCGAAAGCCCATCTCTCCTAAAAACACAAAACTCAGCCAGGCGTGCTGGTGGGTGCCTATAATCCCAGCTACTCGGGACTCTGAGGCAGAGAACTGCTTGAATCCGGGAGGCGGAGTTACAGTGAGCAGAGATCGCGCCACTGCACTCCAGCCTGGGTGACAGAGCAAAACTCCGTCTCAAAAGAGAAAACAGAAAGAAAGAAAAAAAAAAAAGAATGATGTCTCTACATACCAGCTCAAAGAGTTACAATATACGACTTCAGAGAATGATACATATTTCGCGGCATCAAAAAGCTAGAAATAAAATTCACAAAAGATGCGCAAGACTTCTTTGCAGAAGGCTGTAAAGCTTTATTGGGAGAATTTTAATGAACAAATTTCCAACACAGGAGCAGCCTGCATCATTGCAGCGTGTCTTCTTTTAACACTGTGATTGCTTCTCACCTGTAACAGAAAACGTAACAATTGGGAACATGACTTAGCAACAGATTATTCAGATGACCCTAAAGGCATACAAAGCACACTACAGTTTGGGTTTTATTAAATGGACTAAAAACAGAACCCTATGGGTGATCCTGTGTCTTACACGCAATTGAACCTCTGCGTAAACTTTGAGCGTAGACCTGCAGAATTTAAAAGCAATTTCCTCCCTGAACATCAACTGCCTCCTTTCAATTCAGAAGCACTTACAATTAACAGTCAGCAGTTTGGAAAACACATGTGTAAAACATACTTCAGTTGATTACTCAGGAAGTACTAGAGTCATGGTCTTTCAACTTTAAATCTTATCAATTCATCTCTCTAAAGCTGAAACTTACATGTAACATTTGATATGATTAGAGATGATTCTATCATATGTGTGTCTACAGTCTTACTAGAAATAGTGCCTCATGAAGACTGACGGTGGGGCAGGGAGCACGCATAGCACAGGCATCTTACTCACACCCATGCTGAGCATCACTGACCTACATGCCACAGGTGATGGGAACTAAACGGTCTCTCGCCATTTGATATTACAGTCACTCAAGGTTTCCGTGGGGAAAGATTTAAGAAGCAATTGTTCATTAAAAGCCAGAGAATCCCAGCCTGGGCAACATAGTGAGACCTCATCTCTACAAAAATGAAGAAAAAAAATGTAGTCAGGCACGGTGGCTTGTGCGTGTAGTTCCAGCCACTCAGGAGGCTGAGGTGGGAGGACTGCTTCAGCCTAGGAGCCAGAGGTTGCAGTGAGCTGGAATTGCACCACTGCACTCCAGCCTGGGTGACAGACTGAGACTGTGTCTCAAACAAACAAACAAACCAAGAAGAGGGAGAATTCACAATTTCACAAGCTCTTACACTACGTATTCCCCTCTCCACACGGAAAAACTAGGATGACGCAGAGTGCCCGCTCACCTCCTTACTGACAATGAAATCTCAATTCAGAGATTTTCAGATGACTCAGGCCAGGGTTTCATGACTTGTGATTAACAAATCATGCGAAGCAGGTGATCTCTGTATCCCATGCATTCTATGCAGCAGGATCAGAGTATGAAAGAACCAGAATGGAAAATGGTTTTAAAATCTCTGACTTAAACTCACTATTTTCATAAGAACCAAAGATAGCTTTAGGAGTGAAAGGACTCACTCAGAATCTCGCCAAGGCTGTAAGAGCTGGTATTAGAACCCGCATGAGTGCTTCAGCATTTTTTGACACCAAGTGATGGGTGTTACAAATGTGTTATGTATTGATTAAAAGCAGACCTTTACAAAAGCATCTAAAAAGTATGAGCTACTGGTTTAAGGACGTATACTCAAAACATTTAATTCAACATAGCTTGGAGTCAGTTTGTTTCTGTGTCTGACAGTCTATCAGTCGGGTGCTGGGGCCTGAACTACGTTTCAAATGACCTTTATATAAGAACTCTCTTACTAAAGAGGCAGTATTGTTACCTCTCTGTTATTAAAAATACAATGCTGGGTCGGGCACGGTGGCTCTCGCCTGCAATCCCGGCAATTTCAATGCTCGAGGCCGGTGGATCACCTGAGGTCAGGAGTTCGGGAAGAACCTGTGCAACGTAATGAAACCCTGTCTCTACTAAAAATACAAAAGTTAGCTGGGCACGGTGGAGCATGTCTGTAAGCCCGGCTCCGCCAGAGGCTCAGGCAGGAGAATCACCTGAACCCTGGAGACAGAATTTCCAGTGAGCCCAGATGGCACCACTGCACTCCAGCCTGGTCTTCAGAGCGAGACTCCATCTCAAAAAAAATAGTAAGAATTATAATACGATACTGTGGAAACAGACACCCTACAATATGAATGCCTAATGGACTGCCTACCTTCTTCAGGCGTTTTCACCTCCTCTGGATTTGGCGGGCCCATCTCCTGGCCATCAGGACCATCTCCACACTCACACCCAGTCGTTGGGTGAACCTCTTCCTGGCTATCAGCTTCAGGCTCCGGCCCTTAAAAATAAAAAATGCATCTCAATTTCAGCAGTAAAACATGAAATATGAATAAGAAAATCATATTCTTGCTCTCGCTGTTATTATATAAAAGCTTTAGCTAGTGTAATAATAAATGTGTTGATAAGAATTCCAGGAACATTATTTCAGGAGTCTGTTAGCAGAAAACAGGAAAACAAGGTGTTCCAAATATTACCGTCTTCCTTTCCAAAGACTGCCCTCACACAACTTTGCTGCCTCCTTTGCACTTCTCTGTTATTCTACTTCTGATTGTCCTTCTCGTATTAAATGACTCAAGGCTGAAAGCCTGTCTCTCACAGCACTTACACTCCTAGCGCTTAGACTCTTATATGGCATGAGCAGCCACCAATAAACGCTGAGTGAAAAAAACTCTTTAAAAAATACATGAAAAAGCCCAAACTGCAGAATATTCTGCAAGCCAACTGGTCTGTCCTCTTCAAAAATGTCCGTATCATGAATGACAAGAAAAATTAAGGAAACCTTCCAGATTAAAGGAAACTAAAAACACCTGAAAAGCACATGCAAGGCGCGATTCTGAACTGGACTCTGGATCAGAAAAAGAAATCCTATCAATAAAATTATCTGGGCCGGGCGTGGGGTCTCACGCTTGCGATCCAAACATTTTGGGATGCCATGGTGGGCAGAGCAGGTGAGGTCAGAAGTTCAAGACCGCAGTGGCCGGCGCTTGTAGTCCCAGCTACACGGGAGGCTGAGGCATGAGAATCCCTAGAACCTGCGAGGCGTAGGTTGCAGTGAGCCGAGATCGCACTACTGCACTCCAACCTGGCCCACAGAGAGAGACTCCGTCTCAAGAAAGAAGAAAAAAAAAAAGGAAAAAAGAAATTTTCAGGCCGGGCGTGGTGGCTCACGCTTGTAATCCCAGCACTTTGGGAGGCCGAGGTGGGCGGATCACAAGGTTAGGAGATCGAGGCCATCCTGGCTAACACAGTGAAACCCCGTCTCTACTAAAAAATACAAAAAAATTAGCAGGGCGTGGTGGCGGGCGCCTGTAGTCCCAGCTACTCGGAGAGGCTGAGGCAGGAGAATGGCATGAACCCGGGAGGCGGAGCTTGCAGTGAGCCGAGATTGCACCACTGCACTCCAGCCTGGGCGACAGAGCGAGACTCCGTCTCAAAAAAAAAAAAAAAAAAAAAAAAAAGAAATTTTCTGGGGAACTGGCAAAATTTGAGTATGCACTGTGTATTAACTGACTCCATTTTCTCATTGTTAAATTTCCTGATTTTGATCTTTGTGCAGTGATGATCCAAGAAATAACTTTCTCTTTCTTCTGACGATATACACACCCTCAAGTACATAGGGTAAAGGACCATAATACCTGAAACTTTATCGAAACAATTCAGCATTAATAACAGCAAACATATATCCGTATGTGTATGTGTGTGAGTGTGTGGGCAGCAGGGTAAGAGAGGGAGGGAAGAGATATGAAACCTATGGAGCGAAAGCTATTAACAATTGGTGAATCTAGGTGAAAAGTATATGAGTTCATTGTACTATTCTTGCAAATTTTCTATAAATGTTGTGTCTTGAAAATACATACAGTAAAAATTTAAAAGAATATATGACAATTACACTGAACTTTAGGAAGAAAGGAATTTTTAATTGTGGTAAAAAATACACATATCCTAAAATTTACCATCTTAACTATTTTGAAATGGTACAGTTCACTAAGGAGTTATGTTTGCAACATTACCAGCCGCTAGGCACAAACTTTGCATCTGTGTTTTCCTATACCATGAGACCTTTATTTACTTATTTACTTATTTATTTATTCATTTATTTATTTATTTGTTCATTTATTTATTTATTAGCGATGAGGTCTCGCTGTGTTTCCCAGGCTGAGCTTGAACTCCAGGGCTCAAGCAATCCTCTCACCTCAGCCTCCCAAGTAGCTGGGACTATGAGTGCATGGCAATCAGCCCAGCTTTAGACCTTTCTCCTAAATGACAATCTAAGGATAAACCACAGGACATGTATAATGCTTATATTCAGCCATAGAGTACCAACAGCAGTGTGCGTCAGCTGAGAAATCTGAAGTCTACAACATGGATAGGATTTCGGTTACAATTACAATGTCAGTTTCTGAAGGACTGATTAGCTGGATGGATTTGAGGACTATGGAAAATCTTACAGTCACGACACCCATTACCTATTGGGGTAAAGAGAAACTTCACTTTGTTCCAATAAAGTTATATTTAGGTCCGAAGGTCCTAAATGTAATATTCCATAAATGAACCCCACGCAGAACAAAGCACCAAATATAAAGTTGTTTGTGAATCACAGAAAATATACTGTCCCGCACTGAGAATAAGGGAGTGGGCGGACAGCAGTTAATGGGCATTGTTGTCAGTCAGATTCTAGAAACTTTTCAAAGTACATCCCTGGAAAAATCCAGGACCTCAGTTACATAAATGTTTTGTTTGAAAATACTTTAGCTCGGAGAAATTATTTCTATCTCAATGTTAATCTCAGGATAATTCCTTTTTTGCTTTTTCTAACCATAAAAGGATTTAATCACCTCCTAAAAGCCACTTAGAAAAATCACTAAACCAGCTACCTGTATGGCAGTATCCTCATTTATCCAGCTTTTATCAAACGTACCATATGAACATATCAATCAAAGGAAACGGGGGCCAACATTCAGCGACTCGGTTTTTGGAGCTGCTCCTGCTCCTCTGAACTGGGTCTATTCTTGGGTCAGTACTAAGCTACCCCACAGTAAAGCCTTTGAGTTTTAAGCATTTTCAGCAAAATCACTTCCTTCTTTACAGCAACATAGATGATAGGAAGACACGAACCTTGGAACACAGTACAAATTTTGTATTCACCAGTCAAGGGTTCTTGGATAACACACAATCCTGGCACCTCCATTCTCTCATTCATAAAGTCGAGAAATTTTATCATAGTGAGGGATTTGCCTAAGCTAAGCTGCAAACTACATAGCCTCCTCGCTTTTCCAGTCCATTTCAGGCATTCTTTCCATTGTTTTCTTTCCTCCTGTTCCTGCTATGTGACAATGCCTAACACACACACACATGCACACACACACACACACACAAACACACACACCAGCAGATGTTCTTCTTCCCTTTCCCTCACCTTGACCTGCAGATGCTCCCTCATCCTCTCCCTCCTGAGCAGCTGCTCCCTCATCCTCTCCCTCCTGAGCAGCTGCAGGATCCTCACATTGAGTTGCTGGTTCCCCTTCTTCAGGTTCTGGTGATTCCACTTCATCACTGAACTGCTCGGGCTGGGGAATATGTGTGGGTGCGCAGATAAAAAAAAGTTTTGTTATTGATGCAAAATTTTACATCTATACACAGAATACATAGCTATTTCTGGTCATAACGAAGCCTAAAGACATTTCTCCACCTCTATGCTCTATGCCCAATAAGGTTACTCCACCCACAGGGAGGTTACTGTGAGAAAAGTGACGCACGAGGACTTTGGAAGCTATTATACTCTGTGTTGGAATAGATGTGTACAATCTGTCATTAACAAACAAAGCATGAGAGAGAAGTCATGGGCAAAAGCTGAAGAACACGAGGGAAAAAACAATCCTCCAGAATCCATGTTTCCTTCATGAGATGCCATCATCATTTTTTATGAGCAGGAAACACCTTTATCAGCATTTCCACACGAATGCAACAACACTGTCACAAAAATTAATTTCTGCTCATAGAAAACATCGAATTAACGTTTAAGCACTCACCAGCATAGGCCCAGTCACTTCAGGAGGCTCTACATAGCGTCTTGGTCTAGGCCGATAGGTCGATCTTCCTCGCCAACTCATATTTCACACTGAAAACAGACAACCGTGATTGGGAACATGTGCTCGAGAGGGCTGCTATATTCGATCACTTCCATGGATAAATGTTAACTTGCCGTTTTAATTTTGAAAATACTCTCAAAATAAGCTCCAGAGTTAAGCATACGTGTGTACGCTGTCTGAGTGCCTACAAAGCCATTTCTGCTGGCCAAGCTGGCAGAGCAATCATCTTAAGGCGTGTGGCAAAAGGCAGAGGACATTTTTTTCTAAATTTCTTTTGGACACGCGGTCTCCTCGCTGTGTTGCTCAGGCTGGAGTGCAGCGGCGTGATCACAGCTCACTGCAGCCTCGACCTCCCGCTCAAGGGATCCTCCGACCTCCGCGTCCTGAGTAACCGGGACTACAGGCGAGCGCCACTGCGCCCCGCAGACAGAGGTCATTTCTGATGAGGTTTAGTTTCACAAGTGGACTCCCCACGAAAACACTAGTGAATCACAATTCTCGTGATTGCTGCTTTGGGCACACTCCCACTTCCTAGGGCCATTCACCCCTCCTCACAACAAGTTTGGTTGGACCGCACTGCCTCGCCCACTCCTTCCCACTGTTTTCGGACCTTCCATGGCGGAGGTGAGACCTTGCAGTGCTTCTCGCTCGGTGGCTCCGCACTCCACACAGCTGGGGGGCGCTCACCAGGCCGCAGCCTTCCCAGGTGCCAGGTCCCTTCTTTACCGCCCGCCTCGCCCCCGCCGGGGGCCCCATTCAGGAAATCTGCCCTGTGGCGTCGGGGGTTCCCGGCACCTCGGGACTTCCATCCCCCCACCAGCACTCACCCCATCTTCACCTGAGCCCCTGACCGCCTCCCCTCCGCGGCCCACCTTCCTCCTTCCTCCCTGTCCAGGCCCCTTCACGACCACGAAGCCGCTGGTGGCCTCGCAGCCTGTGAAGGGAAGGAGGACGACCTCGTGGCCCTTCTCCCTCAGAGGCCACAGACCAGGAAGCGGGACCCGCCTGACCCACCCGAGGCCCTCTCCACCCTCACTCACACTTCAGCCCCCGGGATGACTGGCCCGCACACCTACCAGATGAATCTCAGTAGAGGAAAAAGAGTCCCCACGTCAGGAACCAGACCGCACTGCCTCACAGCTCCCTGGCGTTCTTCACGTGGGCGAAGGGGCGGGGCAGAAGACGCCCAGTGAACATGCGCACTGAGCCGGGAGCCGAAGGAGCATGCGCAGCTGTGGGCTGGGGAGGGCTGCCGTTCCCAGTGCCACGCCCCAAACCCTCGATTCCTGTCCTCACTGAGGATGAGGGAATCCCACCTCCCTCTGCTGTTTCCTATGCCTCTGGGACTCAAGTAGTGCTCCCCTCAAAACTCACCCCATCTTTAACTGAACCCCACCCCCAACCCAGGGCCCTCTCTTGCCCTGGCCCCACCATGGGGACAAGGACCACTGTGACTGGCTGGGAAGACAGGTAAACCACCTGCGAAAACAGAACTAGCAACCTACCCCAAAAGGAAATTGTTCAATGTGAACAAGTCAGAGAAACAGACTGAAAGAAAAATGAATACAATCGCTAGGACCCGTGAGAAAATACTAAAACGATATCTATCGTTTGTAGCATCAGAATCACAGAAGGAGAAGTGACAGTATCAGGGAAACAGGACAGCCAGAGTGACACCATGTGAAAATAAACTCCGTCTTGAAAATAGCAAGATACATAGTCCCACCAGTCACAACCCATGGTCCTAAGATGTTTGGAGTTGAGAAAACAGATGAAAGGTACCTCCAAGGACATGCTCCCACAGCAGCGGAAAGTGCAGGGTTCCCAACACCCATTAACAATATATGCTTTCAACAGAATTATGCTTTCATGGACTTACACACTGGTAAGTCAAGGAGAGTTTTCTTTAAATCAATAGTATGATAAAAGTCATCATGCTCTTAGCCCACCCGCACAAAGGCACAGATTAAGTTTAGTCTTTATACAGATAAGACCCCTATATAAGAAAAACCAGACCAGGCCAAGGCTCACGCCTGTAATCCTAGTATTTTGGGAGGCTGAGCTGGCCAGATCACCTGAGCTCAGGACTTCGAGACCAGCCTAAGCAACATCAGAAAAATCTCATCACTACAAAAAAACAAAAAAACATCGAAAAATTAGCTGGGCATGGTGGCATGTACCTATAGTCACAGCTACTCAGGAGGCTGAGGGGGGAGGACCGCTTGAGCCCAGGAGGTCAAGGCTGCAGCGAGCTCTGATAACACCACCGAACTACAGCCTGGGTGACAGAGTGAGACCCCGTATCAAGTTTTAATAATTGAACCTAAAAACGTACAAATTTATCGATCAAATTCACTATATTAACACATGAACGGGAAAAAATGCTGTGGTAATCGAAATACATGCACTGTTTGATGAAAATCAACATATATTCAAATGAATACTCTCAGCAAATTTACAACAGAATGGAATGACTTACTCTGCTAAAGTCCGTCTGCAGAAAAAGGACAGCAAATAGGATGGGGAAATGTTGAAATTTTTCGGTTTCTCATCAGGGATAAGACAAGGACGTCCACTGTCACCCTTGTAACAGGTGGGTCTAAGCAATGCCATAAAATCAGAAAAGGAAATAAAACTCTTTACAATGGCAACAACAGGCCGGGCACGGTGGCCCACACCAGTTAATCCCAGCGTTGTGGGAGGGGAGGCGGGTGCATCACTTGCACTCAAAAGTTCAAGAACAGCCTGGGAAACACGGCAAAAGCGCGTCTCTACAAAATTACAGAAGGAAAAAGAAAAAAAATGGCAGAAACAAAATTGTTCTTATTCAAGGATGATACGTTTCTGTATGTTGAAGACTCAAAACGATCTAGAAGTAAACTTTAGAATTCATAAGCATATTTCACAAGGCTGCTGGATAGAAAACCAATATGTAAGAATTATGTCTCCGCTGGGCGCGGTGACTCACGCCTGTAATCCCGGCACTCTGGGAGGCCGAGGCGGGTCAATCATGAGGTCAGGAGTTCAAGAGCACCCTGGCCAAGATGGCGAAAGCCCATCTCTCCTAAAAACACAAAACTCAGCCAGGCGTGCTGGTGGGTGCCTATAATCCCAGCTACTCGGGACTCTGAGGCAGAGAACTGCTTGAATCCGGGAGGCGGAGTTACAGTGAGCAGAGATCGCGCCACTGCACTCCAGCCTGGGTGACAGAGCAAAACTCCGTCTCAAAAGAGAAAACAGAAAGAAAGAAAAAAAAAAAAGAATGATGTCTCTACATACCAGCTCAAAGAGTTACAATATACGACTTCAGAGAATGATACATATTTCGCGGCATCAAAAAGCTAGAAATAAAATTCACAAAAGATGCGCAAGACTTCTTTGCAGAAGGCTGTAAAGCTTTATTGGGAGAATTTTAATGAACAAATTTCCAACACAGGAGCAGCCTGCATCATTGCAGCGTGTCTTCTTTTAACACTGTGATTGCTTCTCACCTGTAACAGAAAACGTAACAATTGGGAACATGACTTAGCAACAGATTATTCAGATGACCCTAAAGGCATACAAAGCACACTACAGTTTGGGTTTTATTAAATGGACTAAAAACAGAACCCTATGGGTGATCCTGTGTCTTACACGCAATTGAACCTCTGCGTAAACTTTGAGCGTAGACCTGCAGAATTTAAAAGCAATTTCCTCCCTGAACATCAACTGCCTCCTTTCAATTCAGAAGCACTTACAATTAACAGTCAGCAGTTTGGAAAACACATGTGTAAAACATACTTCAGTTGATTACTCAGGAAGTACTAGAGTCATGGTCTTTCAACTTTAAATCTTATCAATTCATCTCTCTAAAGCTGAAACTTACATGTAACATTTGATATGATTAGAGATGATTCTATCATATGTGTGTCTACAGTCTTACTAGAAATAGTGCCTCATGAAGACTGACGGTGGGGCAGGGAGCACGCATAGCACAGGCATCTTACTCACACCCATGCTGAGCATCACTGACCTACATGCCACAGGTGATGGGAACTAAACGGTCTCTCGCCATTTGATATTACAGTCACTCAAGGTTTCCGTGGGGAAAGATTTAAGAAGCAATTGTTCATTAAAAGCCAGAGAATCCCAGCCTGGGCAACATAGTGAGACCTCATCTCTACAAAAATGAAGAAAAAAAATGTAGTCAGGCACGGTGGCTTGTGCGTGTAGTTCCAGCCACTCAGGAGGCTGAGGTGGGAGGACTGCTTCAGCCTAGGAGCCAGAGGTTGCAGTGAGCTGGAATTGCACCACTGCACTCCAGCCTGGGTGACAGACTGAGACTGTGTCTCAAACAAACAAACAAACCAAGAAGAGGGAGAATTCACAATTTCACAAGCTCTTACACTACGTATTCCCCTCTCCACACGGAAAAACTAGGATGACGCAGAGTGCCCGCTCACCTCCTTACTGACAATGAAATCTCAATTCAGAGATTTTCAGATGACTCAGGCCAGGGTTTCATGACTTGTGATTAACAAATCATGCGAAGCAGGTGATCTCTGTATCCCATGCATTCTATGCAGCAGGATCAGAGTATGAAAGAACCAGAATGGAAAATGGTTTTAAAATCTCTGACTTAAACTCACTATTTTCATAAGAACCAAAGATAGCTTTAGGAGTGAAAGGACTCACTCAGAATCTCGCCAAGGCTGTAAGAGCTGGTATTAGAACCCGCATGAGTGCTTCAGCATTTTTTGACACCAAGTGATGGGTGTTACAAATGTGTTATGTATTGATTAAAAGCAGACCTTTACAAAAGCATCTAAAAAGTATGAGCTACTGGTTTAAGGACGTATACTCAAAACATTTAATTCAACATAGCTTGGAGTCAGTTTGTTTCTGTGTCTGACAGTCTATCAGTCGGGTGCTGGGGCCTGAACTACGTTTCAAATGACCTTTATATAAGAACTCTCTTACTAAAGAGGCAGTATTGTTACCTCTCTGTTATTAAAAATACAATGCTGGGTCGGGCACGGTGGCTCTCGCCTGCAATCCCGGCAATTTCAATGCTCGAGGCCGGTGGATCACCTGAGGTCAGGAGTTCGGGAAGAACCTGTGCAACGTAATGAAACCCTGTCTCTACTAAAAATACAAAAGTTAGCTGGGCGTGGTGGAGCATGTCTGTAAGCCCGGCTCCGCCAGAGGCTCAGGCAGGAGAATCACCTGAACCCTGGAGACAGAATTTCCAGTGAGCCCAGATGGCACCACTGCACTCCAGCCTGGTCTTCAGAGCGAGACTCCATCTCAAAAAAAATAGTAAGAATTATAATACGATACTGTGGAAACAGACACCCTACAATATGAATGCCTAATGGACTGCCTACCTTCTTCAGGCGTTTTCACCTCCTCTGGATTTGGCGGGCCCATCTCCTGGCCATCAGGACCATCTCCACACTCACACCCAGTCGTTGGGTGAACCTCTTCCTGGCTATCAGCTTCAGGCTCCGGCCCTTAAAAATAAAAAATGCATCTCAATTTCAGCAGTAAAACATGAAATATGAATAAGAAAATCATATTCTTGCTCTCGCTGTTATTATATAAAAGCTTTAGCTAGTGTAATAATAAATGTGTTGATAAGAATTCCAGGAACATTATTTCAGGAGTCTGTTAGCAGAAAACAGGAAAACAAGGTGTTCCAAATATTACCGTCTTCCTTTCCAAAGACTGCCCTCACACAACTTTGCTGCCTCCTTTGCACTTCTCTGTTATTCTACTTCTGATTGTCCTTCTCGTATTAAATGACTCAAGGCTGAAAGCCTGTCTCTCACAGCACTTACACTCCTAGCGCTTAGACTCTTATATGGCATGAGCAGCCACCAATAAACGCTGAGTGAAAAAAACTCTTTAAAAAATACATGAAAAAGCCCAAACTGCAGAATATTCTGCAAGCCAACTGGTCTGTCCTCTTCAAAAATGTCCGTATCATGAATGACAAGAAAAATTAAGGAAACGTTCCAGATTAAAGGAAACTAAAAACACCTGAAAAGCACATGCAAGGCGCGATTCTGAACTGGACTCTGGATCAGAAAAAGAAATCCTATCAATAAAATTATCTGGGCCGGGCGTGGGGTCTCACGCCTGCGATCCAAACATTTTGGGATGCCATGGTGGGCAGAGCAGGTGAGGTCAGAAGTTCAAGACCGCAGTGGCCGGCGCTTGTAGTCCCAGCTACACGGGAGGCTGAGGCATGAGAATCCCTAGAACCTGCGAGGCGTAGGTTGCAGTGAGCCGAGATCGCACTACTGCACTCCAACCTGGCCCACAGAGAGAGACTCCGTCTCAAGAAAGAAGAAAAAAAAAAAGGAAAAAAGAAATTTTCAGGCCGGGCGTGGTGGCTCACGCTTGTAATCCCAGCACTTTGGGAGGCCGAGGTGGGCGGATCACAAGGTTAGGAGATCGAGGCCATCCTGGCTAACACAGTGAAACCCCGTCTCTACTAAAAAATACAAAAAAATTAGCAGGGCGTGGTGGCGGGCGCCTGTAGTCCCAGCTACTCGGAGAGGCTGAGGCAGGAGAATGGCATGAACCCGGGAGGCGGAGCTTGCAGTGAGCCGAGATTGCACCACTGCACTCCAGCCTGGGCGACAGAGCGAGACTCCGTCTCAAAAAAAAAAAAAAAAAAAAAAAAAGAAATTTTCTGGGGAACTGGCAAAATTTGAGTATGCACTGTGTATTAACTGACTCCATTTTCTCATTGTTAAATTTCCTGATTTTGATCTTTGTGCAGTGATGATCCAAGAAATAACTTTCTCTTTCTTCTGACGATATACACACCCTCAAGTACATAGGGTAAAGGACCATAATACCTGAAACTTTATCGAAACAATTCAGCATTAATAACAGCAAACATATATCCGTATGTGTATGTGTGTGAGTGTGTGGGCAGCAGGGTAAGAGAGGGAGGGAAGAGATATGAAACCTATGGAGCGAAAGCTATTAACAATTGGTGAATCTAGGTGAAAAGTATATGAGTTCATTGTACTATTCTTGCAAATTTTCTATAAATGTTGTGTCTTGAAAATACATACAGTAAAAATTTAAAAGAATATATGACAATTACACTGAACTTTAGGAAGAAAGGAATTTTTAATTGTGGTAAAAAATACACATATCCTAAAATTTACCATCTTAACTATTTTGAAATGGTACAGTTCACTAAGGAGTTATGTTTGCAACATTACCAGCCGCTAGGCACAAACTTTGCATCTGTGTTTTCCTATACCATGAGACCTTTATTTACTTATTTACTTATTTATTTATTCATTTATTTATTTATTTGTTCATTTATTTATTTATTAGCGATGAGGTCTCGCTGTGTTTCCCAGGCTGAGCTTGAACTCCAGGGCTCAAGCAATCCTCTCACCTCAGCCTCCCAAGTAGCTGGGACTATGAGTGCATGGCAATCAGCCCAGCTTTAGACCTTTCTCCTAAATGACAATCTAAGGATAAACCACAGGACATGTATAATGCTTATATTCAGCCATAGAGTACCAACAGCAGTGTGCGTCAGCTGAGAAATCTGAAGTCTACAACATGGATAGGATTTCGGTTACAATTACAATGTCAGTTTCTGAAGGACTGATTCGCTGGATGGATTTGAGGACTATGGAAAATCTTACAGTCACGACACCCATTACCTATTGGGGTAAAGAGAAACTTCACTTTGTTCCAATAAAGTTATATTTAGGTCCGAAGGTCCTAAATGTAATATTCCATAAATGAACCCCACGCAGAACAAAGCACCAAATATAAAGTTGTTTGTGAATCACAGAAAATATACTGTCCCGCACTGAGAATAAGGGAGTGGGCGGACAGCAGTTAATGGGCATTGTTGTCAGTCAGATTCTAGAAACTTTTCAAAGTACATCCCTGGAAAAATCCAGGACCTCAGTTACATAAATGTTTTGTTTGAAAATACTTTAGCTCGGAGAAATTATTTCTATCTCAATGTTAATCTCAGGATAATTCCTTTTTTGCTTTTTCTAACCATAAAAGGATTTAATCACCTCCTAAAAGCCACTTAGAAAAATCACTAAACCAGCTACCTGTATGGCAGTATCCTCATTTATCCAGCTTTTATCAAACGTACCATATGAACATATCAATCAAAGGAAACGGGGGCCAACATTCAGCGACTCGGTTTTTGGAGCTGCTCCTGCTCCTCTGAACTGGGTCTATTCTTGGGTCAGTACTAAGCTACCCCACAGTAAAGCCTTTGAGTTTTAAGCATTTTCAGCAAAATCACTTCCTTCTTTACAGCAACATAGATGATAGGAAGACACGAACCTTGGAACACAGTACAAATTTTGTATTCACCAGTCAAGGGTTCTTGGATAACACACAATCCTGGCACCTCCATTCTCTCATTCATAAAGTCGAGAAATTTTATCATAGTGAGGGATTTGCCTAAGCTAAGCTGCAAACTACATAGCCTCCTCGCTTTTCCAGTCCATTTCAGGCATTCTTTCCATTGTTTTCTTTCCTCCTGTTCCTGCTATGTGACAATGCCTAACACACACACACATGCACACACACACACACACACAAACACACACACCAGCAGATGTTCTTCTTCCCTTTCCCTCACCTTGACCTGCAGATGCTCCCTCATCCTCTCCCTCCTGAGCAGCTGCTCCCTCATCCTCTCCCTCCTGAGCAGCTGCAGGATCCTCACATTGAGTTGCTGGTTCCCCTTCTTCAGGTTCTGGTGATTCCACTTCATCACTGAACTGCTCGGGCTGGGGAATATGTGTGGGTGCGCAGATAAAAAAAAGTTTTGTTATTGATGCAAAATTTTACATCTATACACAGAATACATAGCTATTTCTGGTCATAACGAAGCCTAAAGACATTTCTCCACCTCTATGCTCTATGCCCAATAAGGTTACTCCACCCACAGGGAGGTTACTGTGAGAAAAGTGACGCACGAGGACTTTGGAAGCTATTATACTCTGTGTTGGAATAGATGTGTACAATCTGTCATTAACAAACAAAGCATGAGAGAGAAGTCATGGGCAAAAGCTGAAGAACACGAGGGAAAAAACAATCCTCCAGAATCCATGTTTCCTTCATGAGATGCCATCATCATTTTTTATGAGCAGGAAACACCTTTATCAGCATTTCCACACGAATGCAACAACACTGTCACAAAAATTAATTTCTGCTCATAGAAAACATCGAATTAACGTTTAAGCACTCACCAGCATAGGCCCAGTCACTTCAGGAGGCTCTACATAGCGTCTTGGTCTAGGCCGATAGGTCGATCTTCCTCGCCAACTCATATTTCACACTGAAAACAGACAACCGTGATTGGGAACATGTGCTCGAGAGGGCTGCTATATTCGATCACTTCCATGGATAAATGTTAACTTGCCGTTTTAATTTTGAAAATACTCTCAAAATAAGCTCCAGAGTTAAGCATACGTGTGTACGCTGTCTGAGTGCCTACAAAGCCATTTCTGCTGGCCAAGCTGGCAGAGCAATCATCTTAAGGCGTGTGGCAAAAGGCAGAGGACATTTTTTTCTAAATTTCTTTTGGACACGCGGTCTCCTCGCTGTGTTGCTCAGGCTGGAGTGCAGCGGCGTGATCACAGCTCACTGCAGCCTCGACCTCCCGCTCAAGGGATCCTCCGACCTCCGCGTCCTGAGTAACCGGGACTACAGGCGAGCGCCACTGCGCCCCGCAGACAGAGGTCATTTCTGATGAGGTTTAGTTTCACAAGTGGACTCCCCACGAAAACACTAGTGAATCACAATTCTCGTGATTGCTGCTTTGGGCACACTCCCACTTCCTAGGGCCATTCACCCCTCCTCACAACAAGTTTGGTTGGACTGCACTGCCTCGCCCACTCCTTCCCACTGTTTTCGGACCTTCCATGGCGGAGGTGAGACCTTGCAGTGCTTCTCGCTCGGTGGCTCCGCACTCCACACAGCTGGGGGGCGCTCACCAGGCCGCAGCCTTCCCAGGTGCCAGGTCCCTTCTTTACCGCCCGCCTCGCCCCCGCCGGGGGCCCCATTCAGGAAATCTGCCCTGTGGCGTCGGGGGTTCCCGGCACCTCGGGACTTCCATCCCCCCACCAGCACTCACCCCATCTTCACCTGAGCCCCTGACCGCCTCCCCTCCGCGGCCCACCTTCCTCCTTCCTCCCTGTCCAGGCCCCTTCACGACCACGAAGCCGCTGGTGGCCTCGCAGCCTGTGAAGGGAAGGAGGACGACCTCGTGGCCCTTCTCCCTCAGAGGCCACAGACCAGGAAGCGGGACCCGCCTGACCCACCCGAGGCCCTCTCCACCCTCACTCACACTTCAGCCCCCGGGATGACTGGCCCGCACACCTACCAGATGAATCTCAGTAGAGGAAAAAGAGTCCCCACGTCAGGAACCAGACCGCACTGCCTCACAGCTCCCTGGCGTTCTTCACGTGGGCGAAGGGGCGGGGCAGAAGACGCCCAGTGAACATGCGCACTGAGCCGGGAGCCGAAGGAGCATGCGCAGCTGTGGGCTGGGGAGGGCTGCCGTTCCCAGTGCCACGCCCCAAACCCTCGATTCCTGTCCTCACTGAGGATGAGGGAATCCCACCTCCCTCTGCTGTTTCCTATGCCTCTGGGACTCAAGTAGTGCTCCCCTCAAAACTCACCCCATCTTTAACTGAACCCCACCCCCAACCCAGGGCCCTCTCTTGCCCTGGCCCCACCATGGGGACAAGGACCACTGTGACTGGCTGGGAAGACAGGTAAACCACCTGCGAAAACAGAACTAGCAACCTACCCCAAAAGGAAATTGTTCAATGTGAACAAGTCAGAGAAACAGACTGAAAGAAAAATGAATACAATCGCTAGGACCCGTGAGAAAATACTAAAACGATATCTATCGTTTGTAGCATCAGAATCACAGAAGGAGAAGTGACAGTATCAGGGAAACAGGACAGCCAGAGTGACACCATGTGAAAATAAACTCCGTCTTGAAAATAGCAAGATACATAGTCCCACCAGTCACAACCCATGGTCCTAAGATGTTTCGAGTTGAGAAAACAGATGAAAGGTACCTCCAAGGACATGCTCCCACAGCAGCGGAAAGTGCAGGGTTCCCAACACCCATTAACAATATATGCTTTCAACAGAATTATGCTTTCATGGACTTACACACTGGTAAGTCAAGGAGAGTTTTCTTTAAATCAATAGTATGATAAAAGTCATCATGCTCTTAGCCCACCCGCACAAAGGCACAGATTAAGTTTAGTCTTTATACAGATAAGACCCCTATATAAGAAAAACCAGACCAGGCCAAGGCTCACGCCTGTAATCCTAGTATTTTGGGAGGCTGAGCTGGCCAGATCACCTGAGCTCAGGACTTCGAGACCAGCCTAAGCAACATCAGAAAAATCTCATCACTACAAAAAAACAAAAAAACATCGAAAAATTAGCTGGGCATGGTGGCATGTACCTATAGTCACAGCTACTCAGGAGGCTGAGGGGGGAGGACCGCTTGAGCCCAGGAGGTCAAGGCTGCAGCGAGCTCTGATAACACCACCGAACTACAGCCTGGGTGACAGAGTGAGACCCCGTATCAAGTTTTAATAATTGAACCTAAAAACGTACAAATTTATCGATCAAATTCACTATATTAACACATGAACGGGAAAAAATGCTGTGGTAATCGAAATACATGCACTGTTTGATGAAAATCAACATATATTCAAATGAATACTCTCAGCAAATTTACAACAGAATGGAATGACTTACTCTGCTAAAGTCCGTCTGCAGAAAAAGGACAGCAAATAGGATGGGGAAATGTTGAAATTTTTCGGTTTCTCATCAGGGATAAGACAAGGACGTCCACTGTCACCCTTGTAACAGGTGGGTCTAAGCAATGCCATAAAATCAGAAAAGGAAATAAAACTCTTTACAATGGCAACAACAGGCCGGGCACGGTGGCCCACACCAGTTAATCCCAGCGTTGTGGGAGGGGAGGCGGGTGCATCACTTGCACTCAAAAGTTCAAGAACAGCCTGGGAAACACGGCAAAAGCGCGTCTCTACAAAATTACAGAAGGAAAAAGAAAAAAAATGGCAGAAACAAAATTGTTCTTATTCAAGGATGATACGTTTCTGTATGTTGAAGACTCAAAACGATCTAGAAGTAAACTTTAGAATTCATAAGCATATTTCACAAGGCTGCTGGATAGAAAACCAATATGTAAGAATTATGTCTCCGCTGGGCGCGGTGACTCACGCCTGTAATCCCGGCACTCTGGGAGGCCGAGGCGGGTCAATCATGAGGTCAGGAGTTCAAGAGCACCCTGGCCAAGATGGCGAAAGCCCATCTCTCCTAAAAACACAAAACTCAGCCAGGCGTGCTGGTGGGTGCCTATAATCCCAGCTACTCGGGACTCTGAGGCAGAGAACTGCTTGAATCCGGGAGGCGGAGTTACAGTGAGCAGAGATCGCGCCACTGCACTCCAGCCTGGGTGACAGAGCAAAACTCCGTCTCAAAAGAGAAAACAGAAAGAAAGAAAAAAAAAAAAGAATGATGTCTCTACATACCAGCTCAAAGAGTTACAATATACGACTTCAGAGAATGATACATATTTCGCGGCATCAAAAAGCTAGAAATAAAATTCACAAAAGATGCGCAAGACTTCTTTGCAGAAGGCTGTAAAGCTTTATTGGGAGAATTTTAATGAACAAATTTCCAACACAGGAGCAGCCTGCATCATTGCAGCGTGTCTTCTTTTAACACTGTGATTGCTTCTCACCTGTAACAGAAAACGTAACAATTGGGAACATGACTTAGCAACAGATTATTCAGATGACCCTAAAGGCATACAAAGCACACTACAGTTTGGGTTTTATTAAATGGACTAAAAACAGAACCCTATGGGTGATCCTGTGTCTTACACGCAATTGAACCTCTGCGTAAACTTTGAGCGTAGACCTGCAGAATTTAAAAGCAATTTCCTCCCTGAACATCAACTGCCTCCTTTCAATTCAGAAGCACTTACAATTAACAGTCAGCAGTTTGGAAAACACATGTGTAAAACATACTTCAGTTGATTACTCAGGAAGTACTAGAGTCATGGTCTTTCAACTTTAAATCTTATCAATTCATCTCTCTAAAGCTGAAACTTACATGTAACATTTGATATGATTAGAGATGATTCTATCATATGTGTGTCTACAGTCTTACTAGAAATAGTGCCTCATGAAGACTGACGGTGGGGCAGGGAGCACGCATAGCACAGGCATCTTACTCACACCCATGCTGAGCATCACTGACCTACATGCCACAGGTGATGGGAACTAAACGGTCTCTCGCCATTTGATATTACAGTCACTCAAGGTTTCCGTGGGGAAAGATTTAAGAAGCAATTGTTCATTAAAAGCCAGAGAATCCCAGCCTGGGCAACATAGTGAGACCTCATCTCTACAAAAATGAAGAAAAAAAATGTAGTCAGGCACGGTGGCTTGTGCGTGTAGTTCCAGCCACTCAGGAGGCTGAGGTGGGAGGACTGCTTCAGCCTAGGAGCCAGAGGTTGCAGTGAGCTGGAATTGCACCACTGCACTCCAGCCTGGGTGACAGACTGAGACTGTGTCTCAAACAAACAAACAAACCAAGAAGAGGGAGAATTCACAATTTCACAAGCTCTTACACTACGTATTCCCCTCTCCACACGGAAAAACTAGGATGACGCAGAGTGCCCGCTCACCTCCTTACTGACAATGAAATCTCAATTCAGAGATTTTCAGATGACTCAGGCCAGGGTTTCATGACTTGTGATTAACAAATCATGCGAAGCAGGTGATCTCTGTATCCCATGCATTCTATGCAGCAGGATCAGAGTATGAAAGAACCAGAATGGAAAATGGTTTTAAAATCTCTGACTTAAACTCACTATTTTCATAAGAACCAAAGATAGCTTTAGGAGTGAAAGGACTCACTCAGAATCTCGCCAAGGCTGTAAGAGCTGGTATTAGAACCCGCATGAGTGCTTCAGCATTTTTCACACCAAGTGATGGGTGTTACAAATGTGTTATGTATTGATTAAAAGCAGACCTTTACAAAAGCATCTAAAAAGTATGAGCTACTGGTTTAAGGACGTATACTCAAAACATTTAATTCAACATAGCTTGGAGTCAGTTTGTTTCTGTGTCTGACAGTCTATCAGTCGGGTGCTGGGGCCTGAACTACGTTTCAAATGACCTTTATGTAAGAACTCTCTTACTAAAGAGGCAGTATTGTTACCTCTCTGTTATTAAAAATACAATGCTGGGTCGGGCACGGTGGCTCTCGCCTGCAATCCCGGCAATTTCAATGCTCGAGGCAGGTGGATCACCTGAGGTCAGGAGTTCGGGAAGAACCTGTGCAACATAATGAAACCCTGTCTCTACTAAAAATACAAAAGTTAGCTGGGCACGGTGGAGCATGTCTGTAAGCCCGGCTCCGCCAGAGGCTCAGGCAGGAGAATCACCTGAACCCTGGAGACAGAATTTCCAGTGAGCCCAGATGGCACCACTGCACTCCAGCCTGGTCTTCAGAGCGAGACTCCATCTCAAAAAAAATAGTAAGAATTATAATACGATACTGTGGAAACAGACACCCTACAATATGAATGCCTAATGGACTGCCTACCTTCTTCAGGCGTTTTCACCTCCTCTGGATTTGGCGGGCCCATCTCCTGGCCATCAGGACCATCTCCACACTCACACCCAGTCGTTGGGTGAACCTCTTCCTGGCTATCAGCTTCAGGCTCCGGCCCTTAAAAATAAAAAATGCATCTCAATTTCAGCAGTAAAACATGAAATATGAATAAGAAAATCATATTCTTGCTCTCGCTGTTATTATATAAAAGCTTTAGCTAGTGTAATAATAAATGTGTTGATAAGAATTCCAGGAACATTATTTCAGGAGTCTGTTAGCAGAAAACAGGAAAACAAGGTGTTCCAAATATTACCGTCTTCCTTTCCAAAGACTGCCCTCACACAACTTTGCTGCCTCCTTTGCACTTCTCTGTTATTCTACTTCTGATTGTCCTTCTCGTATTAAATGACTCAAGGCTGAAAGCCTGTCTCTCACAGCACTTACACTCCTAGCGCTTAGACTCTTATATGGCATGAGCAGCCACCAATAAACGCTGAGTGAAAAAAACTCTTTAAAAAATACATGAAAAAGCCCAAACTGCAGAATATTCTGCAAGCCAACTGGTCTGTCCTCTTCAAAAATGTCCATATCATGAATGACAAGAAAAATTAAGGAAACGTTCCAGATTAAAGGAAACTAAAAACACCTGAAAAGCACATGCAAGGCGCGATTCTGAACTGGACTCTGGATCAGAAAAAGAAATCCTATCAATAAAATTATCTGGGCCGGGCGTGGGGTCTCACGCCTGCGATCCAAACATTTTGGGATGCCATGGTGGGCAGAGCAGGTGAGGTCAGAAGTTCAAGACCGCAGTGGCCGGCGCTTGTAGTCCCAGCTACACGGGAGGCTGAGGCATGAGAATCCCTAGAACCTGCGAGGCGTAGGTTGCAGTGAGCCGAGATCGCACTACTGCACTCCAACCTGGCCCACAGAGAGAGACTCCGTCTCAAGAAAGAAGAAAAAAAAAAAGGAAAAAAGAAATTTTCAGGCCGGGCGTGGTGGCTCACGCTTGTAATCCCAGCACTTTGGGAGGCCGAGGTGGGCGGATCACAAGGTTAGGAGATCGAGGCCATCCTGGCTAACACAGTGAAACCCCGTCTCTACTAAAAAATACAAAAAAATTAGCAGGGCGTGGTGGCGGGCGCCTGTAGTCCCAGCTACTCGGAGAGGCTGAGGCAGGAGAATGGCATGAACCCGGGAGGCGGAGCTTGCAGTGAGCCGAGATTGCACCACTGCACTCCAGCCTGGGCGACAGAGCGAGACTCCGTCTCAAAAAAAAAAAAAAAAAAGAAATTTTCTGGGGAACTGGCAAAATTTGAGTATGCACTGTGTATTAACTGACTCCATTTTCTCATTGTTAAATTTCCTGATTTTGATCTTTGTGCAGTGATGATCCAAGAAATAACTTTCTCTTTCTTCCGACGATATACACACCCTCAAGTACATAGGGTAAAGGACCATAATACCTGAAACTTTATCGAAACAATTCAGCATTAATAACAGCAAACATATATCCGTATGTGTATGTGTGTGAGTGTGTGGGCAGCAGGGTAAGAGAGGGAGGGAAGAGATATGAAACCTATGGAGCGAAAGCTATTAACAATTGGTGAATCTAGGTGAAAAGTATATGAGTTCATTGTACTATTCTTGCAAATTTTCTATAAATGTTGTGTCTTGAAAATACATACAGTAAAAATTTAAAAGAATATATGACAATTACACTGAACTTTAGGAAGAAAGGAATTTTTAATTGTGGTAAAAAATACACATATCCTAAAATTTACCATCTTAACTATTTTGAAATGGTACAGTTCACTAAGGAGTTATGTTTGCAACATTACCAGCCGCTAGGCACAAACTTTGCATCTGTGTTTTCCTATACCATGAGACCTTTATTTACTTATTTACTTATTTATTTATTCATTTATTTATTTATTTGTTCATTTATTTATTTATTAGCGATGAGGTCTCGCTGTGTTTCCCAGGCTGAGCTTGAACTCCAGGGCTCAAGCAATCCTCTCACCTCAGCCTCCCAAGTAGCTGGGACTATGAGTGCATGGCAATCAGCCCAGCTTTAGACCTTTCTCCTAAATGACAATCTAAGGATAAACCACAGGACATGTATAATGCTTATATTCAGCCATAGAGTACCAACAGCAGTGTGCGTCAGCTGAGAAATCTGAAGTCTACAACATGGATAGGATTTCGGTTACAATTACAATGTCAGTTTCTGAAGGACTGATTAGCTGGATGGATTTGAGGACTATGGAAAATCTTACAGTCACGACACCCATTACCTATTGGGGTAAAGAGAAACTTCACTTTGTTCCAATAAAGTTATATTTAGGTCCGAAGGTCCTAAATGTAATATTCCATAAATGAACCCCACGCAGAACAAAGCACCAAATATAAAGTTGTTTGTGAATCACAGAAAATATACTGTCCCGCACTGAGAATAAGGGAGTGGGCGGACAGCAGTTAATGGGCATTGTTGTCAGTCAGATTCTAGAAACTTTTCAAAGTACATCCCTGGAAAAATCCAGGACCTCAGTTACATAAATGTTTTGTTTGAAAATATTTTAGCTTGGAGAAATTATTTCTATCTCAATGTTAATCTCAGGATAATTCCTTTTTTGCTTTTTCTAACCATAAAAGGATTTAATCACCTCCTAAAAGCCACTTAGAAAAATCACTAAACCAGCTACCTGTATGGCAGTATCCTCATTTATCCAGCTTTTATCAAACGTACCATATGAAGATATCAATCAAAGGAAACGGGGGCCAACATTCAGCGACTCGGTTTTTGGAGCTGCTCCTGCTCCTCTGAACTGGGTCTATTCTTGGGTCAGTACTAAGCTACCCCACAGTAAAGCCTTTGAGTTTTAAGCATTTTCAGCAAAATCACTTCCTTCTTTACAGCAACATAGATGATAGGAAGACACGAACCTTGGAACACAGTACAAATTTTGTATTCACCAGTCAAGGGTTCTTGGATAACACACAATCCTGGCACCTCCATTCTCTCATTCATAAAGTCGAGAAATTTTATCATAGTGAGGGATTTGCCTAAGCTAAGCTGCAAACTACATAGCCTCCTCGCTTTTCCAGTCCATTTCAGGCATTCTTTCCATTGTTTTCTTTCCTCCTGTTCCTGCTATGTGACAATGCCTAACACACACACACATGCACACACACACACACACAAACACACACACACGCACACACCAGCAGATGTTCTTCTTCCCTTTCCCTCACCTTGACCTGCAGATGCTCCCTCATCCTCTCCCTCCTGAGCAGCTGCTCCCTCATCCTCTCCCTCCTGAGCAGCTGCAGGATCCTCACATTGAGTTGCTGGTTCCCCTTCTTCAGGTTCTGGTGATTCCACTTCATCACTGAACTGCTCGGGCTGGGGAATATGTGTGGGTGCGCAGATAAAAAAAAAGTTTTGTTATTGATGCAAAATTTTACATCTATACACAGAATACATAGCTATTTCTGGTCATAACGAAGCCTAAAGACATTTCTCCACCTCTATGCTCTATGCCCAATAAGGTTACTCCACCCACAGGGAGGTTACTGTGAGAAAAGTGACGCACGAGGACTTTGGAAGCTATTATACTCTGTGTTGGAATGGATGTGTACAATCTGTCATTAACAAACAAAGCATGAGAGAGAAGTCATGGGCAAAAGCTGAAGAACACGAGGGAAAAAACAATCCTCCAGAATCCATGTTTCCTTCATGAGATGCCATCATCATTTTTTATGAGCAGGAAACACCTTTATCAGCATTTCCACACGAATGCAACAACACTGTCACAAAAATTAATTTCTGCTCATAGAAAACATCGAATTAACGTTTAAGCACTCACCAGCATAGGCCCAGTCACTTCAGGAGGCTCTACATAGCGTCTTGGTCTAGGCCGATAGGTCGATCTTCCTCGCCAACTCATATTTCACACTGAAAACAGACAACCGTGATTGGGAACATGTGCTCGAGAGGGCTGCTATATTCGATCACTTCCATGGATAAATGTTAACTTGCCGTTTTAATTTTGAAAATACTCTCAAAATAAGCTCCAGAGTTAAGCATACGTGTGTACGCTGTCTGAGTGCCTACAAAGCCATTTCTGCTGGCCAAGCTGGCAGAGCAATCATCTTAAGGCGTGTGGCAAAAGGCAGAGGACATTTTTTTCTAAATTTCTTTTGGACACGCGGTCTCCTCGCTGTGTTGCTCAGGCTGGAGTGCAGCGGCGTGATCACAGCTCACTGCAGCCTCGACCTCCCGCTCAAGGGATCCTCCGACCTCCGCGTCCTGAGTAACCGGGACTACAGGCGAGCGCCACTGCGCCCCGCAGACAGAGGTCATTTCTGATGAGGTTTAGTTTCACAAGTGGACTCCCCACGAAAACACTAGTGAATCACAATTCTCGTGATTGCTGCTTTGGGCACACTCCCACTTCCTAGGGCCATTCACCCCTCCTCACAACAAGTTTGGTTGGACCGCACTGCCTCGCCCACTCCTTCCCACTGTTTTCGGACCTTCCATGGCGGAGGCGAGACCTTGCAGTGCTTCTCGCTCGGTGGCTCCGCACTCCACACAGCTGGGGGGCGCTCACCAGGCCGCAGCCTTCCCAGGTGCCAGGTCCCTTCTTTACCGCCCGCCTCGCCCCCGCCAGGGGCCCCATTCAGGAAATCTGCCCTGTGGCGTCGGGGGTTCCCGGCACCTCGGGACTTCCATCCCCCCACCAGCACTCACCCCATCTTCACCTGAGCCCCTGACCGCCTCCCCTCCGCGGCCCACCTTCCTCCTTCCTCCCTGTCCAGGCCCCTTCACGACCACGAAGCCGCTGGTGGCCTCGCAGCCTGTGAAGGGAAGGAGGACGACCTCGTGGCCCTTCTCCCTCAGAGGCCACAGACCAGGAAGCGGGACCCGCCTGACCCACCCGAGGCCCTCTCCACCCTCACTCACACTTCAGCCCCCGGGATGACTGGCCCGCACACCTACCAGATGAATCTCAGTAGAGGAAAAAGAGTCCCCACGTCAGGAACCAGACCGCACTGCCTCACAGCTCCCTGGCGTTCTTCACGTGGGCGAAGGGGCGGGGCAGAAGACGCCCAGTGAACATGCGCACTGAGCCGGGAGCCGAAGGAGCATGCGCAGCTGTGGGCTGGGGAGGGCTGCCGTTCCCAGTGCCACGCCCCAAACCCTCGATTCCTGTCCTCACTGAGGATGAGGGAATCCCACCTCCCTCTGCTGTTTCCTATGCCTCTGGGACTCAAGTAGTGCTCCCCTCAAAACTCACCCCATCTTTAACTGAACCCCACCCCCAACCCAGGGCCCTCTCTTGCCCTGGCCCCACCATGGGGACAAGGACCACTGTGACTGGCTGGGAAGACAGGTAAACCACCTGCGAAAACAGAACTAGCAACCTACCCCAAAAGGAAATTGTTCAATGTGAACAAGTCAGAGAAACAGACTGAAAGAAAAATGAATACAATCGCTAGGACCCGTGAGAAAATACTAAAACGATATCTATCGTTTGTAGCATCAGAATCACAGAAGGAGAAGTGACAGTATCAGGGAAACAGGACAGCCAGAGTGACACCATGTGAAAATAAACTCCGTCTTGAAAATAGCAAGATACATAGTCCCACCAGTCACAACCCATGGTCCTAAGATGTTTGGAGTTGAGAAAACAGATGAAAGGTACCTCCAAGGACATGCTCCCACAGCAGCGGAAAGTGCAGGGTTCCCAACACCCATTAACAATATATGCTTTCAACAGAATTATGCTTTCATGGACTTACACACTGGTAAGTCAAGGAGAGTTTTCTTTAAATCAATAGTATGATAAAAGTCATCATGCTCTTAGCCCACCCGCACAAAGGCACAGATTAAGTTTAGTCTTTATACAGATAAGACCCCTATATAAGAAAAACCAGACCAGGCCAAGGCTCACGCCTGTAATCCTAGTATTTTGGGAGGCTGAGCTGGCCAGATCACCTGAGCTCAGGACTTCGAGACCAGCCTAAGCAACATCAGAAAAATCTCATCACTACAAAAAAACAAAAAAACATCGAAAAATTAGCTGGGCATGGTGGCATGTACCTATAGTCACAGCTACTCAGGAGGCTGAGGGGGGAGGACCGCTTGAGCCCAGGAGGTCAAGGCTGCAGCGAGCTCTGATAACACCACCGAACTACAGCCTGGGTGACAGAGTGAGACCCCGTATCAAGTTTTAATAATTGAACCTAAAAACGTACAAATTTATCGATCAAATTCACTATATTAACACATGAACGGGAAAAAATGCTGTGGTAATCGAAATACATGCACTGTTTGATGAAAATCAACATATATTCAAATGAATACTCTCAGCAAATTTACAACAGAATGGAATGACTTACTCTGCTAAAGTCCGTCTGCAGAAAAAGGACAGCAAATAGGATGGGGAAATGTTGAAATTTTTCGGTTTCTCATCAGGGATAAGACAAGGACGTCCACTGTCACCCTTGTAACAGGTGGGTCTAAGCAATGCCATAAAATCAGAAAAGGAAATAAAACTCTTTACAATGGCAACAACAGGCCGGGCACGGTGGCCCACACCAGTTAATCCCAGCATTGTGGGAGGGGAGGCGGGTGCATCACTTGCACTCAAAAGTTCAAGAACAGCCTGGGAAACACGGCAAAAGCGCGTCTCTACAAAATTACAGAAGGAAAAAGAAAAAAAATGGCAGAAACAAAATTGTTCTTATTCAAGGATGATACGTTTCTGTATGTTGAAGACTCAAAACGATCTAGAAGTAAACTTTAGAATTCATAAGCATATTTCACAAGGCTGCTGGATAGAAAACCAATATGTAAGAATTATGTCTCCGCTGGGCGCGGTGACTCACGCCTGTAATCCCGGCACTCTGGGAGGCCGAGGCGGGTCAATCATGAGGTCAGGAGTTCAAGAGCACCCTGGCCAAGATGGCGAAAGCCCATCTCTCCTAAAAACACAAAACTCAGCCAGGCGTGCTGGTGGGTGCCTATAATCCCAGCTACTCGGGACTCTGAGGCAGAGAACTGCTTGAATCCGGGAGGCGGAGTTACAGTGAGCAGAGATCGCGCCACTGCACTCCAGCCTGGGTGACAGAGCAAAACTCCGTCTCAAAAGAGAAAACAGAAAGAAAGAAAAAAAAAAAAGAATGATGTCTCTACATACCAGCTCAAAGAGTTACAATATACGACTTCAGAGAATGATACATATTTCGCGGCATCAAAAAGCTAGAAATAAAATTCACAAAAGATGCGCAAGACTTCTTTGCAGAAGGCTGTAAAGCTTTATTGGGAGAATTTTAATGAACAAATTTCCAACACAGGAGCAGCCTGCATCATTGCAGCGTGTCTTCTTTTAACACTGTGATTGCTTCTCACCTGTAACAGAAAACGTAACAATTGGGAACATGACTTAGCAACAGATTATTCAGATGACCCTAAAGGCATACAAAGCACACTACAGTTTGGGTTTTATTAAATGGACTAAAAACAGAACCCTATGGGTGATCCTGTGTCTTACACGCAATTGAACCTCTGCGTAAACTTTGAGCGTAGACCTGCAGAATTTAAAAGCAATTTCCTCCCTGAACATCAACTGCCTCCTTTCAATTCAGAAGCACTTACAATTAACAGTCAGCAGTTTGGAAAACACATGTGTAAAACATACTTCAGTTGATTACTCAGGAAGTACTAGAGTCATGGTCTTTCAACTTTAAATCTTATCAATTCATCTCTCTAAAGCTGAAACTTACATGTAACATTTGATATGATTAGAGATGATTCTATCATATGTGTGTCTACAGTCTTACTAGAAATAGTGCCTCATGAAGACTGACGGTGGGGCAGGGAGCACGCATAGCACAGGCATCTTACTCACACCCATGCTGAGCATCACTGACCTACATGCCACAGGTGATGGGAACTAAACGGTCTCTCGCCATTTGATATTACAGTCACTCAAGGTTTCCGTGGGGAAAGATTTAAGAAGCAATTGTTCATTAAAAGCCAGAGAATCCCAGCCTGGGCAACATAGTGAGACCTCATCTCTACAAAAATGAAGAAAAAAAATGTAGTCAGGCACGGTGGCTTGTGCGTGTAGTTCCAGCCACTCAGGAGGCTGAGGTGGGAGGACTGCTTCAGCCTAGGAGCCAGAGGTTGCAGTGAGCTGGAATTGCACCACTGCACTCCAGCCTGGGTGACAGACTGAGACTGTGTCTCAAACAAACAAACAAACCAAGAAGAGGGAGAATTCACAATTTCACAAGCTCTTACACTACGTATTCCCCTCTCCACACGGAAAAACTAGGATGACGCAGAGTGCCCGCTCACCTCCTTACTGACAATGAAATCTCAATTCAGAGATTTTCAGATGACTCAGGCCAGGGTTTCATGACTTGTGATTAACAAATCATGCGAAGCAGGTGATCTCTGTATCCCATGCATTCTATGCAGCAGGATCAGAGTATGAAAGAACCAGAATGGAAAATGGTTTTAAAATCTCTGACTTAAACTCACTATTTTCATAAGAACCAAAGATAGCTTTAGGAGTGAAAGGACTCACTCAGAATCTCGCCAAGGCTGTAAGAGCTGGTATTAGAACCCGCATGAGTGCTTCAGCATTTTTTGACACCAAGTGATGGGTGTTACAAATGTGTTATGTATTGATTAAAAGCAGACCTTTACAAAAGCATCTAAAAAGTATGAGCTACTGGTTTAAGGACGTATACTCAAAACATTTAATTCAACATAGCTTGGAGTCAGTTTGTTTCTGTGTCTGACAGTCTATCAGTCGGGTGCTGGGGCCTGAACTACGTTTCAAATGACCTTTATATAAGAACTCTCTTACTAAAGAGGCAGTATTGTTACCTCTCTGTTATTAAAAATACAATGCTGGGTCGGGCACGGTGGCTCTCGCCTGCAATCCCGGCAATTTCAATGCTCGAGGCCGGTGGATCACCTGAGGTCAGGAGTTCGGGAAGAACCTGTGCAACGTAATGAAACCCTGTCTCTACTAAAAATACAAAAGTTAGCTGGGCGTGGTGGAGCATGTCTGTAAGCCCGGCTCCGCCAGAGGCTCAGGCAGGAGAATCACCTGAACCCTGGAGACAGAATTTCCAGTGAGCCCAGATGGCACCACTGCACTCCAGCCTGGTCTTCAGAGCGAGACTCCATCTCAAAAAAAATAGTAAGAATTATAATACGATACTGTGGAAACAGACACCCTACAATATGAATGCCTAATGGACTGCCTACCTTCTTCAGGCGTTTTCACCTCCTCTGGATTTGGCGGGCCCATCTCCTGGCCATCAGGACCATCTCCACACTCACACCCAGTCGTTGGGTGAACCTCTTCCTGGCTATCAGCTTCAGGCTCCGGCCCTTAAAAATAAAAAATGCATCTCAATTTCAGCAGTAAAACATGAAATATGAATAAGAAAATCATATTCTTGCTCTCGCTGTTATTATATAAAAGCTTTAGCTAGTGTAATAATAAATGTGTTGATAAGAATTCCAGGAACATTATTTCAGGAGTCTGTTAGCAGAAAACAGGAAAACAAGGTGTTCCAAATATTACCGTCTTCCTTTCCAAAGACTGCCCTCACACAACTTTGCTGCCTCCTTTGCACTTCTCTGTTATTCTACTTCTGATTGTCCTTCTCGTATTAAATGACTCAAGGCTGAAAGCCTGTCTCTCACAGCACTTACACTCCTAGCGCTTAGACTCTTATATGGCATGAGCAGCCACCAATAAACGCTGAGTGAAAAAAACTCTTTAAAAAATACATGAAAAAGCCCAAACTGCAGAATATTCTGCAAGCCAACTGGTCTGTCCTCTTCAAAAATGTCCGTATCATGAATGACAAGAAAAATTAAGGAAACGTTCCAGATTAAAGGAAACTAAAAACACCTGAAAAGCACATGCAAGGCGCGATTCTGAACTGGACTCTGGATCAGAAAAAGAAATCCTATCAATAAAATTATCTGGGCCGGGCGTGGGGTCTCACGCCTGCGATCCAAACATTTTGGGATGCCATGGTGGGCAGAGCAGGTGAGGTCAGAAGTTCAAGACCGCAGTGGCCGGCGCTTGTAGTCCCAGCTACACGGGAGGCTGAGGCATGAGAATCCCTAGAACCTGCGAGGCGTAGGTTGCAGTGAGCCGAGATCGCACTACTGCACTCCAACCTGGCCCACAGAGAGAGACTCCGTCTCAAGAAAGAAGAAAAAAAAAAAGGAAAAAAGAAATTTTCAGGCCGGGCGTGGTGGCTCACGCTTGTAATCCCAGCACTTTGGGAGGCCGAGGTGGGCGGATCACAAGGTTAGGAGATCGAGGCCATCCTGGCTAACACAGTGAAACCCCGTCTCTACTAAAAAATACAAAAAAATTAGCAGGGCGTGGTGGCGGGCGCCTGTAGTCCCAGCTACTCGGAGAGGCTGAGGCAGGAGAATGGCATGAACCCGGGAGGCGGAGCTTGCAGTGAGCCGAGATTGCACCACTGCACTCCAGCCTGGGCGACAGAGCGAGACTCCGTCTCAAAAAAAAAAAAAAAAAAGAAATTTTCTGGGGAACTGGCAAAATTTGAGTATGCACTGTGTATTAACTGACTCCATTTTCTCATTGTTAAATTTCCTGATTTTGATCTTTGTGCAGTGATGATCCAAGAAATAACTTTCTCTTTCTTCCGACGATATACACACCCTCAAGTACATAGGGTAAAGGACCATAATACCTGAAACTTTATCGAAACAATTCAGCATTAATAACAGCAAACATATATCCGTATGTGTATGTGTGTGAGTGTGTGGGCAGCAGGGTAAGAGAGGGAGGGAAGAGATATGAAACCTATGGAGCGAAAGCTATTAACAATTGGTGAATCTAGGTGAAAAGTATATGAGTTCATTGTACTATTCTTGCAAATTTTCTATAAATGTTGTGTCTTGAAAATACATACAGTAAAAATTTAAAAGAATATATGACAATTACACTGAACTTTAGGAAGAAAGGAATTTTTAATTGTGGTAAAAAATACACATATCCTAAAATTTACCATCTTAACTATTTTGAAATGGTACAGTTCACTAAGGAGTTATGTTTGCAACATTACCAGCCGCTAGGCACAAACTTTGCATCTGTGTTTTCCTATACCATGAGACCTTTATTTACTTATTTACTTATTTATTTATTCATTTATTTATTTATTTGTTCATTTATTTATTTATTAGCGATGAGGTCTCGCTGTGTTTCCCAGGCTGAGCTTGAACTCCAGGGCTCAAGCAATCCTCTCACCTCAGCCTCCCAAGTAGCTGGGACTATGAGTGCATGGCAATCAGCCCAGCTTTAGACCTTTCTCCTAAATGACAATCTAAGGATAAACCACAGGACATGTATAATGCTTATATTCAGCCATAGAGTACCAACAGCAGTGTGCGTCAGCTGAGAAATCTGAAGTCTACAACATGGATAGGATTTCGGTTACAATTACAATGTCAGTTTCTGAAGGACTGATTCGCTGGATGGATTTGAGGACTATGGAAAATCTTACAGTCACGACACCCATTACCTATTGGGGTAAAGAGAAACTTCACTTTGTTCCAATAAAGTTATATTTAGGTCCGAAGGTCCTAAATGTAATATTCCATAAATGAACCCCACGCAGAACAAAGCACCAAATATAAAGTTGTTTGTGAATCACAGAAAATATACTGTCCCGCACTGAGAATAAGGGAGTGGGCGGACAGCAGTTAATGGGCATTGTTGTCAGTCAGATTCTAGAAACTTTTCAAAGTACATCCCTGGAAAAATCCAGGACCTCAGTTACATAAATGTTTTGTTTGAAAATATTTTAGCTCGGAGAAATTATTTCTATCTCAATGTTAATCTCAGGATAATTCCTTTTTTGCTTTTTCTAACCATAAAAGGATTTAATCACCTCCTAAAAGCCACTTAGAAAAATCACTAAACCAGCTACCTGTATGGCAGTATCCTCATTTATCCAGCTTTTATCAAACGTACCATATGAAGATATCAATCAAAGGAAACGGGGGCCAACATTCAGCGACTCGGTTTTTGGAGCTGCTCCTGCTCCTCTGAACTGGGTCTATTCTTGGGTCAGTACTAAGCTACCCCACAGTAAAGCCTTTGAGTTTTAAGCATTTTCAGCAAAATCACTTCCTTCTTTACAGCAACATAGATGATAGGAAGACACGAACCTTGGAACACAGTACAAATTTTGTATTCACCAGTCAAGGGTTCTTGGATAACACACAATCCTGGCACCTCCATTCTCTCATTCATAAAGTCGAGAAATTTTATCATAGTGAGGGATTTGCCTAAGCTAAGCTGCAAACTACATAGCCTCCTCGCTTTTCCAGTCCATTTCAGGCATTCTTTCCATTGTTTTCTTTCCTCCTGTTCCTGCTATGTGACAATGCCTAACACACACACACATGCACACACACACACACACACACAAACACACACACACGCACACACCAGCAGATGTTCTTCTTCCCTTTCCCTCACCTTGACCTGCAGATGCTCCCTCATCCTCTCCCTCCTGAGCAGCTGCTCCCTCATCCTCTCCCTCCTGAGCAGCTGCAGGATCCTCACATTGAGTTGCTGGTTCCCCTTCTTCAGGTTCTGGTGATTCCACTTCATCACTGAACTGCTCGGGCTGGGGAATATGTGTGGGTGCGCAGATAAAAAAAAAGTTTTGTTATTGATGCAAAATTTTACATCTATACACAGAATACATAGCTATTTCTGGTCATAACGAAGCCTAAAGACATTTCTCCACCTCTATGCTCTATGCCCAATAAGGTTACTCCACCCACAGGGAGGTTACTGTGAGAAAAGTGACGCACGAGGACTTTGGAAGCTATTATACTCTGTGTTGGAATAGATGTGTACAATCTGTCATTAACAAACAAAGCATGAGAGAGAAGTCATGGGCAAAAGCTGAAGAACACGAGGGAAAAAACAATCCTCCAGAATCCATGTTTCCTTCATGAGATGCCATCATCATTTTTTATGAGCAGGAAACACCTTTATCAGCATTTCCACACGAATGCAACAACACTGTCACAAAAATTAATTTCTGCTCATAGAAAACATCGAATTAACGTTTAAGCACTCACCAGCATAGGCCCAGTCACTTCAGGAGGCTCTACATAGCGTCTTGGTCTAGGCCGATAGGTCGATCTTCCTCGCCAACTCATATTTCACACTGAAAACAGACAACCGTGATTGGGAACATGTGCTCGAGAGGGCTGCTATATTCGATCACTTCCATGGATAAATGTTAACTTGCCGTTTTAATTTTGAAAATACTCTCAAAATAAGCTCCAGAGTTAAGCATACGTGTGTACGCTGTCTGAGTGCCTACAAAGCCATTTCTGCTGGCCAAGCTGGCAGAGCAATCATCTTAAGGCGTGTGGCAAAAGGCAGAGGACATTTTTTTCTAAATTTCTTTTGGACACGCGGTCTCCTCGCTGTGTTGCTCAGGCTGGAGTGCAGCGGCGTGATCACAGCTCACTGCAGCCTCGACCTCCCGCTCAAGGGATCCTCCGACCTCCGCGTCCTGAGTAACCGGGACTACAGGCGAGCGCCACTGCGCCCCGCAGACAGAGGTCATTTCTGATGAGGTTTAGTTTCACAAGTGGACTCCCCACGAAAACACTAGTGAATCACAATTCTCGTGATTGCTGCTTTGGGCACACTCCCACTTCCTAGGGCCATTCACCCCTCCTCACAACAAGTTTGGTTGGACCGCACTGCCTCGCCCACTCCTTCCCACTGTTTTCGGACCTTCCATGGCGGAGGTGAGACCTTGCAGTGCTTCTCGCTCGGTGGCTCCGCACTCCACACAGCTGGGGGGCGCTCACCAGGCCGCAGCCTTCCCAGGTGCCAGGTCCCTTCTTTACCGCCCGCCTCGCCCCCGCCGGGGGCCCCATTCAGGAAATCTGCCCTGTGGCGTCGGGGGTTCCCGGCACCTCGGGACTTCCATCCCCCCACCAGCACTCACCCCATCTTCACCTGAGCCCCTGACCGCCTCCCCTCCGCGGCCCACCTTCCTCCTTCCTCCCTGTCCAGGCCCCTTCACGACCACGAAGCCGCTGGTGGCCTCGCAGCCTGTGAAGGGAAGGAGGACGACCTCGTGGCCCTTCTCCCTCAGAGGCCACAGACCAGGAAGCGGGACCCGCCTGACCCACCCGAGGCCCTCTCCACCCTCACTCACACTTCAGCCCCCGGGATGACTGGCCCGCACACCTACCAGATGAATCTCAGTAGAGGAAAAAGAGTCCCCACGTCAGGAACCAGACCGCACTGCCTCACAGCTCCCTGGCGTTCTTCACGTGGGCGAAGGGGCGGGGCAGAAGACGCCCAGTGAACATGCGCACTGAGCCGGGAGCCGAAGGAGCATGCGCAGCTGTGGGCTGGGGAGGGCTGCCGTTCCCAGTGCCACGCCCCAAACCCTCGATTCCTGTCCTCACTGAGGATGAGGGAATCCCACCTCCCTCTGCTGTTTCCTATGCCTCTGGGACTCAAGTAGTGCTCCCCTCAAAACTCACCCCATCTTTAACTGAACCCCACCCCCAACCCAGGGCCCTCTCTTGCCCTGGCCCCACCATGGGGACAAGGACCACTGTGACTGGCTGGGAAGACAGGTAAACCACCTGCGAAAACAGAACTAGCAACCTACCCCAAAAGGAAATTGTTCAATGTGAACAAGTCAGAGAAACAGACTGAAAGAAAAATGAATACAATCGCTAGGACCCGTGAGAAAATACTAAAACGATATCTATCGTTTGTAGCATCAGAATCACAGAAGGAGAAGTGACAGTATCAGGGAAACAGGACAGCCAGAGTGACACCATGTGAAAATAAACTCCGTCTTGAAAATAGCAAGATACATAGTCCCACCAGTCACAACCCATGGTCCTAAGATGTTTCGAGTTGAGAAAACAGATGAAAGGTACCTCCAAGGACATGCTCCCACAGCAGCGGAAAGTGCAGGGTTCCCAACACCCATTAACAATATATGCTTTCAACAGAATTATGCTTTCATGGACTTACACACTGGTAAGTCAAGGAGAGTTTTCTTTAAATCAATAGTATGATAAAAGTCATCATGCTCTTAGCCCACCCGCACAAAGGCACAGATTAAGTTTAGTCTTTATACAGATAAGACCCCTATATAAGAAAAACCAGACCAGGCCAAGGCTCACGCCTGTAATCCTAGTATTTTGGGAGGCTGAGCTGGCCAGATCACCTGAGCTCAGGACTTCGAGACCAGCCTAAGCAACATCAGAAAAATCTCATCACTACAAAAAAACAAAAAAACATCGAAAAATTAGCTGGGCATGGTGGCATGTACCTATAGTCACAGCTACTCAGGAGGCTGAGGGGGGAGGACCGCTTGAGCCCAGGAGGTCAAGGCTGCAGCGAGCTCTGATAACACCACCGAACTACAGCCTGGGTGACAGAGTGAGACCCCGTATCAAGTTTTAATAATTGAACCTAAAAACGTACAAATTTATCGATCAAATTCACTATATTAACACATGAACGGGAAAAAATGCTGTGGTAATCGAAATACATGCACTGTTTGATGAAAATCAACATATATTCAAATGAATACTCTCAGCAAATTTACAACAGAATGGAATGACTTACTCTGCTAAAGTCCGTCTGCAGAAAAAGGACAGCAAATAGGATGGGGAAATGTTGAAATTTTTCGGTTTCTCATCAGGGATAAGACAAGGACGTCCACTGTCACCCTTGTAACAGGTGGGTCTAAGCAATGCCATAAAATCAGAAAAGGAAATAAAACTCTTTACAATGGCAACAACAGGCCGGGCACGGTGGCCCACACCAGTTAATCCCAGCGTTGTGGGAGGGGAGGCGGGTGCATCACTTGCACTCAAAAGTTCAAGAACAGCCTGGGAAACACGGCAAAAGCGCGTCTCTACAAAATTACAGAAGGAAAAAGAAAAAAAATGGCAGAAACAAAATTGTTCTTATTCAAGGATGATACGTTTCTGTATGTTGAAGACTCAAAACGATCTAGAAGTAAACTTTAGAATTCATAAGCATATTTCACAAGGCTGCTGGATAGAAAACCAATATGTAAGAATTATGTCTCCGCTGGGCGCGGTGACTCACGCCTGTAATCCCGGCACTCTGGGAGGCCGAGGCGGGTCAATCATGAGGTCAGGAGTTCAAGAGCACCCTGGCCAAGATGGCGAAAGCCCATCTCTCCTAAAAACACAAAACTCAGCCAGGCGTGCTGGTGGGTGCCTATAATCCCAGCTACTCGGGACTCTGAGGCAGAGAACTGCTTGAATCCGGGAGGCGGAGTTACAGTGAGCAGAGATCGCGCCACTGCACTCCAGCCTGGGTGACAGAGCAAAACTCCGTCTCAAAAGAGAAAACAGAAAGAAAGAAAAAAAAAAAAGAATGATGTCTCTACATACCAGCTCAAAGAGTTACAATATACGACTTCAGAGAATGATACATATTTCGCGGCATCAAAAAGCTAGAAATAAAATTCACAAAAGATGCGCAAGACTTCTTTGCAGAAGGCTGTAAAGCTTTATTGGGAGAATTTTAATGAACAAATTTCCAACACAGGAGCAGCCTGCATCATTGCAGCGTGTCTTCTTTTAACACTGTGATTGCTTCTCACCTGTAACAGAAAACGTAACAATTGGAAACATGACTTAGCAACAGATTATTCAGATGACCCTAAAGGCATACAAAGCACACTACAGTTTGGGTTTTATTAAATGGACTAAAAACAGAACCCTATGGGTGATCCTGTGTCTTACACGCAATTGAACCTCTGCGTAAACTTTGAGCGTAGACCTGCAGAATTTAAAAGCAATTTCCTCCCTGAACATCAACTGCCTCCTTTCAATTCAGAAGCACTTACAATTAACAGTCAGCAGTTTGGAAAACACATGTGTAAAACATACTTCAGTTGATTACTCAGGAAGTACTAGAGTCATGGTCTTTCAACTTTAAATCTTATCAATTCATCTCTCTAAAGCTGAAACTTACATGTAACATTTGATATGATTAGAGATGATTCTATCATATGTGTGTCTACAGTCTTACTAGAAATAGTGCCTCATGAAGACTGACGGTGGGGCAGGGAGCACGCATAGCACAGGCATCTTACTCACACCCATGCTGAGCATCACTGACCTACATGCCACAGGTGATGGGAACTAAACGGTCTCTCGCCATTTGATATTACAGTCACTCAAGGTTTCCGTGGGGAAAGATTTAAGAAGCAATTGTTCATTAAAAGCCAGAGAATCCCAGCCTGGGCAACATAGTGAGACCTCATCTCTACAAAAATGAAGAAAAAAAATGTAGTCAGGCACGGTGGCTTGTGCGTGTAGTTCCAGCCACTCAGGAGGCTGAGGTGGGAGGACTGCTTCAGCCTAGGAGCCAGAGGTTGCAGTGAGCTGGAATTGCACCACTGCACTCCAGCCTGGGTGACAGACTGAGACTGTGTCTCAAACAAACAAACAAACCAAGAAGAGGGAGAATTCACAATTTCACAAGCTCTTACACTACGTATTCCCCTCTCCACACGGAAAAACTAGGATGACGCAGAGTGCCCGCTCACCTCCTTACTGACAATGAAATCTCAATTCAGAGATTTTCAGATGACTCAGGCCAGGGTTTCATGACTTGTGATTAACAAATCATGCGAAGCAGGTGATCTCTGTATCCCATGCATTCTATGCAGCAGGATCAGAGTATGAAAGAACCAGAATGGAAAATGGTTTTAAAATCTCTGACTTAAACTCACTATTTTCATAAGAACCAAAGATAGCTTTAGGAGTGAAAGGACTCACTCAGAATCTCGCCAAGGCTGTAAGAGCTGGTATTAGAACCCGCATGAGTGCTTCAGCATTTTTTGACACCAAGTGATGGGTGTTACAAATGTGTTATGTATTGATTAAAAGCAGACCTTTACAAAAGCATCTAAAAAGTATGAGCTACTGGTTTAAGGACGTATACTCAAAACATTTAATTCAACATAGCTTGGAGTCAGTTTGTTTCTGTGTCTGACAGTCTATCAGTCGGGTGCTGGGGCCTGAACTACGTTTCAAATGACCTTTATATAAGAACTCTCTTACTAAAGAGGCAGTATTGTTACCTCTCTGTTATTAAAAATACAATGCTGGGTCGGGCACGGTGGCTCTCGCCTGCAATCCCGGCAATTTCAATGCTCGAGGCCGGTGGATCACCTGAGGTCAGGAGTTCGGGAAGAACCTGTGCAACGTAATGAAACCCTGTCTCTACTAAAAATACAAAAGTTAGCTGGGCGTGGTGGAGCATGTCTGTAAGCCCGGCTCCGCCAGAGGCTCAGGCAGGAGAATCACCTGAACCCTGGAGACAGAATTTCCAGTGAGCCCAGATGGCACCACTGCACTCCAGCCTGGTCTTCAGAGCGAGACTCCATCTCAAAAAAAATAGTAAGAATTATAATACGATACTGTGGAAACAGACACCCTACAATATGAATGCCTAATGGACTGCCTACCTTCTTCAGGCGTTTTCACCTCCTCTGGATTTGGCGGGCCCATCTCCTGGCCATCAGGACCATCTCCACACTCACACCCAGTCGTTGGGTGAACCTCTTCCTGGCTATCAGCTTCAGGCTCCGGCCCTTAAAAATAAAAAATGCATCTCAATTTCAGCAGTAAAACATGAAATATGAATAAGAAAATCATATTCTTGCTCTCGCTGTTATTATATAAAAGCTTTAGCTAGTGTAATAATAAATGTGTTGATAAGAATTCCAGGAACATTATTTCAGGAGTCTGTTAGCAGAAAACAGGAAAACAAGGTGTTCCAAATATTACCGTCTTCCTTTCCAAAGACTGCCCTCACACAACTTTGCTGCCTCCTTTGCACTTCTCTGTTATTCTACTTCTGATTGTCCTTCTCGTATTAAATGACTCAAGGCTGAAAGCCTGTCTCTCACAGCACTTACACTCCTAGCGCTTAGACTCTTATATGGCATGAGCAGCCACCAATAAACGCTGAGTGAAAAAAACTCTTTAAAAAATACATGAAAAAGCCCAAACTGCAGAATATTCTGCAAGCCAACTGGTCTGTCCTCTTCAAAAATGTCCGTATCATGAATGACAAGAAAAATTAAGGAAACGTTCCAGATTAAAGGAAACTAAAAACACCTGAAAAGCACATGCAAGGCGCGATTCTGAACTGGACTCTGGATCAGAAAAAGAAATCCTATCAATAAAATTATCTGGGCCGGGCGTGGGGTCTCACGCCTGCGATCCAAACATTTTGGGATGCCATGGTGGGCAGAGCAGGTGAGGTCAGAAGTTCAAGACCGCAGTGGCCGGCGCTTGTAGTCCCAGCTACACGGGAGGCTGAGGCATGAGAATCCCTAGAACCTGCGAGGCGTAGGTTGCAGTGAGCCGAGATCGCACTACTGCACTCCAACCTGGCCCACAGAGAGAGACTCCGTCTCAAGAAAGAAGAAAAAAAAAAAGGAAAAAAGAAATTTTCAGGCCGGGCGTGGTGGCTCACGCTTGTAATCCCAGCACTTTGGGAGGCCGAGGTGGGCGGATCACAAGGTTAGGAGATCGAGGCCATCCTGGCTAACACAGTGAAACCCCGTCTCTACTAAAAAATACAAAAAAATTAGCAGGGCGTGGTGGCGGGCGCCTGTAGTCCCAGCTACTCGGAGAGGCTGAGGCAGGAGAATGGCATGAACCCGGGAGGCGGAGCTTGCAGTGAGCCGAGATTGCACCACTGCACTCCAGCCTGGGCGACAGAGCGAGACTCCGTCTCAAAAAAAAAAAAAAAAAAGAAATTTTCTGGGGAACTGGCAAAATTTGAGTATGCACTGTGTATTAACTGACTCCATTTTCTCATTGTTAAATTTCCTGATTTTGATCTTTGTGCAGTGATGATCCAAGAAATAACTTTCTCTTTCTTCCGACGATATACACACCCTCAAGTACATAGGGTAAAGGACCATAATACCTGAAACTTTATCGAAACAATTCAGCATTAATAACAGCAAACATATATCCGTATGTGTATGTGTGTGAGTGTGTGGGCAGCAGGGTAAGAGAGGGAGGGAAGAGATATGAAACCTATGGAGCGAAAGCTATTAACAATTGGTGAATCTAGGTGAAAAGTATATGAGTTCATTGTACTATTCTTGCAAATTTTCTATAAATGTTGTGTCTTGAAAATACATACAGTAAAAATTTAAAAGAATATATGACAATTACACTGAACTTTAGGAAGAAAGGAATTTTTAATTGTGGTAAAAAATACACATATCCTAAAATTTACCATCTTAACTATTTTGAAATGGTACAGTTCACTAAGGAGTTATGTTTGCAACATTACCAGCCGCTAGGCACAAACTTTGCATCTGTGTTTTCCTATACCATGAGACCTTTATTTACTTATTTACTTATTTATTTATTCATTTATTTATTTATTTGTTCATTTATTTATTTATTAGCGATGAGGTCTCGCTGTGTTTCCCAGGCTGAGCTTGAACTCCAGGGCTCAAGCAATCCTCTCACCTCAGCCTCCCAAGTAGCTGGGACTATGAGTGCATGGCAATCAGCCCAGCTTTAGACCTTTCTCCTAAATGACAATCTAAGGATAAACCACAGGACATGTATAATGCTTATATTCAGCCATAGAGTACCAACAGCAGTGTGCGTCAGCTGAGAAATCTGAAGTCTACAACATGGATAGGATTTCGGTTACAATTACAATGTCAGTTTCTGAAGGACTGATTCGCTGGATGGATTTGAGGACTATGGAAAATCTTACAGTCACGACACCCATTACCTATTGGGGTAAAGAGAAACTTCACTTTGTTCCAATAAAGTTATATTTAGGTCCGAAGGTCCTAAATGTAATATTCCATAAATGAACCCCACGCAGAACAAAGCACCAAATATAAAGTTGTTTGTGAATCACAGAAAATATACTGTCCCGCACTGAGAATAAGGGAGTGGGCGGACAGCAGTTAATGGGCATTGTTGTCAGTCAGATTCTAGAAACTTTTCAAAGTACATCCCTGGAAAAATCCAGGACCTCAGTTACATAAATGTTTTGTTTGAAAATATTTTAGCTCGGAGAAATTATTTCTATCTCAATGTTAATCTCAGGATAATTCCTTTTTTGCTTTTTCTAACCATAAAAGGATTTAATCACCTCCTAAAAGCCACTTAGAAAAATCACTAAACCAGCTACCTGTATGGCAGTATCCTCATTTATCCAGCTTTTATCAAACGTACCATATGAAGATATCAATCAAAGGAAACGGGGGCCAACATTCAGCGACTCGGTTTTTGGAGCTGCTCCTGCTCCTCTGAACTGGGTCTATTCTTGGGTCAGTACTAAGCTACCCCACAGTAAAGCCTTTGAGTTTTAAGCATTTTCAGCAAAATCACTTCCTTCTTTACAGCAACATAGATGATAGGAAGACACGAACCTTGGAACACAGTACAAATTTTGTATTCACCAGTCAAGGGTTCTTGGATAACACACAATCCTGGCACCTCCATTCTCTCATTCATAAAGTCGAGAAATTTTATCATAGTGAGGGATTTGCCTAAGCTAAGCTGCAAACTACATAGCCTCCTCGCTTTTCCAGTCCATTTCAGGCATTCTTTCCATTGTTTTCTTTCCTCCTGTTCCTGCTATGTGACAATGCCTAACACACACACACATGCACACACACACACACACACACACAAACACACACACACGCACACACCAGCAGATGTTCTTCTTCCCTTTCCCTCACCTTGACCTGCAGATGCTCCCTCATCCTCTCCCTCCTGAGCAGCTGCTCCCTCATCCTCTCCCTCCTGAGCAGCTGCAGGATCCTCACATTGAGTTGCTGGTTCCCCTTCTTCAGGTTCTGGTGATTCCACTTCATCACTGAACTGCTCGGGCTGGGGAATATGTGTGGGTGCGCAGATAAAAAAAAAGTTTTGTTATTGATGCAAAATTTTACATCTATACACAGAATACATAGCTATTTCTGGTCATAACGAAGCCTAAAGACATTTCTCCACCTCTATGCTCTATGCCCAATAAGGTTACTCCACCCACAGGGAGGTTACTGTGAGAAAAGTGACGCACGAGGACTTTGGAAGCTATTATACTCTGTGTTGGAATAGATGTGTACAATCTGTCATTAACAAACAAAGCATGAGAGAGAAGTCATGGGCAAAAGCTGAAGAACACGAGGGAAAAAACAATCCTCCAGAATCCATGTTTCCTTCATGAGATGCCATCATCATTTTTTATGAGCAGGAAACACCTTTATCAGCATTTCCACACGAATGCAACAACACTGTCACAAAAATTAATTTCTGCTCATAGAAAACATCGAATTAACGTTTAAGCACTCACCAGCATAGGCCCAGTCACTTCAGGAGGCTCTACATAGCGTCTTGGTCTAGGCCGATAGGTCGATCTTCCTCGCCAACTCATATTTCACACTGAAAACAGACAACCGTGATTGGGAACATGTGCTCGAGAGGGCTGCTATATTCGATCACTTCCATGGATAAATGTTAACTTGCCGTTTTAATTTTGAAAATACTCTCAAAATAAGCTCCAGAGTTAAGCATACGTGTGTACGCTGTCTGAGTGCCTACAAAGCCATTTCTGCTGGCCAAGCTGGCAGAGCAATCATCTTAAGGCGTGTGGCAAAAGGCAGAGGACATTTTTTTCTAAATTTCTTTTGGACACGCGGTCTCCTCGCTGTGTTGCTCAGGCTGGAGTGCAGCGGCGTGATCACAGCTCACTGCAGCCTCGACCTCCCGCTCAAGGGATCCTCCGACCTCCGCGTCCTGAGTAACCGGGACTACAGGCGAGCGCCACTGCGCCCCGCAGACAGAGGTCATTTCTGATGAGGTTTAGTTTCACAAGTGGACTCCCCACGAAAACACTAGTGAATCACAATTCTCGTGATTGCTGCTTTGGGCACACTCCCACTTCCTAGGGCCATTCACCCCTCCTCACAACAAGTTTGGTTGGACCGCACTGCCTCGCCCACTCCTTCCCACTGTTTTCGGACCTTCCATGGCGGAGGTGAGACCTTGCAGTGCTTCTCGCTCGGTGGCTCCGCACTCCACACAGCTGGGGGGCGCTCACCAGGCCGCAGCCTTCCCAGGTGCCAGGTCCCTTCTTTACCGCCCGCCTCGCCCCCGCCGGGGGCCCCATTCAGGAAATCTGCCCTGTGGCGTCGGGGGTTCCCGGCACCTCGGGACTTCCATCCCCCCACCAGCACTCACCCCATCTTCACCTGAGCCCCTGACCGCCTCCCCTCCGCGGCCCACCTTCCTCCTTCCTCCCTGTCCAGGCCCCTTCACGACCACGAAGCCGCTGGTGGCCTCGCAGCCTGTGAAGGGAAGGAGGACGACCTCGTGGCCCTTCTCCCTCAGAGGCCACAGACCAGGAAGCGGGACCCGCCTGACCCACCCGAGGCCCTCTCCACCCTCACTCACACTTCAGCCCCCGGGATGACTGGCCCGCACACCTACCAGATGAATCTCAGTAGAGGAAAAAGAGTCCCCACGTCAGGAACCAGACCGCACTGCCTCACAGCTCCCTGGCGTTCTTCACGTGGGCGAAGGGGCGGGGCAGAAGACGCCCAGTGAACATGCGCACTGAGCCGGGAGCCGAAGGAGCATGCGCAGCTGTGGGCTGGGGAGGGCTGCCGTTCCCAGTGCCACGCCCCAAACCCTCGATTCCTGTCCTCACTGAGGATGAGGGAATCCCACCTCCCTCTGCTGTTTCCTATGCCTCTGGGACTCAAGTAGTGCTCCCCTCAAAACTCACCCCATCTTTAACTGAACCCCACCCCCAACCCAGGGCCCTCTCTTGCCCTGGCCCCACCATGGGGACAAGGACCACTGTGACTGGCTGGGAAGACAGGTAAACCACCTGCGAAAACAGAACTAGCAACCTACCCCAAAAGGAAATTGTTCAATGTGAACAAGTCAGAGAAACAGACTGAAAGAAAAATGAATACAATCGCTAGGACCCGTGAGAAAATACTAAAACGATATCTATCGTTTGTAGCATCAGAATCACAGAAGGAGAAGTGACAGTATCAGGGAAACAGGACAGCCAGAGTGACACCATGTGAAAATAAACTCCGTCTTGAAAATAGCAAGATACATAGTCCCACCAGTCACAACCCATGGTCCTAAGATGTTTCGAGTTGAGAAAACAGATGAAAGGTACCTCCAAGGACATGCTCCCACAGCAGCGGAAAGTGCAGGGTTCCCAACACCCATTAACAATATATGCTTTCAACAGAATTATGCTTTCATGGACTTACACACTGGTAAGTCAAGGAGAGTTTTCTTTAAATCAATAGTATGATAAAAGTCATCATGCTCTTAGCCCACCCGCACAAAGGCACAGATTAAGTTTAGTCTTTATACAGATAAGACCCCTATATAAGAAAAACCAGACCAGGCCAAGGCTCACGCCTGTAATCCTAGTATTTTGGGAGGCTGAGCTGGCCAGATCACCTGAGCTCAGGACTTCGAGACCAGCCTAAGCAACATCAGAAAAATCTCATCACTACAAAAAAACAAAAAAACATCGAAAAATTAGCTGGGCATGGTGGCATGTACCTATAGTCACAGCTACTCAGGAGGCTGAGGGGGGAGGACCGCTTGAGCCCAGGAGGTCAAGGCTGCAGCGAGCTCTGATAACACCACCGAACTACAGCCTGGGTGACAGAGTGAGACCCCGTATCAAGTTTTAATAATTGAACCTAAAAACGTACAAATTTATCGATCAAATTCACTATATTAACACATGAACGGGAAAAAATGCTGTGGTAATCGAAATACATGCACTGTTTGATGAAAATCAACATATATTCAAATGAATACTCTCAGCAAATTTACAACAGAATGGAATGACTTACTCTGCTAAAGTCCGTCTGCAGAAAAAGGACAGCAAATAGGATGGGGAAATGTTGAAATTTTTCGGTTTCTCATCAGGGATAAGACAAGGACGTCCACTGTCACCCTTGTAACAGGTGGGTCTAAGCAATGCCATAAAATCAGAAAAGGAAATAAAACTCTTTACAATGGCAACAACAGGCCGGGCACGGTGGCCCACACCAGTTAATCCCAGCGTTGTGGGAGGGGAGGCGGGTGCATCACTTGCACTCAAAAGTTCAAGAACAGCCTGGGAAACACGGCAAAAGCGCGTCTCTACAAAATTACAGAAGGAAAAAGAAAAAAAATGGCAGAAACAAAATTGTTCTTATTCAAGGATGATACGTTTCTGTATGTTGAAGACTCAAAACGATCTAGAAGTAAACTTTAGAATTCATAAGCATATTTCACAAGGCTGCTGGATAGAAAACCAATATGTAAGAATTATGTCTCCGCTGGGCGCGGTGACTCACGCCTGTAATCCCGGCACTCTGGGAGGCCGAGGCGGGTCAATCATGAGGTCAGGAGTTCAAGAGCACCCTGGCCAAGATGGCGAAAGCCCATCTCTCCTAAAAACACAAAACTCAGCCAGGCGTGCTGGTGGGTGCCTATAATCCCAGCTACTCGGGACTCTGAGGCAGAGAACTGCTTGAATCCGGGAGGCGGAGTTACAGTGAGCAGAGATCGCGCCACTGCACTCCAGCCTGGGTGACAGAGCAAAACTCCGTCTCAAAAGAGAAAACAGAAAGAAAGAAAAAAAAAAAAGAATGATGTCTCTACATACCAGCTCAAAGAGTTACAATATACGACTTCAGAGAATGATACATATTTCGCGGCATCAAAAAGCTAGAAATAAAATTCACAAAAGATGCGCAAGACTTCTTTGCAGAAGGCTGTAAAGCTTTATTGGGAGAATTTTAATGAACAAATTTCCAACACAGGAGCAGCCTGCATCATTGCAGCGTGTCTTCTTTTAACACTGTGATTGCTTCTCACCTGTAACAGAAAACGTAACAATTGGGAACATGACTTAGCAACAGATTATTCAGATGACCCTAAAGGCATACAAAGCACACTACAGTTTGGGTTTTATTAAATGGACTAAAAACAGAACCCTATGGGTGATCCTGTGTCTTACACGCAATTGAACCTCTGCGTAAACTTTGAGCGTAGACCTGCAGAATTTAAAAGCAATTTCCTCCCTGAACATCAACTGCCTCCTTTCAATTCAGAAGCACTTACAATTAACAGTCAGCAGTTTGGAAAACACATGTGTAAAACATACTTCAGTTGATTACTCAGGAAGTACTAGAGTCATGGTCTTTCAACTTTAAATCTTATCAATTCATCTCTCTAAAGCTGAAACTTACATGTAACATTTGATATGATTAGAGATGATTCTATCATATGTGTGTCTACAGTCTTACTAGAAATAGTGCCTCATGAAGACTGACGGTGGGGCAGGGAGCACGCATAGCACAGGCATCTTACTCACACCCATGCTGAGCATCACTGACCTACATGCCACAGGTGATGGGAACTAAACGGTCTCTCGCCATTTGATATTACAGTCACTCAAGGTTTCCGTGGGGAAAGATTTAAGAAGCAATTGTTCATTAAAAGCCAGAGAATCCCAGCCTGGGCAACATAGTGAGACCTCATCTCTACAAAAATGAAGAAAAAAAATGTAGTCAGGCACGGTGGCTTGTGCGTGTAGTTCCAGCCACTCAGGAGGCTGAGGTGGGAGGACTGCTTCAGCCTAGGAGCCAGAGGTTGCAGTGAGCTGGAATTGCACCACTGCACTCCAGCCTGGGTGACAGACTGAGACTGTGTCTCAAACAAACAAACAAACCAAGAAGAGGGAGAATTCACAATTTCACAAGCTCTTACACTACGTATTCCCATCTCCACACGGAAAAACTAGGATGAAGCAGAGTGCCCGCTCACTTTCTTACTGACAATGAAATCTCAATTCAGAGATTTTCAGATGGCTCAGGCCAGGGTTTCATGATTTGTGATTAACAAATCATGCGAAGCAGGTGATCTCTGTATCCCATGCATTCTATGCAGCAGGATCAGAGTATGAAAGAACCAGAATGGAAAATGGTTTTAAAATCTCTGACTTAAACTCACTATTTTCATAAGAACCAAAGATAGCTTTAGGAGTGAAAGGACTCACTCAGAATCTCGCCAAGGCTGTAAGAGCTGGTATTAGAACCCGCATGAGTGCTTCAGCATTTTTCACACCAAGTGATGGGTGTTACAAATGTGTTATGTATTGATTAAAAGCAGACCTTTACAAAAGCATCTAAAAAGTATGAGCTACTGGTTTAAGGACGTATACTCAAAACATTTAATTCAACATAGCTTGGAGTCAGTTTGTTTCTGTGTCTGACAGTCTATCAGTCGGGTGCTGGGGCCTGAACTACGTTTCAAATGACCTTTATGTAAGAACTCTCTTACTAAAGAGGCAGTATTGTTACCTCTCTGTTATTAAAAATACAATGCTGGGTCGGGCACGGTGGCTCTCGCCTGCAATCCCGGCAATTTCAATGCTCGAGGCAGGTGGATCACCTGAGGTCAGGAGTTCGGGAAGAACCTGTGCAACGTAATGAAACCCTGTCTCTACTAAAAATACAAAAGTTAGCTGGGCACGGTGGAGCATGTCTGTAAGCCCGGCTCCGCCAGAGGCTCAGGCAGGAGAATCACCTGAACCCTGGAGACAGAATTTCCAGTGAGCCCAGATGGCACCACTGCACTCCAGCCTGGTCTTCAGAGCGAGACTCCATCTCAAAAAAAATAGTAAGAATTATAATACGATACTGTGGAAACAGACACCCTACAATATGAATGCCTAATGGACTGCCTACCTTCTTCAGGCGTTTTCACCTCCTCTGGATTTGGCGGGCCCATCTCCTGGCCATCAGGACCATCTCCACACTCACACCCAGTCGTTGGGTGAACCTCTTCCTGGCTATCAGCTTCAGGCTCCGGCCCTTAAAAATAAAAAATGCATCTCAATTTCAGCAGTAAAACATGAAATATGAATAAGAAAATCATATTCTTGCTCTCGCTGTTATTATATAAAAGCTTTAGCTAGTGTAATAATAAATGTGTTGATAAGAATTCCAGGAACATTATTTCAGGAGTCTGTTAGCAGAAAACAGGAAAACAAGGTGTTCCAAATATTACCGTCTTCCTTTCCAAAGACTGCCCTCACACAACTTTGCTGCCTCCTTTGCACTTCTCTGTTATTCTACTTCTGATTGTCCTTCTCGTATTAAATGACTCAAGGCTGAAAGCCTGTCTCTCACAGCACTTACACTCCTAGCGCTTAGACTCTTATATGGCATGAGCAGCCACCAATAAACGCTGAGTGAAAAAAACTCTTTAAAAAATACATGAAAAAGCCCAAACTGCAGAATATTCTGCAAGCCAACTGGTCTGTCCTCTTCAAAAATGTCCGTATCATGAATGACAAGAAAAATTAAGGAAACGTTCCAGATTAAAGGAAACTAAAAACACCTGAAAAGCACATGCAAGGCGCGATTCTGAACTGGACTCTGGATCAGAAAAAGAAATCCTATCAATAAAATTATCTGGGCCGGGCGTGGGGTCTCACGCCTGCGATCCAAACATTTTGGGATGCCATGGTGGGCAGAGCAGGTGAGGTCAGAAGTTCAAGACCGCAGTGGCCGGCGCTTGTAGTCCCAGCTACACGGGAGGCTGAGGCATGAGAATCCCTAGAACCTGCGAGGCGTAGGTTGCAGTGAGCCGAGATCGCACTACTGCACTCCAACCTGGCCCACAGAGAGAGACTCCGTCTCAAGAAAGAAGAAAAAAAAAAAGGAAAAAAGAAATTTTCAGGCCGGGCGTGGTGGCTCACGCTTGTAATCCCAGCACTTTGGGAGGCCGAGGTGGGCGGATCACAAGGTTAGGAGATCGAGGCCATCCTGGCTAACACAGTGAAACCCCGTCTCTACTAAAAAATACAAAAAAATTAGCAGGGCGTGGTGGCGGGCGCCTGTAGTCCCAGCTACTCGGAGAGGCTGAGGCAGGAGAATGGCATGAACCCGGGAGGCGGAGCTTGCAGTGAGCCGAGACTGCACCACTGCACTCCAGCCTGGGCGACAGAGCGAGACTCCGTCTCAAAAAAAAAAAAAAAAAAAAAAAAGAAATTTTCTGGGGAACTGGCAAAATTTGAGTATGCACTGTGTATTAACTGACTCCATTTTCTCATTGTTAAATTTCCTGATTTTGATCTTTGTGCAGTGATGATCCAAGAAATAACTTTCTCTTTCTTCCGACGATATACACACCCTCAAGTACATAGGGTAAAGGACCATAATACCTGAAACTTTATCGAAACAATTCAGCATTAATAACAGCAAACATATATCCGTATGTGTATGTGTGTGAGTGTGTGGGCAGCAGGGTAAGAGAGGGAGGGAAGAGATATGAAACCTATGGAGCAAAAGCTATTAACAATTGGTGAATCTAGGTGAAAAGTATATGAGTTCATTGTACTATTCTTGCAAATTTTCTATAAATGTTGTGTCTTGAAAATACATACAGTAAAAATTTAAAAGAATATATGACAATTACACTGAACTTTAGGAAGAAAGGAATTTTTAATTGTGGTAAAAAATACACATATCCTAAAATTTACCATCTTAACTATTTTGAAATGGTACAGTTCACTAAGGAGTTATGTTTGCAACATTACCAGCCGCTAGGCACAAACTTTGCATCTGTGTTTTCCTATACCATGAGACCTTTATTTACTTATTTACTTATTTATTTATTCATTTATTTATTTATTTGTTCATTTATTTATTTATTAGCGATGAGGTCTCGCTGTGTTTCCCAGGCTGAGCTTGAACTCCAGGGCTCAAGCAATCCTCTCACCTCAGCCTCCCAAGTAGCTGGGACTATGAGTGCATGGCAATCAGCCCAGCTTTAGACCTTTCTCCTAAATGACAATCTAAGGATAAACCACAGGACATGTATAATGCTTATATTCAGCCATAGAGTACCAACAGCAGTGTGCGTCAGCTGAGAAATCTGAAGTCTACAACATGGATAGGATTTCGGTTACAATTACAATGTCAGTTTCTGAAGGACTGATTAGCTGGATGGATTTGAGGACTATGGAAAATCTTACAGTCACGACACCCATTACCTATTGGGGTAAAGAGAAACTTCACTTTGTTCCAATAAAGTTATATTTAGGTCCGAAGGTCCTAAATGTAATATTCCATAAATGAACCCCACGCAGAACAAAGCACCAAATATAACGTTGTTTGTGAATCACAGAAAATATACTGTCCCGCACTGAGAATAAGGGAGTGGGCGGACAGCAGTTAATGGGCATTGTTGTCAGTCAGATTCTAGAAACTTTTCAAAGTACATCCCTGGAAAAATCCAGGACCTCAGTTACATAAATGTTTTGTTTGAAAATATTTTAGCTCGGAGAAATTATTTCTATCTCAATGTTAATCTCAGGATAATTCCTTTTTTGCTTTTTCTAACCATAAAAGGATTTAATCACCTCCTAAAAGCCACTTAGAAAAATCACTAAACCAGCTACCTGTATGGCAGTATCCTCATTTATCCAGCTTTTATCAAACGTACCATATGAAGATATCAATCAAAGGAAACGGGGGCCAACATTCAGCGACTCGGTTTTTGGAGCTGCTCCTGCTCCTCTGAACTGGGTCTATTCTTGGGTCAGTACTAAGCTACCCCACAGTAAAGCCTTTGAGTTTTAAGCATTTTCAGCAAAATCACTTCCTTCTTTACAGCAACATAGATGATAGGAAGACACGAACCTTGGAACACAGTACAAATTTTGTATTCACCAGTCAAGGGTTCTTGGATAACACACAATCCTGGCACCTCCATTCTCTCATTCATAAAGTCGAGAAATTTTATCATAGTGAGGGATTTGCCTAAGCTAAGCTGCAAACTACATAGCCTCCTCGCTTTTCCAGTCCATTTCAGGCATTCTTTCCATTGTTTTCTTTCCTCCTGTTCCTGCTATGTGACAATGCCTAACACACACACACATGCACACACACACACACACACAAACACACACACCAGCAGATGTTCTTCTTCCCTTTCCCTCACCTTGACCTGCAGATGCTCCCTCATCCTCTCCCTCCTGAGCAGCTGCTCCCTCATCCTCTCCCTCCTGAGCAGCTGCAGGATCCTCACATTGAGTTGCTGGTTCCCCTTCTTCAGGTTCTGGTGATTCCACTTCATCACTGAACTGCTCGGGCTGGGGAATATGTGTGGGTGCGCAGATAAAAAAAAGTTTTGTTATTGATGCAAAATTTTACATCTATACACAGAATACATAGCTATTTCTGGTCATAACGAAGCCTAAAGACATTTCTCCACCTCTATGCTCTATGCCCAATAAGGTTACTCCACCCACAGGGAGGTTACTGTGAGAAAAGTGACGCACGAGGACTTTGGAAGCTATTATACTCTGTGTTGGAATAGATGTGTACAATCTGTCATTAACAAACAAAGCATGAGAGAGAAGTCATGGGCAAAAGCTGAAGAACACGAGGGAAAAAACAATCCTCCAGAATCCATGTTTCCTTCATGAGATGCCATCATCATTTTTTATGAGCAGGAAACACCTTTATCAGCATTTCCACACGAATGCAACAACACTGTCACAAAAATTAATTTCTGCTCATAGAAAACATCGAATTAACGTTTAAGCACTCACCAGCATAGGCCCAGTCACTTCAGGAGGCTCTACATAGCGTCTTGGTCTAGGCCGATAGGTCGATCTTCCTCGCCAACTCATATTTCACACTGAAAACAGACAACCGTGATTGGGAACATGTGCTCGAGAGGGCTGCTATATTCGATCACTTCCATGGATAAATGTTAACTTGCCGTTTTAATTTTGAAAATACTCTCAAAATAAGCTCCAGAGTTAAGCATACGTGTGTACGCTGTCTGAGTGCCTACAAAGCCATTTCTGCTGGCCAAGCTGGCAGAGCAATCATCTTAAGGCGTGTGGCAAAAGGCAGAGGACATTTTTTTCTAAATTTCTTTTGGACACGCGGTCTCCTCGCTGTGTTGCTCAGGCTGGAGTGCAGCGGCGTGATCACAGCTCACTGCAGCCTCGACCTCCCGCTCAAGGGATCCTCCGACCTCCGCGTCCTGAGTAACCGGGACTACAGGCGAGCGCCACTGCGCCCCGCAGACAGAGGTCATTTCTGATGAGGTTTAGTTTCACAAGTGGACTCCCCACGAAAACACTAGTGAATCACAATTCTCGTGATTGCTGCTTTGGGCACACTCCCACTTCCTAGGGCCATTCACCCCTCCTCACAACAAGTTTGGTTGGACCGCACTGCCTCGCCCACTCCTTCCCACTGTTTTCGGACCTTCCATGGCGGAGGTGAGACCTTGCAGTGCTTCTCGCTCGGTGGCTCCGCACTCCACACAGCTGGGGGGCGCTCACCAGGCCGCAGCCTTCCCAGGTGCCAGGTCCCTTCTTTACCGCCCGCCTCGCCCCCGCCGGGGGCCCCATTCAGGAAATCTGCCCTGTGGCGTCGGGGGTTCCCGGCACCTCGGGACTTCCATCCCCCCACCAGCACTCACCCCATCTTCACCTGAGCCCCTGACCGCCTCCCCTCCGCGGCCCACCTTCCTCCTTCCTCCCTGTCCAGGCCCCTTCACGACCACGAAGCCGCTGGTGGCCTCGCAGCCTGTGAAGGGAAGGAGGACGACCTCGTGGCCCTTCTCCCTCAGAGGCCACAGACCAGGAAGCGGGACCCGCCTGACCCACCCGAGGCCCTCTCCACCCTCACTCACACTTCAGCCCCCGGGATGACTGGCCCGCACACCTACCAGATGAATCTCAGTAGAGGAAAAAGAGTCCCCACGTCAGGAACCAGACCGCACTGCCTCACAGCTCCCTGGCGTTCTTCACGTGGGCGAAGGGGCGGGGCAGAAGACGCCCAGTGAACATGCGCACTGAGCCGGGAGCCGAAGGAGCATGCGCAGCTGTGGGCTGGGGAGGGCTGCCGTTCCCAGTGCCACGCCCCAAACCCTCGATTCCTGTCCTCACTGAGGATGAGGGAATCCCACCTCCCTCTGCTGTTTCCTATGCCTCTGGGACTCAAGTAGTGCTCCCCTCAAAACTCACCCCATCTTTAACTGAACCCCACCCCCAACCCAGGGCCCTCTCTTGCCCTGGCCCCACCATGGGGACAAGGACCACTGTGACTGGCTGGGAAGACAGGTAAACCACCTGCGAAAACAGAACTAGCAACCTACCCCAAAAGGAAATTGTTCAATGTGAACAAGTCAGAGAAACAGACTGAAAGAAAAATGAATACAATCGCTAGGACCCGTGAGAAAATACTAAAACGATATCTATCGTTTGTAGCATCAGAATCACAGAAGGAGAAGTGACAGTATCAGGGAAACAGGACAGCCAGAGTGACACCATGTGAAAATAAACTCCGTCTTGAAAATAGCAAGATACATAGTCCCACCAGTCACAACCCATGGTCCTAAGATGTTTCGAGTTGAGAAAACAGATGAAAGGTACCTCCAAGGACATGCTCCCACAGCAGCGGAAAGTGCAGGGTTCCCAACACCCATTAACAATATATGCTTTCAACAGAATTATGCTTTCATGGACTTACACACTGGTAAGTCAAGGAGAGTTTTCTTTAAATCAATAGTATGATAAAAGTCATCATGCTCTTAGCCCACCCGCACAAAGGCACAGATTAAGTTTAGTCTTTATACAGATAAGACCCCTATATAAGAAAAACCAGACCAGGCCAAGGCTCACGCCTGTAATCCTAGTATTTTGGGAGGCTGAGCTGGCCAGATCACCTGAGCTCAGGACTTCGAGACCAGCCTAAGCAACATCAGAAAAATCTCATCACTACAAAAAAACAAAAAAACATCGAAAAATTAGCTGGGCATGGTGGCATGTACCTATAGTCACAGCTACTCAGGAGGCTGAGGGGGGAGGACCGCTTGAGCCCAGGAGGTCAAGGCTGCAGCGAGCTCTGATAACACCACCGAACTACAGCCTGGGTGACAGAGTGAGACCCCGTATCAAGTTTTAATAATTGAACCTAAAAACGTACAAATTTATCGATCAAATTCACTATATTAACACATGAACGGGAAAAAATGCTGTGGTAATCGAAATACATGCACTGTTTGATGAAAATCAACATATATTCAAATGAATACTCTCAGCAAATTTACAACAGAATGGAATGACTTACTCTGCTAAAGTCCGTCTGCAGAAAAAGGACAGCAAATAGGATGGGGAAATGTTGAAATTTTTCGGTTTCTCATCAGGGATAAGACAAGGACGTCCACTGTCACCCTTGTAACAGGTGGGTCTAAGCAATGCCATAAAATCAGAAAAGGAAATAAAACTCTTTACAATGGCAACAACAGGCCGGGCACGGTGGCCCACACCAGTTAATCCCAGCGTTGTGGGAGGGGAGGCGGGTGCATCACTTGCACTCAAAAGTTCAAGAACAGCCTGGGAAACACGGCAAAAGCGCGTCTCTACAAAATTACAGAAGGAAAAAGAAAAAAAATGGCAGAAACAAAATTGTTCTTATTCAAGGATGATACGTTTCTGTATGTTGAAGACTCAAAACGATCTAGAAGTAAACTTTAGAATTCATAAGCATATTTCACAAGGCTGCTGGATAGAAAACCAATATGTAAGAATTATGTCTCCGCTGGGCGCGGTGACTCACGCCTGTAATCCCGGCACTCTGGGAGGCCGAGGCGGGTCAATCATGAGGTCAGGAGTTCAAGAGCACCCTGGCCAAGATGGCGAAAGCCCATCTCTCCTAAAAACACAAAACTCAGCCAGGCGTGCTGGTGGGTGCCTATAATCCCAGCTACTCGGGACTCTGAGGCAGAGAACTGCTTGAATCCGGGAGGCGGAGTTACAGTGAGCAGAGATCGCGCCACTGCACTCCAGCCTGGGTGACAGAGCAAAACTCCGTCTCAAAAGAGAAAACAGAAAGAAAGAAAAAAAAAAAAGAATGATGTCTCTACATACCAGCTCAAAGAGTTACAATATACGACTTCAGAGAATGATACATATTTCGCGGCATCAAAAAGCTAGAAATAAAATTCACAAAAGATGCGCAAGACTTCTTTGCAGAAGGCTGTAAAGCTTTATTGGGAGAATTTTAATGAACAAATTTCCAACACAGGAGCAGCCTGCATCATTGCAGCGTGTCTTCTTTTAACACTGTGATTGCTTCTCACCTGTAACAGAAAACGTAACAATTGGGAACATGACTTAGCAACAGATTATTCAGATGACCCTAAAGGCATACAAAGCACACTACAGTTTGGGTTTTATTAAATGGACTAAAAACAGAACCCTATGGGTGATCCTGTGTCTTACACGCAATTGAACCTCTGCGTAAACTTTGAGCGTAGACCTGCAGAATTTAAAAGCAATTTCCTCCCTGAACATCAACTGCCTCCTTTCAATTCAGAAGCACTTACAATTAACAGTCAGCAGTTTGGAAAACACATGTGTAAAACATACTTCAGTTGATTACTCAGGAAGTACTAGAGTCATGGTCTTTCAACTTTAAATCTTATCAATTCATCTCTCTAAAGCTGAAACTTACATGTAACATTTGATATGATTAGAGATGATTCTATCATATGTGTGTCTACAGTCTTACTAGAAATAGTGCCTCATGAAGACTGACGGTGGGGCAGGGAGCACGCATAGCACAGGCATCTTACTCACACCCATGCTGAGCATCACTGACCTACATGCCACAGGTGATGGGAACTAAACGGTCTCTCGCCATTTGATATTACAGTCACTCAAGGTTTCCGTGGGGAAAGATTTAAGAAGCAATTGTTCATTAAAAGCCAGAGAATCCCAGCCTGGGCAACATAGTGAGACCTCATCTCTACAAAAATGAAGAAAAAAAATGTAGTCAGGCACGGTGGCTTGTGCGTGTAGTTCCAGCCACTCAGGAGGCTGAGGTGGGAGGACTGCTTCAGCCTAGGAGCCAGAGGTTGCAGTGAGCTGGAATTGCACCACTGCACTCCAGCCTGGGTGACAGACTGAGACTGTGTCTCAAACAAACAAACAAACCAAGAAGAGGGAGAATTCACAATTTCACAAGCTCTTACACTACGTATTCCCATCTCCACACGGAAAAACTAGGATGAAGCAGAGTGCCCGCTCACTTTCTTACTGACAATGAAATCTCAATTCAGAGATTTTCAGATGGCTCAGGCCAGGGTTTCATGATTTGTGATTAACAAATCATGCGAAGCAGGTGATCTCTGTATCCCATGCATTCTATGCAGCAGGATCAGAGTATGAAAGAACCAGAATGGAAAATGGTTTTAAAATCTCTGACTTAAACTCACTATTTTCATAAGAACCAAAGATAGCTTTAGGAGTGAAAGGACTCACTCAGAATCTCGCCAAGGCTGTAAGAGCTGGTATTAGAACCCGCATGAGTGCTTCAGCATTTTTCACACCAAGTGATGGGTGTTACAAATGTGTTATGTATTGATTAAAAGCAGACCTTTACAAAAGCATCTAAAAAGTATGAGCTACTGGTTTAAGGACGTATACTCAAAACATTTAATTCAACATAGCTTGGAGTCAGTTTGTTTCTGTGTCTGACAGTCTATCAGTCGGGTGCTGGGGCCTGAACTACGTTTCAAATGACCTTTATGTAAGAACTCTCTTACTAAAGAGGCAGTATTGTTACCTCTCTGTTATTAAAAATACAATGCTGGGTCGGGCACGGTGGCTCTCGCCTGCAATCCCGGCAATTTCAATGCTCGAGGCAGGTGGATCACCTGAGGTCAGGAGTTCGGGAAGAACCTGTGCAACGTAATGAAACCCTGTCTCTACTAAAAATACAAAAGTTAGCTGGGCACGGTGGAGCATGTCTGTAAGCCCGGCTCCGCCAGAGGCTCAGGCAGGAGAATCACCTGAACCCTGGAGACAGAATTTCCAGTGAGCCCAGATGGCACCACTGCACTCCAGCCTGGTCTTCAGAGCGAGACTCCATCTCAAAAAAAATAGTAAGAATTATAATACGATACTGTGGAAACAGACACCCTACAATATGAATGCCTAATGGACTGCCTACCTTCTTCAGGCGTTTTCACCTCCTCTGGATTTGGCGGGCCCATCTCCTGGCCATCAGGACCATCTCCACACTCACACCCAGTCGTTGGGTGAACCTCTTCCTGGCTATCAGCTTCAGGCTCCGGCCCTTAAAAATAAAAAATGCATCTCAATTTCAGCAGTAAAACATGAAATATGAATAAGAAAATCATATTCTTGCTCTCGCTGTTATTATATAAAAGCTTTAGCTAGTGTAATAATAAATGTGTTGATAAGAATTCCAGGAACATTATTTCAGGAGTCTGTTAGCAGAAAACAGGAAAACAAGGTGTTCCAAATATTACCGTCTTCCTTTCCAAAGACTGCCCTCACACAACTTTGCTGCCTCCTTTGCACTTCTCTGTTATTCTACTTCTGATTGTCCTTCTCGTATTAAATGACTCAAGGCTGAAAGCCTGTCTCTCACAGCACTTACACTCCTAGCGCTTAGACTCTTATATGGCATGAGCAGCCACCAATAAACGCTGAGTGAAAAAAACTCTTTAAAAAATACATGAAAAAGCCCAAACTGCAGAATATTCTGCAAGCCAACTGGTCTGTCCTCTTCAAAAATGTCCGTATCATGAATGACAAGAAAAATTAAGGAAACGTTCCAGATTAAAGGAAACTAAAAACACCTGAAAAGCACATGCAAGGCGCGATTCTGAACTGGACTCTGGATCAGAAAAAGAAATCCTATCAATAAAATTATCTGGGCCGGGCGTGGGGTCTCACGCCTGCGATCCAAACATTTTGGGATGCCATGGTGGGCAGAGCAGGTGAGGTCAGAAGTTCAAGACCGCAGTGGCCGGCGCTTGTAGTCCCAGCTACACGGGAGGCTGAGGCATGAGAATCCCTAGAACCTGCGAGGCGTAGGTTGCAGTGAGCCGAGATCGCACTACTGCACTCCAACCTGGCCCACAGAGAGAGACTCCGTCTCAAGAAAGAAGAAAAAAAAAAAGGAAAAAAGAAATTTTCAGGCCGGGCGTGGTGGCTCACGCTTGTAATCCCAGCACTTTGGGAGGCCGAGGTGGGCGGATCACAAGGTTAGGAGATCGAGGCCATCCTGGCTAACACAGTGAAACCCCGTCTCTACTAAAAAATACAAAAAAATTAGCAGGGCGTGGTGGCGGGCGCCTGTAGTCCCAGCTACTCGGAGAGGCTGAGGCAGGAGAATGGCATGAACCCGGGAGGCGGAGCTTGCAGTGAGCCGAGACTGCACCACTGCACTCCAGCCTGGGCGACAGAGCGAGACTCCGTCTCAAAAAAAAAAAAAAAAAAAAAAAAGAAATTTTCTGGGGAACTGGCAAAATTTGAGTATGCACTGTGTATTAACTGACTCCATTTTCTCATTGTTAAATTTCCTGATTTTGATCTTTGTGCAGTGATGATCCAAGAAATAACTTTCTCTTTCTTCCGACGATATACACACCCTCAAGTACATAGGGTAAAGGACCATAATACCTGAAACTTTATCGAAACAATTCAGCATTAATAACAGCAAACATATATCCGTATGTGTATGTGTGTGAGTGTGTGGGCAGCAGGGTAAGAGAGGGAGGGAAGAGATATGAAACCTATGGAGCAAAAGCTATTAACAATTGGTGAATCTAGGTGAAAAGTATATGAGTTCATTGTACTATTCTTGCAAATTTTCTATAAATGTTGTGTCTTGAAAATACATACAGTAAAAATTTAAAAGAATATATGACAATTACACTGAACTTTAGGAAGAAAGGAATTTTTAATTGTGGTAAAAAATACACATATCCTAAAATTTACCATCTTAACTATTTTGAAATGGTACAGTTCACTAAGGAGTTATGTTTGCAACATTACCAGCCGCTAGGCACAAACTTTGCATCTGTGTTTTCCTATACCATGAGACCTTTATTTACTTATTTACTTATTTATTTATTCATTTATTTATTTATTTGTTCATTTATTTATTTATTAGCGATGAGGTCTCGCTGTGTTTCCCAGGCTGAGCTTGAACTCCAGGGCTCAAGCAATACTCTCACCTCAGCCTCCCAAGTAGCTGGGACTATGAGTGCATGGCAATCAGCCCAGCTTTAGACCTTTCTCCTAAATGACAATCTAAGGATAAACCACAGGACATGTATAATGCTTATATTCAGCCATAGAGTACCAACAGCAGTGTGCGTCAGCTGAGAAATCTGAAGTCTACAACATGGATAGGATTTCGGTTACAATTACAATGTCAGTTTCTGAAGGACTGATTAGCTGGATGGATTTGAGGACTATGGAAAATCTTACAGTCACGACACCCATTACCTATTGGGGTAAAGAGAAACTTCACTTTGTTCCAATAAAGTTATATTTAGGTCCGAAGGTCCTAAATGTAATATTCCATAAATGAACCCCACGCAGAACAAAGCACCAAATATAACGTTGTTTGTGAATCACAGAAAATATACTGTCCCGCACTGAGAATAAGGGAGTGGGCGGACAGCAGTTAATGGGCATTGTTGTCAGTCAGATTCTAGAAACTTTTCAAAGTACATCCCTGGAAAAATCCAGGACCTCAGTTACATAAATGTTTTGTTTGAAAATATTTTAGCTTGGAGAAATTATTTCTATCTCAATGTTAATCTCAGGATAATTCCTTTTTTGCTTTTTCTAACCATAAAAGGATTTAATCACCTCCTAAAAGCCACTTAGAAAAATCACTAAACCAGCTACCTGTATGGCAGTATCCTCATTTATCCAGCTTTTATCAAACGTACCATATGAAGATATCAATCAAAGGAAACGGGGGCCAACATTCAGCGACTCGGTTTTTGGAGCTGCTCCTGCTCCTCTGAACTGGGTCTATTCTTGGGTCAGTACTAAGCTACCCCACAGTAAAGCCTTTGAGTTTTAAGCATTTTCAGCAAAATCACTTCCTTCTTTACAGCAACATAGATGATAGGAAGACACGAACCTTGGAACACAGTACAAATTTTGTATTCACCAGTCAAGGGTTCTTGGATAACACACAATCCTGGCACCTCCATTCTCTCATTCATAAAGTCGAGAAATTTTATCATAGTGAGGGATTTGCCTAAGCTAAGCTGCAAACTACATAGCCTCCTCGCTTTTCCAGTCCATTTCAGGCATTCTTTCCATTGTTTTCTTTCCTCCTGTTCCTGCTATGTGACAATGCCTAACACACACACACATGCACACACACACACACACACACACACACACACGCACACACCAGCAGATGTTCTTCTTCCCTTTCCCTCACCTTGACCTGCAGATGCTCCCTCATCCTCTCCCTCCTGAGCAGCTGCTCCCTCATCCTCTCCCTCCTGAGCAGCTGCAGGATCCTCACATTGAGTTGCTGGTTCCCCTTCTTCAGGTTCTGGTGATTCCACTTCATCACTGAACTGCTCGGGCTGGGGAATATGTGTGGGTGCGCAGATAAAAAAAAAGTTTTGTTATTGATGCAAAATTTTACATCTATACACAGAATACATAGCTATTTCTGGTCATAACGAAGCCTAAAGACATTTCTCCACCTCTATGCTCTATGCCCAATAAGGTTACTCCACCCACAGGGAGGTTACTGTGAGAAAAGTGACGCACGAGGACTTTGGAAGCTATTATACTCTGTGTTGGAATGGATGTGTACAATCTGTCATTAACAAACAAAGCATGAGAGAGAAGTCATGGGCAAAAGCTGAAGAACACGAGGGAAAAAACAATCCTCCAGAATCCATGTTTCCTTCATGAGATGCCATCATCATTTTTTATGAGCAGGAAACACCTTTATCAGCATTTCCACACGAATGCAACAACACTGTCACAAAAATTAATTTCTGCTCATAGAAAACATCGAATTAACGTTTAAGCACTCACCAGCATAGGCCCAGTCACTTCAGGAGGCTCTACATAGCGTCTTGGTCTAGGCCGATAGGTCGATCTTCCTCGCCAACTCATATTTCACACTGAAAACAGACAACCGTGATTGGGAACATGTGCTCGAGAGGGCTGCTATATTCGATCACTTCCATGGATAAATGTTAACTTGCCGTTTTAATTTTGAAAATACTCTCAAAATAAGCTCCAGAGTTAAGCATACGTGTGTACGCTGTCTGAGTGCCTACAAAGCCATTTCTGCTGGCCAAGCTGGCAGAGCAATCATCTTAAGGCGTGTGGCAAAAGGCAGAGGACATTTTTTTCTAAATTTCTTTTGGACACGCGGTCTCCTCGCTGTGTTGCTCAGGCTGGAGTGCAGCGGCGTGATCACAGCTCACTGCAGCCTCGACCTCCCGCTCAAGGGATCCTCCGACCTCCGCGTCCTGAGTAACCGGGACTACAGGCGAGCGCCACTGCGCCCCGCAGACAGAGGTCATTTCTGATGAGGTTTAGTTTCACAAGTGGACTCCCCACGAAAACACTAGTGAATCACAATTCTCGTGATTGCTGCTTTGGGCACACTCCCACTTCCTAGGGCCATTCACCCCTCCTCACAACAAGTTTGGTTGGACCGCACTGCCTCGCCCACTCCTTCCCACTGTTTTCGGACCTTCCATGGCGGAGGTGAGACCTTGCAGTGCTTCTCGCTCGGTGGCTCCGCACTCCACACAGCTGGGGGGCGCTCACCAGGCCGCAGCCTTCCCAGGTGCCAGGTCCCTTCTTTACCGCCCGCCTCGCCCCCGCCGGGGGCCCCATTCAGGAAATCTGCCCTGTGGCGTCGGGGGTTCCCGGCACCTCGGGACTTCCATCCCCCCACCAGCACTCACCCCATCTTCACCTGAGCCCCTGACCGCCTCCCCTCCGCGGCCCACCTTCCTCCTTCCTCCCTGTCCAGGCCCCTTCACGACCACGAAGCCGCTGGTGGCCTCGCAGCCTGTGAAGGGAAGGAGGACGACCTCGTGGCCCTTCTCCCTCAGAGGCCACAGACCAGGAAGCGGGACCCGCCTGACCCACCCGAGGCCCTCTCCACCCTCACTCACACTTCAGCCCCCGGGATGACTGGCCCGCACACCTACCAGATGAATCTCAGTAGAGGAAAAAGAGTCCCCACGTCAGGAACCAGACCGCACTGCCTCACAGCTCCCTGGCGTTCTTCACGTGGGCGAAGGGGCGGGGCAGAAGACGCCCAGTGAACATGCGCACTGAGCCGGGAGCCGAAGGAGCATGCGCAGCTGTGGGCTGGGGAGGGCTGCCGTTCCCAGTGCCACGCCCCAAACCCTCGATTCCTGTCCTCACTGAGGATGAGGGAATCCCACCTCCCTCTGCTGTTTCCTATGCCTCTGGGACTCAAGTAGTGCTCCCCTCAAAACTCACCCCATCTTTAACTGAACCCCACCCCCAACCCAGGGCCCTCTCTTGCCCTGGCCCCACCATGGGGACAAGGACCACTGTGACTGGCTGGGAAGACAGGTAAACCACCTGCGAAAACAGAACTAGCAACCTACCCCAAAAGGAAATTGTTCAATGTGAACAAGTCAGAGAAACAGACTGAAAGAAAAATGAATACAATCGCTAGGACCCGTGAGAAAATACTAAAACGATATCTATCGTTTGTAGCATCAGAATCACAGAAGGAGAAGTGACAGTATCAGGGAAACAGGACAGCCAGAGTGACACCATGTGAAAATAAACTCCGTCTTGAAAATAGCAAGATACATAGTCCCACCAGTCACAACCCATGGTCCTAAGATGTTTGGAGTTGAGAAAACAGATGAAAGGTACCTCCAAGGACATGCTCCCACAGCAGCGGAAAGTGCAGGGTTCCCAACACCCATTAACAATATATGCTTTCAACAGAATTATGCTTTCATGGACTTACACACTGGTAAGTCAAGGAGAGTTTTCTTTAAATCAATAGTATGATAAAAGTCATCATGCTCTTAGCCCACCCGCACAAAGGCACAGATTAAGTTTAGTCTTTATACAGATAAGACCCCTATATAAGAAAAACCAGACCAGGCCAAGGCTCACGCCTGTAATCCTAGTATTTTGGGAGGCTGAGCTGGCCAGATCACCTGAGCTCAGGACTTCGAGACCAGCCTAAGCAACATCAGAAAAATCTCATCACTACAAAAAAACAAAAAAACATCGAAAAATTAGCTGGGCATGGTGGCATGTACCTATAGTCACAGCTACTCAGGAGGCTGAGGGGGGAGGACCGCTTGAGCCCAGGAGGTCAAGGCTGCAGCGAGCTCTGATAACACCACCGAACTACAGCCTGGGTGACAGAGTGAGACCCCGTATCAAGTTTTAATAATTGAACCTAAAAACGTACAAATTTATCGATCAAATTCACTATATTAACACATGAACGGGAAAAAATGCTGTGGTAATCGAAATACATGCACTGTTTGATGAAAATCAACATATATTCAAATGAATACTCTCAGCAAATTTACAACAGAATGGAATGACTTACTCTGCTAAAGTCCGTCTGCAGAAAAAGGACAGCAAATAGGATGGGGAAATGTTGAAATTTTTCGGTTTCTCATCAGGGATAAGACAAGGACGTCCACTGTCACCCTTGTAACAGGTGGGTCTAAGCAATGCCATAAAATCAGAAAAGGAAATAAAACTCTTTACAATGGCAACAACAGGCCGGGCACGGTGGCCCACACCAGTTAATCCCAGCATTGTGGGAGGGGAGGCGGGTGCATCACTTGCACTCAAAAGTTCAAGAACAGCCTGGGAAACACGGCAAAAGCGCGTCTCTACAAAATTACAGAAGGAAAAAGAAAAAAAATGGCAGAAACAAAATTGTTCTTATTCAAGGATGATACGTTTCTGTATGTTGAAGACTCAAAACGATCTAGAAGTAAACTTTAGAATTCATAAGCATATTTCACAAGGCTGCTGGATAGAAAACCAATATGTAAGAATTATGTCTCCGCTGGGCGCGGTGACTCACGCCTGTAATCCCGGCACTCTGGGAGGCCGAGGCGGGTCAATCATGAGGTCAGGAGTTCAAGAGCACCCTGGCCAAGATGGCGAAAGCCCATCTCTCCTAAAAACACAAAACTCAGCCAGGCGTGCTGGTGGGTGCCTATAATCCCAGCTACTCGGGACTCTGAGGCAGAGAACTGCTTGAATCCGGGAGGCGGAGTTACAGTGAGCAGAGATCGCGCCACTGCACTCCAGCCTGGGTGACAGAGCAAAACTCCGTCTCAAAAGAGAAAACAGAAAGAAAGAAAAAAAAAAAAGAATGATGTCTCTACATACCAGCTCAAAGAGTTACAATATACGACTTCAGAGAATGATACATATTTCGCGGCATCAAAAAGCTAGAAATAAAATTCACAAAAGATGCGCAAGACTTCTTTGCAGAAGGCTGTAAAGCTTTATTGGGAGAATTTTAATGAACAAATTTCCAACACAGGAGCAGCCTGCATCATTGCAGCGTGTCTTCTTTTAACACTGTGATTGCTTCTCACCTGTAACAGAAAACGTAACAATTGGGAACATGACTTAGCAACAGATTATTCAGATGACCCTAAAGGCATACAAAGCACACTACAGTTTGGGTTTTATTAAATGGACTAAAAACAGAACCCTATGGGTGATCCTGTGTCTTACACGCAATTGAACCTCTGCGTAAACTTTGAGCGTAGACCTGCAGAATTTAAAAGCAATTTCCTCCCTGAACATCAACTGCCTCCTTTCAATTCAGAAGCACTTACAATTAACAGTCAGCAGTTTGGAAAACACATGTGTAAAACATACTTCAGTTGATTACTCAGGAAGTACTAGAGTCATGGTCTTTCAACTTTAAATCTTATCAATTCATCTCTCTAAAGCTGAAACTTACATGTAACATTTGATATGATTAGAGATGATTCTATCATATGTGTGTCTACAGTCTTACTAGAAATAGTGCCTCATGAAGACTGACGGTGGGGCAGGGAGCACGCATAGCACAGGCATCTTACTCACACCCATGCTGAGCATCACTGACCTACATGCCACAGGTGATGGGAACTAAACGGTCTCTCGCCATTTGATATTACAGTCACTCAAGGTTTCCGTGGGGAAAGATTTAAGAAGCAATTGTTCATTAAAAGCCAGAGAATCCCAGCCTGGGCAACATAGTGAGACCTCATCTCTACAAAAATGAAGAAAAAAAATGTAGTCAGGCACGGTGGCTTGTGCGCGTAGTTCCAGCCACTCAGGAGGCTGAGGTGGGAGGACTGCTTCAGCCTAGGAGCCAGAGGTTGCAGTGAGCTGGAATTGCACCACTGCACTCCAGCCTGGGTGACAGACTGAGACTGTGTCTCAAACAAACAAACAAACCAAGAAGAGGGAGAATTCACAATTTCACAAGCTCTTACACTACGTATTCCCCTCTCCACACGGAAAAACTAGGATGACGCAGAGTGCCCGCTCACCTCCTTACTGACAATGAAATCTCAATTCAGAGATTTTCAGATGACTCAGGCCAGGGTTTCATGACTTGTGATTAACAAATCATGCGAAGCAGGTGATCTCTGTATCCCATGCATTCTATGCAGCAGGATCAGAGTATGAAAGAACCAGAATGGAAAATGGTTTTAAAATCTCTGACTTAAACTCACTATTTTCATAAGAACCAAAGATAGCTTTAGGAGTGAAAGGACTCACTCAGAATCTCGCCAAGGCTGTAAGAGCTGGTATTAGAACCCGCATGAGTGCTTCAGCATTTTTCACACCAAGTGATGGGTGTTACAAATGTGTTATGTATTGATTAAAAGCAGACCTTTACAAAAGCATCTAAAAAGTATGAGCTACTGGTTTAAGGACGTATACTCAAAACATTTAATTCAACATAGCTTGGAGTCAGTTTGTTTCTGTGTCTGACAGTCTATCAGTCGGGTGCTGGGGCCTGAACTACGTTTCAAATGACCTTTATATAAGAACTCTCTTACTAAAGAGGCAGTATTGTTACCTCTCTGTTATTAAAAATACAATGCTGGGTCGGGCACGGTGGCTCTCGCCTGCAATCCCGGCAATTTCAATGCTCGAGGCAGGTGGATCACCTGAGGTCAGGAGTTCGGGAAGAACCTGTGCAACGTAATGAAACCCTGTCTCTACTAAAAATACAAAAGTTAGCTGGGCGTGGTGGAGCATGTCTGTAAGCCCGGCTCCGCCAGAGGCTCAGGCAGGAGAATCACCTGAACCCTGGAGACAGAATTTCCAGTGAGCCCAGATGGCACCACTGCACTCCAGCCTGGTCTTCAGAGCGAGACTCCATCTCAAAAAAAATAGTAAGAATTATAATACGATACTGTGGAAACAGACACCCTACAATATGAATGCCTAATGGACTGCCTACCTTCTTCAGGCGTTTTCACCTCCTCTGGATTTGGCGGGCCCATCTCCTGGCCATCAGGACCATCTCCACACTCACACCCAGTCGTTGGGTGAACCTCTTCCTGGCTATCAGCTTCAGGCTCCGGCCCTTAAAAATAAAAAATGCATCTCAATTTCAGCAGTAAAACATGAAATATGAATAAGAAAATCATATTCTTGCTCTCGCTGTTATTATATAAAAGCTTTAGCTAGTGTAATAATAAATGTGTTGATAAGAATTCCAGGAACATTATTTCAGGAGTCTGTTAGCAGAAAACAGGAAAACAAGGTGTTCCAAATATTACCGTCTTCCTTTCCAAAGACTGCCCTCACACAACTTTGCTGCCTCCTTTGCACTTCTCTGTTATTCTACTTCTGATTGTCCTTCTCGTATTAAATGACTCAAGGCTGAAAGCCTGTCTCTCACAGCACTTACACTCCTAGCGCTTAGACTCTTATATGGCATGAGCAGCCACCAATAAACGCTGAGTGAAAAAAACTCTTTAAAAAATACATGAAAAAGCCCAAACTGCAGAATATTCTGCAAGCCAACTGGTCTGTCCTCTTCAAAAATGTCCGTATCATGAATGACAAGAAAAATTAAGGAAACGTTCCAGATTAAAGGAAACTAAAAACACCTGAAAAGCACATGCAAGGCGCGATTCTGAACTGGACTCTGGATCAGAAAAAGAAATCCTATCAATAAAATTATCTGGGCCGGGCGTGGGGTCTCACGCCTGCGATCCAAACATTTTGGGATGCCATGGTGGGCAGAGCAGGTGAGGTCAGAAGTTCAAGACCGCAGTGGCCGGCGCTTGTAGTCCCAGCTACACGGGAGGCTGAGGCATGAGAATCCCTAGAACCTGCGAGGCGTAGGTTGCAGTGAGCCGAGATCGCACTACTGCACTCCAACCTGGCCCACAGAGAGAGACTCCGTCTCAAGAAAGAAGAAAAAAAAAAAGGAAAAAAGAAATTTTCAGGCCGGGCGTGGTGGCTCACGCTTGTAATCCCAGCACTTTGGGAGGCCGAGGTGGGCGGATCACAAGGTTAGGAGATCGAGGCCATCCTGGCTAACACAGTGAAACCCCGTCTCTACTAAAAAATACAAAAAAATTAGCAGGGCGTGGTGGCGGGCGCCTGTAGTCCCAGCTACTCGGAGAGGCTGAGGCAGGAGAATGGCATGAACCCGGGAGGCGGAGCTTGCAGTGAGCCGAGATTGCACCACTGCACTCCAGCCTGGGCGACAGAGCGAGACTCCGTCTCAAAAAAAAAAAAAAAAAAAAAAAAAAAAGAAATTTTCTGGGGAACTGGCAAAATTTGAGTATGCACTGTGTATTAACTGACTCCATTTTCTCATTGTTAAATTTCCTGATTTTGATCTTTGTGCAGTGATGATCCAAGAAATAACTTTCTCTTTCTTCCGACGATATACACACCCTCAAGTACATAGGGTAAAGGACCATAATACCTGAAACTTTATCGAAACAATTCAGCATTAATAACAGCAAACATATATCCGTATGTGTATGTGTGTGAGTGTGTGGGCAGCAGGGTAAGAGAGGGAGGGAAGAGATATGAAACCTATGGAGCGAAAGCTATTAACAATTGGTGAATCTAGGTGAAAAGTATATGAGTTCATTGTACTATTCTTGCAAATTTTCTATAAATGTTGTGTCTTGAAAATACATACAGTAAAAATTTAAAAGAATATATGACAATTACACTGAACTTTAGGAAGAAAGGAATTTTTAATTGTGGTAAAAAATACACATATCCTAAAATTTACCATCTTAACTATTTTGAAATGGTACAGTTCACTAAGGAGTTATGTTTGCAACATTACCAGCCGCTAGGCACAAACTTTGCATCTGTGTTTTCCTATACCATGAGACCTTTATTTACTTATTTACTTATTTATTTATTCATTTATTTATTTATTTGTTCATTTATTTATTTATTAGCGATGAGGTCTCGCTGTGTTTCCCAGGCTGAGCTTGAACTCCAGGGCTCAAGCAATCCTCTCACCTCAGCCTCCCAAGTAGCTGGGACTATGAGTGCATGGCAATCAGCCCAGCTTTAGACCTTTCTCCTAAATGACAATCTAAGGATAAACCACAGGACATGTATAATGCTTATATTCAGCCATAGAGTACCAACAGCAGTGTGCGTCAGCTGAGAAATCTGAAGTCTACAACATGGATAGGATTTCGGTTACAATTACAATGTCAGTTTCTGAAGGACTGATTAGCTGGATGGATTTGAGGACTATGGAAAATCTTACAGTCACGACACCCATTACCTATTGGGGTAAAGAGAAACTTCACTTTGTTCCAATAAAGTTATATTTAGGTCCGAAGGTCCTAAATGTAATATTCCATAAATGAACCCCACGCAGAACAAAGCACCAAATATAAAGTTGTTTGTGAATCACAGAAAATATACTGTCCCGCACTGAGAATAAGGGAGTGGGCGGACAGCAGTTAATGGGCATTGTTGTCAGTCAGATTCTAGAAACTTTTCAAAGTACATCCCTGGAAAAATCCAGGACCTCAGTTACATAAATGTTTTGTTTGAAAATATTTTAGCTCGGAGAAATTATTTCTATCTCAATGTTAATCTCAGGATAATTCCTTTTTTGCTTTTTCTAACCATAAAAGGATTTAATCACCTCCTAAAAGCCACTTAGAAAAATCACTAAACCAGCTACCTGTATGGCAGTATCCTCATTTATCCAGCTTTTATCAAACGTACCATATGAAGATATCAATCAAAGGAAACGGGGGCCAACATTCAGCGACTCGGTTTTTGGAGCTGCTCCTGCTCCTCTGAACTGGGTCTATTCTTGGGTCAGTACTAAGCTACCCCACAGTAAAGCCTTTGAGTTTTAAGCATTTTCAGCAAAATCACTTCCTTCTTTACAGCAACATAGATGATAGGAAGACACGAACCTTGGAACACAGTACAAATTTTGTATTCACCAGTCAAGGGTTCTTGGATAACACACAATCCTGGCACCTCCATTCTCTCATTCATAAAGTCGAGAAATTTTATCATAGTGAGGGATTTGCCTAAGCTAAGCTGCAAACTACATAGCCTCCTCGCTTTTCCAGTCCATTTCAGGCATTCTTTCCATTGTTTTCTTTCCTCCTGTTCCTGCTATGTGACAATGCCTAACACACACACACATGCACACACACACACACACAAACACACACACACGCACACACCAGCAGATGTTCTTCTTCCCTTTCCCTCACCTTGACCTGCAGATGCTCCCTCATCCTCTCCCTCCTGAGCAGCTGCTCCCTCATCCTCTCCCTCCTGAGCAGCTGCAGGATCCTCACATTGAGTTGCTGGTTCCCCTTCTTCAGGTTCTGGTGATTCCACTTCATCACTGAACTGCTCGGGCTGGGGAATATGTGTGGGTGCGCAGATAAAAAAAAAGTTTTGTTATTGATGCAAAATTTTACATCTATACACAGAATACATAGCTATTTCTGGTCATAACGAAGCCTAAAGACATTTCTCCACCTCTATGCTCTATGCCCAATAAGGTTACTCCACCCACAGGGAGGTTACTGTGAGAAAAGTGACGCACGAGGACTTTGGAAGCTATTATACTCTGTGTTGGAATGGATGTGTACAATCTGTCATTAACAAACAAAGCATGAGAGAGAAGTCATGGGCAAAAGCTGAAGAACACGAGGGAAAAAACAATCCTCCAGAATCCATGTTTCCTTCATGAGATGCCATCATCATTTTTTATGAGCAGGAAACACCTTTATCAGCATTTCCACACGAATGCAACAACACTGTCACAAAAATTAATTTCTGCTCATAGAAAACATCGAATTAACGTTTAAGCACTCACCAGCATAGGCCCAGTCACTTCAGGAGGCTCTACATAGCGTCTTGGTCTAGGCCGATAGGTCGATCTTCCTCGCCAACTCATATTTCACACTGAAAACAGACAACCGTGATTGGGAACATGTGCTCGAGAGGGCTGCTATATTCGATCACTTCCATGGATAAATGTTAACTTGCCGTTTTAATTTTGAAAATACTCTCAAAATAAGCTCCAGAGTTAAGCATACGTGTGTACGCTGTCTGAGTGCCTACAAAGCCATTTCTGCTGGCCAAGCTGGCAGAGCAATCATCTTAAGGCGTGTGGCAAAAGGCAGAGGACATTTTTTTCTAAATTTCTTTTGGACACGCGGTCTCCTCGCTGTGTTGCTCAGGCTGGAGTGCAGCGGCGTGATCACAGCTCACTGCAGCCTCGACCTCCCGCTCAAGGGATCCTCCGACCTCCGCGTCCTGAGTAACCGGGACTACAGGCGAGCGCCACTGCGCCCCGCAGACAGAGGTCATTTCTGATGAGGTTTAGTTTCACAAGTGGACTCCCCACGAAAACACTAGTGAATCACAATTCTCGTGATTGCTGCTTTGGGCACACTCCCACTTCCTAGGGCCATTCACCCCTCCTCACAACAAGTTTGGTTGGACCGCACTGCCTCGCCCACTCCTTCCCACTGTTTTCGGACCTTCCATGGCGGAGGTGAGACCTTGCAGTGCTTCTCGCTCGGTGGCTCCGCACTCCACACAGCTGGGGGGCGCTCACCAGGCCGCAGCCTTCCCAGGTGCCAGGTCCCTTCTTTACCGCCCGCCTCGCCCCCGCCGGGGGCCCCATTCAGGAAATCTGCCCTGTGGCGTCGGGGGTTCCCGGCACCTCGGGACTTCCATCCCCCCACCAGCACTCACCCCATCTTCACCTGAGCCCCTGACCGCCTCCCCTCCGCGGCCCACCTTCCTCCTTCCTCCCTGTCCAGGCCCCTTCACGACCACGAAGCCGCTGGTGGCCTCGCAGCCTGTGAAGGGAAGGAGGACGACCTCGTGGCCCTTCTCCCTCAGAGGCCACAGACCAGGAAGCGGGACCCGCCTGACCCACCCGAGGCCCTCTCCACCCTCACTCACACTTCAGCCCCCGGGATGACTGGCCCGCACACCTACCAGATGAATCTCAGTAGAGGAAAAAGAGTCCCCACGTCAGGAACCAGACCGCACTGCCTCACAGCTCCCTGGCGTTCTTCACGTGGGCGAAGGGGCGGGGCAGAAGACGCCCAGTGAACATGCGCACTGAGCCGGGAGCCGAAGGAGCATGCGCAGCTGTGGGCTGGGGAGGGCTGCCGTTCCCAGTGCCACGCCCCAAACCCTCGATTCCTGTCCTCACTGAGGATGAGGGAATCCCACCTCCCTCTGCTGTTTCCTATGCCTCTGGGACTCAAGTAGTGCTCCCCTCAAAACTCACCCCATCTTTAACTGAACCCCACCCCCAACCCAGGGCCCTCTCTTGCCCTGGCCCCACCATGGGGACAAGGACCACTGTGACTGGCTGGGAAGACAGGTAAACCACCTGCGAAAACAGAACTAGCAACCTACCCCAAAAGGAAATTGTTCAATGTGAACAAGTCAGAGAAACAGACTGAAAGAAAAATGAATACAATCGCTAGGACCCGTGAGAAAATACTAAAACGATATCTATCGTTTGTAGCATCAGAATCACAGAAGGAGAAGTGACAGTATCAGGGAAACAGGACAGCCAGAGTGACACCATGTGAAAATAAACTCTGTCTTGAAAATAGCAAGATACATAGTCCCACCAGTCACAACCCATGGTCCTAAGATGTTTGGAGTTGAGAAAACAGATGAAAGGTACCTCCAAGGACATGCTCCCACAGCAGCGGAAAGTGCAGGGTTCCCAACACCCATTAACAATATATGCTTTCAACAGAATTATGCTTTCATGGACTTACACACTGGTAAGTCAAGGAGAGTTTTCTTTAAATCAATAGAATGATAAAAGTCATCATGCTCTTAGCCCACCTGCACAAAGGCACAGATTAAGTTTAGTCTTTATACAGATAAGACCCCTATATAAGAAAAACCAGACCAGGCCAAGGCTCACGCCTGTAATCCTAGTATTTTGGGAGGCTGAGCTGGCCAGATCACCTGAGCTCAGGACTTCGAGACCAGCCTAAGCAACATCAGAAAAATCTCATCACTACAAAAAAAACAAAAAAACATCGAAAAATTAGCTGAGCATGGTGGCATGTACCTATAGTGACAGCTACTCAGGAGGCTGAGGGGGGAGGACCGCTTGAGCCCAGGAGGTCAAGGCTGCAGCGAGCTCTGATAACACCACCGAACTCCAGCCTGGGTGACAGAGTGAGAGAGACCCCGTATCAAGTTTTAATAATTGAACCTAAAAATGTACAAATTTATCCATCGAATTCACTATATTAACACATGAACGGGAAAAAATGCTGTGGTAATCGAAATAGATGCACCGTTTGATGAAAATCAACATATATTCAAATGAATACTCTCAGCAAATTTACAACAGAGTGGAATGACTTACTCTGATAAAGTCCGTCTGCAGAAAAAGGACAGCAAATAGGATGGGGAAATGTTGAAAGTTTTCGGTTTCTCATCAGGGATAAGACAAGGACGTCCACTGTCACCCTTGTAACAGGTGGGTCTAAGCAATGCCATAAAATCAGAAAAGGAAATAAAACTCTTTACAATGGCAACAACAGGCCCGGCACGGTGGCCCACGCCAGTTCATCCCAGCATTGTGGGAGGGGAGGCGGGTGCATCACTTGCACTCAAAAGTTCAAGAACAGCCTGGGAAACATGGCAAAACCCCGTCTCTACAAAAATTACAGAAGGAAAAAGAAAAAAAATGGCAGAAACAAAATTGTTCTTATTCAAGGATGATACGTTTCTGTATGTTGAAGACTGAAAACGATCTAGAAGTAAACTTTAGAATTCATAAGCATATTTCACAAGGCTGCTGGACAGAAAACCAATATGTAAGAATTATGTCTCCGCCGGGTGCGGTGGCTCACGCCTGTAATCCCAGCACTCTGGGAGGCCGAGGCGGGTCAATCATGAGGTCAGGAGTTCAAGAGCACCCTGGCCAAGATGGCTAAAGCCCATCTCTCCTAATAACACAAAACTCAGCCAGGCGTGCTGGTGGGTGCCTATAATCCCAGCTACTCGGGAGGCTGAGGCAGAGAACTGCTTGAACCCGGGAGGCGGGGTTGCAGTGAGCAGACATCGCGCCACTGCACTCCAGCCTGCGCCACAGAGCAAGACTCCGTCTCAAAAGAGAAAACAGAAAGAAAGAAAGAAAGAAAAAAGAATGATGTCTCTACATACCAGCTCAAAGAGTTACAATATACGATTTCAGAGAATGATACATATTTCCCAGCATCAAAAAGCTAGAAATAAAATTCACAAAAGATGCACAAGACTTCTTTGCAGAACGCTGTAAAGCTTTATTGGGAGAATTTTAAAAAACAAATTTCCAACATAGGAGCAGCCTGCATCATTTCAGCGTGTCTTCTTTTCACACTGTGATTGCTTTTCACCTGTAACAGAAAACGTAACAATGGGAACATGACTTAGCAACAGATTATGCAGATGACCCTAAAGGCATACAAAGCACACTACAGTTTGGGTTTTATTAAATGGACTAAAAACGGAACCCTATGGGTGATCCTGTGTCTTACACGCAATTGAACCTCTGCGTAAACTTTGAGCGTAGACCTGCAGAATTTAAAAGCAATTTCCTCCCTGAACATCAACTGCCTCCTTTCAATTCAGAAGCACTTACAATTAACAGTCAGCAGTTTGGAAAACACATGTGTAAAACATACTTCAGTTGATTACTCAGGAAGTACTAGAGTCATGGTCTTTCAACTTTAAATCTTATCAATTCATGTCTCTAAAGCTGAAACATACATGTAACATTTGATATGATTAGAGATGATTCTATCCTATCTGTGTCTACAGTCTTATTAGAAATAGTGGCTCATGAAGACTGACGGTGGGGCAGGGAGCATGCACAGCACAGGCATCTTACTCACACCCATGCTGAGCATCACTGACCTACATGCCACAGGTGATGGGAACTAAACGGTCTCTCGCCATTTGATATTTCAGTCACTCAAGGTTTCCGTGAGGAAAGATTTAAGAAGCAATTGTTCATTAAAAGCCAGAGAATCCCAGCCTGGGCAACATAGTGAGACCTCATCTCTACAAAAATGAAAAAAAAAAATGTAGTCAGGCACGGTGGCTTGTGCATGTAGTTCCAGCCACTCAGGAGGCTGAGGTGGGAGGACTGCTTCAGCCTGGGAGCCAGAGGTTGCAGTGAGCTGGAATTGCACCACTGCACTCCAGCCTGGGTGACAGACTGAGACTGTGTCTCAAACAAACAAACCAAGAAGAGGGAGAATTCACAATTTCACAAAGATCTTACACTACGTATTCCCATCTCCACACGGAAAAACTAGGATGAAGCAGAGTGCCCGCTCACTTTCTTACTGACAATGAAATCTCAATTCAGAGATTTTCAGATGGCTCAGGCCAGGGTTTCATGATTTGTGATTAACAAATCATGCGAAGCAGGTGATCTCTGTATCCCATGCATTCTATGCAGCAGGATCAGAGTATGAAAGAACCAGAATGGAAAATGGTTTTAAAATCTCTGACTTAAACTCACTATTTTCATAAGAACCAAAGATAGCTTTAGGAGTGAAAGGACTCACTCAGAATCTCGCCAAGGCTGTAAGAGCTGGTATTAGAACCCGCATGAGTGCTTCAGCATTTTTCACACCAAGTGATGGGTGTTACAAATGTGTTATGTATTGATTAAAAGCAGACCTTTACAAAAGCATCTAAAAAGTATGAGCTACTGGTTTAAGGACGTATACTCAAAACATTTAATTCAACATAGCTTTGACTCAGTTTGTTTCTGTGTCTGACAGTCTATCAGTCGGGTGCTGGGGCCTGAACTACGTTTCAAATGACCTTTATATAAGAACTCTCTTACTGAAGAGGCAGTATTGTTACCTCTCTGTTATTAAAAATACAATGCTGGGTCGGGCACGGTGGCTCTCGCCTGTAATCCCGGCAGTTTCAATGCTCGAGGCAGGTGGATCACCTGAGGTCAGGAGTTCGGGAAGAACCTGTGCAACGTAATGAAACCCTGTCTCTACTAAAAATACAAAAGTTAGCTGGGCGCGGTGGAGCATGTCTGTAAGCCCGGCTCCACCAGAGGCTCAGGCAGGAGAATCACCTGAACCCTGGAGACAGAATTTCCAGTGAGCCCAGATGGCACCACTGCACTCCAGCCTGGTCTTCAGAGCGAGACTCCATCTCAAAAAAAATAGTAAGAATTATAATACGATACTGTGGAAACAGACACCCTACAATGTGCATGCCTAATGGACTGCCTACCTTCTTCAGGCGTTTTCACCTCCTCTGGATTTGGCGGGCCCATCTCCTGGCCATCAGGACCATCTCCACACTCACACCCAGTCGTTGGGTGAACCTCTTCCTGGCTATCAGCTTCAGGCTCCGGCCCTTAAAAATAAAAAATGCATCTCAATTTCAGCAGTAAAACATGAAATATGAATAAGAAAATCATATTCTTGCTCTCGCTGTTATTATATAAAAGCTTTAGCTAGTGTAATAATAAATGTGTTGATAAGAATTCCAGGAACATTATTTCAGGAGTCTGTTAGCAGAAAACAGGAAAACAAGGTGTTCCAAATATTACCGTCTTCCTTTCCAAAGACTGCCCTCACACAACTTTGCTGCCTCCTTTGCACTTCTCTGTTATTCTACTTCTGATTGTCCTTCTCGTATTAAATGACTCAAGGCTGAAAGCCTGTCTCTCACAGCACTTACACTCCTAGCGCTTAGACTCTTATATGGCATGAGCAGCCACCAATAAACGCTGAGTGAAAAAAACTCTTTAAAAAATACATGAAAAAGCCCAAACTGCAGAATATTCTGCAAGCCAACTGGTCTGTCCTCTTCAAAAATGTCCGTATCATGAATGACAAGAAAAATTAAGGAAACGTTCCAGATTAAAGGAAACTAAAAACACCTGAAAAGCACATGCAAGGCGCGATTCTGAACTGGACTCTGGATCAGAAAAAGAAATCCTATCAATAAAATTATCTGGGCCGGGCGTGGGGTCTCACGCCTGCGATCCAAACATTTTGGGATGCCATGGTGGGCAGAGCAGGTGAGGTCAGAAGTTCAAGACCGCAGTGGCCGGCGCTTGTAGTCCCAGCTACACGGGAGGCTGAGGCATGAGAATCCCTAGAACCTGCGAGGCGTAGGTTGCAGTGAGCCGAGATCGCACTACTGCACTCCAACCTGGCCCACAGAGAGAGACTCCGTCTCAAGAAAGAAGAAAAAAAAAAAGGAAAAAAGAAATTTTCAGGCCGGGCGTGGTGGCTCACGCTTGTAATCCCAGCACTTTGGGAGGCCGAGGTGGGCGGATCACAAGGTTAGGAGATCGAGGCCATCCTGGCTAACACAGTGAAACCCCGTCTCTACTAAAAAATACAAAAAAATTAGCAGGGCGTGGTGGCGGGCGCCTGTAGTCCCAGCTACTCGGAGAGGCTGAGGCAGGAGAATGGCATGAACCCGGGAGGCGGAGCTTGCAGTGAGCCGAGATTGCACCACTGCACTCCAGCCTGGGCGACAGAGCGAGACTCCGTCTCAAAAAAAAAAAAAAAAAAAAAAAAAAAAAAGAAATTTTCTGGGGAACTGGCAAAATTTGAGTATGCACTGTGTATTAACTGACTCCATTTTCTCATTGTTAAATTTCCTGATTTTGATCTTTGTGCAGTGATGATCCAAGAAATAACTTTCTCTTTCTTCCGACGATATACACACCCTCAAGTACATAGGGTAAAGGACCATAATACCTGAAACTTTATCGAAACAATTCAGCATTAATAACAGCAAACATATATCCGTATGTGTATGTGTGTGAGTGTGTGGGCAGCAGGGTAAGAGAGGGAGGGAAGAGATATGAAACCTATGGAGCGAAAGCTATTAACAATTGGTGAATCTAGGTGAAAAGTATATGAGTTCATTGTACTATTCTTGCAAATTTTCTATAAATGTTGTGTCTTGAAAATACATACAGTAAAAATTTAAAAGAATATATGACAATTACACTGAACTTTAGGAAGAAAGGAATTTTTAATTGTGGTAAAAAATACACATATCCTAAAATTTACCATCTTAACTATTTTGAAATGGTACAGTTCACTAAGGAGTTATGTTTGCAACATTACCAGCCGCTAGGCACAAACTTTGCATCTGTGTTTTCCTATACCATGAGACCTTTATTTACTTATTTACTTATTTATTTATTTATTTATTTATTTGTTCATTTATTTATTTATTAGCGATGAGGTCTCGCTGTGTTTCCCAGGCTGAGCTTGAACTCCAGGGCTCAAGCAATCCTCTCACCTCAGCCTCCCAAGTAGCTGGGACTATGAGTGCATGGCAATCAGCCCAGCTTTAGACCTTTCTCCTAAATGACAATCTAAGGATAAACCACAGGACACGTATAATGCTTATATTCAGCCATAGAGTACCAACAGCAGTGTGCATCAGCTGAGAAATCTGAAGTCTACAACATGGATAGGATTTCGGTTACAATTACAATGTCAGTTTCTGAAGGACTGATTAGCTGGATGGATTTGAGGACTATGGAAAATCTTACAGTCACGACACCCATTACCTATTGGGGTAAAGAGAAACTTCACTTTGTTCCAACAAAGTTATATTTAGGTCCGAAGGTCCTAAATGTAATATTCCATAAATGAACCCCACGCAGAACAAAGCACCAAATATAAAGTTGTTTGTGAATCACAGAAAATATACTGTCCCGCACTGAGAATAAGGGAGTGGGCGGACAGCAGTTAATGGGCATTGTTGTCAGTCAGATTCTAGAAACTTTTCAAAGTACATCCCTGGAATAATCCATGACCTCAGTTACATAAATGTTTCCTTTCAAATATTTTAGCTCGGAGAAATTATTTCCATCTCATATTAATCTCAGGATAATTCCTTTTCTAACCATAAAAGGATTTAATCACCTCCTAAAAGCCACTTAGAAAAATCACTAAACCAGCTACCTGTATGGCAGTATCCTCATTTATCCAGCTTTTATCAAACGTACCATATGAAGATATCAATCAAAGGAAACGGGGGCCAACATTCAGCGACTCGGTTTTTGGAGCTGCTCCTGCTCCTCTGAACTGGGTCTATTCTTGGGTCAGTACTAAGCTACCCCACAGTAAAGCCTTTGAGTTTTAAGCATTTTCAGCAAAATCACTTCCTTCTTTACAGCAACATAGATGATAGGAAGACACAAACCTTGGAACACAGTACAAATTTTGTATTCACCAGTCAAGGGTTCTTGGATAACACACAATCCTGGCACCTCCATTCTCTCATTCATAAAGTCGAGAAATTTTATCATAGTGAGGGATTTGCCTAAGCTAAGCTGCAAACTACATAGCCTCCTCGCTTTTCCAGTCCATTTCAGGCATTCTTTCCATTGTTTTCTTTCCTCCTGTTCCTGCTATGTGACAATGCCTAACACACACACACATGCACACACACACACACACAAACACACACACACGCACACACCAGCAGATGTTCTTCTTCCCTTTCCCTCACCTTGACCTGCAGATGCTCCCTCATCCTCTCCCTCCTGAGCAGCTGCTCCCTCATCCTCTCCCTCCTGAGCAGCTGCAGGATCCTCACATTGAGTTGCTGGTTCCCCTTCTTCAGGTTCTGGTGATTCCACTTCATCACTGAACTGCTCGGGCTGGGGAATATGTGTGGGTGCGCAGATAAAAAAAAAGTTTTGTTATTGATGCAAAATTTTACATCTATACACAGAATACATAGCTATTTCTGGTCATAACGAAGCCTAAAGACATTTCTCCACCTCTATGCTCTATGCCCAATAAGGTTACTCCACCCACAGGGAGGTTACTGTGAGAAAAGTGACGCACGAGGACTTTGGAAGCTATTATACTCTGTGTTGGAATAGATGTGTACAATCTGTCATTAACAAACAAAGCATGAGAGAGAAGTCATGGGCAAAAGCTGAAGAACACGAGGGAAAAAACAATCCTCCAGAATCCATGTTTCCTTCATGAGATGCCATCATCATTTTTTATGAGCAGGAAACACCTTTATCAGCATTTCCACACGAATGCAACAACACTGTCACAAAAATTAATTTCTGCTCATAGAAAACATCGAATTAACGTTTAAGCACTCACCAGCATAGGCCCAATCACTTCAGGAGGCTCTACATAGCGTCTTGGTCTAGGCCGATAGGTCGATCTTCCTCGCCAACTCATATTTCACACTGAAAACAGACAACCGTGATTGGGAACATGCGCTCGAGAGGGCTGCTATATTCGATCACTTCCATGGATAAATGTTAACTTGCCGTTTTAATTTTGAAAATACTCTCAAAATAAGCTCCAGAGTTAAGCATACGTGTGTACGCTGTCTGAGTGCCTACAAAGCCATTTCTGCTGGCCAAGCTGGCAGAGCAATCATCTTAAGGCGTGTGGCAAAAGGCAGAGGACATTTTTTTCTAAATTTCTTTTGGACACGCGGTCTCCTCGCTGTGTTGCTCAGGCTGGAGTGCAGCGGCGTGATCACAGCTCACTGCAGCCTCGACCTCCCGCTCAAGGGATCCTCCGACCTCCGCGTCCTGAGTAACCGGGACTACAGGCGAGCACCACTGCGCCCCGCAGACAGAGGTCATTTCTGATGAGGTTTAGTTTCACAAGTGGACTCCCCACGAAAACACTAGTGAATCACAATTCTCGTGATTGCTGCTTTGGGCACACTCCCACTTCCTAGGGCCATTCACCCCTCCTCACAACAAGTTTGGTTGGACCGCACTGCCTCGCCCACTCCTTCCCACTGTTTTCGGACCTTCCATGGCGGAGGTGAGACCTTGCAGTGCTTCTCACTCGGTGGCTCCGCACTCCACACAGCTGGGGGGCGCTCACCAGGCCGCAGCCTTCCCAGGTGCCAGGTCCCTTCTTTACCGCCCGCCTCGCCCCCGCCGGGGGCCCCATTCAGGAAATCTGCCCTGTGGCGTCGGGGGTTCCCGGCACCTCGGGACTTCCATCCCCCCAACAGCACTCACCCCATCTTCACCTGAGCCCCTGACCGCCTCCCCTCCGCGGCCCACCTTCCTCCTTCCTCCCTGTCCAGGCCCCTTCACGACCACGAAGCCGCTGGTGGCCTCGCAGCCTGTGAAGGGAAGGAGGACGACCTCGTGGCCCTTCTCCCTCAGAGGCCACAGACCAGGAAGCGGGACCCGCCTGACCCACCCGAGGCCCTCTCCACCCTCACTCACACTTCAGCCCCCGGGATGACTGGCCCGCACACCTACCAGATGAATCTCAGTAGAGGAAAAAGAGTCCCCACGTCAGGAACCAGACCGCACTGCCTCACAGCTCCCTGGCGTTCTTCACGTGGGCGAAGGGGCGGGGCAGAAGATGCCCAGTGAACATGCGCACTGAGACGGGAGCCCAGGGAGCATGCGCGGCTGTGGGCTGGGGAGGGCTGCCGTTCCCAGTGCCACGCCCCAAACCCTCGATTCCTGTCCTCACTGAGGATGAGGGAATCCCACCTCCCTCTGCTGTTTCCTATGCCTCTGGGACTCAAGTAGTGCTCCCCTCAAAACTCACCCCATCTTTAACTGAACCCCACCCCCAACCCAGGGCCCTCTCTTGCCCTGGCCCCACCATGGGGACAAGGACCACTGTGACTGGCTGGGAAGACAGGTAAACCACCTGCGAAAACAGAACTAGCAACCTACCCCAAAAGGAAATTGTTCAATGTGAACAAGTCAGAGAAACAGACTGAAAGAAAAATGAATACAATCGCTAGGACCCGTGAGAAAATACTAAAACGATATCTATCGTTTGTAGCATCAGAATCACAGAAGGAGAAGTGACAGTATCAGGGAAACAGGACAGCCAGAGTGACACCATGTGAAAATAAACTCCGTCTTGAAAATAGCAAGATACATAGTCCCACCAGTAACAACCCATGGTCCTAAGATGTTTCGAGTTGAGAAAACAGATGAAAGGTACCTCCAAGGACATGCTCCCACAGCAGCGGAAAGTGCAGGGTTCCCAACACCCATTAACAGTATATGCTTTCAACAGAATTATGCTTTCATGGACTTACACACTGCTAAGTCAAGGAGAGTTTTCTTTAAATCAATAGTATGATAAAAGTCATCATGCTCTTAGCCCACCCGCACAAAGGCACAGATTAAGTTTAGTCTTTATACAGATAAAACCCCTATATAAGAAAAACCAGACCAGGCCAAGGCTCACGCCTGTAATCCTAGTATTTTGGGAGGCTGAGCTGGCCAGATCACCTGAGCTCAGGACTTCGAGACCAGCCTAAGCAACATCAGAAAAATCTCATCACTACAAAAAAACAAAAAAACATCGAAAAATTAGCTGGGCATGGTGGCATGTACCTATAGTCACAGCTACTCAGGAGGCTGAGGGGGGAGGACCGCTTGAGCCCAGGAGGTCAAGGCTGCAGCGAGCTCTGATAACACCACCGAACTACAGCCTGGGTGACAGAGTGAGACCCCGTATCAAGTTTTAATAATTGAACCTAAAAACGTACAAATTTATCGATCAAATTCACTATATTAACACATGAACGGGAAAAAATGCTGTGGTAATCGAAATACATGCACTGTTTGATGAAAATCAACATATATTCAAATGAATACTCACAGCAAATTTACAACAGAATGGAATGACTTACTCTGCTAAAGTCCGTCTGCAGAAAAAGGACAGCAAATAGGATGGGGAAATGTTGAAATTTTTCGGTTTCTCATCAGGGATAAGACAAGGACGTCCACTGTCACCCTTGTAACAGGTGGGTCTAAGCAATGCCATAAAATCAGAAAAGGAAATAAAACTCTTTACAATGGCAACAACAGGCCGGGCACGGTGGCCCACACCAGTTAATCCCAGCATTGTGGGAGGGGAGGCGGGTGCATCACTTGCACTCAAAGTTCAAGAACAGCCTGGGAAACGGCAAAAGCGCGTCTCTACAAAATTACAGAAGGAAAAAGAAAAAAAATGGCAGAAACAAAATTGTTCTTATTCAAGGATGATACGTTTCTGTATGTTGAAGACTCAAAACGATCTAGAAGTAAACTTTAGAATTCATAAGCATATTTCACAAGGCTGCTGGATAGAAAACCAATATGTAAGAATTATGTCTCCGCTGGGCGCGGTGACTCACGCCTGTAATCCCGGCACTCTGGGAGGCCGAGGCGGGTCAATCATGAGGTCAGGAGTTCAAGAGCACCCTGGCCAAGATGGCGAAAGCCCATCTCTCCTAAAAACACAAAACTCAGCCAGGCGTGCTGGTGGGTGCCTATAATCCCAGCTACTCGGGACTCTGAGGCAGAGAACTGCTTGAATCCGGGAGGCGGAGTTACAGTGAGCAGAGATCGCGCCACTGCACTCCAGCCTGGGTGACAGAGCAAAACTCTGTCTCAAAAGAGAAAACAGAAAGAAAGAAAAAAAAAAAAGAATGATGTCTCTACATACCAGCTCAAAGAGTTACAATATACGACTTCAGAGAATGATACATATTTCGCGGCATCAAAAAGCTAGAAATAAAATTCACAAAAGATGCGCAAGACTTCTTTGCAGAACGCTGTAAAGCTTTATTGGGAGAATTTTAATGAACAAATTTCCAACATAGGAGCAGCCTGCATCATTGCAGCGTGTCTTCTTTTAACACTGTGATTGCTTCTCACCTGTAACAGAAAACGTAACAATTGGGAACATGACTTAGCAACAGATTATTCAGATGACCCTAAAGGCATACAAAGCACACTACAGTTTGGGTTTTATTAAATGGACTAAAAACAGAACCCTATGGGTGATCCTGTGTCTTACACGCAATTGAACCTCTGCGTAAACTTTGAGCGTAGACCTGCAGAATTTAAAAGCAATTTCCTCCCTGAACATCAACTGCCTCCTTTCAATTCAGAAGCACTTACAATTAACAGTCAGCAGTTTGGAAAACACATGTGTAAAACATACTTCAGTTGATTACTCAGGAAGTACTAGAGTCATGGTCTTTCAACTTTAAATCTTATCAATTCATCTCTCTAAAGCTGAAACTTACATGTAACATTTGATATGATTAGAGATGATTCTATCATATGTGTGTCTACAGTCTTACTAGAAATAGTGCCTCATGAAGACTGACGGTGGGGCAGGGAGCACGCATAGCACAGGCATCTTACTCACACCCATGCTGAGCATCACTGACCTACATGCCACAGGTGATGGGAACTAAACGGTCTCTCGCCATTTGATATTACAGTCACTCAAGGTTTCTGTGGGGAAAGATTTAAGAAGCAATTGTTCATTAAAAGCCAGAGAATCCCAGCCTGGGCAACATAGTGAGACCTCATCTCTACAAAAATGAAGAAAAAAAATGTAGTCAGGCACGGTGGCTTGTGCATGTAGTTCCAGCCACTCAGGAGGCTGAGGTGGGAGGACTGCTTCAGCCTAGGAGCCAGAGGTTGCAGTGAGCTGGAATTGCACCACTGCACTCCAGCCTGGGTGACAGACTGAGACTGTGTCTCAAACAAACAAACAAACCAAGAAGAGGGAGAATTCACAATTTCACAAGCTCTTACACTACGTATTCCCCTCTCCACACGGAAAAACTAGGATGACGCAGAGTGCCCGCTCACCTCCTTACTGACAATGAAATCTCAATTCAGAGATTTTCAGATGACTCAGGCCAGGGTTTCATGATTTGTGATTAACAACTCATGCGAAGCAGGTGATCTCTGTATCCCATGCATTCTATGCAGCAGGATCAGAGTATGAAAGAACCAGAATGGAAAATGGTTTTAAAATCTCTGACTTAAACTCACTATTTTCATAAGAACCAAAGATAGGTTTAGAAGTGAAAGGACGCACTCAGAATCTCGCCAAGGCTGTAAGAGCTGGTATTAGAACCCGCATGAGTGCTTCAGCATTTTTCACACCAAGTGATGGGTGTTACAAATGTGTTATGTATTGATTAAAAGCAGACCTTTACAAAAGCATCTAAAAAGTATGAGCTACTGGTTTAAGGACGTATACTCAAAACATTTAATTCAACATAGCTTGGAGTCAGTTTGTTTCTGTGTCTGACAGTCTATCAGTCGGGTGCTGGGGCCTGAACTACGTTTCAAATGACCTTTATATAAGAACTCTCTTACTAAAGAGGCAGTATTGTTACCTCTCTGTTATTAAAAATACAATGCTGGGTCGGGCACGGTGGCTCTCGCCTGCAATCCCGGCAATTTCAGTGCTCGAGGCAGGTGGATCACCTGAGGTCAGGAGTTCGGGAAGAACCTGTGCAACGTAATGAAACCCTGTCTCTACTAAAAATACAAAAGTTAGCTGGGCGTGGTGGAGCATGTCTGTAAGCCCGGCTCCGCCAGAGGCTCAGGCAGGAGAATCACCTGAACCCTGGAGACAGAATTTCCAGTGAGCCCAGATGGCACCACTGCACTCCAGCCTGGTCTTCAGAGCGAGACTCCATCTCAAAAAAAATAGTAAGAATTATAATACGATACTGTGGAAACAGACACCCTACAATATGAATGCCTAATGGACTGCCTACCTTCTTCAGGCGTTTTCACCTCCTCTGGATTTGGCGGGCCCATCTCCTGGCCATCAGGACCATCTCCACACTCACACCCAGTCGTTGGGTGAACCTCTTCCTGGCTATCAGCTTCAGGCTCCGGCCCTTAAAAATAAAAAATGCATCTCAATTTCAGCAGTAAAACATGAAATATGAATAAGAAAATCATATTCTTGCTCTCGCTGTTATTATATAAAAGCTTTAGCTAGTGTAATAATAAATGTGTTGATAAGAATTCCAGGAACATTATTTCAGGAGTCTGTTAGCAGAAAACAGGAAAACAAGGTGTTCCAAATATTACCGTCTTCCTTTCCAAAGACTGCCCTCACACAACTTTGCTGCCTCCTTTGCACTTCTCTGTTATTCTACTTCTGATTGTCCTTCTCGTATTAAATGACTCAAGGCTGAAAGCCTGTCTCTCACAGCACTTACACTCCTAGCGCTTAGACTCTTATATGGCATGAGCAGCCACCAATAAACGCTGAGTGAAAAAAACTCTTTAAAAAATACATGAAAAAGCCCAAACTGCAGAATATTCTGCAAGCCAACTGGTCTGTCCTCTTCAAAAATGTCCGTATCATGAATGACAAGAAAAATTAAGGAAACCTTCCAGATTAAAGGAAACTAAAAACACCTGAAAAGCACATGCAAGGCGCGATTCTGAACTGGACTCTGGATCAGAAAAAGAAATCCTATCAATAAAATTATCTGGGCCGGGCGTGGGGTCTCACGCCTGCGATCCAAACATTTTGGGATGCCATGGTGGGCAGAGCAGGTGAGGTCAGAAGTTCAAGACCGCAGTGGCCGGCGCTTGTAGTCCCAGCTACACGGGAGGCTGAGGCATGAGAATCCCTAGAACCTGCGAGGCGTAGGTTGCAGTGAGCCGAGATCGCACTACTGCACTCCAACCTGGCCCACAGAGAGAGACTCCGTCTCAAGAAAGAAGAAAAAAAAAAAGGAAAAAAGAAATTTTCAGGCCGGGCGTGGTGGCTCACGCTTGTAATCCCAGCACTTTGGGAGGCCGAGGTGGGCGGATCACAAGGTTAGGAGATCGAGGCCATCCTGGCTAACACAGTGAAACCCCGTCTCTACTAAAAAATACAAAAAAATTAGCAGGGCGTGGTGGCGGGCGCCTGTAGTCCCAGCTACTCGGAGAGGCTGAGGCAGGAGAATGGCATGAACCCGGGAGGCGGAGCTTGCAGTGAGCCGAGATTGCACCACTGCACTCCAGCCTGGGCGACAGAGCGAGACTCCGTCTCAAAAAAAAAAAAAAAAAAAAAAAAGAAATTTTCTGGGGAACTGGCAAAATTTGAGTATGCACTGTGTATTAACTGACTCCATTTTCTCATTGTTAAATTTCCTGATTTTGATCTTTTTGCAGTGATGATCCAAGAAATAACTTTCTCTTTCTTCCGACGATATACACACCCTCAAGTACATAGGGTAAAGGACCATAATACCTGAAACTTTATCGAAACAATTCAGCATTAATAACAGCAAACATATATCCGTATGTGTATGTGTGTGAGTGTGTGGGCAGCAGGGTAAGAGAGGGAGGGAAGAGATACGAAACCTATGGAGCGAAAGCTATTAACAATTGGTGAATCTAGGTGAAAAGTATATGAGTTCATTGTACTATTCTTGCAAATTTTCTATAAATGTTGTGTCTTGAAAATACATACAGTAAAAATTTAAAAGAATATATGACAATTACACTGAACTTTAGGAAGAAAGGAATTTTTAATTGTGGTAAAAAATACACATATCCTAAAATTTACCATCTTAACTATTTTGAAATGGTACAGTTCACTAAGGAGTTATGTTTGCAACATTACCAGCTGCTAGGCACAAACTTTGCATCTGTGTTTTCCTATACCATGAGACCTTTATTTACTTATTTACTTATTTATTTATTCATTTATTTATTTATTTGTTCATTTATTTATTTATTAGCGATGAGGTCTCGCTGTGTTTCCCAGGCTGAGCTTGAACTCCAGGGCTCAAGCAATCCTCTCACCTCAGCCTCCCAAGTAGCTGGGACTATGAGTGCATGGCAATCAGCCCAGCTTGAGACCTTTCTCCTAAATGACAATCTAAGGATAAACCACAGGACATGTATAATGCTTATATTCAGCCATAGAGTACCAACAGCAGTGTGCGTCAGCTGAGAAATCTGAAGTCTACAACATGGATAGGATTTCGGTTACAATTACAATGTCAGTTTCTGAAGGACTGATTCGCTGGATGGATTTGAGGACTATGGAAAATCTTACAGTCACGACACCCATTACCTATTGGGGTAAAGAGAAACTTCACTTTGTTCCAATAAAGTTATATTTAGGTCCGAAGGTCCTAAATGTAATATTCCATAAATGAACCCCACGCAGAACAAAGCACCAAATATAAAGTTGTTTGTGAATCACAGAAAATATACTGTCCCGCACTGAGAATAAGGGAGTGGGCGGACAGCAGTTAATGGGCATTGTTGTCAGTCAGATTCTAGAAACTTTTCAAAGTACATCCCTGGAATAATCCATGACCTCAGTTACATAAATGTTTCCTTTCAAATATTTTAGCTCGGAGAAATTATTTCCATCTCATATTAATCTCAGGATAATTCCTTTTCTAACCATAAAAGGATTTAATCACCTCCTAAAAGCCACTTAGAAAAATCACTAAACCAGCTACCTGTATGGCAGTATCCTCATTTATCCAGCTTTTATCAAACGTACCATATGAAGATATCAATCAAAGGAAACGGGGGCCAACATTCAGCGACTCGGTTTTTGGAGCTGCTCCTGCTCCTCTGAACTGGGTCTATTCTTGGGTCAGTACTAAGCTACCCCACAGTAAAGCCTTTGAGTTTTAAGCATTTTCAGCAAAATCACTTCCTTCTTTACAGCAACATAGATGATAGGAAGACACAAACCTTGGAACACAGTACAAATTTTGTATTCACCAGTCAAGGGTTCTTGGATAACACACAATCCTGGCACCTCCATTCTCTCATTCATAAAGTCGAGAAATTTTATCATAGTGAGGGATTTGCCTAAGCTAAGCTGCAAACTACATAGCCTCCTCGCTTTTCCAGTCCATTTCAGGCATTCTTTCCATTGTTTTCTTTCCTCCTGTTCCTGCTATGTGACAATGCCTAACACACACACACATGCACACACACACACACACAAACACACACACACGCACACACCAGCAGATGTTCTTCTTCCCTTTCCCTCACCTTGACCTGCAGATGCTCCCTCATCCTCTCCCTCCTGAGCAGCTGCTCCCTCATCCTCTCCCTCCTGAGCAGCTGCAGGATCCTCACATTGAGTTGCTGGTTCCCCTTCTTCAGGTTCTGGTGATTCCACTTCATCACTGAACTGCTCGGGCTGGGGAATATGTGTGGGTGCGCAGATAAAAAAAAAAGTTTTGTTATTGATGCAAAATTTTACATCTATACACAGAATACATAGCTATTTCTGGTCATAACGAAGCCTAAAGACATTTCTCCACCTCTATGCTCTATGCCCAATAAGGTTACTCCACCCACAGGGAGGTTACTGTGAGAAAAGTGACGCACGAGGACTTTGGAAGCTATTATACTCTGTGTTGGAATAGATGTGTACAATCTGTCATTAACAAACAAAGCATGAGAGAGAAGTCATGGGCAAAAGCTGAAGAACACGAGGGAAAAAACAATCCTCCAGAATCCACGTTTCCTTCATGAGATGCCATCATCATTTTTTATGAGCAGGAAACACCTTTATCAGCATTTCCACACGAATGCAACAACACTGTCACAAAAATTAATTTCTGCTCATAGAAAACATCGAATTAACGTTTAAGCACTCACCAGCATAGGCCCAGTCACTTCAGGAGGCTCTACATAGCGTCTTGGTCTAGGCCGATAGGTCGATCTTCCTCGCCAACTCATATTTCACACTGAAAACAGACAACCGTGATTGGGAACATGCGCTCGAGAGGGCTGCTATATTCGATCACTTCCATGGATAAATGTTAACTTGCCGTTTTAATTTTGAAAATACTCTCAAAATAAGCTCCAGAGTTCAGCATACGTGTGTACGCTGTCTGAGTGCCTACAAAGCCATTTCTGCTGGCCAAGCTGGCAGAGCAATCATCTTAAGGCGTGTGGCAAAAGGCAGAGGACATTTTTTTCTAAATTTCTTTTGGACACGCGGTCTCCTCGCTGTGTTGCTCAGGCTGGAGTGCAGCGGCGTGATCACAGCTCACTGCAGCCTCGACCTCCCGCTCAAGGGATCCTCCGACCTCCGCGTCCTGAGTAACCGGGACTACAGGCGAGCGCCACTCCGCCCCGCAGACAGAGGTCATTTCTGATGAGGTTTAGTTTCACAAGTGGACTCCCCACGAAAACACTAGTGAATCACAATTCTCGTGATTGCTGCTTTGGGCACACTCCCACTTCCTAGGGCCATTCACCCCTCCTCACAACAAGTTTGGTTGGACCGCACTGCCTCGCCCACTCCTTCCCACTGTTTTCGGACCTTCCATGGCGGAGGTGAGACCTTGCAGTGCTTCTCGCTCGGTGGCTCCGCACTCCACACAGCTGGGGGGCGCTCACCAGGCCGCAGCCTTCCCAGGTGCCAGGTCCCTTCTTTACCGCCCGCCTCGCCCCCGCCGGGGGCCCCATTCAGGAAATCTGCCCTGTGGCGTCGGGGGTTCCCGGCACCTCGGGACTTCCATCCCCCCAACAGCACTCACCCCATCTTCACCTGAGCCCCTGACCGCCTCCCCTCCGCGGCCCACCTTCCTCCTTCCTCCCTGTCCAGGCCCCTTCACGACCACGAAGCCGCTGGTGGCCTCACACCCTGTGAAGGGAAGGAGGACGACCTCGTGGCCCTTCTCCCTCAGAGGCCACAGACCAGGAAGCGGGACCCGCCTGACCCACCCGAGGCCCTCTCCACCCTCACTCACACTTCAGCCCCCGGGATGACTGGCCCGCACACCTACCAGATGAATCTCAGTAGAGGAAAAAGAGTCCCCACGTCAGGAACCAGACCGCACTGCCTCACAGCTCCCTGGCGTTCTTCACGTGGGCGAAGGGGCGGGGCAGAAGATGCCCAGTGAACATGCGCACTGAGGCGGGAGCCCAGGGAGCATGCGCGGCTGTGGGCTGGGGAGGGCTGCTGTTCCCAGTGCCACGCCCCAAACCCGAGATTCCCGTCCTCACTGAGGATGAGAGAATCCCACCTCCCTCTGCTGTTTCCTATGCCTCTGGGACTCAAGTAGTTCTCCCCTCAAAACTCACCCCATCTTTAACTGAACCCCACCCCCAACCCAGGGCCCTTTCTTGCCCTGGCCCCACCATGGGGACAAGGACCACTGTGACTGGCTGGGAAGACAGGTAAACCACCTGCGAAAACAGAACTAGCAACCTACCCCAAAAGGAAATTGTTCAATGTGAACAAGTCAGAGAAACAGACTGAAAGAAAAATGAATACAATCGCTAGGACCCGTGAGAAAATACTAAAACGATATCTATCGTTTGTAGCATCAGAATCACAGAAGGAGAAGTGACAGTATCAGGGAAACAGGACAGCCAGAGTGACACCATGTGAAAATAAACTCCGTCTTGAAAATAGCAAGATACATAGTCCCACCAGTCACAACCCAAGGTCCTAAGATGTTTCGAGTTGAGAAAACAGATGAAAGGTACCTCCAAGGACATGCTCCCACAGCAGCGGAAAGTGCAGGGTTCCCAACACCCATTAACAATATATGCTTTCAACAGAATTATGCTTTCATGGACTTACACACTGGTAAGTCAAGGAGAGTTTTCTTTAAATCAATAGAATGATAAAAGTCATCATGCTCTTAGCCCACCCGCACAAAGGCACAGATTAAGTTTAGTCTTTATACAGATAAGACCCCTATATAAGAAAAACCAGACCAGGCCAAGGCTCACGCCTGTAATCCTAGTATTTTGGGCGGCTGAGCTGGCCAGATCACCTGAGCTCAGGACTTCGAGACCAGCCTAAGCAACATCAGAAAAATCTCATCACTACAAAAAAACAAAAAAATATCAAAAAATTAGCTGGGCATGGTGGCATGTACCTATAGTGACAGCTACTCAGGAGGCTGAGGGGGGAGGACCGCTTGAGCCCAGGAGGTCAAGGCTGCAGCGAGCTCTGATAACACCACCGAACTCCAGCCTGGGTGACAGAGTGAGACCCTGTCTCAAGTCTTAATAATTGAACCTAAAAACGTACAAATTTATCAATCGAATTCACTATATTAAAACATGAACGGGAAAAAATGCTGTGGTAATCGAAATAGATGCACCGTTTGATGAAAATCAACATATATTCAAATGAATATTCTCAGCAAATTTACAACAGAATGGAATGACTTACTCTGCTAAAGTCCGTCTGCAGAAAAAGGACAGCAAATAGGATGGGGAAATGTTGAAATTTTTCGGTTTCTCATCAGGGATAAGACAAGGACGTCCACTGTCACCCTTGTAACAGGTGGGTCTAAGCAATGCCATAAAATCAGAAAAGGAAATAAAACTCTTTACAATGGCAACAACAAGCCTGGCATGGTGGCCCACGCCAGTTATTCCCAGCATTGTGGGAGGGGAGGCGGGTGCATCACTTGCACTCAAAAGTTCAAGAACAGCCTGGGAAACATGGCAAAACCCCATCTCTACAAAAATTACAGAAGGAAAAAGAAAAAAAATGGCAGAAACAAAATTGTTCTTATTCAAGGATGATACGTTTCTGTATGTTGAAGACTCAAAACGATCTAGAAGTAATCTTTAGAATTCATAAGCATATTTCACAAGGCTGCTGGATAGAAAACCAATAAGTAAGAATTATGTCTCCGCCAGGCATGGTGGCTCAGGCCTGTAATCCCAGCACTCTGGGAGGCCGAGGCGGGTCAATCATGAGGTCAGGAGTTCAAGAGCACCCTGGCCAAGATGGCGAAAGCCCATCTCTCCTAAAAACACAAAACTCAGCCAGGCGTGCTGGTGGGTGCCTATAATCCCAGCTACTCGGGAGGCTGAGGCAGAGAACTGCTTGAATCCGGGAGGCGAGGTTGCAGTGAGCAGAGATCGCGCCACTGCACTCCAGCCTGAGCGACAGAGCAAGACTCCGTCTCAAAAGAGAAAACAGAAAGAAAGAAAAAAGAAAGAATGATGTCTCTACATACCAGCTCAAAGAGTTACAATATACGATTTCAGAGAATGATACATATTTCGCGGCATCAAAAAGCTAGAAATAAAATTCACAAAAGATGCACAAGACTTCTTTGCAGAAGGCTGTAAAGCTTTATTGGGAGAATTTTAATGAACAAATTTCCAACATAGGAGCAGCCTGCATCATTTCAGCGTGTCTTCTTTTCACACTGTGATTGCTTTTCACCTGTAACAGAAAACGTAATAATTGGGAACATGACTTAGCAACAGATTATTCAGATGACCCTAAAGGCATACAAAGCACACTACAGTTTGGGTTTTATTAAATGGACTAAAAACGGAACCCTATGGGTGATCCTGTGTCTTACACACAATTGAACCTCTGCGTAAACTTTGAGCGTAGACCTGCAGAATTTAAAAGTAATTTCCTCCCTGAACATCAACTGCCTCCTTTCAATTCAGAAGCACTTACAATTATTTTTCTTTTATTTTATTTTTATTTTTTTATTAATTTTTTTTGCATACAAAAACAATAAACATTTTCTAAAAATACATACAAACAAAAAGGTGCGTATCAAACATATTAGGAAGGTTGCACATGGGAAGTCGGGGAATAGAAATGGGGGGTGGGAGTTAAAATAAATGAGAGAGGGACTTTATATGGATCAGTGATAATAACTCAATCCTCTATTTGACAAAGGAGAGGGAGAAGGAAGAGGAAGAAAAAGAAAGTGGGATAAAGGATCAGAAAGGGAGGAAAATAGAAAAAATTAGAGTATGACTCCAGGGTAGACCTGTTTTGTTGTCACTGAGTTGGTTGGTTGGTTTGTCTGTTGTAATCTTCATGTTTCGCCAAGTTGGCCAGACTGGTCTCGAACTCCTAGCCCGAAGTGATCAACCTGCCTCGCCCCCCAGAGTGCGGGACCACAGGTGTGAGCCTCCACATCCAGCTCCCACATTGCTTCTGGCCTCCGTGGTAGACCTCCCAGATGGAGCGGCCGGGCAGAGGCGCTCCTCACTTCTACCCAGACACAGGGCGGCCGGGCAGAGGTGCTCCTCACTTCCCAGACGGGGCGGCCAAGCAGAGACGCTCCTCACTTCTTCCCAGACGATAGGTGGCTGGGCAGAGGCGCTCCTCACTTCCCAGACGATGGGTGGCTGGGCAGAGGCGCTCCTCACTTCCCAGACGAGGCGGCCGGGCAGAGGCGCTCCTCACTTCCCAGACGGGGCGGCCGGGCAGAGGCGCTCCTCACTTCCCAGACAATGGGTGGCCGGGCAGAGGCGCTCCTCACCTCCCAGACGATGGGTGGATGGGCAGAGGCACTCCTCACTTCCCAGACGGGGCGGCCGGGCAGAGGCACTCCTCACTTCCCAGACGATGGGTGGCCGGGCAGAGGCGCTCCTCACCTCCCAGAAGATGGGTGGCGGGGCAGAGGCGCTCCTCACTTCCCAGACGATGGGTGCCGGGCAGAGGCGCTCCTCACTTCCCAGACGATGGGTGGCCGGGCAGAGGCGCTCCTCACTTCTTCCCGGACGGGGCGCCCGGGCACAGGCGCTCCTCACTTCTTCCCGGACGGGGCGGCCGGGCAGAGGCGCTCCTCACTTCTTCCCGGACGGGGCGCCCGGGCAGAGGCGCTCCTCACTTCTTCCCGGACGGGGCGGCGGGGGCAGAGGCGCTCCTCACTTCTTCCCGGACGGGGCGGCCGGGCAGAGGCAGAAGCACTTACAATTAACAGTCAGCAATTTGGAAAACACATGTGTAAAACATACTTCAGTTGATTACTCAGGAAGTACTAGAGTCATGGTCTTTCAACTTTAAATCTTATCAATTCATCTCTCTAAAGCTGAAACTTACATGTAACATTTGATATGATTAGAGATGATTCTATCATATGTGTGTCTACAGTCTTATTAGAAATAGTGCCTCATGAAGACTGACGGTGGGGCAGGGAGCACGCATAGCACAGGCATCTTACTCACACCCATGCTGAGCATCACTGACCTACATGCCACAGGTGATGGGAACTAAACGGTCTCTCGCCATTTGATATTTCAGTCACTCAAGGTTGCCGTGGGGAAAGATTTAAGAAGCAATTGTTCATTAAAAGCCAGAGAATCCCAGCCTGGGCAACATAGTGACACCTCATCTCTACAAAAATGAAAAAAAAAAAATGTAGTCAGGCACGGTGGCTTCTGCATGTAGTTCCAGCCACTCAGGAGGCTGAGGTGGGAGGACTGCTTTAGCCTGGGAGCCAGAGGTTGCAGTGAGCTGGAATTGCACCACTGCACTCCAGCCTGGGTGACAGACTGAGACTGTGTCTCAAACAAACAAACAAACAAACCAAGAAGAGGGAGAATTCACAATTTCACAAGATCTTACACTACGTATTCCGCTCTCCACACGGAAAAACTAGGATGAAGCAGAGTGCCCGCTCACTTTCTTACTGACAATGAAATCTCAATTCAGAGATTTTCAGATGACTCAGGCCAGGGTTTCATGATTTGTGATTAACAAATCATGCGAAGCAGGTGATCTCTGTATCCCATGCATTCTATGCAGCAGGATCAGAGTATGAAAGAACCAGAATGGAAAATGGTTTTAAAATCTCTGACTTAAACTCACTATTTTCATAAGAACCAAAGATAGGTTTAGAAGTGAAAGGACGCACTCAGAATCTCGCCAAGGCTGTAAGAGCTGGTATTAGAACCCGCATGAGTGCTTCAGCATTTTTCACACCAAGTGATGGGTGTTACAAATGTGTTATGTATTGATTAAAAGCAGACCTTTACAAAAGCATCTAAAAAGTATGAGCTACTGGTTTAAGGACGTATACTCAAAACATTTAATTCAACATAGCTTGGAGTCAGTTTGTTTCTGTGTCTGACAGTCTATCAGTCGGGTGCTGGGGCCTGAACTACGTTTCAAATGACCTTTATGTAAGAACTCTCTTACTAAAGAGGCAGTATTGTTACCTCTCTGTTATTAAAAATACAATGCTGGGTCGGGCACGGTGGCTCTCGCCTGCAATCCCGGCAATTTCAATGCTCGAGGCAGGTGGATCACCTGAGGTCAGGAGTTCGGGAAGAACCTGTGCAACGTAATGAAACCCTGTCTCTACTAAAAATACAAAAGTTAGCTGGGCGTGGTGGAGCATGTCTGTAAGCCCGGCTCCGCCAGAGGCTCAGGCAGGAGAATCACCTGAACCCTGGAGACAGAATTTCCAGTGAGCCCAGATGGCACCACTGCACTCCAGCCTGGTCTTCAGAGCGAGACTCCATCTCAAAAAAAATAGTAAGAATTATAATACGATACTGTGGAAACAGACACCCTACAATGTGCATGCCTAATGGATTGCCTACCTTTTTCAGGCGTTTTCACCTCCTCTGGATTTGGCGGGCCCATCTCCTGGCCATCAGGACCATGTCCACACTCACACCCAGTCTTTGGGTGAACCTCTTCCTGGCTATCAGCTTCAGGCTCCGGCCCTTAAAAATAAAAAATGCATCTCAATTTAAGCAGTTAAACATGAAATATGAATAAGAAAATCATATTCTTGCTCTCGCTGTTATTATATAAAAGCTTTAGCTAGTGTAATAATAAATGTGTTGATAAGAATTCCAGGAACATTATTTCAGGAATCTGTTAGCAGAAAACAGGAAAACAATGTGTTCCAAATATTACCGTCTTCCTTTCCGAAGACTGCCCTCAGACAACTTTGCTGCCTCCTTTGCACTTCTCTGTTATTCTACTTCTGATTGTCCTTCTCGTATTAAATTACTCAAGGCTGGAAGCCTGTCTCTCACAGCACTAACACTCCTAGCACTTAGACTCTTATATGGCATGAGTAGCCACCAATAAATGCTGAGTTGAAAAAACTCTTTAAAAAATACATGAAAAAGCCCAAACTGCAGAACCTTCTGCAAACCAACTGGTCTATCCTCTTCAAAAATGTCCGTATCATGAATGACAAAGACAAATTAAGGAAACATTCCAGATTAAAGGAAACTAAAAACACCTGAAAATCACATGCAAGACGTGATCCTGAACTGGGCTCTGGATCAGAAAAAGAAATTCTATCAATAAAATTATCTCTGTTGGGCCTGGGGTCTCACTTCTGCGGGATAATTAAGGAATCAGAGAGACCGAGGGGTTGAGGAGGAATTATTTAATTATTTAGGTACACCGACCTAGTCAGATTAACATCCAAAGGAGTGAGCCCCAAACAAAGAGTCAATCTACCTTTTAAGCGTTTCATGGGGCGGGGGGAGATCTGTGCAGGGGGAAGCGTATTACAGAAGTGAGAAACAAAGACAGTTATTCAATTAAGACATGCATTACATCATTTCTTACTTTTCAAGGAACAACACGTTTTGCGACCTGAGATTATCTGTCTAGTGACCTTACTGCTGCACAGCTAGAGAAACAGAGTCTTCACAATGCCTGGGACTAGGAGAGATAAGGCTCACTAGCCACAGAAGGAAAAACAGGCAGTTAATTTTAAAGGACTCCAGCTCTTTCTCTTCCTCAGGGGGAGTTGGGTTTTCTTACAAACAACTGAGTTTTTGCTTACACATTCTTTAATTTCTTCTAATTCCTGTTTCATTTCCCCCCATTGGTGCTTTTTATAACAAAGGTATTCATAGAAAGCACCACTATTTGCCACCTCTTCGCAGAGCTGAGCTTCTTCTTCTACTGGCAGCAGCTGATGTTTGGTTAATGCCATCAACTGTGCGGTAGTGTGTCGGGTTACTATTGCCTTTATAGTTGACTGAATACTCCCAATAAACAGGGGTAAAATAAAAGGGAGGATGAGGCAGATGCCAAGAGTAAACAAAAACCCACCAATGAGAGTTTTCAATCCTCCAGAGGTTGAGAACCGTCCTCCAAACAATGAATCCGAGGACCATTCGGACCAAGTCTGAACTGGAACATGGGCCAACTTGCACATTCTAGCTGTGATTTCCATGACAGCTCAGCCATTATCATCGATTTCTAGGCAACAGTTGGTTAAATTAAATTTTCCACATACTCCTTCTGAGGCTAAGAGGTAATCTAAAGCCAATCTATTTTGATGTATAGCATTTCTTATTTGTGTTGCTTGTATTGCCAATAAATCTAGTGCCCTTGACGCTTCATTGGTTATAACTTCAAGGACTGCCTGCAACCTTATGATGCAGTTGAGCATATAGATTGAGGTATGATATCCCCATGACCCATCTTGTGCCCAGGTAGCTGGCCCATAATATTTAGTGATTCTTTCACGAGGCCATTCATTATCCTTCCAGTCTCCTATGTCTACATCCTTTTTGACATTTGTGTCTATTTTTGTGATTATGCTTCTTCTAGTTCTTCTTTTATTTTCATCATAAACTGGATACCCTAAGAGTTCCCTTTGCTTTAGAGGAATTAGAAAGAAGGATGGCTTGATTGTTCCTAACACACACGCCCCTGTCCATTTAGCCAGCAGTTGCCGATATGCCCATGCTCCACAGATCCAATATAGGCCAGACGGTGCTTTCCAAGCATTTGGAGCCTCTAGAGATGCCAAGAGTGGCTACTCTACTCTAAAGTAGAGAACCGAGAGAAAGGGTTTGGATCTGGTAAGTAGGAGTCATTCTGGGCATTTCTCCATAGAGTTTTGTTTTTAGTCTTATCATAATACTGTTGCCCTAGGCAGGCTGTTTCTCCTACTCCCTCTGTGAAAGCCTTTCCCCAACGGGCAATACAGTATTTTCCAATTATGGAGGTTTTTAACAACCAAACACTGGCTGAGGCTGTTGGTTCACTGGCAGGGTTAGGCGAAGTGAAGTTATCTTGTGGCATTAATTCCTTTGCCTCCCATGGCCATTGGTCCCCAATATTATTTTCTCCACATACATAGCATGAGGAAATTCCTAAGCTGCCAGCTATGTTTGCAGCCGGTTGGGCAAATAAGTTTTTGGTTGATGGGGGAAGCTCAGGCACTGACTGATAAAAATGCTTATACAATGACTTATGGACCCGAAATTGCGGGGTTGGACGCATTTGAGTCCTTCTAGTCTTTTTGACAATTAGTAGTGGAACTCCAAGGCCTGCTCCTTGTCTGTTTACCTGTAATAGTGCTGTCTGTCCTGTAGACCAGAAAGGTAGCTCTGGCTTTAAGATAGTAAAATTTAAAGGATTGCGTGTCCTTGTCTTACAATTTGGTTTGGTTGACATACTCCTTAGCAGAGCAGTCCTTCCTGAATGTAAGTGTTGGAGCTGTGTTAGTGTAGACCACTGAATGTTACAGTCAGGGCATCTGATTTGTGGTTCTCCGTACAGATGTTTAGGGCTGCTCCTGCTAAGCCTCTCTTGTGTTAAACCATTGCAGACTGTTTCTGGTTGTATGTGTAGGTTCTTAACTTGGTTCCTGTACATTTATAGTAGGTATGGTACAGTAGAATTTTAACTATGGTATTTTTTACCCAGGTAGTGTGTACACAATGTGGGCATCCTTCTCAAGATTTCTCCCCTTTTAGTATAGGCAGAAATGGTAACAACATCAGTGTACGTAATAGAAACATGCTTACACTACACATGGGCATGGCAAACCTTCTTCTGAGCATAGACATTTGCAGCATTTGCAGTAATAACAACAGAACAATCAGTATTGACAGAATTATAACTAGGCTTATAAATTGTATTTACATTTAATTATCCAGAGATGGTCCTCTTAGCTTCGGCTGTGTATAGACTAGTCAGCTTCCAGGATGCGACTAGAGCAGAGCTTGTAGGATCCTCAAGCTTCAGCCGTGTGTAGACTGATCAGCCTCTGGTGTGGTCAGAGCAGGGCAGTCGTCCTTCTTAGCAGTGGTTGGGTTTCGCCGCAGGACCATTTGGGTGGGGCAATCTGGGTCTTGTTGGCTAATCCACTGGTCATTGTCGGGAGTCACTGCTGCCACTGGTTTCAGCTGGCTATGGTGAATCCAAGGTGTGACACCTGCAACTTTAACAGCAATGGAAGCAGACATGATCACAATATGGGGCCCATCCCATAAGGGCCCCAAGGTTGTTGGATTCCACCTTTTAACCCAGGCAGTCCCCTGGCTTATGTGGATGCACTGGGTCTGTTAGACTTATAGGTATCCTTTCCCTTACCCAGCTTTGCACCTCCTACATTGCCACTCCTAAAGCCTGCATCTGTCTCCTAAGGGTTAACTCTCCTAACTCTTTTAAATCCCCTCTAATTTGATTAATGATTGGGGGTGGCCTTCCGAACAATATTTCATAGGGCGAATACCCAGTTTGTTTTGTAGGTATACAACTGACCTGGAGGAGGACCATGGGCAAGATCTGATCCCATCGTAAGTGAGTTTCCTGGCTAAATTTTTCAGTAGCTGTTTGAGTGTCTGGTTCATCTGTTCCACCTTCCCTGAACTCTGTGGTCAGTAGGCTGTGTGCAGTTTCCATTTGATCTTTAAAAGTTGAGTCGGCTGTTGTACTACTTCTGCCACAAATGCAGGACCACTGTCTGATCCTAGGGTTAAAGGCAACCCAAATCTTGGTATGATGTCTTTTAGTAGCACCTTTGTCACTTCTCGTGCCTTTTCAGTTCTGGTGGGGAAGGCCTCAGCCTACCCTGAGAAGGTGTAAACAAACATTAGCATATACCGGTAACCTCCTGCTCGAGGTAACTCAGTAAAGTCTACAAGCAGGTTCTCACAAGGAACAGTTCCTGCTTCCTGAATTCCGGGAGGTTGAGTAGGTCCCTGTTTTGGATTATTCCGGGCACAGGATAGACATTGTTCACAAACAGCACGGGTGATGGCAGAGAGCCATGGCACATAGAAATGCCGACCTATCAAAGTTTCTAGTTGTCCTTCCAATGTGTATTCCTTGATGGATCTGCTTCACAAACCTTGGGGCTTTTGTTTCTGGGACAGCTAGCCTCCCATCAGAGAACAGCCACCATCCATTTTTAATATATTTTCCTGTTTCCTGACCAAACCAAGCTTTTTCCCTTGAAGAGTAATTGGTTACCTCCAGTAAACAGGGCTCTATAAGGAGAGGCATTGCTAGAGTTCTTTCTTCAGGTAAAGCCTTGCTCATTGCTGCCTGCCTAACCTCTTGGTCTGCCTTTCTGTTGCTCTGCACCTCATAGCTTTTCCCGATTTGGTGTCCTTTGCAATGAATAACAGCCACCTTCTCTGCAGCCCATATGGCTTCTAATAATTGCAAAATTTCCTCTTTATTTTTTATTTCTTTTCCTTCAGTAGCCAATAGTCCTCTCTCTTTGTATATTGCCCCATGGGCATGCAGGGTTGCAAAAGCATATCTGGAATCATTATATATGTTTACTTTCTTCCCCTTGGCCAATAACAGTGCTCTGGTTAATGCTATTAATTCAGCCTTCTGAGCAGAAGTCCTAGAAGGTAAGGCTTGAGCCTCAACCACCGAGTATTGGGTCACTACTGCATACCCTGCATATCACACCTCATCTGTTATGAAACTGCTACCATCAGTGAAGTATTCAACATCTGGGCTCTTCAAGGGGGTATCTCTGAGGTCTTCCCGGCTCGAGAACACTTTGTTCACCGTATTTATGCAACAGTGGGGAAGTTCCTGCCAGCAGTGAGGCAACCCACCATCCTTCCAGTCGGGTTTCTCCACAGGCAGTATTTACAGTTTCCAGTGTTATCTGGGGATTTTCACACAGAGGCCCTTGATACTTTAGCATTCTAGAGTTGGACAGCCAACGATGTCCTCTTTGCTCCATTAAGGTGACTACAGCATGTGGCACCCGGACTATTATCTTCTGACCTAGGGCTAGCTTGTTGGCATCTTCTATAAGGATTGCAGTAGCTGCCAGCGCCCTGAGGCAGTGGGGCCAATCTAAGGCCACCAAGTCCAGTCTCTTGGATAAGTATGCTACCGGCCGATGTCAAGAGCCTAACAACTGAGTGAAGACTCCAACTGCCATTCCCTTCCGTTCATCCACATACAAAAAGAAGGGTTTTTTTTTTACATCTGGCAACCCTAACGCCGGGGCTTGGGTGAGAGCTTCCTTTATATCTTTGAAGGCCTTTTGCTGTTCCTTTTCCTATACGAGGGGCTCTCTTTCTTTTCCTTTGGTAGCCTCATATAAGGGCCTTGCTGTAAGGGAGAAGTTTGGAATCCAGATTCGGCAGAATCCCACTGCACCCAGAAATTTCTTGACCTGCTTCCTTGAAACTGGGGTGGGCAATGCACATACAGCCTCCTTGCATGCACTTCCAAGCCTGCGCTAGCCTTGGGATACCATGAATCCTAGATATCCAACCTCCCGAAAACAGACTTTTGCCTTTTCCCTGGACACTTTGTAAACTGGCCTGTATTCACCATTTGGCTTGCACACAGGCAGCAGAGGAGTATTCCAGGAGGACTTGCATTTCACTATAATCCTATGTTCATAGAGCCGATTTAAATGTTTAAATGTTTTGTTATGCCATCAATTGCCTCTCTGGGTAGGGGTATTGACGGACTCGTACCAGGGCAGCATGAGGGTTAAGCTCTACTACCACCAGGGGTCTGTTTGCAGCAAGTCCAGGGGGGGTTGTCCTCAGCCTATACACCTGGTTCCTTGAAAAGCATTTCCCACTTATTGTGTAGGTCCGGCTCCGGTAGCCTTCTGGCACAGTTCATACAGCCGCCATTCCTCAGCCTTTGTGACAGAGTCAATACCATTACCTTAGGCTTTCCAAACTCCAGTGTCATATTCCCTTTAGGTGTAAAGGAAATTTGTGCCTGCAGTTTCTGGAGTAAGTCTCTTCCTAACAAGGGCACTCGACAATTTGGCATATATAGAAACTCATGCTGCACTTCTTGTCCCCTAATAACACATCTGGATTTGCAAAAAGGCCTCTTTTCTTTGGCCCCTGTACCCCCTACGATAGTAGCACAGTTCTTTGTGGGGGGGCTAATTGGGTGGGTTACCACAAAGAAATCAGCACCAATATCGACCAAAAAAATCCATTAATCGGCCCCCTGCTTCCATAGAGACCATAGGCTCCCCGGGGCCTAAAAGGATGGAGACCCGTCTGTCTCCGTCTGCTAAATTCTCAGCCCCTGCTAAGCCAATCAGATCAGGATCTGCCTTGGAAGCACCACAACTAGCAACCAAACGCCGCTCTTGGGTGTTAGACCATTGACCATTCTCCTTATTCTTTTGACATTTATCCTTCTAGTGTCCTTTCCTTTTGCACCATGCACATTAATCTCTCTCTAGCCTCGGCCGGCTTTCAAACTCCTGTCCAGACTAGCCTTTTCCGTGACTGCGTTCACGCCCGCGTCCATGTCTCCTTGCAAAGAGCCAGCTTCTCTTCCTGTAAGGGCTGCTGCTAGTAAATTAGCCTTTCTTAAGCCTCCAACCAGCTTTCTTCTTTGCCTCCCGATCTCAGTTAATGTACATCTTGGTAGCCACTTTAATAAGCTGAGTAGCATTCACACCTACGGAGCTTCTAACTTCTGCAATTTATGCCTAATATCTCCTTGGCCCTGACTTAGAAATGTTGTATTCACCATGCGCTGATTTTCAGCAGCCTCGGGGTTAAACGGAGTGTACACCCAAAATGCCTCACAAAGTCTTTCTTAAAACTGGCTGGTGCTTTTATCTGCACCCTGGAGCACCTCTGAGATTTTTTATATTGGTTGTCTTTTTCTTTTACCATCCTTTAGCCTTTGCAGAAGTGTTTCTCGGCACCTTCATAGGTGTTGAAGCCAGACTGCATCATCTGGGTCCTAGTGGGGGTCCTTTTGTCCTCCTAAGAGGCATAAGCATAACTTGGGCACGGCCAGACCTGAGACGGCCTGCCTGACTTTTCTAGCTTTTCACTTTAACTTCCTGGAGCTCTGATTTCTCCTTCTCCCGTGAGACTGGGAGCCTGTATCTCTTTGAACTTAACTCCTTAGGGGCAGTTAGCCCTGGTAAAGGGGGGTAGATTGGAATGTAGGGAGGAGGGGTCTCTATTCCCTTCTGTGGTTCTTGCAAAACCGGTTTTCTCCTTCCTCAGACTTTTCTTTTGTTTCCATAGCTGCCAGGGCAGCTGATTTTTACTTTCACTTTTGGCTTTTACTTTTCACTTTTTACTTTTGGAGTTACAAGCCTCTGTGACTTTCCCTTTAACTCTGTAGCCACCAGAGCAGCTGGTTTCTCTTGGCGTGAGCTGCGAGCATTCTACAATAAACTGCTAGGCAGGGCTGCATTCATTTAGTCATAAATCAATTCAAAGACTAGGTCTAAATGCCCTGGCTGTCCTCTGACCCTAGTCACCACCTTAAAACACATGGCCAATTTCTCTGTAGTGCCTTCAGCCAGCCATCCGACACTAAAAGAGGGCTATTCTAATTCACAGTATGTCCTTAACTTTTGAGCATCCAGTTTCATCCCATAATCACCTCTAAATCCTTTTTTAAATTTTTTCATCATGCACTCCAAAGGAGTTGGTTTCAACACTTTTCCTCCCATTTCCTCCCTTGTGGCACACTTTCACTCTCGGGTCCACCAGACTGGGTCCTATTATGGGGGTTTCAGAGGCTGCTTAGCCAGGAACGTGCCTTCCCCTCTCACAGCCTGCTGTGGCCATGGAGCTGGTCCTATCAGCTGTACACAACGTCCTAGGTCTGATTTCCCCCGCACTTGCCTCAGAGCACACAGCCCACGCTAAGGGATCTGTGCTTCCCCACGTCACTCCCCGCATTGGCCTCTCCCGAGATCGTCTCTTTCACACACTTTCACACATGTCCCCTGCCCCAGGACTCCTCATCGGATGAAACGGGCCTCTCCCGTGTCCTGGGTGAGCCTAGTTAGGCTCCCACATTCACACACATACACACCACTCCTACCCCAGGACTCCTCATCAGACGAAACGAGCCTCTCTCATGTCCTGGGTAGGTTCACACACACACCCACACACTCCCAGTTGGGGTGGCAAGCCACTCTTGCACCCTGCCAGCAAGCTCTTCCTTGCTGCACTTGCCACTTTATCAGCCCATTTTCTCCACCACTGAACCACTTTCACTTTGTTAGGGGGACATGAGGTTCATCCAAATTGGCAGGCCACTCCTGCTGCCCCCAGTCACTCTGGGTTGGATTAGTGGTCAGTCCCTGGTAGGTGATCAAGCTCTCCTTCATCCCTATGGGACTGGCTTTCCTGCCTTGGGCCCTTTCTCCTTAATGTGGTTCCTGAAGTGCTGGTATCATGCTGCAGCCCTGTCTCCAGTTCCGTTGTGCAGCCAGCTAGGCCACTGGGATGCGGGGAGAGCCAGTCTCCATCCAGGTGAAGCTCCCCTACAGCACGCCTTAGATATTAGGTCTCCCCCGGCCCTGGGGCTCTAGTCCCACAGGCAAAGGAGACAGTAAATCTGTCATCTCCAATCCCCATCCGGGTCACCAGAAATGCTGCAGGATAATTAAGGAATCAGAGAGACCGAGGGGTTGAGGAGGAATTATTTAATTATTTAGATGCACCGACCTAGTCGGATTAACATCCAAAGGACTGAGCACCAAACAAAGAGTCAAGCTATCTTTTAAGCATTTCGTGGGGCAGGGGGAGATCTGTGCAGGGGAAGCATATTACAGAAGTGAGAAACAAATACAGTTACTCAATTAAAACATGCATTACATGATTTCTTACTTTTCAAGGAACAACATGTTTTACGACTCGAGATTATCTGTCTAGTGACCTTACAGCCGCACAACTAGAGAAACAGGTTCTTCACAATGCCTGGGAAAGGGAGAGATAAGACTCACTAGCCACAGAAGGAAAAACAGGCAGTTAATTTTAAGGACTTCAGCTCTTTCTCTTCCTCAGGGGAAATTGGGTTTTCTTACATACAACTGAGTTTTTGCTTACACATTCTTTAATTTCTTTTAATTCCTGTTCCATCACACCTGTAATCCAAATATTTTGGGATGCCAAGGTGGGCAGATCAGGTGAGGTCAGAAGTTCAAGACCAGCCTGGACAACAGGGCGAACCCTATCTCTACTAAAACTACAAACAAAAAAAAGGAAACATTACTCAGGCATGGTGGCCGGGCCCCGTAGTCCCAGCTACATGGGAGGCTGAGGCATGAGAATCCTTTCAACCTGGGAGGTGTAGGTTGCAGTGAGCCAAGATTGCACTATTGCACTCCAACCTGGGCAACAGAGAGAGACTCCGTCTCAACAAAGGAAAAAAGAAATTGTCTGGAGAACTGGCAAAATTTGAGTATACACTGTGTAATAAATGACTGCATTTTCTCATTGTTACATTTCCTGATTTTGATTTTTCTGCAGTGATGATCCAAGGAATTACTTTTTGTTCTGATGATATATACACCCTCAAGTACTTGGTGTAAAGGGTCATAATACCTGAAACTTTATCAAAACAATTCAGCATTAATAACAGTAAACATATATCCGTATGTGTGTGTGTGTGAGTGTGTGGGCAGCAGGGTAAGAGGGAGGGAAGAGATATGAAACCTATGGAGTGAAAGCTATTAACAATTGGTGAATCTAGGTGAAAAGTATATGAGTTCATTGTACTATTCTTGCAAATTTTCCATAATGTTATGCCTTGAAAATAGATACAGTAAAAATTTAAAAGAATATATGACAATTACACTGAACTTTAGGAAGACAGGAGGTTTTTTTTAATTTTGGTAAAAAATACACATATCCTAAAATTTACCATCTTAACTATTTTTAAGTGGTACAGTTCACTAAGGAGTTACGATTGCAACATTACTAGCAACTGGGCACAAACTTTGCATCTGTGTTTTCCTATACCATGAGACCTTTAGTTATCTGTTTGTTTGTTTGTTTATTTATTAGTGATGAGTTCTTGCTGTGTTTCCCAGGCTGGGCTTGAACTCCAGGGCTCAAGCAATCCTCTCACCTCAGCCTCCCAAGTAGCTGGGACTATGAGTGCACAGCATTCAGCCCAGCTTGAGACCTTTCTCCTAAATGACAATCTAAGGATAAACCACAGGACATGTATAATGCTTATATTCAGCCATAGAGTACCAAGAGCAGTGTGCGTCAGCTGAGAAACCTGAAGTCTACAACATGGATAGGATTTCAGTTACAATTACAATGTCAATTTCTGAAGGACTGATTAGCTGAATGGATTTGAGGACTATGGAAAATCTTACAGTCACGACACCCATTACCTATTGGGGTAAAGAGAAACTTCATTTTGTTCAAATAAAGTTATATTTAGGTCCAAAGGTCCTAAATGTAATATTCCATAAATGAACCACATGAAGAACAAAGCACCAAATATAACGTTGTTTGTGAATCACAGAAAATATACTGTCCCGCACTGAGAATAAGGGAGTGGGCGGACAGCAGTTAATGGGCATTGTTGTCAGTCAGATTCTAGAAACTTTTCAAAGTACATCCCTGGAAAAATCCAGGACCTCAGTTACATAAATGTTTTGTTTGAAAATATTTTAGCTCGGAGAAATTATTTCTATCTCAATGTTAATCTCAGGATAATTCCTTTTTTGCTTTTTCTAACCATAAAAGGATTTAATCACCTCCTAAAAGCCACTTAGAAAAATCACTAAACCAGCTACCTGTATGGCAGTATCCTCATTTATCCAGCTTTTATCAAATGTACCATATAAAAATATCAATCAAAGGAAACGGGGGCCAACATTCAGCAACTCGGTTTTTGGAGCTGCTCCTGCTCCTCTGAACTGGGTCTATTCTTGGGTCAGTACTAAGCTACCCCACAGTAAAGCCTTTGAGTTTTAAGCATTTTCAGCAAAATCATTTCCTTTTTTACAGCAACATAGATGGTAGGAAGACACAAACCTTGGAACAAAATACAAATTTTGTAATCAACAGTCAAGAGTTCTTGGATAAAACACAATCCCCGCGCCTCCATTCTTTCATTCATAAAAATGAGAAATTTTATCATAGTGAGGGATTTGCCTAAGCTAAGCCGCAAACTACATAGCCTCCTCGCTTTTCCAGTCAATTTCAGGCATTTTTTCCATTGTTTTCTTTCCTCCTGTTCCTGCTATGTAACAATGCATAACACACACACACACATGCACACACACACACACACACACGCACACCAGCAGACATTCTTCTTCCCTTTCCCTCACCTTGACCTGCAGATGCTCCGTCATCCTCTCCCTGCTGAGCAGGTGCAGGATCCTGACTTTGAGTTGCTGGTTCCCCTTCTTCAGGTTTTGGTCGTTCCACTTCATCACTGAACTGCTCAGGCTGGGGAATATGTGTGGGTGCGCAAATAAAAAAAAGTTTTGTTACTAATACATGGTTTTATATATATATATGCACAGAATACATAGCTATTTCTGATCATAACTAAGTCTAAAGACATTTCTCCAACTCTATTTTCTATGCCCAATAAGGTTACTCCACCCACAGGGAGGTTACTGTGAGAAAAGTGACGCACGAGGACTTTGGAAGCTATTATACTCTGTGTTGGAATAGATGTGTACAATCTGTCATTAACAAACAAAGCATGAGAAAGAAGTCATGGGCAAAAGCTGAAGAACACGAGAGGGAAAAAATATCCTCCAGAATCAATGTTTCCTTCATGAGATGCCATTATCATTTTTTATGAGCAGGAAACACCTTTATCAGCATTTCCATACTAATGCAACAACGCTATCACAAAAATTAATTTCTGCTAATAGAAAACATCGAATTAACGTTTAAGCACTCACCAGCATAGGCCCATTCATTTCAGGAGGCTCTACATAGCGTCTTGGTCTAGGCCGATAGGTCGATCTTCCTTGCCAACTCATATTTCACACTGAAAACAGACAACCGTGATTGGGAACATGCCCTCGAAAGGGCTGCTATATTCGATCACCTCCATGGATAAATGTTAACTTGCCGTTTTAATTTTGAAAATACTTTCAAAATAAGTCCCAGAGTTAAGCATATGTGTGTACGTTTTCTGAGTGCCTACAAAGCCACTTATGCTGGCCAAGCTGGCAGAGCAATCATCTTAAGGCGTGTGACAAAACGCAGAGGACATTTTTTTTCTAAATTTCTTTTGGTCCGGCAGTCTCCCTGTGTTGCTCTGGCAGCGCGGCGGCGCGATCACAGCTCACTGCAGCCTCGACCTCCCGCTCAAGGGATCCTCCCACCTCAGCGTCCTGAGTAACTGGGACTACAGGCGCAGGCCACGGTGCCCCGCTGACAGAGGACATTTCTGATAAGGTTTAGTTTCACAAGTGGACTCCACATGAAAACACTAGTGAATCGTCTGGGAAGTGAGGAGCGCCTCTGCCCGGCCGCCCACCGTCTGGGAAGTGAGGAGCGCCTCTGCCCGGCTGCCCCGTCTGGGAAGTGAGGAGCGTCTCTGCCCGGCCGCCCCGTCTGGGAAGTGAGGAGTGCCTCTGCCCGGCCACCCATCGTCTGGGAGGTGAGCAGCGCCTCTGCCCGGCCACCCATCGTCTGGGAGGTGAGGAGCGCCTCTGCCCGGCCGCCCCGTCCGGGAAGAAGTGAGGAGCGCCTCTGCCCGGGCGCCCCGTCCGGGAAGAAGTGAGGAGCGCCCCTGCCCGGGCGCCCCGTCCGGGAAGAAGTGAGGAGCGCCCCTGCCCGGCCGCCCCGTCCGGGAAGAAGTGAGGAGCGCCCCTGCCCGGCCGCCCCGTCCGGGAAGAAGTGAGGAGCGCCCCTGCCCGGCCGCCCCGTCCGGGAAGAAGTGAGGAGCGCCCCTGCCCGGCCGCCCCGTCCGGGAAGAAGTGAGGAGCGCCTCTGCCCGGCCGCCCCGTCCGGGAAGAAGTGAGGAGCGCCTCTGCCCGGCCGCCCCGTCCGGGAAGAATTGAGGAGCGCCTCTGCCCGGCCACCCATCGTCTGGGAGGTGAGGAGCGCCTCTGCCCGGCTGCCCCATCTGGGAAGTGAGGAGTGCCTCTGCCCGGCCACCCATCGTCTGGGAGGTGAGGAGCGCCTCTGCCCGGCCACCCATCGTCTGGGAAGTGAGGAGCGCCTCTGCCCGGCCACCTGTCGTCTGGGAAGAAGTGAGGAGCGTCTCTGCCTGGCCGCTCCGTCTGGGAAGTGAGGAGCTCCTCTGCCTGGCCGCTCCGTCTGGGAGGTCTACCACGGAGGCCAGAAGCAATGTGGGGGCTGGACGTGGTGGCTCACGCCTGTGGTCCCGGCACTCTGGGGGACGAGGCGGGTTGATCACTTCGGGCTAGGAGTTCGAGACCAGTCTGGCCAACTTGGCGAAACATGAAGAATACAACAGACAAACCAACCAACCAACTCAGTGACAACAAAACAGGTCTACCCTGGAGTCATACTCTAATTTTTTCTATTTTCTTCCCTTTCTGATCCTTTATCCCACTTTCTTTTTCTTCCTCCTCCTTCTCCCTCTTCTTTGTCAAATAGAGGATTGAGTTATTATCACTGATCCATATAAAGTCCCTCTCTCATTTATTTTAACTCCCACCCCCCATTTCTATTCCCCGACTTCCCATGTGCAACCTTCCTAATATGCTTGATACGCATCTTTTTGTTTGTATGTATTTTTAGAAAATGTTTATTGTTTTTGTATGCAAAAATTAATTAAAATAAATAAATAAATAAATAAATAAACAAACCATGATGGTCAGAAGACGGTGGAACATTTAAAAAAAAAAAAAAGACATTGGTGAAGAAAGAAAAAAAAAAAAAAAAAGAAAACACTAGTGAATCACAACTCCTGTGACTGCTGCTTTTGGCACACTCCCACTTACTAGAGCCATTCGCCCCCTTAAATCAAGTTTGGTTGAACCACACAGCCTCGCCCAGTCCTTCCCATTGTTTCTGGACCATCCATGGCGGAAGTGAGACCTTGCAATGCTTCTCACTTGGGCACTCCTCACTCCACAAAGCTCGGGGGCACTCACCAGCCTGCAGCGTTCCCAGGTTCTAGGACCCTTCTTTGCGGCCCACCTCGCACCTGTCCGGGACCTCATTCAGGGATCTCCCCTGTGTCGGGGGTTCCCGGCACCTCGGGACTTCCATCCCTCCAACAGCACCCCCAGTACTCACCCCATCTTCACCTGAGCCCCTGACAACCCCCCCTCCGTGGCCTACGTTACTCCCTGACCTGGCCCCTTCACGACCACAAAGCTGATGGTCTGGTCGCAGCCTGTGAGGAGGAGGAGGAGGATGACCTTGAGGCCCTTCTCCCTCAGAGGCCATGAGGCCCTTCTCCCTCAAAAGCCACGGACCATCACGCCGCAGGACCCACTGGACCTGCCCAAAGCTCACTGGCTCCTCCTCTCCCTCACTCACACCTCAACTCTTGGGAGGACTGGCCTGTGGACCTACCAGATGAATCTCAGTAGAGGAAAAAGTGTCCAGAAGTCAGAAACATGATGGCACACCCTCACAGCTCCCTGGCGTTCTCCACGTGGGCTAAGGGGCAGATGGAAAGACGCCCAGTGAACATGGGCACTGAGACAGGTGCCCAAGGAGCATGCGTGGCTACGGGGGTGAAGCGGGCAGCAGTTCCCAACCCCACACCCGAAACCCCCAATTCCCATCCCCATTGAGGATAATGGAATCTGACCTCCCCCTGCTGTTTCCTATGCCTCTGGGACTCAAATACCTCAGATAGTGCTCCCCTCAAAACTCACTCCATCTTCAACTGAATCCCCTTCCCCTCCAGGGCTCTCTCTTGCCCCGGCCCCACCATGGTGATAAGGACCATAGTGGCTGCTAAAACAGAAATACCAACTTACCCCATAGCATTTACACAAGATCAAGAGTCTCATAACCTGATATTCAAAATGTCCAGCATGTAAATTGAAATTACTCAGAATATGAAAAACCAGGAAGATAGGGGAACTCAAATGGGGAAAGACAATCCACCGACACCAATGCTAAGACAGAAATGTTGGGATTATCTGGCAAAGCCTTTAAAGATGCTATTTTAAAAATGCTTAAACAAGCAATTATGAACACTTTTGAAACAAGTAAAAACAGAAAGTCCTGGCACAAAAAAAGAATATTTAAAGAAGAAACAAATGGAAATTTTAGAAGTGGAAAATATAATAACCAAGGAAATAAATTCTCACTGAATGGATTCAATAGCAGAATGGAGGCAAGAAAAGAGTTTGTGAACTCAAAGAGATAAATAGAAATTGTTCTATCTGGCCAAGGGCAGTGACTTATACCAGTAATCTTAGTACTTTTGCAGGCTGAAGTAAGAAGATAGATGGCTTGAGGCTAGGCATCTGAGACCAGCCTGGGCAACATAGTGAGACTCGTCTCTACAAAAAAAATAAAACTAGAAAAATAACAACAGCCCAGGCCCAGTGGCTCACGGCTGTAATCCCAACACTTTGGGAGGCCAAAGCGGATATATCACCTGAGGTCAGGAGTTCGAAACCAGCCTGGCCAACATGGTGAAACCCCATCTCAACAAAAATTACAAAAATTTAGCCAGGCATGGTGGTGGGCACCTGTAATCCCAGCTACTTGGGTGAATGAGGCAGGAGAATTGCTTGAACCAGGGAGGCGGAGGTTGCAGTGAGCTGAGATCATGCCACTATACTCCAGCCTGGGCGAAAGGAGCAAGACTCTGTCAAAAAAAAAAAAAAAAAAAAAAAACCTTAAAAATAGCTGAGTGTGATGATACATGCCTGTAGTCCTAGCTATTGTGAATGCTGAGAATGGAGGATCCCTTGAGCCCAGGAGTTCAAGGCTGCAGTGAGCTATGATTACACCACTACACTCCAATGTGGGCAACAGAGTGAAACTCTGTCTCTAAAACAAAACAAAAAGAAATTGTTCAATATAAACAAGTCAGAGAAAGAGACTGACAGAAAAATGAATACAACCTCAAGGACCTGTAAGAAAATACTAAAACATCTATCATTTGTAGCATCAGAATCGCAGGAGAAGTGAAAGTGTTACGTAACCAGGAGCCTAGGACAGCCAGAGTGACACCAATTTAAAATCAACTCCATCATGAAACTAGCAAGGCACATTCCTGGCCAGTCACAACACATGGTCCTAAGATGTTTGTAGTTGAGAAAACAGACTAAAGATATCTACAAAGACATACTCCCACAGCAGCGGAAAGTCCAGGGTTCCCAACATCCATAACAATATACACTTTCAAAATAATTATAGTTATGCTTTGATGTACTTACACACTAGAAAGTCAAGGATGGTTTTCTTTAAATCAATAGAATGATAAATGCTGTTAGCCCACTGCACAAAGGTACAGATAATTTTAGTCTTTACATAGACAAGACCCCTATATAAGAAACACACTAGGCCAAGGCTCACGCCTGTAATCCTAGCACTTTGGGAGGCTGAGGTGGGCAGATCGCCTGAGCTCAGGAGTTCAAGACCAGCCTGGGCAACATGACAAAATCTCATCTCTACAAAAAAAATAGAAAAATTAGCTGGGCATGGTGGCATGCACCTATAGTCCCAGCTACTCAGGAGGCTGAGGTGGGGGGATCACTGGAGCCCAGGAGGTCAAGGCTGCAGTGAGCCAAGATCGCACACTGAACTTCAGCCTTGGGGACAAAGCAAGACCCTGTCTCAAAAAGAAAATAAAAACTTAAAGCAAAGATAGTGCATTCCTCTGCTTCCTTCCTGGGGACACCCTCCTCTGTAATGGACTAGCTTTCAATAAGTTATCTCTTCTTTTTTTTTTTTTTTTTTTTAAAGGAATTTGGCTTTTGTTGCCCAGGCTGGAAAACAATGGCACGATCTCGGCTCACTGCAACCTCCACCTCCCGGGTTCAAGCGATTCTCCTGCCTCAGCCTCCCAAGTAGCTGGGATTACAGGCACCTGCCACCACGCCCAGCTAATGTTTTTGTATTTTTAGTAGAGATGGAATTTCACCATGTTGGCCAGGCTTGTCTCAAACTCCTGACCTCAGGTGATCCACTCCCCTCGTCCTCCCAAAGTGCTGGGATTACAGGCGTGAGCCGCCACGCCTGGCCAACTATCTCTTCCTTCACTGTAGTCTGTGACTCTCCTCGAATCCCTTCCTGTTCAAACTCCAAGAATTCTCTCTTGGGGTCTGGACCAGGACCACTTTTTCCGGTAATGCAAGTATTTGGTTAAACATACATATATTTGGCCAGGCATGTGGCTCACACTTTTAATCCAAGCACTTTGGGAGGCTGAGGCAGGATGGTTACTTGAGCCCAGGAGTTCAAGATCAGACTTGACAATAAAATGAGATCCCATTTCTATAAAAGAAAAAATTGACCGGGCGCAGTGGCTCACGCCTGTAAACCCAGCACTTCGGGAGGTTGAAGCGGGCAGATCACGAGGTCAGGAGATCGAGACCATCCTGGCCAACATGGTGAAACCCCATCTCTACTAAAAATACAAAAATTAGCCGGGCATGGTGGTGTGCACCTGTAGTCCCAGCTACTCAGGAGATTGAGGCAGGAGAATCGCTTGAACCCGGGAGGCAGAGGTTGCAGTGAGCCAAGATCACAATATATACACACACACACATATGCACATATATACATATATATACACATGTATACACATATGTATATTTGATGTAATAATTGGTAGAAATACCATAAAGTTGATAAGAACATAAACCTACAGATTCAACAGGCTCAGCAAACCCCAGCTAGAGTAGACCCAAAGAAATCCATGCCCAGACATACCATGATCAAACTGCTGAAAACTAAAGACAAAGAAAACAAATCTTGAAAGCATCCAGAGAAAAAGGATGCCTTACTTTTGGGAAAACCATGAGTGAAATCGCTGTAGAATTTTCATCAGGAACCATGGACGTGAGTAGGAAGTGTCTTGGCATTTTTTTTTCTGAGATATGGTCTTATTCTGTTGTCCAGTCTGGAGTGCAGTGGGTGTAATCTTAGCTCACTGCAGCCTCAAACTGGGTTCAAGCGATCCTCCCACCTGAGCCACCCAAGTAGCTGGGACTATAAGTGCGTGCCAGCATGCCAGGCTAATTTTTTTTTTTTTTTTTTTTTTTTTTTTTTTTTTTTTTTTTTGTAGAGCTGAGGTCTCACTATGTTGCCCAGGCTGGTCTCAAACTCCTGGGTTCAAGCGATGCTCCCGCCTTGGCCTCCCAAAGTGCTGGGATTACAGGCCTAAGCCACCATGTCCACCCTATCTCAACACTGTTTAAGTGCTGAAAGAAAAGAACTGTCAGCCTAGATCCAGCAAAGTATCCTTCAGGAATGAAGGTATAAATAAGATAGTCACAGATAAAGGCAAACAAACAGAATGTGTTGTTAGCAGACCTAAAAGAATTGCAATGGAAGTTCTTCAGACAGAAGGAAAATGATATGAGAAGGAAACTTGGAACTTCATGAATGAAGAAAGAGCAACAGAAATGGTAAATATTTGGCTAAATGTAATAGACTATTATTCTGCTTTCGAATTAATTAAAACATACTTAAGGTTTGAAAGGAAAAATTAAAAATTAAAACACAGACCAGGCACAGTGGCTCATACTTGTAATCCCAGTGCTTTGGGACGCCGAGTTGGATGGATTGCTTGAGGCCAGGAGTTCACGACCAGCCTGAGGAATACAATGAGACCCCCATCTTTACAAGAATATAAAAATTGGCCAGGTGCAGTGGCTCATGCCTATAATCCCAGCTACTCAGGCGGGAGGCTGAGGCAGGGGAATTGCCTGAACCAGGGAGGTGGAGGTTGCAGTGAACAGAGATTGTGCCACTGCACTCCAGCCTGGGTGACAGAGTGAGACTCCATCTCAAAAATATATATATATATGTGTGTGTGTGTGTGTGTGTGTGTGTGTGTGTGTGTGTGTGTATTCATTCATTAAAGCACTGTGTGATGGGATTTCAAGGTATGTGGGTATAATGTATAAGATAATTATAATATAATTTTATATATATATATATAAAAATATAAAGGCAGGAAGACTAAAGGGACCTATATGATGGTAAGGTTTCTACCTTCCATGTGAAATAGTAAAAGATTTATTCTAAGTAGTCAATAAAGAGTTAAGTATGTATATTTTAATTCCTAGATGATGAATCACATTAAAAAGTATACAAAAAGATAGCATCAAAACACAATAGATAAAATAAAAAGAAATACTTCAAAATGTTCAGGCCAGGTGTGGTGGCTCACACCTCTAATCCCAGCACTTTGGGAGGCTGAGGCGGAGGATTGCTTGAGCCTGGGAAGTTGAGGTTGCAGTGAGCCCTGATCATGCCACTGCACTCCAACCTGGGCAACAGAACTAGACCTTCTCTCAAAAAAAAAAAGTGCGCAATTGTAGATATTTTTATTAAAATTTTTAAAAAGAAAAGAAAAAAATGTTCAAATAACCCAAAGGAAAGCAAGAAAGCAGAAGAAACAGATAGTCTGAATAGATTTGTATCTAGTAAAAACTGAATTCATACTTGGAAACCTTTTTTTAAAAAGAGAGAAGTTGCTGAATGTTGCTGGCCCCAGAAAGAAAAGTTTAAACAGAAAAAGAAAAAAAAAAAGAATTTGCAGCAATGAGATACCACTATACACCTAGTAGAATAGCCAAAATCCAGAACACTGACAACACCAAATGCTGGCGAGGATGTGGAGCAACAGGAACACTCATTCACTGTTGGCAAAATGCAAAATAGTACAGTCACTTTGGGAGACAGTTCGGTGTTTTCTTTAAAAACTAAACATAGTCTTACCATACCATACAGGAATCATGCTCCTTGGTATCTACTGAGAGAGCTGAAAACTTACTTCCACACAAAAGCCTGCACATGGATGTTTGTTTATTTATGTTTCATCTTCTAGTCTATACCTTTGCAAACATACAGATGTTTGAAGTAACTTTATTCATAATTGCCAAAACTGGGAAGCAATCAAGATGACCTTCAGTAGGGGAATGGATAAGTAAGATATGGTACATCCAGAGAATGGAATATTATTCAGCACTAAGTAAAAATGAGCTATCAAGCCATGAAAAGACATAGAGGAAACTGAAATGCATATTACTAAGTGAAAGATACATACTATATCATTCCAACTATATATGACATTCTGGAAAAGGCAAAACTATGGAGACAGTCAAAAGATCAGCGGTCGCTGGGAGTTAGAGGGGAGGGAGGGATGAATAGGCAGAACACAGAGGATTTCAGGGCCGTGAAATTACTCTGTATTATACTATAATGGTGAAAACATGTCATTATACAGTTAAGCCAATCCATAAAATGTACAACACTAAGAGTGAACCCTCATGTAAACCGTGGACTTGGGGTGATAACAATCAATTGTAACGAATGCACCACGCTGGTGAGGGTTGCTGATAATGGGGAGGCTGTACATGTGTGGAGGTGAGGGGTATATGGGATATGTCTGTACCTTCCTCTCAGATTTACTGTAAACCTAAAACTGCTCTTTAAAAAAAAAAAAAAAAAAGTCTTTTTTAAAAAGAAGAAGAAGATAAAGTTGCCAGGTCCAGATGGTTTCACTGGCAAATTGTGTCAAACATCTAAGAAGAAATAATACCAATTCTACAAACTCTCTTCAAAAAATAAAAGACAGGAACACTTCTCAAATAGCATTACCCTGATACCAAAACCAGAAAAAAAGAAAGTATTGGAAAAGTACAGCCCAACTTCCTTCATGAACATAGATGCAAAAAAAAATCCTCAACATAATATTACCAATTCAAATCCAATGTACAAAAATAAGACACCATGACCAAGTGAGGCTTATCCTGGCGATGCAAAACTGACACAATATTCAAAAATCAATCAATGTGACCGGGTGCAGTGGCTCATACCTGTAATCCCAGCACTTTGGGAGGCTGAGGTAGGGGGATCGCTTGAGCCCAGGAGTTTGAGATGAGGCTAGCCAACATGGGGAAACCCCATCTCTACTAAAAATACAAAAATTAGTCAGGTGTGGTGACACCCACCTGTAGTCCCAGCTACTTGGGAGGCTGAGACACGAGAATTGCTTGAACCCGGGAGGCAGTTGCAATGAGCTGATATAGCACGACTACACTCCGGCCTGGGTGACAGAGAGACTCTGTCTCAAAAAAATAAAACAAATTAAAATAAAATAAAATAAAAATCAATAAATGCAATCTACCATATTGATAATCGAAAGTAACTGAACCACATAATCATATCATGTCATGCAGAAAAAGCTTCTGACAAAATTCAGCGTTGATTCATGATCCTGAAAAACACTCTTAGCAAACAAGAAAATAACTTTCTTAACCTGATATAAAGCCTCCACCAAAAAAAAAAAAAAGCCTACAGCTTAGATCATATTTTTTTTTTTTTTTTGAGACGTATTCTCGCTCTGTTGCCCAGGCTGGAGTGCAGTGGCGCGATCTCAGCTCACTGCAAGCTTAGATCATATATTTTTTTTTTTTTTGAGACATATTCTCGCTCTGTTGCCCAGGCTGGAGTGCAGTGGCGTGATCTCAGCTCACTGCAAGCTCCACCTCCCGGGTTCATGCCATTCTCAGCCTCAGCCTCTCGAGTAGCTGGGACTACAGGTGGCTGCCATCACGCCCGGCTAATTTTTTTGTATTTTTAGTAGAGATGGGGTTTCACTGTGTTAGCCAGGATGGTCTCGATCTCCTGACCTCGTGATCCACCCACCCCCTCCCAAAGTGCTGGGATTACAGGCGTGAGCCACCCTGCCTGGCTTAGATCATACTTAATAGAGAAAAACTAAATGCTTTCTCCCTAAGATCAGAAATGAGGCAAGAATGTCCACTCTCACTCCTGCTATTCAACATTGAAATTGAAAGGCCTGACCAGCTGCAGTGGCTCACGCCTGTACTCTCGACACTTTGAGAGGCCGAAGTTGGCGGATCACTTGAGCTCAGGAGTTCGAGACCCCTGGGCAACAAGGCGAAACCCCATCTCTACAAAAAATACAAAATTTAGCTGGGTGTGGTGGCACATGTGTCTGTAGGCCCATCTACTCGGGAGGCTGAGGTGGGAGAATCACTTGAGCCCAGGAGGTCAAGGCTGCAGTGAGCCGCTATGTCAAAAAAAAAAAAAAAAAAAAAAAATGTAGTGATGGAGTGTTGCGTGGGTGAGGGGGTAAGGAGAGGGAGTGACTATAAGGGGAGGCACAATGGAGTTCCTTAGGGTGATAGAACTGTTCTGAATACTAATTAAAGTGGTGGTTACATGAATCTACACATATTAAAATTCATAGAAACTCCCCCAAAGTCAATTCTACTGTGACAATTTTTTAAATAAATTTTTTAAATGGTATCAATCAAGCAGTTGAAAATCCTTGTGTGGGATTTTGCTTGTTTGGTTGTTTGTTGTTGTTGTTTTGAGACAGGGTCTCGTACTTTCACCCAGGCTGGAGTGCAGTGGCCCGATCTTGGCTCACTGCAACCTCTGCCTCCCAGGCTCAAGTGATCCTCCCTCCTCTGCCTCTGAGTAGCTGGGACTATGGGCGCATGCCACCATGCCCAGCTAATTTTTGTATTTTTTGTAGAGATGGGGTTCGCCATGTTGCTCAGGCTGGTCTCAAACTCCTGGACTCAAGTGATCCTCCCACCTCGGCCTCCCAAAGTGCTGGGGTTTCAGACGTGAGTCACCACGACTGGCCAGAATCCTTGTTTTCTGTAAAACTGTTTTAACACAGGTGTATGTATGCCTAAATACTAGTTTTGTTTGGTTTTGAGCCATATATGAAAAGCATATATCGTCTCCTCTTTTGCATCTGCCTTCTTTCACTTAACATTGTGTCTTTGTGTACCTTAGTTCACTCCATCTCATAGCTGTGTAGTATTCCATGACGTCTTATGCATTTACTTATGCATTTCCTGATGATGTATAATTGGGTTGTTTCCAGTATTTTGCTATTACAAATAGTTTTACTATATAAACATTCCTGTGTCTCTCCCAAGTTTACATGTATGGGAAACAATGCTCACCACAGATAGTTTATAGTGGCAAAAAAGTAAATCGAACACTACCTAAACATCCAATAGGAGTATAATAATAAATGATGGCATATCATGCAAATCACATCAGAACAGGTGAGTTGTTATTTGGATAAATTATCCAAGTGTTAACCTGGTGGCTGTTGTGATGATGACACATGGCTCTAATGACTGCATGTGGGTCGCAGTAACTCACATGAGCTCACTGTGAGCTCTTGGAGCATCTTGGGGCTCCCCGTGGGCAGAGATGAGGACAAACAGGAAGGAACAGTGGCACAGTGGCTGGCCACCCCAGAACACTACAGAGACAACCTCACCTGGTCCCCAGCCCACGGTTCTGCTCACAGACTCAGAACTTCCCCCGCCTGACTGTCCTGAGCACTTTGAGGAAGGCAGCCCCTGGCCATGCCTGAGGTGGCCGCATCCGTCCTTCCCCACCAATCCTGACCTGCTCCTCCTCCTCTCGAGCCAAAATCTACTTTCTCAACGCCTCGGCTCCCCTCCATTCACGAGCATCCCCTGCACGTTAGGGGTGTACTGATGCCCATTGCACAGGTGAGGAGACTGAGCCCTGTAGAGGGAAGCAACTGGGCCTGCAGCTGCACAGCAGGTCAGTGGGCCTGTTCTAGGTGGGGCGTGCCTCACCCCACAGCTGTGCACCCCCTCAAGCCGTACAGAGATTGTCTCCTGCCTCCTCTTTCGAGGGATCCTCCCAGCCCGTGTCTGCCCCAGACCACCAGGCCTGGAGCTTCTAGACCCGGTGTTCAGGCCCTGGGAGAGGACTGGGTGGAGGCGGAGCTGGAAGCTGGCCAGGATCTGGCTGGGGGGTTGGTGGCCTTTTCCTGAGCCCCAGGCTCTGTTGGGGCTGTCTCCAGTGTCTTCAGGATCCAGGCTGGTGCCCTCAGCCAACCTGGCCAACCTGGCCAACCTATAGCCTGACCTGCCCTGAGCACAGGCCTCAGAGCTAGTGCATCTTGTGGAAAAATCCTATAATGGACCCTTTAAGTGAGATAAAGAGGATTAAAAATATGAGAACCTCTTTTTAGTGATGGAAATGAGTTCCTGGTAGAAGGAAAAAGAGGAAGAGGAGGAGGAGGAGAGTCATCTGTAGAAGACCCCGAACAACAGTAAAAGCCAGGCCTTTGGCTGCCCCTACCTGTCCACATGCAGAGAGGGAGGCTCCAAGGGACACCCAGCCTGGAGCTCATGCACCCTGAAGCCTGTGACCCTACAAGCAGTTAATGTTTAAGACTGTTCCTGTCTTCTCTGAGGCTTTCCCTGTCTTGGAGATAAGATGCCCCCTGCTGCCAAAGGAAGGTATCGCTGTAGGGTGGCCGTCCATGGCTGCGCTGTTCCTGGAGACACCAAGACCTCACCCTGGGACCAGAGGCTTCAGTCAGGCTTCCCTGACTGAAAGGAAAAAGTCACTTTGACTTAGCAGGAAGCTCGGGTTTGGACTTGGTCTCACCCTGGACAAAAAAACACTGAAGAGGGGAAGCAGAGGGGTTGTAGGATGCGGGTGGGTGATAGCAGGGCTGAAGGCTGAGGACAGAGAGAGAAGGGGCCACTGTGAGACTAAGATGCTGGCCCCAGTCACAAGGAGGAGGGAGAGGCAGACCAGGAAGGCCTCGGCAAAGGGCTGAGCTCAGGGCCGTTAAGAACATGGAAGGCCCTCACCTGTAAATGGGTGATAGAAAGAGTTTATCTAGTAACTGGCCACTAAAATTTTAAAAAAGAAAAGTAGGACCAGGCGCGGTGGCTCATACCTGTAATCCTAGCACTTTGGGAGGCTGAGGTGGGTGGATCACCTGAGGTCAGGAGTTCGAGACCAGCCTGGCCAACGTGGCGAAACCCTGTCTCTACTAAAAACACAAAAATTAGCCGGGCATGGTGGCCCATGCCTGTAATCCTAGCTACTCGGAAGGCTGAGGCAAGAGAATCTCTTGAACCCAGGGGGCAGAGGTTACAGTGAGCTGAGAATGAGCCACTTCAGAGGTTATAGTGAGCTGAGAATGCGCCACTTCACTCCAGCCTGGGAGAAAGAGCGAGACTCCGTCAAGAAAGAAAGGAGAGAGACAGATGAGAGAGAGAGAGAGAGAGAGAGAGAGAAAAGTAGGCTGGATGTGCTCATGCCTGTAATTCCAAAGCTTTGGGAGGCTGAGGCAGATGGATTGCTTGAGCTCAGGAGCTCGAGACCAGCCTGGGCAACATGGCAAAACCCTGTCTCTAGTAAAAATATAAAAATTAGCTGGGCATGGTGGCATGCGCCTATAGTCCCAGCTACTTGGGAGGCTGAGGTCAGAGGATCACTTGAACCCAGGAGGTTGAGGCTACAGTGAGCCGTGATTGTGCCACTGCACTCCAGCTTGGGTGACAGAACAAGATTGCATCTCAATTTTAAAAGATAGATGTACAAACTTATCAATGTAATTCACCACATTAACAGATTAATGGGAGAGGGCAGGGTGGGGGCGTAACAGTGATTGCAAGAGCTCCAGCCAGGGAGGATGACAACAGGCATGTACTCAGTCTTGCCCTGTGCCTGGCACTGCTCAGTGACTGAAGAGTCATCTCACCTCTTCCTCACTTAATCCTGTGAGGAGGAAAAGTTATTACCCTGATGACAGACGAGCAAAGGGAGGCACAGAGGGCTGAAGCCACTTGCCCACTGTTGTGACCCTGGGCAATTTAGTCCCAACCTGTGTTGCTCCAGCCCCTGCTCCTGTCCACCCTCCTACCCTGCCTTGACTATAAGACCTGTCTAACGTGGGCTCAGGAGGAGGGCAGTACACACGTTTTCCCCAAAGCCTGCACCTACCCTGCTTGATGGGCATTAGCCCCCTTTATGAATGGGGAACTGAGGCTGATCTAGGACAGGTGACTTGCCCAAGGTCACACCACCAGGGCTCGGGGTTCCAGGCTTTTATGAGGCCCACCAGGCCCCAAAGCCCATGTGTCCTGGGCTACTGTGGGTGTGAATGAGGCCTGAAGGGAGATGGACCACAACATCTGAGGACAAAATGGGCAGGTCCTGTCCATCCCGAGAGGCCCTGCTCTATGGCTGGTGTCGGGGGCACACGATAGAGGATTCCCCACCAGGTGATCTCCACAAACAGAAGGCAAGACCCAGAGCCCAGGGATTGTTCTGCAGGAAGGAGGCCGCCTACACTGTGTGGTTCACACCAGGAGGCTGGAGTCTCTGCAAGCCTGTGTGCAGGAGTCTCGGACACTCACGCTACTCCCACTTCCCACTGCACTCTGCTTCACTTGTGAAGTCTGTGCATAAGAGTGTATAAAACCTAAATGTATAGAGGGGGTTGTTTTGTTTTTTTGACACAAGAGTCTCGCTCTGTTGCCCAGACTGGAGTGAAGTAGTGTGATCTCGGCCCACTGCAACCTCCACCTCCTGGGTTCTAGTGATTCTCCCATCTCAGCCTCCCAAGTAGCTGGGATTACAGGCGCCCACCACCACGCCCGGCTAATTTTTATACTTTTAGTACAGACGGGGTTTCCCCACGTTGGCCAGTCTGGTCTCGAACTCCTGACCTCAAGTGATATGCCTGCCTCAGCCTCCCAATGTGCTGGGATTACAGGTGTGAGCCACCACGCCCGGCCCATAAGTCTGTTTTAATGACGATGAATAAATCGCACATCCATGAACAGTCTCCCAGGTCAAGCAGTGAACCACTATTGACATCCCAGAAGTCCTCCGGGCCCCTTCTCAGCCACATCCCTCCCTCTGCCAGAGGTGAACACTATCCTGACTCTGGTAATCAGCCCCTCGCTTTTCTTTACAATGTCACCACTTAGGTGGTAATTCATGAGTTTTGCCTGCTTGTGAACTTTGCATAAATGGGTCAGTGTGGAAGCTTTTGTTTGGCTTTTTGTGATTCATCTGTATGCTTTCATGCAGTTATGGATCTTCCATTCTCATTATATAATATTCTATTCTGCGAATATACCACAATTTATTTAGATGCTTATTGGCATCTAAGGTTTGAGCCCTTCATCAGTTATATGTGATTCCATTATCTCCTCCCAATTTTTCACTTGTGTTTTCACTCCTTTTTGTTTGTTCTGCTTTTATTCATAGCAACCTACTACATAAGGTTTTCACTCTCTTTATGGTGTCTTTTGATCAATGGACATTCCTAATTTTAAGGTCACTGAATGTTTCGTAATTTTCATTTAGGGTTAATGTTTCTGTGTCATGATGAAGAAAAACTTTGCTACCATGAGTATATGAAGGTATTTTGCCTTATTGTTTTTTGTTTGTTTTGTTTTGCTTTGTTTTTGAGATGGAGTCTCAAACTGTGGCCCAGGCTGGAGTGCAGTGGTGCCATCTCGGCTCACTGCAACCTCTGCCTCCCGAGTTCAAGCGATTGTCCCACCTCAGCCTCCCAAGCAGCTGGGACTACAGGTGGATGCCCAGCTAATTTTTGTATTTTTAGTAGAGACGGGGTTTCACCATGTTGGCCAGGCTGGTGGTCTCAAACTCCTGATCCGCCCATCTCGACCTCCCAAAGTGCTGGGATTACAAGAGTGAGCCACGGCACCCGGCCCTGCCTCATTGTATTCTTAAAGCGCTTTGGTTTTGCCCTTCGCATTTAGGCTTTAAACCCACCTAGAATTTATTTTTATTTGTGTTGTAAAGTAGGGATCCAAGTTCATATTTTTCAATGCGGGCAACCAATTGTTCTATTTATTCAAAATCCAATCATTTCCCCACTGGTCTAACACACTTCCTTGGTCACCAGTTCTGTGTCTACACATGAGTGTGTCTACACTGTTTCTGAGATCACTACTCTTTTATTGGTCTATTTGTCTACTCTTGCAAAAATATCGTGCCATCTGAATATACCATTACAATAAGTATCAGTGTCCTAGCTAGTCTTGGCACTTCTACATAAATTTAAGAATTAATGTGTCATGATCTACACAAAGGCAAAACTCTATTGGAATTGTGGTTGGATTTGCATTGAACCCACAAAGCAGTTTCAAGAGAACTGACAGCTTTGCACAGTGGCCAGTGAGGAAGGGAAATGAGGCGAGTGTGGTGTCTTGGAAACCAAATGAAGAAAGAGTTGCAAGGTAGAGATGATCAACTATGTCAAATGCTGCCAATATCCCAAGTAAGATGACGTCTGAGACTTAACCACGGCTATAACAATGTGAATATCTTCAGCAGTTTTGCTGAAACGGTTGGGCAAAAAAGATCTGATTGGGGCTATTTCAGAAAGGCATCATAGAAGAACTGAAGAAAGCTCGTATAAATATTTCTTCCAATAGGTTTTGCTGTAAAGGGAAGTAAATAAATATGTGGTGTTTTATTTTGTTGAGCAGTTTTTTATTTGCATGCAATAAATATATATCTTTCTTTCAAAGCTTCTGGGCTTCCTGTTTTTAGTAGAAATGTGATGTCTGTGGACAGCAACTGTGCTACAAAGTACTGCAGTACATTAACTCCTCTTTCCTTTCTGAGGCTTTCCTTATCTAGGGGACTAAGGGGTCTCCCTGCTGGTGTCAAAGGCTGTTTTTTCAGTAACCTCAAAACCTTGTGGCTGATTCACAACTGATGTCCCCACATCCACAGGAGACCACAGCTACCACTGCAACCATGTGACTGACACCAAACCCTCATGTGGCTGCCACTCTTCCTCCCTGGCTCCCACCACCACCATCCAAATACACACCTGTAGGGTCTCACAGGCAGAATGTGGAAAAGACAAAGAACCATATGGATTAGGACCACGAGGTGAGGAGACACAGATCTTCAAGGACAGACATGTTGAAGCAGCAGCAGGCGACCACGTCCCACCCCTAACTCCCCACTGTGATCCTCCCACAGAAAGTGACCACCCTGCACACTCATGCCCAAACAGGAGAACACTACACCGCAAGACACTGTTTCTCATAGAGCTCTATTGTGGCATATAATAATAGGTACTCTATATAAATTAAATTAAAAATAAAGCTCCAGCAGGTTGCACAGGTTGGCTGTTAATAAATATATCTCTGGGTAATTGTGCCCCAAGACCAGCTCACGACCACTCTCCCTCATCCAGAGAATTATACAAAAATAAATACAGGCTCGGGGGATAGGGGGAGGACATGCCCAGTTCCACTCTAAAAGTTCCCCTCACTCACACCATCTACCCATTCCCTCGTCTCCACTGGTGTCACTACAGGGAGCCCTGTGTTGACTGGAGAGCTTGGGGATGGGAAGGCCTTTCAGTTGAGCATTCTCAGAAGCAAAGGACCCAGGTCCCCTCACTGCACAGACCATGTATCCCATCTTAAGCCTCTGCTGATCCCACAAGCAGAGCCTACGAGAACCAAGCCAGAGAGAGGCACAGCGCAAGCACCAGGAGGGACACACCACTGTTCAGAGCCACAGGGACCACCACTAGCCCGGCCAGGACCCCCAGAGTCTGGGTCAAGGGCCCCCGGAGCTGAGGAGGCAGTGCACACACACATTCTGCAGGGACTGCTAGGGTGGGAGACCTCTTTGGGGGTTCAAGGCTTGGGCCTGCATCCTTTTCATCCTGGGAACTCACATGAGGCCTGGCTACACTAGAGAGACAGACTTCGGCCCCCAAGGGACTGAGGAGGGTGGGATTTTGCCCCTGCAAAAGGACAGGAGAGGCTGGCTCCTTGCCAGATATGGAATCCAAGCTACCTGCCCACTCACTGGTGACCTCTATCTGGGCTTCTGTCCCAGCCTCCCCCAGGGACTCAGTCACCCCAGCTATCACCCTATTCATGTGCAAAGAGCTGATGTCCTTGCCCATCCCTTTCTCAGGATCCCCAGTGAACTGACCCTCTGCACCCAGAACCACAGGGCCGTCACATCCTGAGCCCTCTGCCCATGGGAGCCACACATCTCCCATAGTGGCTACCACAGAACGGGCCCCGGAGAGGATTTCCGGAGGCGATTCCTTGGGGCTGTCCCCTTCCGGGCTGGAGGGTGTAACAGAGAGCCCCTCTTCACCCTCCCCTTCATCATCAGGGTCTTCGGTGTCCTTGATGAGCTCCACGCCACGCCCCAGTCGGGCATAGTGCAGCGTGATCTCCTCAGCCAGGGCGCTGTTCAGGGCCCGCTCAGGGCCAGGCCACTTCAAGATCAGGTCGCGGTCCGTCAGTATGCCCAGGGGATGGCTGGGGTACATCCCTCCATCTGTGGAGCCCTCTCCACCACCCCCTGCCCCACCCGCAGCCACAGCAGCCCGTAGGCGGCTCAGGTGAGACAGGTAGAGCTGCTCCAGCTCCTGGTCGATGGTGTCCTCACCGAGCAGCTCCTCTGACCCACTCACAGCCTCCAGCCCCCCTCCATTCTCGCTCGATACTCCCCATGTGGCCTCTGCCTGCTGCTGGCTGGGCTCCAGGAAAGGCCCGGTGGCCCCCTCACTCGCATCGGGCCCTGAGGCCTGGTCTCTGGGGGAGCCACCCAGGCCACAGAGAGGGGAGGAGGGGGGAATCCTGATGGCCGGTGCCTGGAGGACCTCTGTAAAAGCCACAGGTGGACTGCTTCTGGGGACATCACCTTCTTCTGCGGGGTTGCCAGTCATCGGAACGTCAGAAACCTAGAGCCATGGCCGGGGCGAGGGGGCAGAGAAAAAGCAAGGGAATGAAGCAGAGGAGGGGATGGAACAAGCAGAGACAATAAGAAGTGTGACAGCCCACAGCCAGCCCCACAGGGGTTTCTATATAAAACCGCCTTAAAGCGCCCTCTGTCACTGTCTAGACTCCAAAGACTGTCATCTATGGTAAAATAACACAATTGGATGCAGTAAAACGGGGCTTCTTGCAGATTATAAAGCTGAGGAATTCGGTGGGTGTGAATATTTGGTGAATGATCGTCACTAAATACTGCTGGCTTACCTTCAAAACAGAGCCAGTTAAAATAACTAAAAGTGTAAGTAGCCAGGCACAGTGGCTCTCACCTGTAATCCAAGCACTTTAGGAAGCCAAGGCGGTGGATCACATGAAGCTAGGAGTTCGAGACCAGCCTGGCCAACATGGTGAAACCCCGTCTCTACCAAAAATACAAAAATTAGCTGGGCGTGGTGTTGCGCGCCTGTAATCTCAAGAGGCTGAGGCAAGAGAATCACTTGAACCCAGAGGGCAGAGATTGCAATGAGCCGAGACGGTGCCACTGCACTGCAGCCTGGGTGACAGAGAGAGACTCTGTCTCAAAAAAAAAAAGAGTGTAAGTGGATTGTTTGTAACACAAAGGATAAATGCTTGAGGAGACGCATACCTCATTCTCCATAATGTGATTATTACGCAATGCATGCCTATATCAAAACATCTCCATAAATATATACACTTACTACGCCCCCTCAAAAATTAAAAATAAAAAAATTTAAAAAAAATAAAAATAAAATGCAAAAAAAAATCCCAAAACATAGCCAGGATGTCCATATGAACCCATGATGTATCATCTTCTCTTTAAAAAAAAATTATTTCCTAGCTCCATCTTTTGAAAGGGCCTAGAAACAATGACCAATCTAGTAGCAGCAAGCATGCTGAGCCCCTAAATCTTGGCCTTTGAATGCCACTCTCTACTGAAAGGAATCAGTGCTCCTTAAAGAAATAGCTGTTTCTGGCCAGGTTCGGTGGCTCACGCCTGTAATCCTAGCACTTTGGGAGGCCAAGGCAGGTGGATCACCAGGCAGGTCAGGAGTTCGAGACCAGCCTGGCCAACATGGTGAAACCCCATCTCTGCAAAAATACAAAAATCAGCCAGGTGTGGTGGCACATGCCTGCAATCCCAGCTATTCAAGAGGCTGAGACAGGAGAATCACTTGAACCCAGAAGGCAGAGGTTGCAGTGAGCCGAGATTGTGCCATTGCACTCCAGCCTGGGTGACAGAGAAAGACTCTGACTCAAAAAAAAAAAAAAAAGAAAGAAAGAGAGAGAGAGAGAGGAAAGAAAGGAAAGAAAAATAAAGTAAAAGAAAAAACATAAAGTAAAAGAAAAAGAAAGAAAGAGAGAGAAAGGAAAAGAAAGAAAGGAAAGGTAAGGAAATAAAGGAAAGGAAAGAAAAGAAAGAAAAAGAAAATGAAGAAAAGAAAAGCAAGAAAGAAATGGCTATTTCCAGGCTTGGGGCAGGGAGAGTACAGCATAAGCCTAGCACATATTGTCATGGAAGATGTGAGAAAGGCTCACAGAATGATGAGGGCGTGTCAAAAGGACAGAGGAGCCCATCTCAATAAGCTCCTATTAGCCAGGGATAGTTCAATTTAAGCATCAAAAAAACAAACAAATAAGTGCAATGGATTAAAACTCATCAAATATGTTTAGAATTCATGAGTTCATAATGACACAAAACCAAAAATCCTTTTATTGGTCACCTTTGTAGTAGTACTTCTCTGAAAACTGGTAAATAAAATGGAAAAAATTAAATATTTACACTGCTTTTTCTGCACAAACTATATCTCAAAGAAGCCAAATAGCTGGTGTGGGACAGTTTTTCTTTAGAGAAGAATTCTAGCTAATAAAGGAAGTGGGAATAATAGAATTAAATAGAGTTAATTCTAGTTAATTTAATAATAAAAGATTAAATACATTAGTTTAATACAATTTGATAAATTAAATTACATTTAATAAGATTACATTAATTAATAGAATTAATAAATTAATTAAAATGGGGTAAGAAATGTATTTCCACCTGGATGTAATCAGCCAGACCCAGACTGGAAAATTCTACAGGACAAGCAAAGTTTCTTCAACCAACAAATTGCAAAGAAACAAAGTGGGGGAGATTTTAAAAATCTAAAGAGACACATCAATCAAATGCAACATGTCAACCTTGTTTGGATCCTAAACACTTATGAGAGAAGGAAACTTGAACACCGACCAAATACTTGATGATACTAAGGAATTACCGTTTATTTTCTAAGGTGTGATGATAGTATTGTGGGGTTAAGAACTCTTAATTTTCTGGCCAGACGTGATGGCTCACACCTGTAATCCCAGCACTTTGGGAGGCCAAGGCAACAGATCCTGTCTCTACTAAAAATACAAAAATTAGCTGGATGTGCTCGCTTGAACCCAGGAGGCAGAGGTTGCAGTAAGCCGAGATCACACCACTGCACTCCAGCCTAGGTGACAGAGTGAGACTCTGTCTCAAAACAAAAACAAAAAAAAAAAGAGTTCTTAATTTTCTGATACAAACAGAAGTATGTATGGATGGGATGATGTCTGGATGTCTTCCAAAATAATTCCAGAGGGAATGGGAGGGAGGAGACGAGGTACAGATAAAATAAGAATGGGCATGTGTTGATATTTACTGAAGCTGGGGGATGGTTTATGTAGGTTTGTTATACTATTTTACTTTTATATATGTTTGAAACTTTTTGTAATTAAAAAGTTCACACACACACACACACACACAGCCCTCCAAAATGTCTCTACCTCCCCTAACTACCATCACACTCGCCTGGACCACTGCAGTGGCCTCCCCTTCATGGGTCACCTGTTTCCACCCTTGCTCTGACAGTCTATTTTCCAAGCAGCAGCCAGAGGGAGCCTGTTAAATCCTAAATCAGATCACATCCCTCCTCCGTCCACAGTGCTCTTGCGGCTCCCCCTCACTCGGAGTAAAGGCCACAGTCTTCACCATGGCCTGTGAGGCACCACCCAATCTGTCCTCAGCCACCTCTCTGCCCTCACCCCGCACCACTCTCCCCCTCCCTCGTTCTGCCCCTGCTGCGCTGGCTTCTACACTGTCCCTCACACACATTAGTCATGGCCTCACCTTAGGAACTTCTCACTCGCCTGGGATGTTCTTCCCTTAGTTATCCACGTGGCTCACTCTCTCACCTTCCTCAGATCTTCCCTCAGATCTCACTAATCACTAAAGCCTTCCCAGGCCATCCAATCTAAAGTTGCAACCGCCCCCCGCCCACAACACACACACACACACACTCACACACAGAGTCTCTCACCCACTCCCTACTCCTTTATATTTTTCCTTATCACTCATCATCACCTAAAGTACCATATATTCTATTATTTTATCATGTCTCACCCTACTAACACATAAGCCCCCTCAAAGAGCGTTTTTTCATGTTTGTAACAGTGCTTGGCACAGAACAAGCACTCCATAAATTTTTGCTAAATTAACAAATGACATTTCTACAAGCCCAGGTGAGTAACTGCATTCTCCCCATCCCCCATCAGATTCTGAGTTTTGTGCCCTCCCTCCAACCCAGGGAGGACCCAGAGCTAGAGGGCCCCACCACCCAGCCCAGCAATAGTCACACTGTGAGCCTCCTATTGGGCTGTCTACTCCAAGGCTGCAAAGACCCACTTACCTGAAGTGTCATCTGGGGCCACGGACGGAGAGGGGTGGGGGCTACCAGTGGACCCACTGACTCCTGGACATCAGGATGCTCTGCTAGAGGGAAGAGAAAGGCAGCATTGGGCAAGACAGGCATACAAGTAGGTATGGTTTTGTTAAGAAAATCTGCCATCCTAGCCAACCGGCAGTTTTGCCTCTGAAGCTTTCTGTGACAATCTAAAGCAGAGGGTGCCCCTTCATTTTTTTTTTTTTTGAGATAGGGTCTCGATGTGTCACCAAGGCTGGGGTGCAGTGGCACAATCATGACTCACTGCAGCGTCGACCTCCCGGGCTCAAATGATCCTCCCACCTCAGCCTCCTGAGTAGCAGGGACTACGGGTGCATGCCAGCATGCCCGTCTTTTTTTTTTTTTTTTAAAGAGATGAGGTCTCACTATGTTGCCCAGGCTCATCTCGAACTCCTGGCCTCAAGCAATCCTCCTGCCTCAGCCTCCCAAAGTGCTGGGATTATAGGCATGAGCCACTGAGCCCAGCCTTTTCCATTTTTATAGAAAGAAAAACAGTAGGAAGAAAGACATGGGAAATACAAGCTAAAACTTGCGAAGCTTGCCAATTGCTTACCCACGGCAGGGGTGTTATCATCCATGTTCTTCGTCTTCAGTTCCTCCTCGGCAGGCCTGCAGGGCAGAGGAGAGAGTACATGGATCTAATACCCTGAGAGGTCACTTCTGCCACCCACTGGCACCTTCTGAGCCTCTGTGCTAGCCCACCTTCACCTGACAGCTGCTGTTTTCTCTTCTGCTGCCTTTGTTTATCCCCTCATCCTAGAAGTCCTACAGCCTCATTATAGAAAATTCACAAAATACAGGAAAGTCTAAAGAAGCAAGAAAAACAATCACACATCAGCCAGAGACAACTACTGTTACCATTCTGGAAAATTTCCTTCCAGATATTCTATGAAATCATCTAGATTCTACAGACATAATTTCACAGCTAGCTTTGTCCATTTAACAGTAAGAAACATCATTATATACTTTTGCAAACATTTCAAATAGCTGCTTAATACTCATATCATACCATTCCCTTCCTACTGAGCAGCTAGGTTCTTTAATTTAGAGGTTGCAAATCAAACCAGCAAACAGCATGGGGCATAGTTTTATCGACACTTGTATCATTTCTTTACAATATATTCCTGGCTGTGGAAAGAGAAGAGATAGAAGAACCCATCTTTTTGGCTGGGCGTGGTAGCTTACACCTGTAATTCCAGCACTTTGGGAGGCCGAGGCAGGGAGACCACTTGAGGTTAGGAGTTCAAGACCAGCCTGGGCAACATGATGAAACCCTGTCTCTACTAAAAATACAAAAAATTATCCAGGCATGGCGGTGCATGCCCATAGTCCCAACTACTTGGGAGGCCGAGGCAGGAGAATCATTTGAACCCGGGAGGCGGAGGTTGCAGTGAGTCAAGATCACGCCATTGCACTCCAGCCTGGGGAACAAGAGTGAAACTCAGTCTCAAAAAAAAAAAAAAAAAAAAAACAAGGCCAGATGCGGTGGCTCACATTTGTAATCCCAACACTTTGGGAGGCCGAGGCAGGTGGATCACCTGAGGTCAGGAATTCAAGACCAGCTTGGCCAACATGGTGAAACTCCGTCTCTACTAAAAATATAAAAATTAGCTGGGTGTAGTGGTGGGCACCTGTAATCCCAACTACCTGGGAGGCTGAGGCAGGAGAATAGCTTGAACCCGAGAGGTAGAGATTGCAGTGAGCCGAGATCACACCACTGCACTCCAGCCTGGGCGACAGAGTGAGAGATTGTCTCACAAAAACAAACAACAAACAAACAAACAAAAAAAACACCTTTTCTAAGAAAGGACAGGCAGACAAGACTGTGAGGCAGAGGAAGGAACGCAAATGGAGACTGGGAGGGAGGTCACAGAGGCCTGGGTCCCTATGCTAGCCCTCTCGTCCCCATATCAGCCTGGCAGGTCGCTTCACCTCCTCACTCATAAAACTAAGCCGCAGGGAGTCAGGATGTGCACTAAGCACAGGGCAGTCAAGAGGAATGAGGATGGACAGCCAGAAATCAGGGCCTGACACACAGCTGGGATTGAATCAACTGTAGATATTTATGGGTCTTGCTCCTCCTTCACCAGGCCAGTCAGATCCCTGAGTGGCATAAGCCAAGTGCATTTCAGGTGGGTACTCCCAGGGGTGGGATCTCATCATGGAGAAGTCACTGTTCTTATTCTGAAAATGAGTATCAAGCGTCTACAGATTAAGGCAAATGAGGGAAGCATTGACTAAAACCTGAGAGGAGCTAGGGCGACTGCCCAACACCTTTTTTCTTCCTAAGAGGCAATGTGACATTCTTGATACTTCTGGCAATGGTTGAATTTTTTTTTTTTTTTTTTTTTTTTTTTTTGAGATGGAGTCTTGTTCTGTCGCCAGGCTGGAGTGCAATGGCATGATCTCGGCTCACTGCAACCTCCGCCTCCCAGGTTCAAGTGATTCTCCTGCCTCAGCCTCTCAAGTAGCAGGGATTACAGGTACCCACCATCACAGCCAGCTGATTTTTGTATTTTTAATAGAGACAGGGTTTTGCCATGTTGGCCAGGCTGGTCTCGAACTCCTGACCTCAGGTGATCCGCCCTCCTCGGCCTCCCAATGTGCTGGGATTACAGGCATGAGCCACTGTGCCCGGCCTGGTTGAAACTTTTTGAAAATCCATAACCAATTACCTTCACAGAAACAGAGTATCACCATCTGACCCATACATAGTACCTACTATGGCATTACACACTGTTCTAAGTGCTTCACATTTTTTTAAAGAAGTTTTTGGGGTTTTTTGGTTTTTGTTTTTGTTTTTTTGTTTTTTGTTTTTTTAGAGATGGGATCTTGCTATGTTGACCAGGCTGGTCCTGAACTCCTGGACTCAAGCGATCCTCCCATCTCAGCCTCCCAAAGTCCTAGGACTACAGGCATGAGCCACAGTGCCTGGGCAACATGTGTTAATTCAATCCTCACAATCACCCTATGAGACAGGTACTTGTAATCCTCTGAAGCAGGCAGTACTATTGTCTCCATTTTACAGAAGATAAAACAGAGGCTGAGTAAATGGCTCAAGGTCATACACTTCACATCACAACCCAGGCCTTTTGGCTCTTACCCAGTCAGCTGCTGCTTCTTGGATGAGGGAGACTGGGGTCTTACCCAACCCATCTCCATCCTTTCTAGAAGTAGGTAGAGGGAGGCATCAATACTAGACAAGATCCCTCCCTCCTCCTTCATGCAGGCTTTTCTTTGGACCTGCCTTTGCCCACATATTCATTCCCCATTTCCCTACCTCCATGGGCCTGGGACATGTGTGGCTAGGCCACTAGACACAGAGTGGCTGCAAGAACTGCTTTCTATAAACACCCTCGGGGAGAACCCTTGAACCATATATATGGATCTAGAGTCTAGAAGGGACCGTCTATCTTTCTCTACTGTCTAGGACTCACAAATCCCACCAGAGGTACTTGAATCAGAGTACTACAGGGCCTAGGGTGGGTGACTCTGGGAGCCCAGCTGCCACCTCCCACACATCACAGATGAGAAACAGATATTTAGAGCAAACCAGCTTGGTCCCACACCAATCCCCTCCGTGGTCCTAAAATACAGGTCTTTGGACTTTTGTCTCAACACGATTTCTGCCAGGCTGCACTGACTTACTTCTTTTTGCTACCATAGTCCTTCATGACAGAAAACATCCTCCTCCTAGGATCTTCTAAACCAAGCCTCTTCAAGAAGGCCCACAGACAGACAGAAAGCCAGCCCTCCCACCTGTGCGCAGTAGCAGGCAAGCCTTCTCCATCTGGCCTAGTCCGGACATATATTACAAACAGGCTTCTAAAAGCCACTACAGAGTCATAGATGTGAGAGAGAAAAAGGAGAACACTCAGGAAGCAGCCAGCCAGCAGGAAAAGGACTCCACAATTCAGTTGGAGAAAGGAGAAAGAAAAACAAATACACAATCAATCCTTCAGCCCCCAGAGCACCCTTTCCATGGCTGAGGAGGGCGAGAACATCCAAAAAAGCAGGTCACGCCATTGAGCCAATCCCAAGATCCACAACATCGGCAGAAGCAAACAAGTCGTTCTCCAAAGTCAGATATGAAAGCAGAAAGCACAAGCATGTATTGTTCACCTCCTCCACCATGGGCCCCTCTCATTGACACACCAAGGCATTTGAAAACCTTCACATCTATCCTTCAAAACAACACCCTTCCTTTTCACAAATGCAAAAACTAAAACTCAAGGAACTGCGTCTCCGCACTCACTGACTACACAACCACGCTGGCAACAAACATCCCAGGAGGGCTCCACTTTGAAGAGTTTGAAATTGTGGACTTAAAAAGAAAAAAGTATCTTTGAACCGTCTTTCACAGTAAAAACTCAAGGGCAGCTATGACTTCAATCAACATGAGGATAGTAAGAGAAATCAAGTACAAATGTATACTGACTCACTGATCGGTAACAGAGAAGAGGGGTTCTTAGAAAAATGGAGAGGGAGAAGATTAAGAACAAAACTGTACCTGCAGTATGCCTGCTCGTTTTCAAGAAGGAAACCTGTTCTTTTGGCACCAGCCCCACAAGTACCACGTGGCATCCCCTCAAGGGCAGTGAGCCGTAGGGGCCAGGGCACACAGATCTGGAAAATCTTGGACATGCATCATTTGGGTGCTAGTGAGCACTAGTCAAGCTGGTGTCGCCTAAAAGGGGCCATCTCAGGCCTGCACGCCAGTCTCCTGGGCGTGCAAATTCCTCCAGCCATCAGGAAACACAATGGCTGCCAAGCTGATAGTCCCCAAGGAGACCAGAGGGGGAGGATTTGGAAAGAGGTGGTGTTGGCCCCGGCCTAGGCCAGCCGAGGAAGAACAGAAAGGTGATTCGCCAGTCACAGAGTGAGCGCGCGGGTGAGGGCTGACAAGCCCTGTGGAGAAACGCAAAGCAGACTTTCAGAGCAGTCACAGACTGCCATTGCCACCACCACCCAAGTCCTCTGGAGCACCCCCAGCATTCATGTTTTCAAAGAATTTTGCCAGCCCAAAGTGGGTCAGGCACTGAAACCCAAAGGGAAACTCAGCAGACCCCGGCTCCCATGTAGTCAACCTGAAGATAACGCTGACTTTCCGGGGGGATGAGTGGCTTCAGAAACCTGCCCCACGATACTCAGAATTGCAGTTACCCTGAGCCATCTGCTTTCTGAAAAGAATAGGGTTTGAAGGTGGCTGTGAAAGCCACCAAGTTATGTGGGGCACTGCTTTGCCTTCCCCAACAAGTGTGTCAGCCTCAACTCTGGGACTTGCCGGTGATCCAGTGGGGTAGAGGGAGAAGAGCAGTTTCTCGTGCCATGAGCTTCTTCAACAGCCATGACTTCATTCTTTGGCCACGACCCATAGTAAGAAATCCATTCTACATTATAACCCAGCACACCCACACATGTGTAAATAGACATATAAATAACTGAAAAACGGTTGTTCTTTGAGTGAAACAATACTTACCTTTACTGCATGTGGTGATACACTGGCGTTTCTTATGCTATTTCCTTTTTCTTTATAATGCTTGTTGAAACCCAGTAAATTGACTTCACAACTCAATAAAGGGTTAGGATATGCAATTTTGAACAATTCCGGCTCTGCCACCTATCAGCTGTGTGACCTGGGGCAAGATACTCAACCTCTCTGTGCCTCAGTTACCTCATCTCTAAGGAGGGGATAATAATACCTACATCGGTGAGTTGTTCAGCAGATCAAAGAAATATTTGAAAAGTACCTATAAAGCGCTTAACAGTAACCCCCTCCAAATTTCCATTGAGGGAAACTGAAGCTCTGAAAGGAAAGCAACTTGCCCAGTGTTGCCCTGCTGGTAAAATGCATCACCCAGCCTGGTACAGTAGCTAAGAGCTGGAGCACTAGAGCAGGACCACACAGGCTCAGATCCCAGCTCTGCCACTTTCTCAGCACATGGCCTCAGGCCTATGTCCTTAACCATAATGCCCTACCAAGTTTTCTGTGGCATAAAAGAGGATCACGTTCACATTAATTCCTCACTCTACAGACAACTAAGATGCCCCCTGACTTGTCCCGTTCAACTCTTGTTATTCTGGTTTCCCCTGAGGCTGCCAACTCGGATAGCATGTTGGATCCCCATCCCTTCAGTTATAGGTGCACTGAAAGACAGTGGGCCTTCCTGTGCATCAGCCCCAGTGAAGGACCCTGGAGACACCATGGTGAGCAAACCCAACTAGGAAGCTTACAGTTCAGTATGGAGGAAGACATTAAAAAAATACTCAAACTCATTATTTCAACAAACATTTATTGAGCACCTGCTAAGTGCCAGGCACTGTGGCAGGCCTGCAGGAATACAGTGGTGAATGAAAGCAGACCATGTCCCTACCCCTCACGGAGCTTACAGTCTAGCAGGGCAGAGAGAGTCATCCAGCAACCCCCTAATAAAGGTATAACTACAAACTGTGGTCAGTGCCTTTAGAAAAGGAAAGAATGCCCTAGAATAAGGGTCCCTGGCCCAAACTGCAGGGTCAGGCAGGGCTTAAGGATGCTGAAAAGCAAAATGAGCAAGTGGGGAGGTAGGGGAGTGAGAGGCTGCTTGGGAACACTGTGGGAGAGGTGATGAATGCAGTCCCCAACAAGGTGAGTTTGAGGAATTATTTGGGCCATCAGTCAAGTAGAGACGCTGAGTTTGGATACATGAAGCTAAGGGAAGAGCCAGGAGAAAGAGAAGGGCCAGAGAGTTAAGAGGAAAATCAGCAGTGTGGTCTCAAAGCAAGGGAAGACAAAGTGTTTTAAGTAGGAGTGGTCAACCACTTCAAGAGGAAAACTAAAAAACCACCTGCAGAATCTGGCGGATACCAGGGGCTAACACTTACGTGAGGTGAGCAAGTGCAGAAGGCAAGTGCAGGCAACTCTTTGCAGGGGTCGGCAGTGAAGGGGAGGGTGATGAGGTGCTGGCCAGAAGCAGGAGGGAGAGAAGGTGGGGTCAGTGGAGACAGAAGGGATGCTGGCACAGGTAAAAGTGAACAGAGGATCAAGCAAGGAGGGCAGCAGAAAACCTGCCAGGAGAGAAGAGGTGACTGATGATGTCAGATTCTAGAGCAAGTAGCAGAAACTGGGACCCAGAGCACACGAGGGAGAAGTGGCCTGAGCAAGAAGGGACTCCTCCTCATCTGTAACACAGGGGAGGGAAATCAGCGTGCAGACTTGGGGGCTGCAAGTTATAGGGAGTTCCATTCTTATGGCTTCTGTTTTGTTTTTTGAAGCAAGAGAGAAAGTCTGAAGGTAAAGAACATTTGAAAGAGTCACTTCAGAGGAGAAACGAGTGGATCGGAAAAATATAGTAGAACTGCTAGGCAGGGTGGCCGATGACCCCTCGACTGGTGGCGATGTTCATCTGCTCTGCCACGGGACATTCTCTAACCAAGCTTAGCACCTGCTGGGCTGATGAGTGCTATGAAAAAGCTGGGGGCCGAGGACATTGGGGTGGACAGGCTCCCCTGGGGAAGTCCTCTTAGAACTGAGGGATCAACACTGGAGGAGACTGCAAGGAGTACGGGATAAATGTTCCTGGTGAAGGAAACAGCAGGGGCAAAGGCCCTGCAGCAGAAAGGAGCGAGGCCCTTTGGAGTAACAGAAAGACCATGGTGACAGGAGCTCAGAAAGACCACTGGCATAAGACTAGAAGCCAGTGGAGGCCAGACTGGGGAATGGGATGGGAGGGTGCTTGAAGACCATGGTGAGGCTTTCTTGGTCTTTACTTTTAAGAGGAATAGGACACTTCCGAAGGGTAGTGTCAAGTGCCAAGTAAGATCAGGAGGGCTTTTCCCCACACCAGCCCTAGGACTTTGGACTCTGGGAGCCTCAGTTTGCTCATCCAGGAAAGAGAAATTTAAAACCCTCTACTTCACAGGGAATGTTGTCAGAATTAAACCAGACCTTGCATGAAAATACAGTACTCAGTGAAATGCCTGGCGGAGAGCAGGGGCTCAGCCAGGTCTCATATAACAAATCCTCTGTACCCCATCCCACAAGCCCTGTGACATCTTAGGACCACTCTGCATCTCTTTCCCTGCTGGAACCTAGCACTGTGCCCAGCACACAGTAGGCAGTCAATAAATGCTTGTTGATGAATCATCTCTAAGCTTTAGAGTTACCAAATGCCTGGTCCAGCAACCCAGGGAAAGCAGCCATTTGGGTTTCTGAACTCTATCCTGATGGCTACCACGGACTTCTCCCATGCCCTCACCTGATGTGGCTGTGCTCAGTGCACAGAGGGCCTGCAGCCAACATTTCCTAAACAGGAAGCGCTCTATGATAGGGCTCTCACAGGTAAGGGATATACCCTGAGATCCTCCGCCATTTCCCAAGAGGGCTAGGTCACAAGGGTGGCTAGTCTTCAACAGCGCTGCAAGTCACTGGCAGCACACAGGTTCTAAAACAATAATATGTTGAAATGTACTCACCAAGAAAGCCACCGACCTACAAAGAAACCCTTATCGCTGATCTTGCAATGAGCACCAACCTCCCCTTTGCAAGAGCTGAGATCGAAAGATAAAGAAGCTATCAAAAAGCCATCTGCCCACTTAAAATAATATCACAAGTCATGTTAGGAACCACAGACCTGGGGCCAGATACCAAAACAATTGTCTGAACAGGCTGCTTCAATTTCTCCTTAAAACCGCCCATGTATGTTAAAAGAAAAACACCCTCTCCACCCACCTTGGCCCTGCAAGGTTTTGATTTCTCTGTTCTCTGCCTTTCACACTCTTTAAAATGACCAAACTCCTTTACCCAAACTGTCGCATCTTACAGACAGGGTTCCCATGACAGCTGGCGGGGATGACAGCTTGGGAAAGTGATAGAAATGAAGGTGGCTCTGGGGCACTGGACCTGCTCATCTGGGTGGTGGTTACACAAGTGCATACATATGTACAAATCCACTGGGCTATACATGGAATACCAGTACACTTTATGTAGGTATATCTAGATAAAGCAAAAAAAAAAAAAAGGTAAAAGGAAAGCATGACATGCTGGGAACACCAAGAGTGAAATCCAGAATATGCCCTGAATCATGCCAGGTTTTCTAGAGGATCAGTTTAAAAAAAGAAAAAAGTAAATGTCCCTAGCATTTCTTCCCTGGCCCTGTCACTCACTAGCTGAGAGGCTTTGAGCAAGCTGGCTCACCTCTCTGAGCTACCTGTCTCCCCTCTACTAAATGGGGATAATCATAGCATCTACACAACACAGCATGCACAGCAGGCCTCACGGAGAGAATGGATCTGATGTTCATAGCACAGAAATCAGTAAATGCTGGCCAGTTATCTTTTGCAGTTACTACCATGCTTCAGTTACCTTGCCCATGTTTGCTGCATTCAATCCAACCACGCAAAGTGACTGTCATTCCCCTTCACAGAGGAGGAAACGGAGGCAAGGCCACACAGCTGATGGGCGGAGCTGAATTTAGGAGAGGAATCCAGGAAACTGTAGGTGTGGCTCCCTAAATACTGACACTAGCTAACACCTGTATGATACTACTTTGAGCCAGACTCGGTTCTGAGCACCTTTACTCTTCTCCCATAAAGTAGGTGCTATAATTCTGTTTTACAGGTGAGGGTCCCGAAGCATGGTGTAGTTAAATGCGTTGGCCAAGGTCACAAGGCCAGTAAGTGGCAGCGCCAGGATTTGAACCCAGGCAATCTATGCCAGAATCCACACTCTTAATGCTGTAAGAAAAACCATGCTGCCTGCCCCCTTTAAATGAAGTCTCAGATTATGGTGGGGCTCACAGGTGGGTGAGTGGGTACCTGCCTGCCTGCTCAGTTACCCAGGCACATCTGCCCACCAGCCCGGAGCTGGACCTTTCTGAACCACTCACAGCCTAAGGCCTTACCAGAACCAGCAGAACCCACAAATGTCTCACTGCAGCCAGGGGCTTCTGACCAAGCATATACAGACAAGGTCCAAAAAGCATTTTCCCATTTCCATTTCCAGTCCTCCCAGTAACAGGGAAATGTATGCATTTTAGGGAGAATCTAGTGATCCTGGGCCAGACTTAGGTGACCGCAAAAAGAATCAGGCCTAGCTGCTGCCCTTAAAGAACTCATAGCTTGACAGAGGAAACCTAGGGAAATCTTCTACCGGGGCCCCCTGGGGTATAACTGATTATTTCTCCCTGTCCCTGAATGATCACAGGTGGTGTGGCAAAAAAACAAGGGACAAAAACTTCAAGTCCAGTACCCATCTGGTTCTGTCTCTCCGCCAGAGCCACTGCTTTCTTGTGAGAGCATCGGCTCAGGCCCTCGCCTCCACAGGACTCAAAGTAGATTACAGCATAACAGTAGAGTGCACAGGCTTCAAGGTCAGGCATGGGTGAACTGGAAGAGCCAGGTGCCATCACTGCCTCAACCAGTTTCTCCACCTCTGGAATCCTGGTTTCCTGCTCTGTCAGAAAGAGAATCTGCTCTACCCCCAACTGGCAAAGCCCTTGGTCCACACTATGTCATTGCAGTTCTCTCCACTCCAGCACACTGCTGATCATTCACACCAAGCTCATTTCCACCCCAGGACCTTTGCACTTGCTGTTTCCTCTACCTAGAACATCCTTGTTCCATATACGCACATAACTGTTCTTCATCATTCAGGACTTAAATGAAACCTCCTCAGAAAAGTCCTCCCTGTTCCTTTTCCTACAAACTCTCCCCCACCTCCCCACCGTATCTGCATAACTCTTCTTTATCATTATTCGGGACTCACCTCCCCAACGGCCCTCCCTTTAACAGCATGTCTAACACAGTCATTCCCTCCCAATCTATCCCCTTCAGCAAACTTTGTCCCTATTTATCCTATCTGCTTGCTCGCTTGTTTTTTCAAACTGTCTCCCATAGGAGCCTGTATGAATCCTTGAGGGTAGGGTAGATGTCTGTCTTGTTCAGGGCTTTACAGTGGAACTCAATAAATGAATGAATAAAACCCCAGTTAGAACAGTGGCTAGCACATGTTTGACCTCCATCACTCTTTGACTGACTGACTCAAAGAGTCACCCTCCTCCCTGTCCTGGAGAGCAGGCCTGAGGGGTTCCTGGGCCAGAATGCTTGTCCTCCATCCCAGACACAGCCCTGCGTTGGCGGAGGTGGCGCTGGCTGACATTACCTGCGCCTCATCGGCTTCATGCAGCTCTTCAGCTGCCTGGCCTCAGCCTCCACGGGACCCTGGCACTCGGGCTGTGGCTCCAGCTGTGGCAGCTGCTGCTGCTGGGGCAGCCCTTCGGCATCAGTGGGTGTGGGAGCGGGTGCGATCCGGAGCAGGACTGTGTAGTTGCGGCCGTGGTTGTTGGCCCAGAAAGTGCCCTCGGGGGTCTCATAGCGCACCACGAAGTCGAGGCGCGCCCCATCGCCCGCGCCCTCAGCAAAGGGCAGCTGGAAGGCAAAGCGGTCGGTGCGGCCGCCGTCGTCGGGCGAGGAGGCAGATGCCTGGCCGGGGCCCAGGCCGAGCCCCGGATCCAGGATGGGATCTCCTGCTCCTGTTCCTCCCGCTCCTGCCCACGGCGGGCTGCGCGGGACGTAGCGCGCTGGGTGGTCGCAGAAGGAAGCCCAGCCGTCGTGTGAGGCCCGCACGTGCACCGCCTTCTCGAAGGAGCGGTTCAGCACACGTACCAACCCGCGCAGCACCGGCGGGCGGCCCCCAGGCACCCACACCCCGGCACCCCCGGGGACTGCTCCGGGAGGCGGCAGCAGCGCCTCCAGCTCCACCATGACGCGCCCCAAGCGCTCCAGACGGCCCGGTGCGGGCGGCAGCGAAAATGTGGGGACCAGGTAAAACCCCCCGCCAGCGGGGACGGGGCACAGCGGTGAGGGCTCGGGGCAAGCCTCCTCTTCCTCCTCCCCTTCATCCCCATCCTCGCCATCGTCGTCCTCGTCGGCCCCGCTGCCGCCGCCATCTTGCCCGGCCGCCGCCGCCATCTTGCCCGCCCCAGGCCCGCCCCACGGCCGGTAGCGGCGCAGCTGCGCCAGCGGCAGCCCTAAGGCCTCGTCGGCGAACAGCACCCTCCGCGGGGCCACCGCCGCCTCGACCGAGGTGCGGGGCTCACCCGCGGCCGGCGAGGGGGGTGCGGAATGCCCCAGCGGGGGCTCCACAGGGGCCGTACGCGCCATATCGGCGGCGGCGGCGGCACCGACGGCACCGGCGGCGGTACCGGCGGGGGCAGGGCCTGAAGGGGCGGACAGCCAATGGGAAGGCCAGCGCGGAGGGGTACGGCTCACGGGGGCGTAGGCGGTGAGATGAAGACAAGTATAGCAAAGGGCCAATGGGCAGCCATGCGCGGATGACGTAGCAGCGAATTGAGAGCCGGAGAAGCACGCAGCCAATGGGGATGCCCCGGAGTGGGCGGTGTAGGGGGCGGGATGATCGAGGAATCAATGGAGAGGCTGGAATGGGGGTGGTGCGAAATCCAGGATGAAGAAAGCAGAAGCAGACAGCTAATGCGGAAGTCTAAGCGAGAGAGGCATGTGGGCGGTGGGAAAAGTTGAATGGCTACAGGCGATGAGGGCAGCCGGGAACGAACGCAGAGGCCCAAAAAGTGGGAGATCCCGCGGGTTGCGTAGGCGGTGGAACGGAAGCTAGAGACAGAGAACAGCCAATGCAAAGCAGCGCGTGGGATGACGACAATGGCTGCAGCGAGCCAATGGGGAGGCTTGTGAGCGTGCACTACGGCTTTGAGGGGCGGTGCCAAGGTGGAGCTAGCCAATACGAAGGCTAAAAGGAGACCAAGAGGCGGGTGTGTAGGGAGCCGAGCCAATGGAGACGGAGGCTGAAGGCGGGAGCGAGGACGAGAGGTGGCGGATAGCCAATGAGGGAGCCAGGGTGAAGGCGGAGAGACCTCAGAGGGCAGTACTAGTATGGGATGAACCAATGCCGAGGCTAGAAAGTGCAGCGGGACGGAGGGAGGACTTGGAGGCAAGATGGGAAAAAAGCAGAGCCGACGGGGGCGGTGTAGGTGGTGTGAAGGGAGGCATGAGTAGCCAATAAGGAGGCCAGAGAGGCGGACGCTGTGTAGGCAGAGTCTGAGCTATTGGGTGGCCGGACAGCAGGACCATAGAACGCAGGCAGCCATTAGGAAAAATATGCCTCTCAGGGATGGGGTTACTCTCTCCCTAACCCTCCGTGACTCCCCATTGCCCCAGGAATACCCAGAGCCCCTGAAGGCCTAGACCACACCCTGGTGTGTGAACTAGGAAAGTGAAAATGACTCTCCTGTTGCAGTTACTTACTGGGTCCTCCCTGCCCAACTCCAACCTTTGCTTGAGCAGTGCCACAAGCCAAGAATACCCCTGATTGTTAGCTGCAAGCACTCTCCAGGACTTGATACTATTGTTGAATGAATGGCCGAATAGGAAATTTAACTTTCTGAAGGATTCACTTTTTTAAATTTCAGCTCAGCAAACACTGACCTGACTGTGTGCTACCAGAAGTTGATTGGGCATATGGGTAGCTTCTGACTAATGGAATCACAATCAAAGCCCCGTCCTTCTTGCCCAGCCTGACACTCCACAGCCCACAGGGGCCTCACCTCCCTTCTTTCTGTCCCCCCATCTCTGCTTCTACTGTTCCCTCTCCCAAGAGTGCTGTTCCTTCTGCTGCTTCCATCTAGTAAACTCCTTTCACTCTCCCTTTGCGGTCTCACCTTCTGTGGGAACTCAACTGCAGCTTTTGTCTGCTGAACACATCCATTCATATATTCCTTCTCCATCCTGGGAAGATTTACTGAACACCTACTGAGTGCCATGTTCTGAGCATGCTGTTATCTCATTAGAACCTCACAGCATCCTAGGAAGGAGGTGATCCTTCCAGCAGCACCTCTCCCCAGGTCTCCATGTCCAGGATGTCCATGAGTTAGAAAGGAGTATGTTCAGCTGCAAGTAACAGAAAAATTATAAAATAATGGGGACTTAAGCAAGATAGAACTTTATTTTTTTCTCACCTAAAAGTTCAAGCTGGCAAATAGTCCAGGGACTCCTTCCTGCCCACCTGGTTTGGGCATTGTCTGTCCCGATCTGGCTCCAAGACTCTCAGTCTTCAACAAATCCTTTTGGCTGTCTATTAAAAATATTTACCAAATCCATCCTCTTCTCACCACCTCCACTGCCAGCACTATCACCAGTCACCTAGACTACTGCAGTAGCCAGCTCCTTGCTGGTCCCCTGCTTCCACATTCAGGCCCTAGACCCCATTGTACACTCAGCAGTCCGGGGCTTCCTGTTAATGTTTATGTTTCTCCTCTGCTTGCAACCCTGTCATGCCTTCCTCCTCACTCAGCGTTGAAGCCAAAGTCCTTACCATAGCCTACAAGGTCCTGCGTGGTCTAACCTTTGAGTCCCCTTTCTGACCTCACCTCCAACTTCTCTTCTTGCTCTCCACACTAACCACACCAGCCCCCTTGTAGACCTGGAACAAATCAGGTACACTCCCACCTCAGGACCTTTGCCCTGGCTGTTTCCTTTGGAGTTCCTCAGATATATAGCTGGCTCCCTCCCTCATCTCCTTCAAGTCTTTGTCAGAGGCCCCTGTCTCTGGGGACTTCTCCTGACCCGTTTAATCTTGCCCACTCACCCCCAACTCCCAGCCCTCCCAGTCTCCTTCTCGAGAAGCCCTCCATGAGAGAGGATATAGCCCAGTATAGAGAGGAGATAGCGATCTCTACCCCTCTCTGCCCTCCTTACTCCAGCCCCCATTCTGCAAGGATCTTGGCTTTCAGCAGCCGTAGCATTTCCCTCTCACACCCTGGGCCCTGCCCAAGGGGCCAGCTGACATTCTCGGCCACCACCCTCACTCCTTTTGCCTCCTATCTCTCTGGCCACTCTCTTTCATGGAGTGAGTGACAGTAAGGGACAGATGGTCTGGGAAAGGTGTAAGGAGAATGCAGCCCACACCTCTGATACTGAGAGAGAGAACTAGACCCCTTTTCCAGGAAGGGGACAGGTGCTGGGGCAGGGAACAATGCCTCCGCTGATAGAACTGGCCTGGTTTATAATTACACAGGAGGTGTAGAGAACATTCCGACCCAAGTCTGCAGGGAGCAAGGGGTCATTAACCATGGGAACATCAGTGCAAGGGATCATTAACCTTAAGACCATCACTGCAAGGGGTCATTAACCTTGGGACCCTCACTAGAATCAGCTCCCCAGGACTCCTTCCTGACATGCATGCTCCTCACCCCCTCCCTTGCTCCCTCCCACATGCCATGACATCTGTTAAACACCTGCTGTTCACAGGGTCCCTGCAGGCCTCCAAGCAGGGGACCTCATCCCACCTTGGTGCCTCCCCTGGCTGTCCAACACACCCAAGCTATTTTTGGGTCTCAGATGCGTCCCACCAACTCAGAAGCCTCAACCAGCAAAAGTTTTGTTTTGAACTAATGGTAGGGAGGGTTGGGTGGTTTCTTTTTTTTTTAATTGTTGTTGTTGGCTGATTTTTTTAAGGTCTTTTTTTTCTATTCTTTTTTTTTTTTTTTCTTGTCTTCACAAAGTCAGGCCATCAGGCCCACTCTGGGCTTTTCCGGAAGGGTGAGTCTGAGTTGAGGAAAGAGGCCATCCTTTTTACGAGGGCTTAGAAGGTTGGGGGAGGAAAGGGGGCAAAGGGGTGAAGGGGTGGGTCTTGGCCACCAGATTTGTACCATGTAAATAAAAAGCCCTTTCCAATTTCTCTTCCCCAGGTCTGAAGCCAGTCTTGTAGAGGGCTGGAGTGGACGTTGGACGACTAGAACCCTGGCCTTTGTAGGGTGCTGGGAGCTGGAAGTCTTCACCATGGCCTGTCAGGAGAAGCCCCTGGGCACTGGTCTACCATGCTGACCAGTGGTTGGATAGAGTGCCTGCTGAGGTCAAGAAATGCAGCCGCCAATTCCTGGACAACCTAAAAACCTCACAAGCTTCAAGTCTCCAATGACTCTCCAAATCCCAGGATCTCCCTGCCATCACATCCTAGAATTTAAAACCTGAGACCATCAAGTTCAGGAAAGCTTGGGGATTTCAAAGCCCAGCACCAAAGAAAGCAGGACCCACACTCGCCAGCTCTGTGATCTTGGGCAAGTTGCTTGACTACTTATACCTCCATTTCCCTCATCTGTATAACAGCAATACAATAATGATGAGATGGAGCTCAAGGGGCCATGGTAAGGTTTGAACATGATCACTTGTGAGACATGTTCAGCACTGTGTCTGACCCATGGAAAATTCAAGATAAACATCAGCTACTGAGATGATGGCGGATATTTGGAATCCTAAATCCTTGGAAACTGGGGCTTTTCGAAGTAAAAGATCCCAAAGGCTGAGGGCCTCAGAATCATCAGGCCGTGATGTTCCTGAAACAAGAGGGTCAGGGTCCCAGTGGGCCTGTAGGCTTCTTCATGAGGATGGATGCATTAATATTGGGGACCTGCTAGGGACCTTCCCAGTGGGACAGTGGCTGGGTCAGGGCACTCAAGCCCTAAAACGTGATGAGGCGAGACTTTTCTCTCTTTCCTCATTCAGTAACTGTCAGTAGATTCTGGGACCCAGGGATTCTCCGACTCTTCGATTCCATGAATTTTAGGGGATGACAGTGGGCTCTCCGCTTTCTCCTCCATGAAGTAACTTACATGCCCCTCACCCTCTGTGGGAGGGGTGTTGCAGGGGGTGCAGAACTCCCCTTGCTGGGTAGTTCAAGCAATGGGGACCATATCAATTCCATCTATGGGGAAACTGAGGCCTGGAGTGGGGCGAGGCCTCTGGGAACCCAGCCCTATTCTGTCTCTTTCCCTGACATTTCCCATCCACACATAGAGCTTCAGATTCTGTCTTTGTTTCCCCAGAGACCCTTAAATATCCTCTCACTCACAGAATGGTGTCTCTGCCTGCCTCGGGTTGGCCCTATGATTTATTTTAGTTCTTTTCTCTTGTTTTTTTTTTTTTTCAAACTCTACACACTTTTGTTTTAAAAACTGTGGTTTCTCATGAGCCCTATTATCTCATTGATACCTCTCACCTCTGTGGTGAGGGGAAGAAATCATATTTTCAGATGACTCGTAAAGGGCAAAGAAAAAAACCCAAAATTTCAAAATTTCCGTTTAAGTCTCATAATCAAGAAAAGGAGAAACACAGAGAGAGAGAAAAACTATGAGAACCCCCCCACCCCGTGATTATCAGCGCACATACTCATCGAAAAAAAATTTGGATTATTAGAAGAGAGAGGTCTGCGGCTTCCACACCGTACAGCGTGGTTTTTCTTCTCAGTATAAAAGCAAAGTTGTTTTTGATACGTGACGGTTTCCCACAAGCCAGGCTGATCCTTTTCTGTCAGTCCACTTCACCAAGGTGAGTGTCCCCGCTCTCCCCTACCAGATGTGGGCCCCATTGGAGGAGATGGCGGGGAGGTAGGCACGGGGGGGTCAGGGGCTCTCTGGTACAGTGGGATGTGCCCAGCTACCGTGATTCCAGCCAGGTAAGGTCTTTAAAAAAATAATAATAGAATAAATGGCAGAAGACTTAAAGGTGAAGTACTTAATCAATGTGTGGGCAGGGGCAAAGATAAATGAATTCATCAATTGATAAGTAGATGGATAGGATTTTTAAAATATGTCAGCTGCCAGTCTTCGTGGATTTCAGAGCTTTGAACAACTTGAAATGCTGTCCAGGTGCAACTGAAAATTTCAACTGCATCTCTCTCATCTCTTTGTCTCTTAGCTCTTGATGCCTCTCATCCTTCTCTGTCTCTCTGCTCACCCTGTCTCGCTCTTTTACATGTTTCTCTGCCTCTCTTTCTCCCGCCATCTGTCTGTCGCTACACTCAGACTCTCTTTCCCCACATCTCTCCTGGCCTCTGACCATCTCCCCTATCTCTGTCTCCTCCATCTTGACCACACTCCATCGATCTCCTTCCCTCCATCTCTCCCACTCTCTTTTCTTGCCTTCCCCCGCCTGCCTTCCCAGCCAGCATCCAGCCTAGAGCTTTGTACACAGCTGATGTTTAATAATAGTAATGTCGCCGAGGACCTTTACACTTTATGAGAGTGAGCATCAGTTCTGTTCACCCTGGTAGCAGGAGGATTGCAAGGTGCCAGGGCAAGCTGAGCACTTAACTGAACTTTGCTTGTATCGCTTTAGAGGAGACCCTTGGGGCGGGGGGGTAGGGAGCACTTCACGCCATTGTCAACCATGGTTTAGCTGTGTGGACCTACCCCAGGACTGCATGTGTGTGACCAGAGTCCATGTTCAGGAAGCAAACAGGTTGTTCAGGGCTGGGGTGAGCTCGATTCTGCAGGCTTAGCACAGCGTTTGGCACACAGTAAGTGCTCACGAAGTGTTAGCTATTAGTATTTTTGTAACCAAATTAGAATCATGCTATATATTGGTTTTGTTCCTGCTTTATTCAATTAATAGTAGTGTTTTTGAAGCTTACTAAAAATTGTTTGAACACATGATCTTTTATGACGGACAAGACTGTCCTCACATCAGCATGAACTTTGATTGATTTGACTAAGTGCCGATTGTTGGACATTCCAGTTGTTTCTCATTTTTTTCTATAAACATCCCTGACGGCTTCCTTGGATTCCTGAAAAGGGAGTTGCTGAGGCAAAGGGGACATGCATTTTTAAAGTTTATGACCCTCTCTGCAAATTCTCCTTCCAAAAGGTTGTCCTATTTTGTGCTCCCTCCACTTAAGCTAACCCTAAGTGAGTATTATTATTTTTTAATTATTTCCCAACATGACAGGTAAGAAAAACACATTATCACATTGCATCGTGATTACTTTTACTGTTTATTGGCCATTTGTGCTTTTTTTTTTTTTTTTTGGTTGTCTGGTCATGTCCTTGCTCCTAATAGGGTGTTCATCTTATTTTTCTCTTATTGATTTGCCACAGCTCTTTATTTGGAATGGTTATTAACCTTTCATCAGCCATACATATATAGCAAATATTTTCCCCAATTCATCATTTGTTTTTTTCTATTTGTTTATGGTGTTTTTTGTGATGCTTATGATGGTTTTATATAGTCAAATAGGTTAATCTTTTTTTCTGTGGCTTCTGTCTCTGGTTTTGTGCTTAGAAAGTCCTTTCCTACTTGAAAATGAGATAAATGTTCACCTATGTTGGCTTCTAGTCTCTTTTATGGCTTCATTTTTTCCATTTACTATAGAGGTTAAGAGTGTGGGTACTGGAGCCAGACTGTCTGGGACAAACCCAGCGTCACCCCAAGCCCTATGTGTGATTTTTAGCCAGGCACTTAACCTCTCCATACCTCCATTTCCTCATATGTACTGCAATGATTATAATAGTACCTTCCTCAGGAGTCTTTGTTTAGATTAAAATTTTTAACCACAGTAAATACTTAGCACAAGGCCTGACACACAATAAACCCAAGATCAGCATTAGGTATTAAAACTTATATCTTGAATGGATCTGGGTATTTTAGGGCATATGATGATGGTGACATTTCAAACTGGGCAGGGAGGAGTTGTTGGGATAATGGACTGACTATTCACTCAATAACTTTATCTTCTCCCTAATTATCTCAGACACATTTGTTAAACAATCCATCCTCCATGGTCCTCCAGTTTGAAATGCCACATTCATCACAAATTCAGTTCTCTCCATATGTGGGTCCATGTCCAAGCTTTCTATTCTGTTCTCTTCCCCAGTATCTGTTCTTATACCAGGGCCACACTGTTTTGCTGATTGTTGCTTTGCAATACAATTCAATACTCAGCCATGAGCGTCCCTGGCACCTTGCCCTTCTTTATTCTTGATTATTTCAGGCAGCATCAGTTGAACCAGCCAGAGACCAGCAAATGTTCTTATTTGAGGCAATCCTCTCACACACATGCACGCTGGCTCTCCATGCATGTCTCCATTTCTCTCAATGTCTCTCATTCTCTCTTGTTCTCTCTTGCTCGCTCTTTGTGTGTGTCTCTTTGTCTCTATGTATCCCTATCTCTCAGCCAGTCCCCTGGATAGAGGGGCACTTGTCAACTTGAAGCCCTGCAGACACCTAATAACTTAACCAGACACAGCGTAGAAGGGCCCTGGCCCTTGTCTACTCCACGCCTCTTTGTGCTCAGTGTAGAAGGGCAAATTGAAGACCAGAGATCTCAGGGCCTCACTGAAATGCAGCGGCAGAGTTGAAACCCAAGCCTAGATCTCAGGACTCTAGGTGGGACCCTGGCTTTGGCTCTCTCCCCAACTGCAGGCCTCAGTTTACCCCTCAGCACCCAGAAGGGGGAAGGGGAACCTGGGCTACCATTCCCCCTTCTGCCTTCTCACACGTTGGACCCCAACTTCTCACAGGTTGGATGATCCACGATCACAGTGTGGGGCCCAGCCTCACAAGAGCTGGGCTAGGTGAGGCCCCGGACTCCATAGGTCAGGAGGCCTAGTTGGCCAGAGCGTGGTGATGATGGAGGCATGTCAGACAGTCAGGCTGTGTGTCCCCAGAGCTGGTGCTGGTCCCCGAAAACCTTGATCGTGGGGCCCCTCTAGAGAGTCTGATGATGGGCTCTGTATTGGCGAAGGCCGAGGCTTTTCCAGCTCCCCCCATGAGGCCCAGACCAAAGGCACACCAGCCTCAACCTCCTTCTCCCCCTGTTGCCATCTCTGGCGGAGTGGCCATGTATTTGGGAATGTTGATCCAGAGTGGACAGAGAGACTGAGGCCCTGGGGAGGCTGGCTGTGGTTCCAGGCCTGGTAGGCAAGAGGCTCTATGAAGCAGCAAGCTGCCTGCCTTTCAGGTGGTTCCAGGGAGTTTGGACACCAGGGACACTGGCCTACACATACTGAGACATTGGGACCATAGACCCTACAGTCTGTGGTTTTGAGATTCTAGGATCCTTTAAGTCTAAGAAATGCTGCTCTATGATTCTGAGGTCCTGGTGTTATACTATTTGAAGACCCCAGGGGTCCCAGTATCTGTGGAGCCTGCCTGGCACTCTCAGAGCTTCAAACCTGGGTCCTCTCCACAACCCAAGAAGGGCCAGGTCTTCAGAGCTAGGGGCTTGTCACAGTGGCCAGATGGACATCACCTACCACATCCACCAGCACCCACGTCACCCCACCTGGGCCAAGCCTGCTGCAGGACAGGGCAGCCAGTTCTCGGAACGAAACCTGTGGGGTGGGGTATCTGCCCTCTTCTCTTCCTCCGTGGTGTCGATGAAGCCCAGCGCATCCGGCCGCCATGACGTCAATGGCGGAAAAATCTGGGCAAGTCGGGGGCTGTGACAACAGGGCCCAGATGCAGACCCCGATATGAAAACATAATCTGTGTCCCAGAAACATCCCCCATTCAGCTTCTGAGAAACCCAGTCAGAAAGGGACGTCCCAACAGACAGTGCAGGAAGCCGGCTGCCCAGCCCGGCCCTCTAGGTCCCCTACCCCCAGACAGATCATCTCCACGTCCCTGTCTGAGAATGTATCTATGCTTTGCTGAGTCAGGCCATCCCACATGTGTTTGGGGAGAATTCTTAGCTCTGGCCAAGTGTCCAGGCAGCTTCAGAAGTGACCGCAGGCCAGCCACGTGGGCCAGGCCAGAATGGTAGAAAACATCCATTTGCACCAAAATCGGTATTAGTTTGTTCTGGCTGCTATAACAAAGTACCACAACTGAGTGGCTTCAGCAACAGAAATTGATCATCTCACAGTTCTGGAGGCCAGAATCCAAGATCAAGGTGTTGCCAGGGTTGGTTCCTTCCGGGGGCCATAAGAGAGAAGCTGTTCCAGGCCTCTCCCCCAGCTTCTGGTGGTTGCTGACTATCTTTGTTATTCCTTGGCTTGAAGGAGCATCACCCCATCTCTGGCTTCATTCATTCACTCACCTTCTCATCTCACCAGTGCTCTCCCAGGCCCTTGTTCGGAGCCTCCACAGACCCACACTCCTGTTTCTCACGCAGTAATGTTCTAAGCCCCCAAGAGACTAAGAACTTAATACCTGGATTCTCACACTCATCTCCCTCAGCACCACAGCTCTGACAACCCCCAGGAGGTGACAGCAAAGAAAGGAAGGAGCAACTGCTCCCCCAGAACCCTTCTATACTCCCCGGGCTGCTCTCAGCAGCTGTGTGCCCAACTCAGTGCTGTGAGGTGGAATGGGGAGATGGAGACAGACACACAGACACACACACACACACACACACACACCACACACCAGAGAGTTTATAAAATGTGCACAGGGAAACACTTCCTAAAGAAAGAAGTGGAGTTCTCAAGTCGCTATGGGACTACGGAACTCGGCATCTGAGCATCCCCTTCTGTGTGATGGGGTTGGCTGGGCAGTCCCTTCCAGCTCTGGCTTCCTCTCAGACCAGGATTACAGGATCCTGAAAAGCCAATGCTTCCCTCGGGGAGTAGAAGGTTCTGGGGCTCAGCAGAGGGGCCCAGAGCCATTGTGGAGGGCTTTCAAGGTGAGGACAACAGAAGAGCAGGCCTTGCGTGGCTTGGACAGGGGAAGAGGAGAAGGAGTGGGCATTTGAGGCAGGGGGTGTAGCATGAGCCAGCCTTGAGGGCCAGAAATTGGGGTGAACTCTGATGGGGGCTGGGTAGAGAAGCTTTTACAGGCCCCAGCTCAAGAGACCCCGTCTCTCTTACTCTCTGTCACTTGCCATGCTGGATCCGTGCATGATCACACTCCTGGACTCGCCTCCTTGCCCTGAGATCCAGACCCCCGTATTCAGCTGCCCCCTCAGCTCCTCCACTCAACACATTTAATGCCAGACTCTTCATGTCTATCCACACCTGCACTTTTGCACCCAATCCAACTCCCCGCCACGTCCCCCATCTCAGGTAATGTCAGCTCAGTCCTTCCAGCTGCTCAAGCTAAAACCCGTGTCACTTTGACCCTCCCTCTTACCCACTACATCCAAGCTGCTAGCACTGCTCCTGATCCAGCTTCAGATTAAGTCTCAGAATCTACCCACTTCTCACCTTCTCCACTGCCACCAGCCCATTCTGTGCCAGCATCATCACTTGCCAGGACTGTTACAATAGCCTCCTCACTAGCCCCACTCACAGCAGCCAGATGAATCTTTTGAGTCCGTGCCTAGTCACTGGGGCAAAATAGGACTCCCAGGAGAAAGTCCGAGACCAGCTCCGGCAAGATGAGCAAACACAGCTTGTGCAGGGTGCAGGGAGGGCCGGAGGCCTGAGGCTTGAAAGAGCTCTCAAGTGGAGGGGGAAACAAAGAGGACACATCCCCACCAGGGCTGTGCTAGCATGGGCAGGCAAGCCAGGTGCTGGACCTCTGCACGTGGGGCATGTGTGGGTATGCACATGTACCTGTGTTCTTTGTGTGTGTGTGTGTCCAGAGCTGGGGTGCAGCTGTGGGGCCCCTCGGGACATGTCCCAGCCAATGCCTGCTCTGACCAGAGGGGTGTCCACGTGGTTCAGGTGGTCGAGTATCTCATACCGCCCTAGCACACATGTGACTCCTTTCCCCTATTGTCTACGCAGCCTGCCCTTGGACAAGGACCTGATGCCCAACCCCAGGCCTGGCAAGCCCTCGGCCCCTTCCTTGTCCCTTGGCCCATCCCCAGGAGCCTCGCCCAGCTGGAGGGCTGCGCTGAAAGCCTCAGAACTGCTGGGGGCCCGGGGCCCAGGGGGAACCTTCCAGGGCCGAGATCTTCGAGGTGGGGCCCATGCTTCCTCTTCCTCCTTGAACCCCATGCCACCATCGCAGCTGCAGGTGAGGCCCTGGGCCCAGGATGGGGCAGGCAGGGTGGGGTACCTGGACCTACAGGTGCCGACCTTTACTGTGGCACCGGGCGGGAGGGGGGCCGGCTGGGGCACAGGAAGTGGTTTCTGGGTCCCAGGCAAGTCTGTGACTTATGCAGATGTTGCAGGGCCAAGAAAATCCCCACCTGCCAGGCCTCAGAGATTGGAGGCTCTCCCCGACCTCCCAATCCCTGTCTCAGGAGAGGAGGAGGCCGTATTGTAGTCCCATGAGCATAGCTATGTGTCCCCATCCCCCTGTGACAAGAGGAGAGGACTGGGGCCAAGTAGGTGAGGTGACAGGGCTGAGGCCAGCCCTGCAACTTATTAGCTGTTTGATCTTTAAAAAGTTACTCGATCTCCATGAGCCTCAGTTTCCACACGTGTAAAAGGGGGACGATCATAGCATCTACCATGTGGGCTTGCAGTGCAGAGTATGTGAATTAGACACAGAACAGTGAGGATCAGGATGGCCTCTCACCCACCTGCCTTTCTGCCCAGCTGCCCACACTGCCCCTAGTCATGGTGGCACCCTCCGGGGCACGGCTGGGCCCCTTACCCCACTTACAGGCACTCCTCCAGGACAGGCCACATTTCATGCACCAGGTATGGACGGTGAATGGGCAGGGAGGAGGGAGCAGGTGGGAGAACTGTGGGGAGGGGCCTCGAGCCAGGCTGAACCATAGCCCACATGTGCCCCCCAGCTCTCAACGGTGGATGCCCACGCCCGGACCCCTGTGCTGCAGGTGCACCCCCTGGAGAGCCCAACCATGATCAGCCTCCCACCACCCACCACCACCACTGGGGTCTTCTCCCTCAAGGCCCGGCCTGGCCTCCCACCTGGTAACACCTCAGCCCGTACCCCATGGCTTCACAGAACCCCCAAGTCCCCAGATCCTTGGCTGTGAGCAGTGTAGGCTATTCTAAATTGCAGTCCTCTGGGGGTCAAAGGTGTCAGGTCTCAGAGGCTTGGAAACTCCAACCTCCAAAAAATGTCAGGTGCAGAAACTTAAAGATGCAGAATGTCAAAATCACGAAACCACAGAGCTTTACAAAGCTACTCAAAATGTCAGCACCTGCAAATGGCCGTCTTTAAGCTTCTCTGCCAGAAGCCTGGGACTTTGGGGACAGCAGAGCCCCCTGGGAGTCAGGGTTTTCGAGGCTCAGGAGGGTGGGAAGCTCAAAATGAGAGGCCTTGTGGGCCAAGCTCCAGAGCCCAGCCCACAGCCTCCAGAGGTGCCCTGTCCCCACCCACAGGGATCAACGTGGCCAGCCTGGAATGGGTGTCCAGGGAGCCGGCACTGCTCTGCACCTTCCCAAATCCCGGTGCACCCAGGAAGGACAGGTCAGTGGACAGGGCTGGGAAGGATCCTCGCCCTCCTATCCTCTCCCCTGACACCCTCTGTCCCCCCAGCACCCTTTCGGCTGTGCCCCAGAGCTCCTACCCACTGCTGGCAAATGGTGTCTGCAAGTGGCCCGGATGTGAGAAGGTCTTCGAAGAGCCAGAGGACTTCCTCAAGTGAGTGGCCCAGGCCTGTGCCAGTCCACCGGCCCTGGCTTGTGGGGAGAGGTCTGGGGTGGAGATCTCAGCTCAGGCTTCATCCCAATAAGTAGTAAGATGAAAGAGCTAAACTCTGAGACTGTGGGTTCAAATCCCAGCTCCATCCCTGACTGGCTGTGTGACCTTGGACAAATTACTTAGCTTCTCTGGACCTCAGTTTCCTCGTATGTATAATAAGAAACGTTTGTGCTGTTATTTACCCCTATTTTACAGACAAGGAGACTGAGGCCAAAGAGGTTAAGTGTCTTGATCAAAATCTCCCAGTTCCTGAGTGACAGAGCTGGGATTTGAACCCATGCAGCCAGGCTCTAGAATCTGCACTCCTAACTGCTTTGCCCTGCTACTCCTCATGCCAGCGTGCCAGCCTTATTCCACTGTCCCCAAAGTTCTAGTTCCTCTAGATGGCTGCTGCTGCCTCCCCTCAGTCCCCCCATATGTCTCTCTCTCTCTCACACACACACACACAAACATACACACACACACAAATACACACCACACTACACACAACCCTTAGCAGCAACCCCACATATCCTGTCCTCCTTGCAGCCAGGCCTTTGCACAGGCCGTCCCCTCCACCCAGAATGCCTTGCCCACTCTCACCTCCCTGGCCCATTCTCAACTCACCACACTTCCAACATTATCTCCAGCACTCTGGCCAGGCTCAAATGGTGAGCTCAGGCCTGACATGCAGTAGGTGCTGAGTGGCATGTGTTAAGGGAATGAGGGGTGTGAGAGGGAGACTGAGGTAGGGAGGGGAGGGGAGCTGGGGTTCAGAGGAGAGACCTCCCAGAGGGTCTGGGCCCTCCCCATTCAGAGCATTGAGCCAGACCACGCCTGTCATGGTCACCTGCATGGAATCTTCTCCCTACTTAGGCACTGCCAGGCAGACCATCTTCTGGATGAGAAGGGCAGGGCGCAATGTCTCCTCCAGAGAGAGATGGTACAGTCTCTGGAGCAGCAGGTAATGCCAGGGCGGTGGAGGGTAGGGGATAGGGATAGTGCGCAAAACCTTCTGTCCACCATGTGCCAGAAACCAAGTTCACCTGGGACGACGGCTGGTATAAAGGAAGGAAGAGGAGCGAGTACTCCCAGGGAAGACCGTAGCCTGGGCAAAGATGTGGCAGAGAAGGGCCAGGCTGAGGCCTCATGTTTGTGCCATTTCACAGCTGGTGCTGGAGAAGGAGAAGCTGAGTGCCATGCAGGCCCACCTGGCTGGGAAAATGGCACTGACCAAGGCTTCATCTGTGGTGAGCGACCCCAGGACTGGTGGTGGCAGACTCAGACTGCTGGGAGGCAGGGAGGAGGTCTGCAGGGTGCAGGGAACCTAACCTCACATGCAGGTCCTGAGAGCTGGGGGCCCCTGTCCCCAGCTCCAAACATGCCCAGACCTGGAAATCTGCCCCTCTACTTACAAACCCTCTGACCCCGGCTGGGCGTGGTGGCTGACGCCTGTAATCCCAGCACTTTGGGAGGCCGAGGAGGGTGGATCACGAGGTCAGGAGTTCAAGACCAGCCTGGCCAAGATGGTGAAACCCTGTCCCTACTAAAAGTGCAAAAAAATTAGCCAGGCGTGGTGGTGGGCGTCTGTAGTCCCAACTACTCGGGAGGCTGAGGCAGAGAATTGCTTGAACCTGGGAGGCGGAGGTTGCAGTGAGCTGAGATCATACCACTGCACTCCAGCCTGGGCGACAGAGCAAGACTCTGTCTCAAGAAAAAAAAAAAACCCTCTGACCCTAAGATCCCCAAACACTGTGATCCTGAGTTGTCAAAGCAAATGCAAATAGCCAGACTTGCCAGACACAGGCTGTGCGCCAGCAGGACCAGCTATGTAACCTGCAGGGCCCCTTGTTCAGATTTCAAGATGGCGACCACAGAGCATTAAACAAAGCACAGGGTGCCACATAACCACATAGGTCACAAGCCCATGAAGCCAGCCCTGGAGGCCAGGCACTGTTTCTGAGCGCTTTGCTGGTGGTAATTTATTTCTCATGATGCGAATGTACAGATGAGGAATATTGAGGCCAGTGGGGTTTAGGTGACTTTCCCAAGGTCACGGTTGGGTGGTAAAGAGCCCTATTCAACCCCAGTTCATGGTCCCAGCATCAGTGACCACATATGACATCCGCACCTGTGCTCTAATAAATACGGCTCATGCTGTTTTGTGGGATTCCACCTCAGACTGGAATTTAGAAGAAGGCGTCCTTGCTTTGAAAAACACTGATTTAAAAATAAAGTGGGACCAGGCGCAGTGGCTCATGCCTGTAATCCCAGCACTTTGGGAGGCCGAGGCAGGTGGATCACATGAGGTCAGGAGTTCGAGACCAGCCTGGCTAACATGGTGAAACCCCATCTCTACCAAAAATACAAAAATTAGCTGGGCGTAGTGACGGGCACCTGTAGTCCCAGCTACTCGGGAGGCTGAGGCAGAAGACTTGCTTGAATCCGGGAGGTGGGGGTTGCAGTGAGCCAAGATCGCACCACTGCACTCCAGCCTGGGTGACAGAGCAAGACTCAGTCTCAAAAAAAATAAAAAACATAAAATAAAAAGTAAAAAGTGGGAAATTTAAGCTTCTGGGTCACCAGCCTCTCCCCCTCCCCCAGGCATCATCCGACAAGGGCTCCTGCTGCATCGTAGCTGCTGGCAGCCAAGGCAATGTTGTCCCAGCCTGGTCTGGCCCCCAGGAGGCCCCTGACAGCCTGTTTGCTGTGCGGAGGCACCTGTGGGGTAGCCATGGAAACAGCACATTCCCAGGTAAGAATGGTCCTTGCACTACACGGTGCCCCCAAGCTCCTAATCCTGACAGGCTCTGGGTGGAGGGTGCAAAGGAGCTCCATGCTGCCCCTTCCCACCACCACCACCAGCACAGCTGCTGCCACTCAGCCTTTGGGAAAATGCATCCGCTCACAAAAGCTTCCTTTCAGGATGTCTGTGGCCTGAAAGCCCCCCATATGGTCTCAAGTGTCCAGCCCCTAGCCCTGACTCCCTTGGGGATTGGGGCCATGCCTTACCCACTCTGGACTCCAGCTACTATATTCGGCCATCAGAAGGGAGGGACCCTGCTAAGTAATTCCAGGAGCACCTCCTTTCCTCCCCTGACCAAGGAAAATCGGGGTGGATTTGCCCAAGCTCACCTATCCACTGCTCTCCACCAGGCCTGGCCTGTGGGCTTAGCAGGGATCAGAGACCTTGACTGTCATCCTGGCTCTGCCATTTAACCTCTTGCATCCTTTGGTGTGCAAGTTACTCAGCTTCTTTTCAACCTCGGGGAGAACTATTTTGGCAGAAGTGGTGCAAAGAATAAATGATACAACTTACGTCAGGTGCTCAGCAAACAGTACCTGTGCCTGTGGACACAGGTGCTGACGGTGAGATCTCAGGCCTGTAGACTCACCTTGTAGGGAGAGGGGACAGGGAGCTAGCTAGGAGGTCCTGCATGGGGCTTGATTCATCCCCACCCTCTGACAGAGTTCCTCCACAACATGGACTACTTTAAGTTCCACAACATGCGACCCCCTTTCACCTACGCCACGCTCATCCGCTGGGTAAGCAGGGCAGCTCGGCCCCAAGGAGGAGGAAGACAAAGATGGGGTGGGGGACCTGCCTCCCAAACTCCTGTCTCCCTGAGTGCCCTCAGAGTGGGTTCCTCCATTCCCAAGCCCGAGCCCCAAGCCGTGCCTCAAATGTGACCCCTCATGCTGGCTTCACCCCAAACCTGTCTGCAAATCCAAACCTAAACCACCATCCAGGCCAGAGCATGCCAAATTCTGACCCTAAACCCACCTTCCAGATGTCCACCTCAGCCCCATACCTAACCCTCTCCTGGACCCATAAAATAGCCTAAAGCTAACCCCATCTCTGCACCTTGCCCTAAACGTACCCCAGCTCTTACTCTAACTCCTTCCCCAGCCTTTATGCCAACCCAACCCCCTCTCCTTCCCTGGCCCCAACGTACCCCAGTATGTCAATACACCCCCAACTGGGCACCATTCCCAACCTTTCCTTGTAACACCCATCTGACCCTTAACTTCATCACCCCATCCCAACTCCTTCATCTCAGCCTCCCCAATGCCTTCTAGCACCACACCTAACCCCAAACCTGAACCTCACCCCTACATGATACCAGATATTCCCCAACTGTCTCTGAACTGAAACCCTGACATAGCCCCATCCTGACTGATAGCCTCACTGTAATCATCATCGCTGACTCTGTAATCCCATTCCTGAATCCAAACTGATCAAATTCCCTGACCCTCAGCCTCACTCCACACCAAACCCCACAACTAACCTCATCCTTGCCCCGAGCCTAACCACCTAACCATGTCCCTGACATGTAAGATACTCGATAATTCAAACCATCTCTGGCTCCTGACCTAAAGCCAAGTCATCCCATCCCTCACCCCTAGACCCCCCACCTGAGTCCACCCCAGCCTGACTCTTAACCCACCCCTTCCCTGACCCTTAAGTTGGCCTGGCCCTTTACCCCTTCCAAATCCTTGACCCCACTTCTGAACCTTCACCTTCCCAAACCCTGAAATGTCACCTCCACAGAGAACCCCAACTCCATCCCAGACCTTTCACCTCACTTCAGCCCTAGCCCTGAATAAGACCCCACTCCCAACCTCAGTCCTGATCCCTTACCTAATCCCAGAACAACCATACCCACACCCCACATCTAACCCTGCCCGACCCGACACTTCACCCCTTTTCTAACCCCATCTTTGACCCCATGCTTCACCCCACATCTAGTCCTGTCCCTGATTACCTGCCCCTACAATTCCGCCCCCATGTCAGATGGCTCAGGGTAGGTCACAGCCCCTCTAAACAGCAACTTTGGGGAACGTGCCCCTTACCCCACCCCCCAACTTCCAGGCCATCCTGGAGGCTCCAGAGAAGCAGCGGACACTCAATGAGATCTACCACTGGTTCACACGCATGTTCGCCTTCTTCAGAAACCATCCTGCCACCTGGAAGGTGAGCTCCTCTGAGGTGGCGGTGGCTGGGATGGCCTCAAGTGCCATCGCAGCTCAAAGTGGGCAGGCCTGGGGCTGGGCTCATAGGCACATTGGGGAGGAACGGGATGTGGGTTGTTGGTGATGGCTGCTGGCCTCAGAGGTTGACGCCCACCTGCTCCCTGTCCCCGGCCTTCCACAGAACGCCATCCGCCACAACCTGAGTCTGCACAAGTGCTTTGTGCGGGTGGAGAGTGAGAAGGGGGCTGTGTGGACCGTGGATGAGCTGGAGTTCCGCAAGAAACGGAGCCAGAGGCCCAGCAGGTGTTCCAACCCTACACCTGGCCCCTGACCTCAAGACCAAGGAAAGGAGGATGGACGAGCAGGGGCCAAACTGGTGGGAGGCAGAGGTGGCGGGGGCAGGGATGACAGGCCCTGGATGTGCCCACAGGGACCAAGAAGTGAGGTTTCCACTGTCTTGCTTGCCAGGGCCCTTGTTCTCCCGCTGGCAGCCACCCCCTCCCCCATCATATCCTTTGCCCCAAGGCTGCTCAGAGGGGCCCCAGTCCTGGCCCCAGCCCCCACCTCCGCCCCAGACACACCCCCCAGTCGAGCCCTGCAGCCAAACAGAGCCTCAGTTGCTCGCACAGATGACTTCAGGGCTGGAAAAGTCACACAGACACACAAAATGTCACAATCCTGTCCCTCCCTCAACACAAACCCCAAAACACAGAGAGCCTGCCTCAGTACACTCAACCTCAAAGCTGCATCATCACACAATCACACACAAGCACAGCCCTGACAACCCACATACCCCAAGCCATGCACCCACAGCCAGCCTCAGGGCCCACAGGGGCACTGTTACACAGGGGCGTGCCCAGAGGCCTACACAGAAGCAGCGTCAGTACCCTCAGGATCTGAGGTCCCAACACATGCTCGCTCACACACACGGCCTGTTAGAATCCACCTGTGTATCTCACGCATATGCACACGCACAGCCCCCCAGTGGGTCTGTTGAGTCCCGTGCAGACACACACAGCCACACACACTGACTTGCCAAAAATACCCTGTGTGTCCCCTGCCACTCACCTCACTCCCATTCCCTGAGCCCTGATCCATGCCTCAGCTTAGACTGCAGAGGAACTACTCATTTATTTGGGATCCAAGGCCCCCAACCCACAGTACCATCCCCAATAAACTGCAGCCGAGCTCCCCACATGCTGGATTATCACCCCATATAATGGTTGCGGTCAGTAGGCAGGGGTCTGGGTCCAAGGCCGCAGGAGGAGGAACTGGGCCACGGAGGAAGTAGCTAGGGCATGTGCTTGGCCACTGCCTCCAGCACCCCAAATCCCTGCCTGAGGCTGGGGAGAGACCTCTGCCGGCGGCTCCTCAGGCCTCCCGGACCCGGCCTAGGAGGCCAGCGTTCTCCTGGCGGAGGGCTCGGTAGTCCTCCCGGATCTTCTCCAGGTTGCTGAGGGTCTTCTTGCCCAGCTCTGTCTCGATCTGAGGCAACGTGAACACATGCCCCCTCAGCACACACAGCCCCTTTCCCAGTTCCTGCTCACCAGCCCCCATCACAGCCACTCTGGGCCCCTCCCACTACCTCCGACAGCCTGCTCTGTCCCATGGCCAGGCCTCGCTTGGTGTTCCCTCTACCCAAAGCATCCTTCGCCATGTGGCAGGATTCCCCCTACATCTTTAAGCTGAAGCCTCTGCCCATGGCCCTGGGAGGCAGACAGGAGGGCCCTTGGGGTGGAAGCTGGGGCTCACAGTAGGCCACCTGCCTGTCCCAGGTCACAGGCACAGGCACAGGCACTAAGGGGCAGGGCTGGGTGTCCAGCCACAGGCTGTGTCTGGCTCCACAGCCTCTCTCAGCATAACCTGAGGAACTGTCCCCCCGGCCTGCCTTGGCTCCCCATCCTGCCCCCAGGCCTCACCTGCTCCTCAAGGTCTCGAACCTCCCGCATGATGGTGCCTGTGTCCTCAATGGTCTGGATGAGCTGGCTGCAGTTCTGGGGACAACAGGAGCAGAAGGCTTGCACCCAGTCCCACCCACCCCCAGCAGCCCCACCCCAGGCACATGTCTCCCCTCACCTCGTGCAGGGCAGCTAGATACTTATAGGCCTTCCGAACAGCATCGTCCTTCTTGGCATCCTGACCAGACACAGGGACCTCAAAGGTATCAGTGGGCTGCCCTTGACCATCTCCATGCCCTAAGAAGACCACCCTCTCCCACCACCCCACGAGCTTCATCCTCCATGAAACAAAGCCAGCCCTGGGTATCAGTGCACCTCCAGCCTCGCACAGGGCCTGGGTCTGGACCCCAGCCAGCCCATTAGCAGATGCACAAGGCAGCAGCCCAGCCTCACCCCACTCGCCCCCGCCCAACCTGCCCCACACCTTGAACACAAGCTCATCAGTCACCGCAAACGTCCGGTCCAGCTTCCCAGATAGGGAGTTGATTTCCTTCTGAAGCTCCTTCGTATCAGACAAGATCTGGCAGACACCATGGCGGCCATGAGCCCCTGCCTGGGGCAGGCTGGCTGGCAGTGGAGGGTCCTCATGTGCACCAGACAGGGACTGTGTCACTGTGTCAGGGGTGACTGGGATGGATTGTGTGTGACTATTCTGTGTTAGAGTGTGACTGGACAGCTCTGCCTGAGGGTGTGAGGTCCCTGTGCGGCCACACTATGCCTGACAGCCCACATGACCCACCCTCCATGGCCCTGGCAGTGTACCTTGGTGATCTCTTCCTTCTGCTTCCGGATGTTGCCCACGATCTCCAGGATGCGCTGGGTGTAGGCCAGCCGGGACACATCTCTGGGCAGAGTCTCCAGCTCTGACACCTAGGCAGGGATACAGCAGGCACTGCCCCAGGACCCTCCCCCCACCCTCCTAAGCTACCCACGTCCCTCATACAGGCCTTACCAGCTGCTTATAGACCTCCTCCTTCCTGCGGGCCTCTTCAGCAGCCGCCCGGACACTCTGGTGCAATTCTTGGATCTCTGCCAGCCGTCGAGAAGATTCCAGCTGCCAGGAGCCCACAGGCAGAAGACAGTGAGCAGAGCACAGGGATGGCCCCCTAGAGAGGGACCGAGCCTGCTCTGGCCCGCCCACAGCCCAGGGCCCCACTGCTTACCTCTCTGCAATCCTGCAGCTTTCGGAGGTGGCGGTACTCAGCAAGGAGTGGGACCCGGTGCTTCTCCCACTGACCCGCCAAGTGGATGACCCGCTGGGCACTATTCTCCACCACAAGCTGGTGGGGGATGGGTACGTGTCACACAGGCTGGGCTCTCCAACCCCGCCCCGCCCCACCCTGCCCCTCCCCGCCCAGCCACAGCCCCAACCCCACCTGTAGCTTGGCAAGGTTGGCAGCCCCATCGGGCAGCAGCTCCACCGCGCGGCTCTTCAGGCGCAGGGCCTGCTCACGCTCCGCTGTGCTGAGCTCGCTGTGCCGGCACTCAGACTCTGCCTGGCCCGCGGATACCCAGTCACATGCCGCAGCCCCCATGGAGCTCCACAGATGACTGTACACCCCCGTGGCCCCCACAGGCCTCTCTAACAGCTCCATGCTGGTGCCAAGAACCATGAGGACCCCCTAATCCCCTGTCCATGCAGGCCCGTGGGTGCCCCACAGATGCCCACAGACCCTCCGAGGACCCCTCAATCCCCTGCCCATGCAGACCCGCAGTGCCCCACAGATGCCCACAGACCCTCACGCTGGCCTGATTCTCATAGCCACTCTCAGGCCCACAGATCCCCAACGGCTCCCAGGAACCCTTCTGCCATGTGCAGACCTCTACAGAGCACCTCTTGCCCCATCTAGTCCCTCACACCCCGAGGCCCTCCTTCTGACCTAGCCCAACGCGCAGCCCCTCCCCCGCCCCTCACCTGCACAAAGCTGACGCCCAGGGTCTTCATGTCGGCCTCAACCTCCTCAATGCTGCGGTTCACTCCTTCCAGCTGGTCCCGAAGGGACTCAAGCTCCTGTTCCTGAGCTGCCCACGTGATCTGGGAGGCCCAGGCCAGTCAGGGTTGGGGTGTCAGGCCCAGTAGACAAGCAAGGGCCTGGGACACCCCTCCAACCCACTCTGCTCACCTGTTCAGGCTGCCGGGAGGTGGCTGGCACATCTGACACCTGAGTGGCCTGGGCCTGGGGCTCCTAGGGGAGTGACGAGGGGCATCCTGGCTGCCGGGGAAGGCCCTTCCTCACATGGCCCAGCCTCAGCCTCCCCTGAGAACTGCCCCCAGTGCGGCATCCATGCCCACTGAAGCACTGATGGTGGCTAGACTGTGACTATGTGGGTAAAGGCACCATCTGCAACCTCGGGCCAGAGTGCTTGCTCGTGGAGAAAGCTCCCTGACCCTGACACAGCTCCTGCCCACCTGCCCCATCTCTCAAGCCTCAAATGCCCATGAGAAGGATGGGGGGCCCTCAGAGTGAACATCTTAGGACAGAAGATATGCTCAAAGGAAACTGCCTGAGGAAAGGAGGTGTTGCCCCAAGAACACCCCCACACCCTTGCATGGTTCCCACCTATCCACATTTTCTCCAGTCAAGTCCCTAATAAGCTAGGGGACCCCTCTGTGTACCCACCCCACAGTGGGGCGAGGGCCTGTCCAGTGGGAACACAGGAACCTGTGTGGATAAAGGTGTGGCGCTGACACAAAAAGCCACCCTCCAAGCCTGCCACGCCCATCCATACATCTCATGTCCTCAGGTGCACCCACCAGATGGAAGGTGAACTTCTCTGAGTGCGTGAAGCGGGAACCCTTAGGAGCACCAGTCTTGGCCCCAGCACCCCAGGCCTGCAGCAGCTCTCCCAGGTCCCGGGCTTGTATGGGGGCCCCAAGCAGGCCCCAGCTTTGGCGCAGATGCTCAGTCAGTTGCTTCTGCAGCCGCTGCCGCTGAGCCCGTGTGTCCTCCTGGGGAGAAAAGGCGGGGGAAGCAGGAGGGTGTAGGGGCCCACCTAGCACCCAAGGCCCTGCCTCCTCCAAGGACCCCCTGACAAGAATATACAGACAAGTCACCCCCACCCTCCAGCCTTCCCACTAAGGCAGGCCCTGCTCTACTCTCCTGCTCCACCAGCCTGGGATCTCCTCGAGAACAGGGGTCTCCTCTTGCTCACAGACATACTTCTCTCCACCCACTAGATCCCCATGCTGGAGAAGGATGTGGGAAGAGAGGCGGGTGAGCCTAGAGCCCCCAAATCCAAGAGAAGCATAGACAAGATATCGGGGGACAGAGCAGAGACAGGGAATCAAAGGTACCAGGCACAGAAAGAGGCAGAGAGAGAGAGGCAAGAGAGGGATAAGAACAGAGTTTCAAGATAACTGGGAAAATCTGATTATGAACTCAAGTGTTGGATGGTATTAAGATATCATTGTTGGCTGGGCACGGTGGCTCACGCCTATAATCCTAGCCCTTTGAAAGGCCAAGGTAGGTAGATCACCTGAGGTCAGGAGTTCGAGACCAGCCTGGCCAACATGGTAAAACCCCGACTCTACTAAAAATACAAAACTTAGTGTACTCCTGTAATTACAGCTACTTGGGGGGCTGAGGCAGGAGAATGGCTTGAACCCAGGAAGTGGAGGTTGCAGTGAAGCGAGATCACACCATTGCACTCCAGCCTGGGCAACAGAGCGAGACTCCATCTCAAAAACAACAACAACAACAACAAAAAACCCCACAAGATATCATTATTAACTTCATTAGCCATGAAAATCGTCCAGTGGTTACCTTGAAAACTGAATGTCCTTATGAGTTAAGAGATGTAGTCCTAAGTATTTAGAGCTGAAATGACATGATGTCTGAGATTTGCTTTAAAATAATACAGCAACAAAGAAAAAGTTGGGAGAGAAAAGATGAAGAAAAGTTGGCAAAATGGTACATAAGATTCACTAGAATATTCTCTCTACATTTATGTTTGAAAATTACTATAGATATAAAAACAAAGACAGACGGCCAGTTGTGGTGGCTCACACCTGTAATCACAACACTTTGGGAGGCCGAGGCAGATGGATCACGAGGTCGAGATTGAGACCATCCTGGCCAACATGGTGAAACCCTGTCTCTACTAAAAATACAAAAATTAGCTGGGCGTGGTTGTGCACACCTGTAGTCCTAGCTACGTGGGAGGCTGAGGCAGGAGAATCACTTAAACCCGGGAGGCAGAGGTTGCAGTGAGCTGAGATCGTGCCACTGTACTCCAGCCTGGGCGACAGAGCGAGATTCCATCTCAAAAAATAATAATGATTAAAAAAAATAAAAATTTAAGGCCGGGCGTGGTGGCTCAAGCCTGTAATCCCAGCACTTGGGAGGCCGAGGCGGGCGGATCACAAGGTCAGGAGATCGAGACCATCCTGGCTAACACGGTGAAACCCCGTCTCTACTAAAAAAATACAAAAAAAAAAATTAGCTGGGTGCGGTGGCGGGTGCCTGTAGTCCCAGCTACTCGGGAGGCTGAGGCAGGAGAATGGCGTGAACCCGGGAGGTGGAGCTTGCAGTGAGCCGAGATGGCGCCACTGCACTCCAGCCTGGGGGAGAGAGCAAGACTCCGTCTCAAAAAAATAAAATAAAATAAAAAATAAAAATAAATAAAAAATAAAAATAAAAATAAAAATTTAAAAAGACACAGAGGTGAAGACAGAAAGAGAGGACAGATAAAAAAGTGGACAGACCAGGAGGGGGCCGACACAGAGGTGGAGAAAAAGAGGGGCAGACAGAGATGTGGACAGGGAGGAAGAGGACACAGATAAAGAGGCAAAGATAAAGAGATAAAGAGGGGAGGGGGGCCAAATACAGAGGTGGACAGAAGGGGAGGGGTACTGATACCTGGGTGAACACAGAGGAAGAGGGGACAGAAATAGGAGAGCAGAATGGAGGGAGGGAAAAAGAGAAGTGGACAGAGGAAAAGGGGACAGATAAAGAAATGGACAGAGGGAGAGGGGTGACAGAGAGGTGGACAGAGAGAAGGAGGGGACAGATGCAGAGGTGGACAGAGAGGAAGAGGGGACAGATAAGTGGACAGAGGGGAAGAGGGGACAGATACAGAGATGGATAGAGAAGAAGAGGGGACAAAGAGGTGGATAGAGAAGAAGAGGGGGCTGGGCATGGTGGCTCATGCCTGTAATCCCAGCACTTTGGGAGGCCAAGGTGGGCAGATTGCTTCAGGTCAGGAGTTCAAGACCAGCCTGGTCAACATGGCAAAACCCCATCTCTACAAAAAATACAAAAATGAGCCAGGCGCACGCACCTGTAGACCCAGCTACTCAGATGCCTGAGGTGGGAAGATTGCTTGAGCCCGGGAATTTGAGGCTGCCTTGAGCCCTGATCATGCCATTGTAGTCCAGCCTGGGTGACAGAGCGAGACCCCATCTCAAAAAAAAAAAGAAGAAGAGGGGACAGATAAAGAGATGGACAGAAGGGGAGGAGGGACAAATACAGAGGTGGACAGAAAGGAAGAAGGGAGAGATAAGGGGACAGAGGGAAGGGGCAACAGATACAGAGGTGGACAGAGAGGAAGAGGAGAGATTAAGAAGTAAACAGAGGCAGAGGGGTGACAGATATATAGGTGGACAGCAAGGAAGGGGACAGATACAGAGGTGGACAGAGCAGAAGGGGACACAGATAAAAAGGTGCACAGAGAAGAAGAGAGGACAGATAAAGAAGTGGACAGAGGAGAAGGGGGAACAGATAGGTAGACAGAGCGAGAGAGGAATTCAGTACAGAAATGAGGAGACAGAGAGGTAAGAAAGAGGAGCAGCAAAAACACAGAACTAGAATAATGGGGACAGGCAGAAATTGTGCAAAAACCTAGAAACCAGAAAAATGAACACCAGTGACAAGTGCAGAAACAGAGAAAGATTAGGGCCGGGCACAGTGGCTAATGCCTGTAATCCCAGCACTTTGGGAGGCCGAGGCGGGCAGATCACCTGAGGTCAGGAGTTCGAGACCAGCCTGGCCAACATGGCAAAACCCTGTCTCTACTAAAAATATAAAAATTAGCCAGGTGTAGTGGTGCAAGCCTGTAATCCCAGCTACTTGGGAGGCTGAGGCAGGAGAATCGCTTGAACCTGGGAGATGGAGGTTGCAGTGTGCCGAGATCACACCACTGCACTCCAGCCTGGATGACAGAGCAAGACTCCAAATGAATGAATGAATTAATGAATTAATGAATGAATGATGAAGGCAGGTAGCCAATCCGGACTGCTCCAGTTGCCAGGAATCTCACGCACATTATTCAGTCTAAGTACTGCCCTGAGAAGAGAGCACTATTACTACCCGATTTTTTAGCACAGGAAACCAAGGCTCTGAGGAGGGATGCTAACTTGTCCCAGGTTCTTCTTTTTTCTGACTCCAGTGTTCTTTCAGGTGGGGAGCTAGGTAAGCACACACAGAGGAGAAACAACGGAAGAGAGGGACAAAGTGGGGAAGAAGAGGAGCAGAGGACCAGTGGGAGCGTCAGTGAGCAGCAGCCCACACAGCAGGGAGCCAGGCATCCGGCTGTACCTGAGGTGGGAGGCGGGATGTCCGGCGGACCCAGTCCTCATCCCCTGGCCGGTCCCGGCCCGTCTGCTGGCAGAGCTGCAGGGCATGGTGTTCGAGGAGCGAGGCCACCCTTCCAACAGGCTGAGGCACCTGGGTAGGGACTGGAAGCAGCAGGGGACTCGCCTGGAACTCCCGTGGCTCTGGAGGCAGGAACAGAGTCAGCTGGCCCTGCTGCATGGCAACGCTATGAGGGTCCCCCCACCTTCCTCCTCACCCCTCCCCACAGCCTCATGCTCACCGCCTCTGGAACTCAATTCTGGCACGACCAGCCTGCTGGCATGGAAAGGCTTCTGGAGGGCTGAGCCCTGGTGGGAGAGCAGGCTCAGAACCTCCAGGGTGAAGTGGGATGAGGGTCGCCAGGGGTAGGGGGCCAAAACCCTGGGCACCCAGACGGGGACAAGAGAAGATCCATGGGAGTCAGGGGTCTCACCTGGAGGTGCTGCAGCTTGGGAGTGCGAAGGAGGGGTGGGACCCAAGGCAGTGCCAGCTGGTCCCGAATTTGGCTCCCAATGGCCCGGAGGAGAATAGCTGAGTCACCTATGGGGGATGGGGAGGAAGTGAATCAGGTGACAATGCTGCAAATCCAAAAGGGCATACCCTAGGAGACCAGCCTCCACTCCTGACCCCCATCCAGAAATACACATCTATCCAGCTTGCGTTCTCACGTTCAGTCATTCAACAAACATTGAGCACCTACTATGTACAGGTCGCTGTTCTAGACACTAGGGCTACTTCGTGGAACAAACTGGATAAAGGTCCCTGCCCTCAGGGAGCCGGCAAGCTAGCAGAGGAGAGAGATCATGAATAGGATCCTGAATACTATCCACACTGCAGCTAGGCGGGGATCAGAAGAGGGCTGCGGAGAGGAGGTTAACCTCAAAGAGGTAAGGGAGTGAACCATGAGGGTACCTAGGGGAAAGGTAACCAACGATACAAAGGTGCAGAGGTGGGAGTGTACTGGGGTATGTTTGAGTAGCACCCAGGAGGCCCAAGTGGTTAGAGCGAAGTGAGAGAGAGGGAGGGCACAGGGGTTGAGTCAGAGAGGCCCTTCCCCGCACCAACGCACCACTGGGCTCAGCTCAACCTCAGCCCCCTGCCCCCTGCCCTGTAGCCCCTCTGATGCCTAATCCTCCCGCCTAGCTCTCCTGAAGGCACATACCGCCACCCCTACCCATCAACCTTTTTACCACCTCTACCTCTCTCAGCCCTACAGCCCCCAGAAGGCCCTCCTCTCCCCTCACCGCCCCCGCCCACACCCCAGACACCCAGTACCTGCAGGCTGGTCTGCATCCTCAGAGGCATCGGTGGGCAGACGCTCAGCCAAGAAGAGAAGCAGGTCTCGGAGGTCAGGCTCACTGGGGTAGAGGAAGTTCTGATAGCCAAGCTCCAAGGGATAGCCCAGGTCCTGAGGGTTGGTGGGGGGCTATCAGGAAGCAGGCAGGGTCCTCCTGCCCTGGGAAACTTGGGCCTAGGCTGAAAATGCTCCCACTTTCTCACTAACCACCACCCTCCCAACTTCCCCCGGCTCCCCAAGGCCTCTGGGCCCTGGGGGGAGCCACAGCGTGATGACAGTCAACGCTACAGAGAACAAGAAACAAGATTAAAGCTCTGGCCTTTCTATGACTCAAAATCCAGAGGCCATAAAAGAAAAGATGGGTACTTTTGAATACATGAAAAGAAAGAAAATATTTAAAGAAAAATATAATAAGCAAAGTCAAAAGTTAATGACAAGTTGGGAAAAAATATTTGGAGCCCATATCATAGGTAAAGAGCAAATCTACCTATTATAGAAAGAGTGCCTAAAAATAAATAGGCCAAAAAGACCAGAAGCACAATAGCTCAGAACAAAAGGACTCACGAGGGTTCTGGATGGGGACTGAGGAAACAGGCCAGGAGAGAAAGAAAGCCTTTTTCCCTTTTTTTTTTTTTTGAGACAGGGTCTCGCTCTGTCGCTCAGGCTGGAGTGCAGTAGCGTGATCTTGGCTCACTGGAACCTCTGCCTCCTGGGCTCAAGTGATCCTCCCACTCAGCCTCCCGAGTAGCTGGGATTACAGGTGCGTGCCACCACACCCGGCTAATTTTTGTATTTTTAGTGCAGACAGGGCTTCACCATGTTGGCCAGGCTGGTCTCCAACTCCTGAGCTCAAGCAATCTGTCCACCTCGGCCTCCCAAAGTGTTGGGATTACCGGTGGGAATCACCACACCCGGCCTAGGAAAGCCTTTTTCTTCCAGAGTTGCCACTGCTTTGGAACTGCATAGACTCTGAAAGCAGACTTCTTGGATTCAAACCCAAGCTTTGCCTCTTACCAACTATACGACCTCAGGCAGATCACTTAACCCCTCTGTGCTTCACTTTCTTCATCTGAAAGAGGGTATACCAACAGTACATACAGCAGAAGCTTGTCCTGAGAATTAAATGAGTTAACACCATGTTACTTACCACAGGGCCTGGCACAGAGTACACTTAGAAGCCATCATTATTCTATACTTAGGAGTATACTGGGTCACAATGCAAGATATATTTATTTTGGAGGCTCAAGGTCAAATAAGTATGAAAACCACTGGCTTTTAAGGTATTTTACTTTGGATTTTTTCCAACATATGCAATCAAAGAGCTATGACTGATATAGAAACTCATCCCAGGAGTGGGGAAGGTGCCAAAATATGGAGGTGGCTAAGGTGCAGAAACTGTTGCCAGGAGCAGGGCATATGAAGAGGAAGATGCCAGAACATGGCAGTGCTGAGTTGAGGGGGGGGCTACAGGGACAGCACACAGCTGGATTAAGAGAACCCCTTTTGCCTGCTGCTGGTAAACCAAGGCTGCTGGGGGCCAGACAACAATATGTACCTGTTTTTTATTTCTTTGGAAACAATAGTCTTGCTCTGTCACCCAGGCTGGAGTACAGTGGTGCAATCTCGACTCACTGGAACCTCTGCCTCCTGGGTTCAAGCGATTCTCCTGCCTCAGCCTCCTGAGTAGCTGGGATTACAGGCACGCGCCACCACACCCAGCTAATTTTTGTATTTTTAGTAGAGACAAGGTTTCGCCATGTTGGCCAGGCTGATCTCAAACTCCTGACCTCTGGTGATCTGCCCGCCTCCACCTCCCAAAGTGCTGGAATTACAGGAGCCACCGTCCCCAGTCTTTTTTTTTTTTTTTCTGGAGATGGGGTTTCACTCTGTTTCCCAGGCTAGAATGCAGTGGCGCAATCACAGCCCACTGCAGCCTGGACCTCCCAGGCTCAAGCAATCCTCCTACCTCAGCCTCCCATGCAGCTGGGACCACAGGCGTGTGCCACCATGCCCAGCTATTTTTTTTTTTTGTAGAGATGGGGGTCTCACTATGTTGCCCAGGCTGATCTTGAGCTCCTGGGCTCAACTGATCCTCCCACCTCAGACTCCCAAAGTGCTGAGATTACATGCAAGAGCCAACGTGCCCAGCCCACATGTACCTCCTGGCCACTGGAAAAGCCATAGTTACTACCCCCCACTAAAATCAATGTAAGCAAAAGCAGGTAAACAAAATCCAAGAGAGACAGCACTGAGAGAAGAACAGAGAACTGTGGGAAGCCTGAGCCCCCACCTCAACACCTCCTGCTGTGTACTCTCCTCTGCAAACAGAAGACATAACTTCCCCCCATTAAGTGCTAACCTTAAGAATACATACAGTCCTGGGCCAGGGGACAGACTGCCTGCCTCATAAGGCCACCAAGAGCCCCAGAGAGAACAATGTGACAACTCCTGAGAGCTGGGTGAACCTGAGAGCGAAGGGATGGATGGAGCGCTGAGACTTGCTGCTAAGAGACAGAGACCGCACAAGCAAGGCCCAAATTTAACAACTCTAGCCACCCAGTCCCCTACATCTAAATGAAAGTTTTCACGGTAGTTACTCTATCGTCCCTCCACCACCATATACTTCCTGGGTCAGTTCAAAGTGTTTCCATTCACTATGTAGCCACAGGTTCCAGATCAGACCTATCCAATAATAGTAATCCCATTTATGTAAAGTTTATTATAACCAGCTTTTCACACATTAACTCAGGTTTAATCCTCACAGCAACCCTATACAGTAGCTACAATTCTTATACCCATTTTACACATGTGGAAACATAGCCTCAAAAAGGTTAAGAGAGCCAGGCGCGGTGGCTCACACCTGTAATCCCAACATTTTGGGAGGCTGAGGCGGGTGGATCACAAGGTCAGGAGTTCAAGACCAGCCTGGCCAAGATGGTGAAACCCCATCTCCACTAAAAATACAAAAAAATTAGCCGGGCACAGTGGCAGACACCTGTAATCCCAGCCACTCGGGAGGCTGAGGCAGGAGAATTGCTTGAACCCGGGAAGCGGAGGAGGTTGCAGTAAGCCGAGATTGCACCACTGCATTCCAGCCTGGGCTTCAAAAAAAAAAAAAACTAGCCCAAAGTCACAGAGTGAGTGAGCCAGGGGGAGTGGCATTACTTGGAGCTCTTGAATACAGGAACTGGACTCCTGGACTCAGCTCTATACTGGGGATGGGTGAGTGTTTCATCAGAATGGCTCTTTACCAGGCACAGTGGTGCACGCCTGTAGTCCCAACTACTCAGGAGGCCAAGGCGGGAAGATTGCTTGAGGCCAGGAGCTTGAGACCAGCCTGGGCAACATCTCTACAAAAGTGAGACCCCGTCTCTACAAAAAATTTAAAAATTCTCGGGCAGGGTGGCATGTGCCTATAGTCCTAGCTACTCGTGAAGCAGAGGCAGGAGAATCTCTTGAGGCCAGGAGTTCAAGACCAGCCTGGGCAATATAGCAAGACACTTACCTCTAAAAAAATTAAAATATTTTTTAAAAGAAAAGCACTTTATTTATTCTGTCACAGAGACATTGTTGGAATTGCTCTTAGCAGAGGCAGGATATATGGTTCCCACAGAGGTAATGTAGCAGACACTCTTTTAGGTAACCAGCAAGCCTTCCTTTGGGTAATCATCCTTATCCCAACTCCATGGGATCCTGAAGGAGCGGCTAATCACAGTGTCCTATAGGAATGACCGTGTCGGCCGGGCGCGGTGACTCACGCCTGTAATCCCAGCACTTTGGGAGGCCGAGGCGGGCAGATCACGAGGTCAGGAGTTCAAGACCAGCCTAGCCAACATAGTGAAACCTTGTCTCTACTAAAAATACAAAAATTAACCGGGCATGGTGGTGCATGCCTGTAGTCCCAGCTACTCGGGAGGCTGAGGCAGGAGAATCACTTGAACCCAGGAGACGGAGGTCGCAGTGAGCCGAGATCGCGCCACTGCATTCCAGCTTGGGTGACAGAGAGAGACTTCACATCAAAAAAAAAAAAAAAAAAAAAAGAAAGAAAAAAAAAGAAAAGGCTGGGCACAGTGGCTCAGTCCTGTAATCCCAGCACTTTGGGAGGCCAAGGCAGGTGGATCATGAGGTCAAGAGATTAAAACCATCCTGGCCAACATGGTGAAACCCCATCTCTACCAAAAACACAAAAATTAGTTGGATGTGGTGGCACATGCCTATAGTCCCAGCTACTCGGGAGGCTGAGGCAGGAGAATCGCTTGAACCCGGGAGGCAAAGGTTGCAGTGCGCCAAGATTGCACCACTGCACTCCAGCTTGGGCGACAAAGTGAGATTCCGTCTCAAAAAAAAAAAAAAAAAGGAATGACCATGTCATCCAGACTGGGCCAATCACAGCGATTAGTTTAGGAGTATATGACCCAGACAGAGTATTTTCTGGAACTAGGAAATGGATACTATGGGGTGGGGGTGGTATTTTGCAGCTAAATTTAAAACATAGAAGCCAGGAGCAGCCCAGGTGCAAACTGGATAAACTCATTTGCTCCTCATAACAGCCCTACATTTATCATCTCCATTTCACAAATAGGCAAACTGGGGCCCGGAAGGGTTAGGGTCACACAGTTACCAAGTGGTGGGGCTAGGATCTAAACTACTCAGGCAGTTTGACCGTACAGTCAGCAGCCTTAACCACTAATGAAAACTAAGCCACAGGAAAAGTGACAGAGGAAAGGCAAGTGTTGCAGAGGAAAGGCAAGTGTTGCAGAGGAAAGGCAAGTGTTGCAGAGGAAAGGCAAGTGTTGCAAAGGAGCTTGGTTACTTTGTAAAAGAGGAAGGAAGAGGATGTGAGCATTAGGAGGAGGGCCACTCACCATGCAGGCCTGAGCCAGGCTCATGGCCAGGCGGAACCGGGCAGACATGGCAAGAGGCAGCAGGGGGCTGAGGCCAGAGCCCACGGCAGGGTTGATCACACGCAGGCAGCGGACCACAGCCTCTACAACCAGCTCAGTGGTGAAGGCGCGCAAGGTCTGCACATCTGGAGGAACTGCCCTGAAGAACGGGACCAGCTTGATCGCAGGAATAGTCAGGCAACAGGGATCAGGCTGAGCCCTGCAGCCTTTTGGAAACACTAGCACCAGGGTAGGGGCAGGGAGGATGCCTACAGTTCAGACAGATACTGGATGTTGGTGACTGTGACTTCCATTTGGAAAACGAGGAACTAGGGAAGTCCTCAGGACCTAAGATCTTGGAGTAGGAGAACAGTGGGTGGAAGAGAACTCAGTTTAGAAAAATATCAAAATTTGGGAGTCTGGGAAGGTGAAAGGGTCCAGGTGGCACAATCTCTGGGTTTCTTGGTTCCCAGATAGTATGTTCTTTGCATACATATTGAGCTGCTAGAGTTTTGAGAAGACTAGAGTTTAGGAGGCTGCTGTTTTCAGAAGTTCCAAATGTCAGGGTCCCTGGGTATCAAGATCCCTGAATATCAAGACCACCTAGTTTCAAGCAATACAAAAATCAGACTCCCTAGATGTTGGCATCCTGGGTTTTTAGGGCCCCTGAACGGAGGAGTCTTCATGCGTCAGGGTGACCAAATGCTGATGTCAGATTTTAGAATCCTGGGGTTTTTTGGCTGGGCACGGTGGCTCACACCTGTAATCCCAGCACTTTGGGAGGCGGAGGCGGGCAGATCACTCGAGGTCAGGAATTGGAGACCTGCCTGACCAACATGGCGAAACGCTGTCTCTGCTAAAAATACAAAAATTAGCCAGGCATGGTGGCGCACGCCTGTAATACCAGCTACTTGGGAGGCTGAGGCAGGAGAATCACTTGAACCTGGGAGGTGGAGGCTGCAGTGAGCTGAGATCACGCCACTGCACTCCAGCCTAGGCGACAGAGCGAGACTCCATCACGGAAAAGGAAAAAAAAAAAAGAATCCTGGGTTTTTTTAAGCCCCAGGTGTTTGGGGAACTGGAGTTTGAAGGATCCCAAGTATCTGGTCCAGGGATTTTTTGGAGGCCCTGAGTGCCAGGGTCCTGGGGTTTTACACTCCCTGGTTCTTAGGGCGCAGGTGTCTTAGGGTCTCCAGATAACAGGGTCTCAGGGTACTGATGTTAAGATTCCCCAGATTACAGGTTCCGGTACTCGAGGTTTCAAGGTTGTAACGTCTCAAGGTGTCTGGGTCCCAGAGCTTTGGGTGTACCAAATATCATGGTCAAAGGATTTCGGAGGCCTCTGATGTCAGTGTCAGGGAGGGCGGTGTGTGTGTGTGTGTGTGTGTGTAAGGGGGTGAGGGTCTTAGGATCCTGGAGTTGGAGCCCTGAATGCCAGGATCCCGGGTTTTAAGGTTCCCGGGAAACGGGGTCCTGGGCTTTAGAGTCCCGGATGTGGGCTTCGGGGGTGGGCGGGGGCTCTGTCCTTACGTGCCGGCCTGGCGCAGGGAATGGATGAGGATTCGGTCCGCCTCCTCCATGGTGGAGCCGTGTCGGAGTCGGGGGCTGGGTCCAGGACTGGGTCCGAGAAAGTGGGGAGCAGCTGTAGAAACCCTGCTGTGTGCTCGCGGTCCACAGAGTGTCACGGGCCGTGTGGGGAGAGTTGGAAAGTGTAGTTCTGTGAGCGAGCACGGCGCATGCCGGATGTGAGGCCTGGGGTGAGTGTGCACGGAGGTTGAGCTTGCAATAGCTGCTGGGAGTTGTAGTTCTTCCACCTGCAGTCCAGTGGGCTCTTCCAAGAGAGAAAGGAACAACCCGTGTGGTGGGGAGTGGAGACGCCGGACAGAAAGGGGCTTCTTGACTCATTCGTTTAAGGCGGCATTCATCTTCTAGGCTATAAAAGTGTACACATTAAGGGCAGAATTTTAACACAAAGCGACTACTTCCCTGTGTCTTAGTCTCCTCATCTGTAAAATGGGACTATTGACAGTACCTGCTTTTTAGGATTAAAACAGAATTAATTTATATAAACCACGTTGTACTATGTGCCTGACACATAAGATAAGAAAGCACTATGTAAGTTATAGTTACTAGTGTTCATGCATTCAATAAATGCTTTAATATGATACACATTTGTACACTCCAAAGAATAATTACACAGCAAATATCTATGTAACCGGCTGGGTGCAGTGGCTCACGCCTGTAATCCCAACACTTTGGGAGGCCAAGTCGGGTGGATCACCTGAGGTCAGGAGTTCGAGACCAGCCTGGCCAACATGGTGAAACCCCCTCTCTACTAAAACGAGAAAAATTAGCCAGGCATGGTGGCACATGCCTGTAGTCCCAGCTACTCGGGAGGCTGAGGCAGGAGAATCACTTGAACTGGGGAGGCGAAGGTGGCAGTGAGCTGAGATTGCACCATTACACTCCAACCTGGGCAACAGAGCGAGACTCCGTCTCTAAATAAATAAATAAAGCAAAAGAAATCTATATAACCATTTCTTGAACAGCCGACGCGCGCCTGCAATCCCAGCAGTTTTGGAGGCCAAGGCGGGAGGATCACTTGAGGTCAGGAGTTTGAGACCGGCATGGGCAATACAGCAAGACACCATCTCTTAAAAAAAAAAAAAAAAAAAAAAATTGAGGCTTGTCCAAGCAGACGTCCCCAGCAGAGCCAGCCAGCATGACCGAGCGCCACGTCCCCTTCTCGCTCCTGCGGGACCCCAGCTGGGACCCCTTCCGCGACTGGTACCCGCACAGTCGCCTCTTCGACCAGGCCTTCGGGCTGGTCGCAGTGGTTGGGCACCAGCGGCTGGCCCGGCTAGGTGCGCCCCCTGCCCCCGCCGCGGTCGAGAGCCCCGCGGTGCCTGCGCCAGCCTACAGCCACGCGCTCAGCCGGCAGCTCAGCAGCGGGATCTCAGAAAACCGGCCCACAGCGGACCGCTGGCGCGTGTCCCTGGACATCAACCACTTCGCCTCCAACGAGCTGACGGTTAAGACCAAGGATGGCGTGGTGGAGATCACCGGCAAGCACGAGGAGCGGCAGGACGAGCATGGCTACATCTCCCGATGCTTCACCAGGAAATACACACTGCCTCCCGGTGTGGACCCCACCAAGGTCTCCTCCTCCCTGTCCCCTGAGGCCCCCATGCCCAAGCTAGCCACGCAGTCTAACGAGATCACCTTGGAGTCACGGGCCCAGCTTGGGGGCCTAGAAGCTGCGAAATCCGACCAGTCTGCAGCCAAGTAAAAGCCTTAGCCCGGATGCCCACCCCGGCTGCCGCCACTAGCCGTGCCCCCGCACCCACCTGTGTGTTCTTTTGATACGTTTATCTTCTGTTGTTCTCAAATAAAGTTCGAAGCAACCCAAAATTTAAAAAAAAAATTAGTTGGGCATGGTAGTGCACACCTGTAGTCCCAGCTACAGAGGCTGAGGCCAGAGGATCACTTGAGCACAGGAATTCAACGCTACTGTGAGCTATAATCACGCCACTGCACTCCAGCCTGGGTGACAGAGCAAGACCCTGTCTCTAAAAATAATAATAATAATTGATAATATTTTATCTTTTTTCCATAGAGATATTGCACATATATTAGGTTTTTCCTACATACTTCGAATTCCATATACTATTGGAAAATGACATCGTGTTTCTTATTTTAGTTTGACTGTTTGCTGCAGGTATATATTTGGTAAACATTTCATCTGTTGCCAGGCTCTGGCCTACAAATGTCCCATTTGCACCCCCACCACCACCCTGCCATACGACACTGTTATCGCCCCGCCCTGTGGCCTTAATCCCTCCAAAGCTGGGGGAAGAGAGGGGGGTTGTGTGCAGATGGCCCTTCAATCTCGAAAGGAAGATGTCGGCATCTGAAGGTGGGAAAGGTGAGAGAATCCCTCCATCCCTGCAGACCCTTGGAGCAAGGTAGAGCCCCTCTGACCCACTCATTGCCCACCCAGACCCCACCCCCAGAGAGCCTCTAGGGGACAAGAACCACATCACCCTGTTCCCCATCCCAGCCAGCCCCAAACAGCCTCTCTGCCACCAGAGCCCTAACGCTCAGCCTGACGCAGACACCATCCCCCATGGCCTCTCAGCCTCATCCACAGCCTTAGTTCCCAAAGGAAACCCAACCTCAGTCCTGGCTCTGACTCCTATCCAAACGCCCACCTGAAACCTAACACAAACTCTACCAGCCAGAAGGCAAACCCCTGTTAGAGTCTAAACCCCACCCCAGATACAGACCTAAAGTCACCTAACCTCAACCTCAACCCCGGGATGTCAATACTGTTAGTGATTGCAGTCTCTGACTTTCCGGAAAGTTCACAGACCCTTTAAAAAAAAAAAGAGAGAGAGAGAAAGAGAGAGAACACATACTTGATGGTGGTAGTAAGCCATGAGGGCTCTAGAATTAGACTGGGTGTGACTCCCCATTCAGCCACTTCAGCAAGTCACTTAACCTTTTCTTCTCAATTTTCTCATCTGCAAAATGGGAATAACACTATGTGCCAGGTATTCTTTTGATTCTGAACTCATTTAATCCTCATAACACCGCTATATTTTAGGTACTGTTATTATCATCCTTATTATACAGATAAGGAAACTGAGGCTCAAAGAGATTACATAATTTGCCCAAGGCAACACATAGCTACCAAGTGGTAAAGTCAGGATTTAAACTCAGGCAGCTTGTTTCCTCCAAAGCTGGGAATCTTAACCAGGCCAATCTACCGCCCCTCTGAGGCTGAAACGAGACCATGGGAACTGGAAGTGGCCTTAGCTGAAAACCCCAATGCAAAATTCAAGTCCCACTCAAAACTCAACTTCGACCCTAACCTGTATCCTAATTCTAATTCCAATTCAAAATACCCAGTCCTAACCCTTAGACAAAACTCCACGCCTACCTATATTTAAACCCCTCCGCACCCTAACCCAAAACCCACCACTCAAATTTAACCTTAAATTCACCCACCCCATGGCAATTTAAACTCTACCCCCAACTTAAACACCAAACCCTACTTCACTTGGAAATGTAATCTCACCTTCACTCCCCTATAAACTCTCACTCTAGCCCTAATCTTAATTCGAACACTCTTACTTCCCAGTCCTTAACCCAGCTACTCCCAGTTCTCCCTAATTTTCCATGCTCTTCTCTCCTTCCTTCAAACAGAGGGACAGGATCAGGTAGGAAGCAGCCACAATTGCCCCAATACCCTGTCCCTCCCTGACGCAGTTTCTCCATATAGACACCACCCCAGAGCCCAGTCCAGCCAATGGAGCAGGCCCTGGTCCCGAATGGGGGCTGTGCCCCGGGCCCCCAGCTGTGGAAGGTGAAAGCAGTGGGGCATCAGGCCTAGGGACCCCTAAGCGAAGAAACCAGCACAGCAAGCACAAGACAGTGGCAGTGGCCAGTGCCCAGCGGTCACCTCGGGCACTCTTCTGCCTCACCCTGGCCAATCCTCTGCGACGGTCCTGCATCAGCATCGTGGAGTGGAAGCATCCTGGAAGGCAGGGGCGGGGCCCAGGGGTAAGGGTCATCAGGGTACCAGGAGTAAAGAATTGGGTCAGGGCTGGAATAGAGGAGGTCTGAGGTCATCAGGGTCAAGAGTCAAGAACTGGACTGGGGGGTGGGTTCAGAAAGGCAAAGGTCACCAGGGTTCAAGAGTCAAGGACTGAATCACAGCAAGAGTTGGGGATGGTTAAGGTTTCCAGGAGGGACAAAGTCAAGGCCTTGTCAGGGCAGGGGTCGAGAATGCCAGGACCTGTCACCTTGGGCGTCAAGGGTCAGCAGTGGGTGGGAGGTCCCCAAGGGAGTGGGGGGGTTCCAATGCCACTCTGCCAGGGTCCTTGACTGTGTCCACCTGAGGCCCTTCGACATCCTCATCCTGCTGACCATCTTTGCCAACTGCGTGGCCCTGGGAGTTTACATCCCCTTCCCTGAGGACGACTCCAACACTGCCAACCACAACCTGGTAAGGCCCGCCCCGCCTCAGCCAGTTCCCAGCCAGATACAGCCCCAGTAGAGCTCACTCCTTCCAGCCAGACCCCGCCCCCTCTCTGACCCGGATGGCCCTGCCTGGCTCAGCCCCACCCTCGGTCCTGACTATGCTCCCCACTCCCCCGTCAAACCCCGCCTTCAAATAACTCCCCGCCTTCCCGCCCCGCCCCCCGGTCCCACCCCCAGGAGCAGGTGGAGTACGTATTCCTGGTGATTTTCACTGTGGAGACGGTGCTCAAGATCGTGGCCTACGGGCTGGTGCTCCACCCCAGCGCCTACATCCGCAATGGCTGGAACCTACTCGACTTCATCATCGTCGTGGTCGGGTGCGCGTCTGCGGGAGGCACCCCACCCTAGTCGCCTTCCTACCGTCAGGCCCGCTGAATTCTGGGCTCAGGAAAGCGACTCTTTCAGACCGCCCCCATTCGGCAGCCAGAATCAAGAATATTATTAAAACCCATTTCTATTTCTAGTTACGGGACTTGTGCTTTTCTGAGAAGGTTAGGGTGGAGGGGGGAATCCCAAGGCCTGACCTCCGCCTCCCTGCCCGGTGCTTCCCCATCAGGCTGTTCAGCGTGCTGCTGGAGCAGGGCCCCGGACGGCCAGGCGACGCCCCGCACACCGGGGGAAAGCCAGGAGGCTTCGATGTGAAGGCATTGAGGGCGTTTCGGGTGCTGCGGCCACTGAGGCTGGTGTCTGGGGTCCCGAGTGAGTGGCACATCCCCCGAGGTCGGAGGTGGAGGGTGGGGATGGGGCTGAGCTGACCCCGCCCTTATTTCTGCCTCCCCCTCCCTCTCCGCAGGCCTGCACATAGTGCTCAATTCCATCATGAAGGCTCTGGTGCCGCTGCTGCACATTGCACTGCTCGTGCTGTTCGTCATCATCATTTATGCCATCATTGGGCTCGAGCTGTTCCTTGGACGAATGCACAAGACGTGCTACTTCCTGGGATCCGGTTAGTCGGCCCGCCCCTCCTAGGCAGAACATGCCCCCTCCTCTGGTTCCTAGATCCAATGCTGCACTCAGGGAAACCCACTGAAATGCACAAGATTCCGCCCCCAGGCTCAGGTTCCATCCCCAGATAACCAAGTCCCACCCATATATTCAAGACTCTGCCCTAAATCAGACTACAACCCCACCTCGCTAATAGTTCCGCCCCATCACAAGACTGTACCCACAGGCTAAGGTCCTGCCCCGCACTTAAGACTTAAGTGCAAGTGCCCTGCCCCTAAGACAAGACTCTGCGCCTGTAATCCCAGCACTTTGGGAGGCCGAGGCGGGCAGATCACGAGGTCAGGAGACCATCCTGGCTAACACGGTGAAACCCCGCCTCTACTAAAAAAAATACAAAAAATTAGCCCGGGCGTGGTGGCAGGCGCCTGTAGTCCCAACTACTCGGGAGGCTGAGGCAGGAGAATGGCGTGAACCTGAGGCTGAGGCAGGAGAATGGCGTGAACGTGGGAGGCGGAGCTTGCAGTGAGCCGAGATACGCCACTGCACTCCAGCCTGGGCGACAGAGCAAGACTCCGTCTCAAAACAAAAACAAACAAACAAACAAACAAAAACATAAAAAATAAAAACAAAAAAACCCTGCACCTTGGCTCGCGCCTGTATTCCCGGCATTTGGGAGGCCGAGGCGGGAGGATCACTTGAGCCCAGGAGTTCGCGACCAGCCTGTGCAAAATAGTGAGATCCAGTCTCCAAAATAATAATAATAACAAATAAAAACAATTTTAAAAAACTTTATCCTCGGCTGGGCGCCATGGCTCACGCCTGTAATCCCAGCACTTTGGGAGGCCGAGGCAGATGGATCACTTGAGGTCAGGAGTTCGAGACCAGCCTGGCCAACGTAGTGAAACCCCATCTCTACTAAAAATACAAAATTGAGCCGGGCGTGGTGGTGCATGTCTGTAATCCCAGCTACTCGGGAGGCTGAGGCATGAGAATCACTTGAGCCTGGGAGAAGGAGGTTGCAGTGAGCTGAGATCGGATCACACCACTGCACTCCAGCCTGGGCGACGGAGGGAGACTCAGTCTCAAGAACAAAACAAAAACAAAAACAAAAACAAACAAAAAAAAGCTTTATTCTCTACCACTGGTCTCATACACTTAGACCATTTACCCAGTCCCCAGCCCATGCCTTGCCCCTCCCCCATTTTCAAGAGACCCGTCCAAATTCACATGACTCCGCCCCCAGGCTCTTGCCTCATTGTTATTTACCAGACTCCACGCCAGGATTTAAATCCCTGTTGGTGGGATCCCTAGCTTCCCAGTGGTTCAGAACACGGAGCTCACAGGGTTCTGCCCTAGAAGTGGAGCTAAGTGTTGCCTTAGAAAAATCTAGGACTGGCCGGGCACGGTGGCTCACGCCTGTAATCCCAGCACTTTGGGAGGCCGAGGCGGGCGGATCACAAGGTCAGGAGTTTGAGACCAGCCTGACCAATATGGTGAAACCCCGTCTCTACTAAAAATACAAAAAAAATTAGCCAGGCATTGTGGCACACGCCGGTAATCCCAGCTACTCAGGAGGCTGAGGCAGGAGAATTGCTTGAACCCGGGAGGCGGAAGTTGCGGTGAGCCGAGATCGTACCACTGCACTCCAGCCTGGGCGACAGAGGGAGACTCTGTCTCAGAAAAAAAAAAAAAGAATGAAAGAAAGAAAGAAAAAGAAAAGAAAAATCTAGGACCCAAGTCGAGCTTCCTAAGTGGGCGGGGCTTCAGGGTGGCAGCGACTGAGAGTGGGCCTGCTTCGAAGACCCAAGCTCCAGTCTTCCTGCAGACATGGAAGCGGAGGAGGACCCATCGCCCTGTGCGTCTTCGGGATCGGGGCGTGCGTGCACGCTGAACCAGACTGAGTGCCGCGGGCGCTGGCCAGGGCCCAATGGAGGCATCACCAACTTTGACAACTTCTTCTTCGCCATGCTGACAGTTTTCCAGTGCGTCACCATGGAAGGCTGGACCGATGTGCTCTACTGGGTGAGGTGGACTGTGGGCACAGAGCTCAAAGGCTGCACCTGCCTTTCCTCCCTGACACTCACGCAGGAGTGTCTGCCTACCCTGAGGGATGCATGCCTTTCTCTCCCCAGATGCAAGATGCCATGGGGTATGAACTGCCCTGGGTGTACTTTGTGAGCCTTGTCATCTTTGGGTCCTTCTTCGTCCTCAACCTTGTGCTTGGCGTCCTGAGTGGGTGAGAGACCTACTTCCCACCCCTCAACCACTGCCCGCTTCTTTGTGCCTGGCAAACTCCTAGGCATCCTTCAAAACCCATCATTCAAAACTCCTTCATTCAATCATGAGCATCTATTGTACGTGAGGCACCATTTTAGGAATGGAACAAAAGACAAAAATCTCTGCCTTCCTGGTATTACATTCTGATGGGGAGAGACAGAAAGTAGCAACATATGCAATAAAATAAGTGTGTGCATTTATATATTGGCACACACATATATGTAGTGTTTTATATGGAATGTGTACTGTGGAAAGAAAGGAAAGATAAAAGATAAGAATGGAGAGATCTTGAGATTATAAATAGGGATGTCAGGAAAGGCTGTCTTGACAAGGTGTTATTTGAGTAAAAATGTGAAAGAGGCGAGGTGCAGTGGCTCATGCCTGTAATCCTAGCACTATGGGAAGCCAAGGCAGGAGGATGGCTCGAGGTCAGGAGTTCGAGACCAGCCTGGGCAACATAGTGAGACCTCATCTCTACAAAAAATGAACAAAAATAGCTGGGCATGGTGGCGCACACCTGTAGTCCTAGCTACTCAGGAAGCTGAGGTGGGAGGATCACTTGAGCCCAGGAGGTCGAAGCTGCGGTGAGCTATGATCACAGCACTGCACTCCACCCTGAGTGATAGAGTGAGACCCTGTATCTGGGGAAAAGGAAAAAAAAAGAGATGAGGTGGGTGCAACATGTGGTTATCTGAGGGAAAAGCATTCCAAGCAAAGAGAATGGTCAGTGCAAAGGCCCTGAGGCTAGAATGTGCTTGGCATATTCAAATTTAGCTAGGAGGCTAGTGTGGCTGGAGTGATGAATGCAAGGTGTTCAGATTGGCTCCTCCCCCCAGCCCTCTATCCTCCTCCCTCAGGGAGTTCTCCAAGGAGAGAGAGAAAGCGAAAGCTCGGGGGGACTTCCAGAAGCAACGGGAGAAGCAGCAGATGGAGGAGGACCTGCGGGGCTACCTGGACTGGATCACTCAAGCCGAAGAGCTGGACATGGAGGACCCCTCCGCCGATGGCAACCTTGGTTCTATGGCTGAAGAGGGCCGGGAGGGCCATCATAGGCAACTCCAATCTGGCCATTCCCTGCATGCCTTAGATGTGGTCTGCCCTCCTGAGACCCACCCAGGCCTGATCTGCAACAACTCTAGCCCCAGCCCCCAAGTTATGGCTCAAAATGCAGAATCAAGACCAGCCTCAGCTATAAAGACTCCAAATGACACCCCTACCCTAGACATGGCCCTAACCCTGCCCCCAGTATGTCCTCCCTAATTGTCCTTTCTCTCCCTGCAGGGCCACAGCTGGCCGAGCTGACCAATAGGAGACGTGGACGTCTGCGCTGGTTCAGTCATTCTACTCGCTCCACACACTCCACCAGCAGCCATGGTGGGGGTCCAGCCAGGCTGGGGTGGGGGTGGGTAGGCAGAGGTGAAAGCCAAAGGTTGGACCTCAGGGTATTCAGGTCCTGACCACTATCCCCACCTTGCCTACAGCCAGCCTCCCAGCCAGTGACACCGGTTCCATGACAGAGACCCAAGGCGATGAGGATGAGGAGGAGGGGGCTCTGGCCAGCTGTACACGCTGTCTGTGAGGGCCCCCAGCCCTTGACCCAGCCCAGAAGCCAGTCCAAACCCTGACTCTAGTCCTTTCTTTAGCCTCAAGCCTCGACCTCAGTCCTTGACCTCTGACCCCAGCCACTGACACCCCTTCTGCCCTTTATGACACCCACCTCCCATCCCCCTTCTTTTTCAGAAACAAGATCATGAAAACCAGGGTCTGGTGAGTTGGGAAAGTTGTGTGAATCCTTGACTCCATGACTTTGAAACCCCCAACCTCCAAGCCCTCATGACCTTTGGGATCCCCCACCTGAGCCCCCCAGGGCAGGCTTAGGTAGGTGATCTCAGCCTGTGGGCTCCCCTTCCCCCAGCCGCCGCCTCCGCCGAGCCAACCGGGTCCTTCGGGCACGCTGCCGTCGGGCTGTGAAGTCCAATGCCTGCTACTGGGCTGTGCTATTGCTCGTCTTCCTCAACACGCTGACCATCGCCTCTGAGCACCACGGGCAGCCTGTGTGGCTCACCCAGATCCAGGGTACACCCCCAGCCTGCCAGTCGTCTCCCCTAGCTTCCTGTTCTTTCTACCCCAGAAGCTTAAATCCAGGACCTCTAGGGCGCCTCAGCCCCCAAGACACTGCCTTCCCCCCTACTCAAATAAATCCAGAGCCCTTAGCCTGTCCCATTCCACCTTGTAGCTTATACAGGTAGCACTTGCTTTCTCAGCACTTTCTCAGCACCTTTCTTTATGTGTACTGACAATTTCTTCACCACAACCTTATGCAAATTAAATACTAAGGCATAGAACACTGAGCACCAAGGCACTGAGGGTTTAAGCGACTAATCTTGGGACCCAGCTAGTGAGTGGCAGAGCCAGAATTAGAACCCAGGCAGCCTGGCTCCAGAATCCAGGCTCTTACCATCACACTGTCTGGAAAAGTTCTCCACATCTGCAAAATGGAGATGATAGATAGTAGTATCCACTTCATGAGGCAGCGAAGAGGAATAAATGATGTAAAGTGAAAAGTGCTTAGGACATTGTATGGCCCACCATGTAGCTAACACTTTATAAGTGTCAGCTCTTACTACTGTTCATTATAATCTCAGCCCCAGCCTGAATACTGAGCACATTTCTAACCCATAACCCACAAACCAGCCCCGGTCCCAAAGAAACCCTAGACTCTAACTCTACTTGTGAATTTGGGTCTTCTGGAATCATAGGTGCTGACTCTGGCCCCCACCCCGACTCTGCCCCTCATCCCCATCTCCAAGCCCCTCAGAACTTCACCTACTCTGACCTACAAACTCACCCCAATCCCTAGCCCTAAGCCTTCCCTCAGCCAGCACCTGGTCTGATACCAGCTACCCCGGGTCACCCCATGGTCCCTAGTTACCTCCCCACATGTCACCACGGAAACTGGCCAGACCGATCATCCCTGCCCCTCTCCCCACAGAGTATGCCAACAAAGTGTTGCTCTGTCTGTTCACGGTGGAGATGCTTCTCAAGTTGTATGGTCTGGGCCCCTCTGCCTATGTCTCTTCCTTCTTCAACCGCTTTGACTGCTTTGTGGTCTGTGGGGGCATCCTAGAGACCACCTTGGTGGAGGTGGGCGCCATGCAGCCCTTGGGCATCTCAGTGCTCCGATGTGTGCGCCTCCTCAGGATCTTTAAGGTCACCAGGTTTGTATTAGGGAAGGGGGAAGACTAGGGCCCCAAACACAGCCTCAGCGCCCCCACCCAAGCTCCAATGATAACTTCATCTGCTTCACCATTCATTGAGCAGACATCCATTGAGTGCCTGCTATGTGCCAGGCACCCTACCAAGCCCTAGGGAAACACCAGGAATCAAAGCAGACACAAGTTCCTGTCTTCATCCACTGGGAAGAATGTCTACTCCATTTCCATTGCCTTCCTCAACCTCAACTCCTGCTCTAATGTTTTTCCCCAACCCTGTCTCCGATCTCAATGCCATACTCATTCCCAGCCCAAACCCCATCCCAACCCCCAACGACAATACCATCTCTGATCCCAACCCCCAATCACCAGTCACCTATGAGCCCATTTACAACCCTAACACCCATTCCCAAGCCCAACCCCACCTCCCACCTCATCCCTAACTCCCAGCCCCATCCCTGTCACTAACCACCAACCATAATAGCATCCTCAATCCCCAAAGAGAACTCCCACGTCCCTAACCCTTAACTATCACCCTATCTTCAACTGCAACTCCATTTCCAGCCTCAGCCCCAGTCTCATCCCATCCCCTCCTCTATCCCAGCCCTCAACCACAACTTATCCTTAACTCCATCCCCAACCCCAAACACATCACAACCCCATCCCCAACACCAGGCCCAGTCCCAACCTGAAATCCAATTCTAGCTTCACCAACTTCCATTAAATCTCCATCCTAGGCTGGACGTGGTGGCTCACGCCTGTAATCCCAGCACTTTGGGAGGCTGAGGCGGGTGGATCACGAGGTCAGGAGTTCAAGACCAGCCTGGCCAACATAGTGAAACCCCGTCTCTACTAAAAATACAAAAAAATTAGCCGGGCGTGGTGGCAAGTGACTGTAGTCCCAGCTACTCGGGAGGCTGAGGCAGGAGAATCGCTTGAACCTGGAAGGTGGAGGTTGCAGTGAGCCGAGATTGTGCCACTGCACTCCAGCTTGGGCAACACACAGTGAGACTTCATCTCAAAAAAAAGAAAAAAGAAAAGAAATAAAACCTCCATCCTAACCTCATCTCCCAGTCTCCCATTACACCCCAACACCAACCTTCCCCTACCTCTTTATTTCTTTTTTTTTTTTTTTTTTTTTTTGTAAGACGCAGTCTCTGCCTATCACCCAGGCTGGAGTGCAGTGCAATCCTGGGTCACTGCAAGCTCCGCCTCCCGGGTTTAAGCGATTCTCCTGCCTCAGCCTCCTGAGTAGCTGGGACTACAGGCACCTGCCACCAGGCCCGGCAAGTTTTTTTTGCATTTTTAGTAGAGATGGGGTTTCGCCGTGTTAGCCAGGATGGTCTCGATCTCCTGGCCTCATGATCCACACGCTTCGGCCTCCCAAAGTGCTGGGATTACAGGCGTGAGCCACCACAGGGCCCAGCCTCCCCCACTTCTTACTCTCATCTCACTCCAACTCCAAAATCATTTCTAACCCTGACACCAAAGCCTATTTGAACCCAACCTGCCGAGGTGCATCTCAAGCTGGAACCCTGCCCTGGCTCCTGATGCTCCAGCCATGTCCAGTAGACATGGCATCGACCCTGCCCCCTCCCATTTCTGCTGCAGACACTGGGCTTCTCTGAGCAATCTGGTGGCATCCCTGCTCAATTCAATGAAATCCATCGCATCCTTGCTGCTTCTCCTCTTCCTCTTCATCATTATCTTCTCCCTGCTTGGCATGCAGCTGTTTGGGGGCAAGTTCAACTTTGACCAGACCCACACCAAGCGAAGCACCTTTGACACATTCCCCCAGGCCCTCCTCACTGTCTTTCAGGTGGGATCTGGAGACCATGGGATGGGTGGGTCGAGGAGACCCTGGAGTTGGAGGGGGTCCAAGAGCTCCACGGTGACTTCCCACCCCCAGATCCTGACAGGCGAGGACTGGAACGTGGTCATGTATGATGGTATCATGGCATATGGTGGTCCCTTCTTCCCAGGAATGCTGGTGTGCATCTATTTCATCATTCTCTTCATCTGTGGCAACTGTATCCTTGGAGCTTTTGGGGGCTGGATGATGGTGGAGTAGGGGTGGGTAGGGGGACCTGGGTGGTCTATAGGCAGGGTGCTTCTCCATCCTTTGCAGCCTAAGCTCATCCCAGACATCCTGTTGAATGTGTTTCTTGCCATTGCTGTGGACAACCTGGCCAGTGGAGATGCAGGCACTGCCAAGGGCAATGGCAGGTGAGATCTGGCTTCAGCCCTAACACAGTCTCTCTCTGGGATCCCTGACTGGGAACCCCTCAGACACCCCCACCACCAGAGATGCCTCTAGTCACCCTGATAATCCCCATCTCCAGACACCATCTGCCAGTCCTCATTCATTCAACATGCATCTATTGAGTGCCTACTGTGTGCCAGGTCCCGTTCTAGATGCTGAGGAGACAACAGGGGTCAAGGCAGACAGAGTCCTTGCCTTCATGGAACTAACATTTTAGTTGAGGAAGGCAAGAAAAATATAAACAAATGAATGTATATGTTAATAATATGTAATAAAGAGAAATAAAACAGAATGAAAGGATAGCAAGAAATGAAGATTGCTCTTTGGGGTTAAGGTTGGCAAGGAAGGTCTCTGTGAGGAAGTGACATTTCACCAGAGACCTGAATGAAGTGAGGGAGTGAGCCATGCAAATATCTGGGGGAAGAGTATTCAAGGAAGGGGAGTGGCAAGTGCAAAGGTCCTGGGGCGCTAATGTTCTTAGCACTTTTTTTTTTATTCTGAGATGGAGTCTCACTCTTGTCGCCCAGGCTGGAGTGCAGTGGTGCTATCTCAGCTCACTGCAACCTCCGCCACCCAGGTTCAAGCAATTCTCCTGCCTCAACCTCCTGAGTAGCTGGGATTACAGACATACACCACCATGCCCAGCTAAATGTTTTTGTATTTTTAGTAGAGACGGGGTTTCACCATGTTGGCAAGGCTGGTCTTGAACTCCTAACCTCAGGTGATCCACCCGCCTCAGCCTCCCAAAGTGCTGAGATTACAGGCGTGAGCCACCGCACCTGACCACATTCTTAGCACTTTCAAAAAATACCAGCAATACCCGGGTGCAGTGGCTCATGCCTGTAATCCCAGCACTTTGGGAGGCTGAGGAGGGTGGATCACCTGAGGTTAGGAGTTTGAGGCCAGCCTGGCCAACATGGTGAAACCCCATCTCTACTAAAAATACAAAAGAAAATTAGCTGGACAAGCTCGCTTGAACCCAGGAGGTGGAGGTTGCAGTGAGCCAATATCGCACCACTGCCCTCTAGCCTGAGCAATAGAGTAAGACTCCATCTCAAAAAAATAAAAATAAAAACAGTGAGGCTGGAATGGAGTGAGGAAGGAGAAGAGTGGTATGGAGTGAAGGTCAGTGGAGGAAATGGGGGGCCAGATTGAGGGCATTCTAGGCCAGGGTGAGGACTGTAGTTTTTCCTGAATTAAGGAGTCGTGGGAGGGTTGTGGGCAGAGTTGGGATGTCCCAGACAGGGTTTAACAGGCTCCCTCTGGCTGCTTTGAGAACAGACTGTTGGGAGGGGCAGTGGGGAAGAGCGGAAGCAAGAAAGTTCTATGGGACCCAAGAAAGGTCTGTTCTGACTGTAGTGATCCCCCTTAGCCCATCTGCAGCAATCACCCCTATTTCCTCGCACAGGGAGAAGAGCAGTGAGAAGGACCTCCCACAGGAGAATGAAGGCCTGGTGAGTTAGATGCCTGGGCACTGTCTGCAACTCCCACTCCCACCACTACCTGTCTACGTGTGCATATCTGGTTTGTTGTTGTTGTTTTATTTTGAGATAGAGTCTCACTCTGTCACCCAGGCTGGAGTGCAGTGGTGCCATCTTGGCTCACTGCAACCTCCGCCTCCTGGGTCCAAGAGATTCTCCTGCCTAAGCCTCCCAAGTAGCTGGGATTTACAGGCATGCACCACCACACTCGGCTAATTTTTGTTATTTTTGAAAGAGACAGGGTTTCACCATGTTGGCCAGGCTTGTCTCGAACTCCTGACCTCAAGTGATCCACCTGCCTCACCCTCCCAAAGTGCTGGGATTACAAGCGTGAGCCACTGCGCCCAGCCATGTGCATGTCTTTAACCTTCATCCTCTGCCTATTCATTCCCCTATTATTACATTTCTTCCATGCCTCCCCTGTGTCCATTCCCTGTGTCTCCCTCACCATTGATGACTCCCGTCTTCCTGTCCTCAGGTGCCTGGTGTGGAGAAAGAGGAAGAGGAGGGTGCAAGGAGGGAAGGAGCAGGCAAGTGGGCAGGGCCAGGTGGAGCAAGTGTGGGACCTTGGGGAAAGAGCTCAGGCAGACAGCTCCTGACCCCTGAGACCCTCCTCTCCAGAGATTAGCCTTTCCCAAGATCATCCTGAAAATAACAGATTTGGTATGTGGTCAGCAACATTTGGGAACATTGAGGTTAAAGAAGAGAAACGCAGCCTGGGCAACATAGCAAGACCCCATCTCTAAAAAAAAATTAATTAGCCAAGCATGATGATGCAAGCCTGTAGTCCCAGTTACTCAGGAGGCTAAGGTAGGAGGATTGCTTGAGTCCAGGAGTTCAAGGTTGCAGTGAGCCATGATGGCACCACTGAAGTCCAGCCTGGGGGAGCAGAGTGAGACCCTATCTCTAAAGAAAAGCAAGAAGAGATACACGTTTTGTTTACTGCTGAACTTCTCAGAGCCTTTATTACAAAATAGTCTGTATATACAACATTCATTCAACACACATTTACTGAGCTCCTACTGTGTCCCAGGCACTGTTCTAAGTGCTGCAGACATAGCAGCGTACAAAACAGACTAAAATACCTTCCTGGAGGAGCTGACATTCTAGCAGGGAAATGGGGAGAATTGACCATGTGGCAAACACTGTTCTGGGTGCTTTACATCAACTTGCTCAATTAATTTTTTTTTTTTTTTTTTTTTTTGCTTTTCTCTGGTGCCAGACATGGAGGAAGAGGAGGAGGAGGAGGAAGAGGAAGAAGAGGAAGAGGGTACAGGGGGTGTGGAACTCCTGCAGGAAGTTGTACCCAAGGAGAAAGTGGTACCCATCCCTGAGGGCAGCGCCTTCTTCTGCCTCAGCCAAACCAACCCGTGAGTGCCGGAAGTGGCAGGGGGTGAGGCAGGAGGGGCTAGGGCAGGTGGAGGAGCATGGAGCAGCCAAGGTGGGAGTGGGGGCATGGGTGTTGTGTCAGGGCCAGAGCTGTATCCCTTGGAATCCCTGAACAATTCTGTGGTCCTGAGTTCTGACCATGGCCCACTCCCTCTCCACAGGCTGAGGAAGGGCTGCCACACCCTCATCCACCATCATGTCTTCACCAATCTTATCCTGGTGTTCATCATCCTCAGCAGCGTGTCCCTGGCCGCTGAGGACCCCATCCGAGCCCACTCCTTCCGCAACCATGTGAGCCTTTGGCTGGGAGCTAGGAGCTGAGGGGACACTCCCAGGGGTGTCCTAGTGGGCACAAGCTGGGTCAGGGTGGAGATAAGGAGAAGAGCCCTAGGTGAGCTGAGAGGGGCTCATTAATGGCAGCTGATGCAGTGCCAGTCTTTACAGTATGTGCAACACACGGGGAAGCACCAGGGAGGAGATCAATATTTGACCGAGGAGGAAGCCGTGCTCAGGGAGGTTAAGCAGGCCAAAGGCGCCCATGTAGCTGGGTAGAGGCAGAAGAGTCCAAATTTGAACCCTAATCTTTCTGATGGCCAAGCCTTTTGAGAAGTCACCTAGGATACCCCTCAGCCGTGACTCAGTGGCTCCCCGCTCTTTCTCACACCCCAGATTCTGGGTTACTTCGATTATGCCTTCACCTCCATTTTTACTGTGGAGATTCTACTAAAGGTGACTAATGGGACCCCAGTCCTACCCTCAGTTGTCCTGGCACTCTCCCCACCGGTCCTTGCAGCCCACCTCTCCTGTCCCCATCCCCATCTCCCCCAACCCCCACCATCCCCAGGTCTGAGTCTAGCCTCATGTCCTGTCCCCAGATGACAGTGTTTGGGGCCTTCCTACACCGCGGCTCCTTCTGCCGTAGCTGGTTTAATATGTTGGATCTGCTGGTGGTCAGTGTGTCCCTCATCTCCTTTGGCATCCAGTAAGTGACAGCTCCCCAGCAACCTCATTCCTCTCACAGCCAGGGCCCAGCCAGGGCCAATGCCTGGGGATTGCCCCTTCCCCAGCTCCAGCGCCATCTCGGTGGTGAAGATTCTGCGAGTACTCCGAGTACTGCGGCCCCTCCGAGCCATCAACAGGGCCAAGGGACTCAAGGTAACCCCACCCCACCCAAACCCACAGGACCCAGGCCCTGCCCTGCCCGTGGGGCCAGGATCACTGATCAAACTGACCATTTGCACGGATGCATGACCATACGGCCTGGACCTGACACATAAATACACATCTCTGACCACTAGTCATGTGGCCTGACCCGTGTTCCTTCCAAGTGACCATATGTTTCTACCAGTGGCCACATTTCTCAGACCCAGTTCCCTGACAGGTGGCCACAGATCCCCACCCGGCAAACACTTATTCCTGGTGGATGCCCACACGTCTCTAGCCCATAACACTGCCTCTTGAACACATGTTGCTAACCATACATCCCTGACCCATCACCACATGTCCCTAGCCCAAGTCCCTGAGCTGTATCTATGACCAGAGTCCCTGCCCCATGACCACTGTGGCCTGTAGTGTTCAGTAGCCATATGCTTGGGTGCCCGCAGCATGTGGTGCAGTGTGTATTTGTGGCCATCCGGACCATCGGGAACATCATGATTGTCACCACACTTCTGCAATTTATGTTCGCCTGCATCGGGGTGCAGCTCTTTAAGGTGGGGCAAACACTGGAGGGAATGCCAGGCAGGGGTCTGGGCGGGAGCGTGATGAAGGGTGAACCTACTTGACAGACATCCTCCCTACAGGGGAAATTCTACACCTGCACGGACGAGGCCAAACACACCCCTCAAGAATGCAAGTGAGTGCCCAAGACCCTGCCCTCCATGGAGCTCAGGACCCCTTCCAAAGACTTTAGAGGCCCTAGATCTCACCGAGGCCCAAAGATAATAGTCCCAGAATTGTCCCAAGAACTGCAGAGGCCCCCAGATCTCACCAAGCCTTCAGAGGTCCACCTCATAGCTCCCCCAAATCCCTCTCCACATTCCCCAAGTGACCTACATTCCACTCCAGACCCCTTAGCAATCACCACCCCCACCCTGAGCCCCCAGCTTCCATCTTGAGACTCCTGTAGAGGGTAGTAGTTAAAAGCCTGGGCTGTGAAGTCAGACATTACTGGTTCAAATCCACTTCATGAGACTTAGTTACAATTCTTAAACTTACTCAGTTCCATTTCACTCAACTGAAAAACGGGGCTAAACAGTGCCTATCTCACAAGGCTGTTGTGAAGAGTAAATGAGCTACTACATGGAAAATGTACTTTGTACAATGTAAAGTTGCTATACAGAAAACCTAGCTTGGGCCGGGTGCTGTGGCTCATGCCTGTAATCTCAGCACTTTGGGAGGCCAAGGCAGGCAGATCACCTGAGGTTTGGAGTTCGACACCAGCCTAGCCAGCATGGTGAAACCCCGTCTCTACTAAAAATACAAAAATTAGCTGGGCTTGGTGTTGTGCGCCTGTAATCCCAGCTACTCGGGAAGATGAGGAGGGAGAATCGCTTGAACCCGGGAGGCAGAGGTTGCAGTGAGCCGAGATCATGCCACTGCACTCCAGCCCGGGGCAGAGTCTTTTTTGAGACTCTGTCTCAAAAAAAAAAAAAAAAAGAAGAGAAGAAAAGAAAAGAAAAAGAAAATCTAGCTCAGTGCCTGGCATATAGTTAGTGCTAATAAACGTTGGCTATTATTCATTTTACTTTTTCCCGGTGGGCGATGATGAGGATGATAATGGTGATGATGAAATGATGCCAACTATGTGCCAGACACTAGTCTCATTTATTGACTTCTGACATTTATTAATCCTTGTAACAAGCCAGGAAATCAATTCTGCTATTATCTTTATTTCTTAGAATGGGGAAACAGAAGCACAGAAACGGTAAATGTGCAAGGTCACCCAGCCAGGACATGGAGGGACAGGATTTGAACCCAGACCATATTGCTCCACCACTATGTCCTGCTGCCTCCATGCTGGAGACCCCAGACCCTTTCCCCAGTTCCTCACCCCTCCTCACCTATCTAACCTGTTTGCAACAACCACAGGGGCTCCTTCCTGGTGTACCCGGATGGAGACGTGTCACGGCCCCTGGTCCGGGAGCGGCTCTGGGTCAACAGTGATTTCAACTTTGACAATGTCCTTTCAGCCATGATGGCCCTGTTCACTGTCTCCACCTTTGAAGGCTGGCCTGCGTGAGGGACAGGGCCCTGGGGTTATCAGGGGATAAGGCAGGGGTCTCTGCAGGATTGGGTTGGGATCTCCTGGGAATGGGTGGGAGTGTACCTTGGGGATGTGACGAAGGTCTTTCGAAACTGGGTAGGGTTTTCTGGAGAGTGGTGGGTGTATCAGAGGACTGTAGAGGTGGGGTTCCGAGAAGCTGGGTGGGGGTTCTTTGGGGACTTGAGTGAGGGGTCTCCAGGAATTGGACAGGGGTCTCTAAGGGACTAGGTAGCTAGATAGAAGCCTAGAAAGGATTGGAGATGGTTTGGAGGGACAGAGTGGAGGTCTGAGGGGACTGGGATTGGTCTCTGAAGAGATGAAGCAGGGATTCAGGGATTTCTAGAAAGCTGTGCAGGTCTTTGGGATACTCATTGTGGGGCTCTGTGGGGAGATGGAGTGGGGATTCAAGTTGATGGGACAGGGATAAATTTACAGATCGTTGGGGGCTTGTGTGGAAGTTCTGGGGAGGTGCATGGGGGTCTCCAGGTGGTTGGAGAAGGGGATTTGAAGGTCTGTGGAAACTTAGGGGATTTCTGGGTCTTTGAGGTTCTCAATGGAGATTCTCTGGAGGACTCTATGGGGGTTTCTGAGGGCATGAGACAGAGGATTTGGACTCTTAAGGGCCTGGCAGGGGTCTCTTAGAGTATGTATGGAGGTCCCAGGTGGTTAGGTCAGGAGATTTAGGGGTCTTTGGGGTGCCAGGCAGGAAACTCTGGGGTGTCTGTGATAAGTAGACTGGGGGCAGGTCTGAGGGGGCTGGGATATCCCGTCACCTGCCCCCACCTCTACCCCCCTCTGGCTCCCACAGACTGCTATACAAGGCCATCGATGCATATGCAGAGGACCACGGCCCCATCTATAATTACCGTGTGGAGATCTCAATGTTCTTCATTGTCTACATCATCATCATTGCATTCTTCATGATGAACATCTTCGTGGGCTTCGTCATCATCACTTTCCGTGCCCAGGGCGAGCAGGAGTACCAAAACTGTGAGCTGGACAAGAACCAGGTGACCTCTGACCCCTGACCCCCTATGGATGGTCACCAACCCTTCCCTCCTTGCCTCAGGACCCCACTGCTCATTCATGCCCTGCCCTGGTATGCAGCGTCAATGTGTGGAATATGCCCTCAAGGCCCAGCCACTCCGCCGTTACATCCCCAAGAACCCGCATCAGTATCGTGTGTGGGCCACTGTGAACTCTGCTGCCTTCGAGTACCTGATGTTCCTGCTCATCCTGCTCAACACAGTTGCCCTAGCCATGCAGGTCTGAGATCCCTGCCTGACCCCCGCCAGACTCCTGACCCTATTATCTCTACATAATCCCTTGGGAACTGTTAGGAACACTTAGGCTGCAAATAACAAACCCCCTGCCAACTAACAGCAACTTAAGCTATAAATACTTTTGCCACATTTCTTCAAGTCTATGGCCAGTACTTGTAAGTTGCATCCTGATTTCGGAGATGTAAGAATGTGAAAAAAAAAGTGGCCAGTGGCCATTGTAAGTTGCCATTTATTATAAAATGCACCCCAATTTCAGAGATTCTAAAATGTAAAAAGATGTGCGTCCTGGAGTCAATGAACTGTGGTAATTACCTCATGAATTGAGAAGCGCAGAGGTAGGCTGTTTGTTCATTGTTCATCCGGGACCCATGCTCTATCTTTCTGCTTCACCATTCTTAGCAAGTTGGCATTCATTCTCATGATTGTTGTTTCATGGTCACAGCTCCAGGCATCAAAACCACACTCAAGGCAGGGAGAGTTGCACCTGGGGCTTCTCCTTATTTGATCCTTTCATCGGAAAGCAAAATTTGTTTTACAGAAGCTGCTAACCAACAACAGATTTATGTTGATGTCTCATTAGTCAACCTGGCCTTGCCTAGCTACAAGAAAAGCTAGAAATCAAGAACTAAACTTTCCAGTATCCATAATGGGAGGCAGACAGTGCAAGGGGTTTGACCAATACACAGTGTGATCAAGTCCCCAGACTCACCTCAGCCCAGGCCAGGGAATATTTGGTTGGGTGTGGGGGCATCTCTGCCTCAGGCTCCATCTCAACCTGATTTTCTCCTGCAGCACTATGAGCAGACTGCTCCCTTCAACTATGCCATGGACATCCTCAACATGGTCTTCACTGGCCTCTTCACTATTGAGATGGTGCTCAAAATCATCGCCTTCAAGCCCAAGGTGGCCCCCCTGCTCTAGCCCCACCCACCAGTGGATGAATTCCCTGGGAGTGGAGCTCATTGCAGAGCTCTGGGGTTGGGGATGCGGGCAGTAACCAGGGAGTGTGAGTCTAGGGAGTGAGAGGGACTCAGGTGCAGGCCCATCGTGTGATCCAAGCCAAGCCCTGCCCGGCTCCGGCGCCCCCTACTACTACTGGCCCCCTACCCTGACTTGCGAGCTTTGAGAAGACAGGGTACTGCTTTTTTCCTGCTTGCAGCATTACTTCACTGACGCCTGGAACACGTTTGACGCTCTTATTGTGGTGGGCAGCGTAGTGGATATTGCCGTCACTGAAGTCAATGTGAGAACTGGCCTTTCCACTAATCCACTCTCGCCCTCTACACCTTCCCTCACCTCTGTCCTGGGGCTCCCTTTCACGTGGGTAGGTGGCTCCCACGCACATCCTCCCTACTCCTGGAGACTCAGTGCTTCTCATTCTAGCTCTGTCTCTTCTAAGTCCCTGTTGGGTTCAGCCAAAGTCCCCCTCTACCAGCTTTCTCATTCCATTTTGTAACTTATCTACTGGCTCCACCATCTCCTGAAATGCCTCTCCTGTTATTTCTGTTGTCTCTTTCATTGCCTCTACATCCCCCATCCATTGGCTCCGTCATGTCCGCTGACTCCTGCTTTGGCTCCATCTTTTCTGATGACTTCATTGGCTTCATTTCTCCACCAACTTCATCGTCTCTGACACTGGCTCTTTCATGGCTCTGTCATCACCACTGACTATATCATTGGCTCCATCACCTCCATTGGGTACTACATGGTTCTGTCACTTCAACTGACAATGCTGCTGGTTCCCTGTCTCCATCACTGGCTTCTCCATTGGCTCCTCCATCGGTTCTCTCATCTCCATCATCTCTATGACACCACTGGTTCCATCATTTCCTCTATTGGCTCCAACGTCTCTGATCCGTCACCTCCTTTACTCTCTCCTCTCCCTTCCATTCCCATTACTCACTTTTTCCACAACCATCCTAATCCACTACCACATAAACTTTCCCATTGTCCCCTGTATAATGACCCCACCATCACCCCCTATATCTGCTCCATCATTTCTCGCCTTGTTCATTTGGGCCTATGATGTCATCATCTCCCGTATCACCTTTTTCTTGGCCATATCTCCCTCCAGAATGGTGGCCACCTTGGCGAGGTAGCCCACCCTAATAACAGGGACTCTCTGCTTCTTTTCCCATGTCCCTCTGTCCCTCCATCCCTCCGGATTACCCTGGGGCCTGAGTGATTTGGGTACTGGGAGGGCCAAAGCATGAGATAGGGAGATAGCTGGAGTAAATGCAAACTGGGCATCCCTACTGCACCCCTCACCCCAGAGCTCTGAGGACAGCTCCCGCATTTCCATTACCTTCTTTCGCCTCTTCCGAGTCATGCGGCTGGTCAAGCTTCTCAGTAAGGGTGAAGGTATCCGCACATTGCTCTGGACATTCATCAAGTCCTTCCAGGTAATCCCCTACCCCATCCCTTTGACCATACCTCGCCCCCATTTCACACTTCTCAGCCTGCCCCTTTACCACCCTCAGAACTACATCTCCCAACATGCCATGCCCATTTCCAAATTATTATTCCAATTTTCTCTCTTTTCTGGGCTCTCAATTTCCAACACACTGGTCTCACTGACCTTACTCTATCTACTTAACACTATGTTCACATTTGAGAGACACCACAGTCCTCGGCACTTTGGAGATGGACTGCATCTCCCAGTAGGCTCAGGCCAGGGAAAGCAGTGCATTCTGGGGCACATAGTTCTTTGCCTGAGCCTGTGCATCTATTCTCTGCCCCCCTCCCCCATCCCTATAGGCCTTGCCCTATGTGGCTCTTCTCATCGCAATGATATTCTTCATCTATGCCGTCATTGGCATGCAGGCAAGTGGGGACCCTAGGAAGCATCCCTTAGGCACTCCTCTGCTGGCAGGGGATGGGTTAAGAATAGCCCCAAAGTAGGGGTGGCAGGTAGACAGACAAGCTGGACAGCCCTGGGTCAATCTACACATCTGTGAAATGAGATCAGCAGTGATGCCCTGTTTGTCAGGGTTATGAGGCTCCTTTAGGTATTAGGAGGTGTGAAATGGGTGGGGCATGGGTTCACCCCACTGACACAGCATTGATGTGTCCACAGATGTTCGGCAAGGTGGCTCTTCAGGATGGCACACAGATAAACCGAAACAACAACTTCCAGACCTTTCCACAGGCTGTGCTGCTTCTGTTCAGGTGACATCTACTCACTCCCCTGCCACCTTATGCCCGTGGGTGCCCACACACCCTCTCTGAGCCCCAGACTGCTTGAGCTATGGGAATAACATGGCAGCATGAGGCTCCATACAGCCCGAGATGTTTCCTGGCTATGATGTGAGGAGTCTGTTAGAGTATTCTAGCCTCAGCCATTTTCTTTCTGGCTGTAAGACGCATCCCCTTCTCAGGTCATCAACATGGCCACACTGGCTGTTAAAATATTGAAATGTTATCTGTGTCAGATGTAGCCCCTGGTGAGAAGTAGGTCATCTCCTCATTCCCCAGTCCTCCCCCAACTCCATTTACCATGACTTCATAGCCTCCCCATCAGGATGCTACCCCTGTGTGACCCCTACCAGGTGTGCCACTGGTGAGGCATGGCAGGAGATAATGCTTGCCAGCCTTCCCGGAAATCGGTGTGATCCTGAGTCTGACTTCGGCCCTGGTGAAGAGTTCACCTGTGGTAGCAATTTTGCCATCGCCTATTTCATCAGCTTCTTCATGCTCTGTGCCTTCCTGGTGAGAACCATTTCCTCACCACCACCACCACCGTCACGGGGCTCAGGGATGTGACGTGGGCAGCCCAGATCTTCATAGTGGGTGAGAGGGCTGGTCTGATGACAAGATCAACCCAGAGACTCATGACCATGTAAGCCCACCCCAGCCTCCCACCATCCCTCCATGACAGTGTTCTGCCCTTCACCTAACTGCTCCCCTGCTCACTGGCCCACAGATCATAAATCTCTTTGTGGCTGTGATCATGGACAACTTTGATTATCTCACCAGAGATTGGTCCATCCTGGGCCCCCATCACCTTGATGAATTCAAGAGGATCTGGTCTGAATATGATCCTGGAGCCAAGTATGCCCTCTATACCCTTACCTAGAATCCAGGGGACAACGCACTGCCCTACACAGTCCCCTAGCCCCCAAACCTCTGACCACTGCATCCCATTACCCAGTCAATAGATGCCCCAAAGTTTCCACTGCCCCGTCCTCTGCCCTCTCTGACTGCCCTCCAGTTCTTCCCTGGCAAGCTCTGGGGTATTGGTGGGAGGAGGTAGTGATGAGCTGGTGGGGCCTTGAGAAAGGGCTAGTGGGGGCATCGCCAATCCAGTGGTACCTCCCCACCTCCTCCAGGGGCCACATCAAACACTTGGATGTGGTTGCCCTGCTGAGACGTATCCAGCCCCCTCTGGGATTCGGGAAGCTGTGCCCACACCGAGTGGCCTGCAAGGTCTGTGCACCTGCCCACCCCCAGGCCCCTGAGAGAACTGTCTATCGCATGGCAAGAGTGGGAAGGGATCTGCCTTGGGTGGGGAGGGGTGTTCGATCGCATCCTCAGAAGTTTCTGCCCCTTGACATTCGTTCCTGCATATCCAGCATTTTCCCAGAGTGGGTTTCATGTCTCTGGTGTTCGCAGAGACTTGTGGCAATGAACATGCCCCTCAACTCAGATGGAACGGTGACATTCAACGCCACACTCTTTGCCCTGGTCCGGACATCCCTGAAGATCAAAACAGAAGGTGCAGGGGAGGGGCAGGAGTGGGATCGTTCCTGGGGAGGGTGCAAGGAGCAAACTCATTGAATCATGGGCCCCACTCCTAGCTCTGAACCTCAAAATGGGTGACCGGATTCTCCAGGCATGTTCCCCCCCCCCGTCCAATGGGGGCGGTGTGCATCTGCGGTAGCAGCTTGTGAAGTCCCCCCTCCAACAGTGAGGGGGCAGCTGTGGAGGTTCTTCCTATTGGCTCATGCCCCACATCCTCCTCCAACGCAGGGAACCTGGAGCAAGCCAACCAGGAGCTGCGGATTGTCATCAAAAAGATCTGGAAGCGGATGAAACAGAAGCTGCTAGATGAGGTCATCCCCCCACCAGACGGTGAGCTATCCCCGCCCCAGTTCCCCGCGCCAGCCCCTGAATGGCAGATGATCGCTCTCCACCACAAAACCAGCGCTGGGCAGAGGGCGAGGGGAAGTCCATGCTGATGGGTAGAGAGGTAGAGAGGCGGGCTGGGTCAGAGGGCCCCTATGTGATCTTGCCTTCTCTCGCTTGCCCCTAGAGGAGGAGGTCACCGTGGGCAAATTCTACGCCACATTTCTGATCCAGGACTATTTCCGCAAATTCCGGCGGAGGAAAGAAAAAGGGCTACTAGGCAACGAGGCCGCCCCTAGCACCTCCTCCGCCCTTCAGGTCTTCGGGGCAGGGCCTAGTGCGGATGGGCATGTGTGGCAGTGCTGTGGCTGAGGCTGACCCCCATTTTGATCTTGTGAAACCCATGTCACAGATAAGGAAACTGAGGCCCCAGGCCTCACAGAGGGCCAGGGTGGCTGAAGGACTCCTTCCCCCACCCTACCCGCCTGCATGGGAAACAGACAGGGAAAGTTCAGACCCTGAGCTGCCTGCTTACCTATTTCTCCACCCCCACAGGCTGGTCTGCGGAGCCTGCAGGACTTGGGTCCTGAGATGCGGCAGGCCCTCACCTGTGACACAGAGGAGGAGGAAGAAGAGGGGCAGGAGGGAGTGGAGGAGGAAGATGAGAAGGACTTGGAAACTAACAAAGTGGGGACAAGTTTCACTCTCCCAGGAACTTGATTGTAAAATACTTCGTCAATCCCCTGAGTGATTTTGACACTGCTTCTGGGAAGAAGCTCCCCCAGAGAAGCCCCCTCTGCAATAGAAAAATATTTATTTGAGGCTGGGAGCAGTGGCTCATGCCTATAATCCCAGCACTTTGGGAGTCCAAGGTGGGAGGATTGCTTGAACCCTAGGGTTCAAGACCAGTCCTGGCAAGATAGTGAAACTGCCTCTCTACAAAAAAATTTAAAAATTAGCTAGGAGTGGTGGTGCAAGCCTGTAGTCCCAGCTACTTGGGAGGCTGAGGCGGGAGGATTGCTTGAACCTGGGAGGTTGAGGCCACAGTGAGCTGTGATCATGCCACTACACTCCTGCCTGGTGACAGAACAAGACCCTATCGCAAATATTTATTTATTTACTTATTTATTTATTTGATATTTACCACTGCAGTTGGAGGGCAAGGCCCACATTCATGGACCTGTTGGGGAGACACGCTATATGACCAAATGACTTAGCCACAAAGTGGATGCAACACTCAGTCCTGTGACTCTCCACAGGCCACGATGGTCTCCCAGCCCCCAACTCGCCGGGGCTCCAGGATTTCTGTGTCTCTGCCTGTCGGGGACAGACTTCCAGATTCACTCTCCTTTGGGCCCAGTGATGATGATAGGGGGACTCCCACCTCCAGTCAGCCCAGTGTGCCCCAGGCTGGATCCAACACCCACAGGTATTGTCAAGTGTCTGGAGGTAGATTGTGAGGGAGGGCAAGGACTAGACGCTGCATGGAGGCAATTCAGGAGGCAGGAAGTTGAGGGGGGTGGGAGGGAGGGCCTAGAGGCCTTCAAGCAGAAATTTGGGAAGAATGGAGGTGTTTCAAGGGCTCAGGTAAGAATAGAGGGTGATAAGAGAGAGATTCATATGAGAAAGGCAATACAAAGGTTTAATGCAAAAAGCACATTATGTGAAACCAAGAGTTTCAGTTCAAATTCTGGCTCTGCCATTTGCTAAGTGACCTTGGGCTAGTCACATTTTTTTTTTTTTTTTTTTTTGAGACAGAGTCCCGCTCTGTCTCCCAGGCTGGAGTGCAGTGGCATGATTTCGGCTCACTGCAACCTCTGCCTCCTGGGTTCAAGCGATTCTCCTGCCTCAGCCTCCTGAGTAGCTGGGATTACAGGCGTGCACCATAATGCTGGGCTAACTTTTTTTTTCTTTTTTTTTGTATTTTTAGTAGAGACGAGGTTTCGCCATGTTGGCCAGGCTGGTTTCGAACTCCTGACCTCAGGTGATCTGCCCACCTCAGCCTCCCAAAGTGCTGGGATTACAAGCTTGAGCCACCATGCCCCACCTAGTCACTTCGTTTCTATGAGCCTCAGTTTCCTCACCTGTTTAACGGGGATGATAAAGCACTTCACAAGGATAAAGAAAGGATGAAATGAGGTAATGCATGTCAAGCACTTAGCTTTTAGACAATACATAAGCAGACAAAAGAAAAATTTAAAAAAAAATTTCAGAGCGTCTAGCTTGCCTAGGCATGGTGGCTCACACTCGTAATCCCAGCACTTTGGGAGGCCAAGGTGGGAGGATCGCTTGAGCCCAGGAGTCCAAGACCAGCCTGCACAACATAATGAGACCCCGTCCATACAAAAAATAAAAAAATAGCTGAGCATGGTGGCGCATGCCTGTAGTCCCAGCTACTTGGGAGGCTGAGGTAGGAGGATAAATTGAGTCTGGGAGGTTGAGGCTGCAGTGAGCTGAGATCATGCCCCTGCACTCCAGCCTAAGTGACAGAGTAAGACCTCATCTCAGAAAATAAAAAATAGAAATAAAAAAATAAAGTGCCTAGCTTTTACAGGCTCCCCCCACTCCCAATACATGCCCAGTTTTGTGTTCAAGGTGTCTCTCTACAAGTCAACTTTGATTTTTTTGAAACTTTCAGTCCTTCTAATGAGATAAACATCTATTAAACAAAAGCCCATGGTCACTTTAAAATGGTTAATGGTTAATTTTATGTGACTTGTCCTCAACAAAAAAATCCAAAAGCCCAGTGTTTCTGTAAGGGTTGGGGCATGGGATGAGAGGAACCAGGGGTCCAGAGCCACATATTGAGGGATCTGGTCTGCCTAACGTGCCTCCCTTTCCCCAGGAGAGGCTCTGGGGCTCTCATTTTCACCATCCCAGAAGAAGGAAATTCTCAACCCAAGGGAACCAAAGGGCAAAACAAGCCCGATGAGGATGAGGAAGTCCCTGATCGGTACACTGGCCATGCCACTTGGGATGAACCCATGAGCTGGGGTGGGGGAGGGGTGGGAACTGGGTCGGGGAGGACTGTTGGTGCCCCATTTCCCAGGCCCAGGTCCAGGCCCAGACCCAAGTTCACCCCCAGCCCTCCCACCCACACAGGCTCTCCTACCTAGATGAGCAGGCAGGGACTCCCCCGTGCCCAGTCCTTTTGCCACCTCACAGAGCTCAGAGATACGTGGATGGGCACCTTGTACCACACCGCCGTCTGCTGCCCCCCACACCTGCAGGTGAGAGCAGGGATGGATCCAAGGGGCCCCCACGGGCCTGCAGGACAGAGATCTGGGGAAGCACTGACATTGCTATTTGCCCCTGGTGCCCCACCCACCCCCAGGTCGGAAGCCCTCCTTCACCATCCAGTGTCTGCAGCGCCAGGGCAGTTGTGAGGATTTACCCATCCCAGGCACCTATCATCGTGGGCGAAATTCAGGGCCCAATAGGGCTCAGGTGAGGCTGTGGAGGTGGTGCTGGGATCTGGGGTCTGGAGAGATGGGGCAGCCTAGGCTGAATTTCTCAAACACAGCACATATCAGGCCCTTTTTTTTTTTTTTTGAGACAGAGTTTTGCTCTGTTGCCCAGGCTGGAGTGCGGTGTTGAGATCTCGGCTCACTGTAACCTCTGCCTCCCAGGTCCAAACGATTCTCCTGCCTCAGCCCCCCAAGTAGCTGGGATTACAGGTGCCCGCCACCATGCCTGGCTAATTTTTGTACTTTTAGTAGAGTTGGGGTTTCACCATGTTGGCCGGGCTGGTCTCAAATCCCTGACCTCAGGTGATCTGCCTGTCTCAGCCTCCCAAAGTGCTGGGATTACAGGCATAAGCCACCGCGCCTGGCCTCAGAGCCTTCTGAAGAACAGGACACATATGAATGAATGCACACAATGCTCACTGTACTTGCGAGGAAACTGAGGCCCAGAGAGGTTTACCCCAGACCATGCAGCTAGTAAGTGGCAGAGCTGACATTTAAACCCAGGCCTTCTGCGCGCTTACATAAGTAAACTCAAGCCTGACTTATACCCGTTCAGTTTCACTCCAGCTGTATACTGTGGGAAAGAAGTAGGCACAGCAGTGAGTCCTAGACCCTCATACCCTACTCATCCATCCCTGCCCCTCTGATGTTTATTCTGGCTCAGGGTTCCTGGGCAACACCGCCTCAGCGGGGTCGGCTCCTGTATGCCCCGCTGTTGTTGGTGGAAGAGGGTGCAGCGGGGGAGGGGTACCTCGGCAGATCCAGTGGCCCACTGCACACCTTCACCTGTCTGCACATGCCTGGAACCCACTCGGACCCCAGCCATGGGAAGAGGGGCAGTGCCGACAGCTTGGTGGAGGCTGTGAGTCCAGAGGGCATATAGATAATACGGATGGGGGAGAAGGGGAGGAGGTGGGTACTGGAGGAGGAGGGAAAGGAGTCCCCGGGTCCTGTGTTGTGCATGTAGATATCCCTTTGCCCTAAGACCTCTGCTCACCCCTGTTCCCCACTGACTTCCCTACATGCCCTCATGGGCACGTCATTTATCCACACTGAACCTTCTGTGCACACTGTGCCATCAGTCAACACTGATCCCACCTGTGCCCCCAGGTGCTCATCTCAGAGGGTCTGGGCCTCTTTGCTCGAGACCCACGTTTCGTGGCCCTGGCCAAGCAGGAGATTGCAGATGCGTGTCGCCTGACACTGGATGAGATGGACAATGCTGCCAGTGACCTGCTGGCACAGGGAACCAGCTCTCTCTATAGCGATGAGGAATCCATCCTCTCCCGCTTCGATGAGGAGGACTTGGGAGACGAGATGGCCTGCGTCCATGCCCTCTGAATTCCCACCCCTCCCCAACTGCTCAATAAACCTCCTGCCCTCCCCTCCCCAGCAGGAGACAGGCATGGACCACATCCCTGGATTTTGTTGTCTTTGTACTGGGGGTCTGGGGCTGCCCAGGGGCCCCCACCCATCCATCCCCTGTTCTAGCCCTGAGCCACTGCCCACACACGGGTATTTCCAGAAACCAGGACAGCCAGGCCTGATTATTCAGCGTCAGGGAAGGAGGGAGGAGGAGGAGGAGGAAGAGACAGCAGCCAAAAAAAGCCGGAGGCAGAGTGGAGGAGGGGGGAGGGGGAGGGCACTGGACAGAGACGGACGAAAGGGGAGAGAGAGGGTGTGAGGGGTGCTTGGACCCAGAGAGGAGGAGAGGCAGAGATTTCACCAGGGCTCAGCCAGGTCAAACTAGGAAGGGTAGACGGATGAGAAGGAAAGGACAAGGAAACCCAGAGAAGAGTCCCGCCAGGGGAGAGGCCTGGAGGTTGGAATCAGCCTGGTATGTGATGCGTCTTAGGCAGAGGGGTCCTCTGACGGCAACAGGAATTTTAGGGTGGCTAAATTGAGATTGCTCTGTCTCCCATCTCCCACTTTCTGCCTGAGAAAGAAAAGAAAACCTAAATCCATCAGTAGACAACATAGGTGACAGCAAAGGGCAGGGCTCCCAGCCCTGGGGAACCCACTCAGGGCCCACCTGCCTTTCCTGAGACCACCTAAGAGTAACCTACTCTTATCTCACACAGATCCCAGAGGTCCTCTCTGCTTCTTGCCCCCAGCTTTACTCCTCACCCAGCCTTTGGGGTTACATTCGCTCAGTGAAAGCTTATCAGGCATTTACTATGTGCCAGGCACCGGCTCTGGGTTTCTCTTGGGGCAAACTGAGCTGGTTGAAACACGGGACAGGTCTCATCCAAAGTGGGAGTCAGCCCCACTCCAGAGGAATTGAAAGTAGCATTGGGAGTGGTGCAGGATGAGACCACCAGGCGGGGAGGAACCCTTCCCAGCTCCCAGAGCAGGGGTTTCTCATTTGTATAATTTGCGCCAATCAAGCCAGGACTGAAATTTGAGGGAAGCCAGAATTGGAGACTAGGACTGAGAAGATTGAGTTACATTAGGCCTTGAAACAAAGGCTTAAAGTGGTTGGGCTGGAGTTAGGTGGGAATAGCAAGTCATGGGCAGGGCACAGAGAGTGAAGGGAGACTGTTGAGGGATGAGGTGGGAGAAGCCTTGAATGCCAGGTCCCAAACTCTGGGATTTTTCCTATAAGCAGTGGGGAGCCATGGGAGGGATTTGAGTAGGGTAGTGACATAGTTAACATTGCATTTTAAATAGATGTTCTGACGGCTGTGCTGAAAACAGAAGGGAGGGGGAAGAGACTGGAGATGCTAAAATTGGCAGGAATGATGGTCGCCTTAGCCAGGGGAGGTGGCAGAGGAGATGGTGAGAAGTGAGTGGATTCCAGAGATGTGTAGGAGGTAAAATGAACCATTTATTGGGCCCTGTGCTAACTGCATTACAATGATTATCTCGTTGAATCAGTGCAACAACCTTATGGGTATCATTTTAAACCATCTTACCTGTCCAGGGTCAAACAAGAAGAAATATCAGAGGTGGGACTCAAATTCAAGGAGTTTGATGCCAAGATCCATGCTTTTAACCCCTCCTGTGTACTGCTTCCCCAATAAGGCAACAACTGGGAAGTATCCATTACATATATGTGTGAATTTTCATGTTTAAAAAAACAGGTATTGAGCTGGGCATGGTGACTCATGCCTGTAATCTCAGCACTTTAGGAGGCTGAGGCGGGAGGATCACTTGAGCCCAGGAGTTCAAGACCAGCCTGGGCAACAAAGTGAGACCTCGTCTCTACAAAAAAATTTAAAAATTAGCTGGGCATGCTGTCTCATGCCTGTGGTCCCAGCTACACAGGAGGCTGAGGCAGGAGGATCACTTGAGCCCAGGAGGTCGAGGCTGCAGTGAGCCATATTCATGCCACTGGACTCCAGCCTGGGCCACACAGGGAAACCCTGTCTCAAAAGAAAGATATTCATTCAGATGGTTCAAAATTCAAAAGGTAGGCCAGATGCAGTGGCTCACACCTGTAATCCCAGCACTTTGGGAGGCCAAGTGGACAGTGCATCACTTAAGGTCAGGAGTTCACAACCAGCCTGGCCAACATGGCAAAACCCCATCTCTACTAAAAATACAAAAAAAAAAAAAAAAAATTAGCCGGACGTGGTGGTGTGTGCTTGTAATCCCAGCTACTCAGGAGGCAGAGGTAGGAGAATCGCTTGAACCCAGGAGGCGGAGGTTGCAGTGAACTGAGATTGCACCACTGCACTCCAGCCTGGGCAACAGAGCGAGACTCTGTCTCAAAAACAAAACGAAACAAAACTACTGAGATGCTGTTTTTCATCTTCCAAGGTGGTGAATATCAAAAAGTTTGATAATGTTCCATACTGGCAGGTTGGCCAGAAACAAGCATTCTCATAAATCGCTTGTGGAAGTTTCATTGGTATAACCTGTGTAGAAGGCAATTGGGCAAAATCTAGAAAAATAAACTCATTTACTGTTTTGTTCAGCTTCATACTTCTAGGAATTTCTTACAGGTAGACTCATACATGTGCTAAAAGGTGTATGTATAAGATGATACACTACCAGGCTGTTTATTTTTTTATTTTATTTGAGATGGAGTCTCAAAAGGTACAAAGGGGTATAAAGTGAAAACTTTCCCTACCCTCTGGAAGCAAATAGTATTATCAGGTATCTTTTATAGACATACAAGATGGTGTGCTGAAAAAAAAAAAGATGGTGTACTGATAAGTTAGCACATTGGCTAAGAGTAACAGGTGCTGGAGCCAGACTTCCTGGGTTCATATCCTGGTTCTACCAATTTACCAGCTGTGTGAACTTAGGAAAATTCCTCTCTGCCTCTTAGTTTATTCAGCTGTAAAATGAAGATAGTTGTCGTACCTGTCACACAGGGTTACAGTAAGAATTTAAGTGAGTAATAAAGGCGAAGTTCTCTAAAGAGTACTTGACAGAAAACAGCCACAATTTAAATGTTAGCTATTCTCTGTCTGATATAACCCTTCTCTTCTCTTTGTACACAATTATCACATAGTTTGACATCTTGCATTTTTTTTTTTTTTTTTTTTGAGACGGAGTCTCGCTCTGTCACCCAGGCTGGAGTGCAGTGGCGCAATCTCGGCTCACTGCAAGCTCCGCCTCCCGGGTTCACGCCATTCTCCTGCCTCAGCCTCTCCAAGTAGCTGGGACTACAGGCGCCCGCCACCACGCCCGGCTAATTTTTTTTTTTTGTATTTTTTTTTTTAGTAGAGACGGGGTTTCACCATGGTCTCGATCTCCTGACCTTGTGATCCACCCGCCTCGGCCTCCCAAAGTGCTGGGATTACAAGCGTGAGCCACCGCGCCCGGCCTGACATCTTGCATTTTTTATTTAACTAAATATCTTGGCAATCATTCCATAGTTCCATGTTATTATAATGACAGCGGCATAGTAACAGAGTTTATTTAAACAGGCTACCAACAATGAGCACTTTGGGAGTGTCCATTCTTTATCCTATTATAAACAGCCCTGGCCCGGCCCAGTGGCTCACACCTGTAATCCCAGCACTTTGGGAAGCCGAGGTGGGCGGATCACATGAGGTCAGGAGTTCATGACCACCCTAGCCAATATGGCAAAACCCCATCTCTACTAAAACTACAAAAAAAAAAAAAAAATTAGATGGGCGTGGTGGCGAATGCCTATAATCCCAGCTACTCAGGGAGGCTGAGGCAGGGAGAATTGCTTGAACCTGGGAGGTGGAGGTTGCAGTAAGCGGAGATCGTGCCACTGCACTCCAGCCTGGGCAACAGAGCGAGACTCTGTCTCAAGAAAAAATAAAAAATAAACAGCCTAGTCATGTATTATCTTATACATATATCTTTTAGCACATGTATGAGTCTATCTGTAAGATGAATTCCTAGAAGTAGGAAGCTGAACCAAACAGTAAATGAATTTGTTATTTTTTTTTAGATTTTGCCCAATTGCCTTCTACACATGTTATACCAATGAAACTTCCACAGGCGATTTATGAGAATGCTTGTTTCTGGCCAACCTACCAATATGGAACGTTATCAAACTTTTTGATACTCACCACCCTGAAAGATGAAAAACAGTATCTCAGTAGTTTTTTTGTTTGCTTGTTTGTTTTGTTTATGAGATGAGGTCTCGCTCTGTTGCCCAGGCTGGAGTGCAGTGGTGCAATCTCGCCTCAGTGCAACCTCCGCCTCCTGGGTTCAAGCAATTCTCCTGCCTCAGCCTCCCAAGTAGCTGGGATTACAGGCGCCTGCCACCATAGCCGGCTAATTTTTGTATTTTTAATAGAGATGGGGTTTCACCATGTTGGCCAGGCTAGTCTCAAACTCCTGACTTCAAGTGATCCACTGCCCACTTGGCCTCCCAAAGTGCTGGGATTACAGGCATGAGTCACCGCGCCGGGCCGAAGTTGAACATCTTAAGCCCCAACTGTATTTTGGATTTTGCATCATAGCCATCACTGTTGACCCTGATGGGCCTAGTTTTAGTCACAGGAAGGAGGGTTATTCCAATTAAGAGAGAGCTAAGGAATAAATAGCAGGTAAAGTGGTAGAGTTAGAGTAGGCATTAATTTGACAAAGAGGAAGAAAGAAATAAGGGAGATGGCTAGATGGGGGAAGGAGAGAGTTTCAGGGTGTGCTTAAAATACAGACTATGAAAAAGGAACCTGGAAGGCCCTGAACCGTGTTTAAACTGCAGGGACTCTGGGCACTGCCAGCTAGTAGCTGGCTGACCTTGTGAGAGTCACTTAAGCTCTCTGGACATCCTTTTCCTCATCTGTAAAAACGGCCCAATAGTCCCTACGACATAGGACTTCTGTAAACATTAAATGAGTGAACATGTTTAACAAACTCAGAAAAGGGCCTGGCAAAGTTATCACACTGTAGGACCGAGCGGGGAGGTCTCCTCTCCCGGGCCCTCGAGCTGTGTTTTCCCAAGGCATATTCCGGCACGCTCTCACCGCTCCAGCCTCCGGGCCGGAATGGCTGCCGGTGAGACTGGGGTACAACCCGCTGTGCGCAGGCGCGTGGCGGGCAAGGAGGGGGCGCGAGGGGCGGGGCTGCAGCCGCCTGGGCTGTTCCAACGAGCGCGCGCCACCCCCGCCGCGCCCCGCGCCGCCCTTGCTAGCCGAGCCTCCCGCCCCCTGCATTGCTGATGCTGCTGCTGGCGGACATGGACGTGGTGAATCAGGTATGCGCTCCAGCACCGTGGACAGAGCCCGCCGCCGCCCGGCTGCCTAGGCCGGGTCGCTCAGGCCAGCCGACTCTGGGAGGTGGTGGCCCGGGTCTGGCAGCGGAGACCCGGTCCCCGGCGCTGGGGCTGGGGGTCTGCGGCAGGTGAAGGGGAGGAAGGGGGAGGTGGAGAAAAGGAGTGCGCTCTTTGCCGCAGCGAGGGCCGTCCTCACTGCCGCAGCGGGGGCCCCCAGAGCCCCGTTCATTACTGGCGACCGCGAGGGGAGGAATAGGGGCCTGGGGGCTGGAGTGAGGACAAGGGACAAGGGGAGGGGAGAGTGGAAGGAAGATGGGGGTGCTGCGGATAAGCTAGGAAATAGAGCGACAGAAGGTGTGGGGGCGGGGGTGGGGGAGAGGGCTGGCACCCGCCCCTCCCAAACAGAGACTGTACCCCCATAGGCGACCACCCCTTCCCCCAGAGCCTACCTAGGGGACAATCCGGCTTTACTCCTTCCAAAACCCCCAGTCTCCTCACCCCCAACACATAGCGACTGAAGCCATGTCCCAGCCCTCCCGCACCTTAATCAGTCCAGACCCTCTCCGCCATCTCTGTTGTCTTCGCCACCTCAGAAACTCACCCCCAATCAGTCCCAACCCTTCCCCATCCCCATCACCTCAGACCTCCACCACCACCGCCATCTAACACACCTTTACCCCTGCAGACCCTTCCCCCACCTGAGCCAAACGGACTCCTGCCCTGTTATGACTCACCTTCACCATCACAACCCCCCCACCCGAATGCACCCCACTCCATCCCCATTCTCCACCCGAACCCCTTCCCCATCTGACTCGCCTTTACGTTTCAAACCTGCTCCCCCTCGTTAACTAGTCCTGACCTCATCCCCATCTCCCTCACCCCCGACCTCCTCTGCCATCTGACTCACCATCTCTTCAGACCTTCCCACCAGTCCTTGGACCCTGGGGCTCACACCTTCCCCAAGGTGTCACTTTCTCCTTCTCACCCCCTCCCCGAGGTCACATGCTCCATCCCCAGGGGTCATTGACGGGCAGCCTTGCCGCTCACCTCCCTCTACCTCCAACAACCCCACCCCTTCCCCACTGTTTCTCTCCTCAGCTGGTGGCTGGGGGTCAGTTCCGGGTGGTCAAGGAGCCCCTCGGTTTTGTGAAGGTGCTGCAATGGGTGAGTGTGGTCCAGGCTGTTGGGGGAGAGTGCAGAGAGAGAGGGAGGTCATAGGGTCCAGAAGAGCAGGGGTGGAGTAGGGGCGGGTAGCCAGGGATGAGTGCGGGGGTTGTAGGGGATGGGGGAATTGGGCTCCAGGGTGAGGTTTCAGGGGTCTGAAGCCAGAAAACAGATGAGCTGTGACGTCACATAGGGCTGAGGGTACCCCTGTTGTGAAGTGGGAGATTGTGACGTCCTACCTCCTCTCCTGAAGTGAGGGAGGGGTGGGGGAGGTGGAGCCTGTAGCAGATGCTGGGTGAGAGATGCAAAGTCAGAGAAACCCAGAGACAGTGAAGGTGACAGAGAGAATGAGGGACAGGGAATGATAAAGACAGAGATGGAAATACTGAGAAAAAAAGAAATATGGAGATGAGAAGAGATACAGAGATAAGAGAGAAGAGACAAACAGAAACAAAGAAAAAGGAGACACAGAAAACAGATGCAAAGAGAAACAGACGCAGGGAGAGAGGCAGGAAAACAGGGTGGGGGAGAGAGAGACACAGAGATAAAGAGATACTCAGAAAAAAGAGAAACCAACACACAGAGAGAAGCAAGAGGGAGACAGAGAGAGAAACATCCGGAGACCGAGTGAGAGACAGGACAGAGAGACAGAGACAAGCAGACCAAGAAACAGAAAGACACAGACATACAGGCATACACTTACACAGACAGAGAAAAAAGAGATAAAAAGAGACACCGACAGATCAGACAGGCAGAGGCAGTGAGGATCAGAGACACAGAGAGACAAAGAGACATCTGAGAAAGACAAAGACACATAGAGAAACAGAGATACTGAGAGAAACAGAGACATAGTGAGATACACAGAGAACAACAGAGACAAACAGAGAAGAGGGAGGTCAGCATGGAAAGGCAGAGACAGAGAGAGACACAAAGAGAGAGAGAAACAGGAAGAGACAGCCATACCCTTGTAATCAGCTTGCCCTTGGTCCCGATGAGCCCTGATTAGGGGGTGGGGGTGGGGACTGCTCCATCTGCTGCTGCCTGTGCTGGGCCCCCGATCTGTCCAGAGGAGGGCACCTCCCTCCCACATGCACACAGGTTCACTGTGGCCATCCCCATCCCTGGTGCCCAAGGTCTTCGCCATCTTCGCCTTTGCCACATGCGGCAGCTACAGTGGGGAGCTCCAGCTGAGCGTGGATTGTGCCAACAAGACCGAGAGTGACCTCAGCATCGAGGTCGAGTTCGAGTACCCCTTCAGGTGTGCTCCCACCCTGGGATACCAACAGACCTGGGAGAGGAAGGGGCAGGGTGGAACCGGCCAATACCTCCCCGCACAAGTAGCTCCTGCCCAGCTCCCACCTCAAGAGGCCACATCCACTGGGATCACTGAGCACCTGCCTTGTACCTGGCACTGCTCTGGACTCTAGGACTATGTGGTGAGCAAGGCAGACATAGGCTGTGGCCCTCTGGCTCTGTTCCAGCGAAGGGGTAAGGGACAGGCAATAAACAAGATACAAAAGTAAGACAGGTGTATATACATAACACAGTAGGTACTCAATTAACGTTAGCCAATATTATTATTTAATCCCCATTCGTTCATTCTATACACATTTTTGAGAACTTATTGTATATCTCATACTACTCAAAGTGCTGGAAGCATGAGAGTAACTAAAACAGACCCAACTCCCGCCAGGCACAGTGGCTCACGCCTGTAATCCCAGCACTTTGGGAGGCCGAGGTGGGCGGATCACCTGCGGTCAGGAGTTCGAGACCAGCCTGACCAACATGGAGAAACCCCGTCTCTACTAAAAATACAAAATTAGCCAGGCGTGGTCGTGCATGCCTGTAATCCCGGCTACTCAGGAGGCTGAGGCAGGAGAATCACTTGAACCTGGGAGCCGAAATCGCACCATTGCACTCCAGCCTGGGCAACAAGAGCGAAACTCCATCTCAAAAGAAAAACCAGACCCAACTCCTTACCTTCATGGAGCCTACGTTATAACAAATAAATTAACAAAGAGGATAATAGCAGACTGAGAGAAACTCAAGGAGGGGATCCTCATGTAGGGTTTTATGGTAGATAATAGAATAATGAGGGGCGCTGCTTAGATATAGGGAAAAATTAAACCCAATTAAACATTTCTGACATTTATTGAGCTCACACTGTGTGCCGGGCACTACACTGGGTGCTAGATGCACAAGAATGAGCACGGCTGGCATGGGCGCTACCCTCACAACGATGTTTACCTCCTGCAGGGTGGGATGACAGAGACCCACAGACACAATCCCCGCACAGGTTTCTGAGACTCCCCCACTATTTGGCCAAATTACATAACCACTCTGGGTCTCAATTTCCTCATCTGTAAAAAGGAATACTAATAATATCTACCTCACAGGGTCGTGGTTAGCATTCAATGAGTTAATACTCATCAGGTGCTTAGCACAGTGCCTGGCACACAATAAGTGCTCCATCAGTGTTTGTTCAATAAGTAAAATAAATTTAAGGGACTCAGGAAAGAGGACAGGGATTGAGTTGGAAACTGGGGGTCTTCGAGCACTGAGGGTAAATGTAGGCTCAAGAGATCACCCAGTGGAGAGATGGAAGACTGAAAGTAAAAGAAAACCTAGCACAGGCCCTGAGCAATGATGGAAAAGAGAGGAGATGCCGGGAAAGTGTGGCCTGAGAGGCAGAGGGGCAGCCAGGTATCCATGGGTCCGCAGAGGCAAGGGAGAAAAGAGTTTAGGGAAGGAGGGGAAGCTGGCAGCATGGGACACTGCTTAGAGCTGGCCCTTTGGGGATCCACAAGACCACAACCATCCCCTGTGCCCCCTCCCCACGCCTCCCATGTCTAGAACTTTGGGTCCTAAGGCTCTAGCCCACAAGTCCCCCAGAAAAATAGTCTCGGCCCTAGGTCCCCCGAGCAAAATCCCTGCCAAACTGCCCTAATACCCAAGGACCTCTCATTCCCTCTTAGGGACCCCCTCTCCTGACCCAGCCCACTAGAAGCAGAAACTCAAACCCAGATGCAACTCCTAGCTCCATCACTTAGGAGCTGTACAACCTTGGGCAAGTAACAACCTTGCTAAGCCTCTGTTTATTCATCTGTAAAAAGGGTCTAATAACGCCTTCTTTAGAGAATTGCTGGAGGTTGTCATTAATGAGACAATTATGTAAACTGCTTAGTAGGTGATTAATAAGTGCAAGCCTCTTCCCTCAGGGCCTTTGCTACACAAAGGCATTGGCACCATTTACTCAGTCTCAAGATCCTGGTCTCCAATCTGAGACTGTGCTCCAGTACTTCTCCCACAGACATTTTCTCTCTACAACCCCCACCTCTCCTCCATCACACCACAGGAAAGGCCTTAGTCCCAGGACACCTCCCCTCTTCCCTCACATACATACACCCTGTTCCAAGATCCCTTTACCCTCCTTTCTTTCTGTCTTTTCCTGTTGTCTAGTCGCTGGCCTCTCCTCTGCTATGCATACATTTTTTTCTCTCAGGGACCTGAACTGGGGTGGGGGAGAAAAGTCAACATGAGGTAGGGAGAAAACAAAGTTCAGATCCCAACTCTGACATTCCCTTGCCAGCTGTGTGACTTTAGGCAAGTTAATGCACTTCCCTGAGCCTCTGTTTCCACCTCTGTGCATTTCATTTGATAAACATTCCTTGAGTGTCTGCTAGGTGCCAGCACTGTTCCAGGGCCTGGAGATAAACAGCGGTGAAAACAGAGGAAAAAGCCCTGCCCTCTTGTAGTTACAGCAAAAACCAAGATAAAAAAAAATAAAATACCTGGTACATCAGATGGGTACCACTACTATCGTGAAAAGTGGAGCAAGGAAGCCAGGCTAAGAAGCGCTGGTTGAGAGAATGTTTCAATTTAATTTTAAGTAGGGAGATCAGGGAAGATCTCAATGAGAAGGTGACAGTTGAGCAAAGCTTCAAGGAGATGAGGGAGGCCGGGCGCGGTGGCTCACACCTGTAATCCCAGCACTCTGGGAGGCCAAGGTGGGCGGATCACAAGGTCAAGAGATCAAGACCATCCTGGCCAACATGGTGAAACCCCGTCTCTATTAAAAGTACAAAAATTAGCTGGGCGTAGTGGCGCACGCCTGTAATCCCAGCTACTCGGGAGGCTGAGGCAGGAGAATCGCTTGAACCCGGGAGGCAGAAGTTGCAGTGAGCCGGGATTGTGCCACTGCACTCCAGCCTGGCGACAGAGCAAAACTCCATCTCAAAAAAAAAAAGGAGATGAGGGAGTAAGACCCGAAGCTATCTAAGGGAAAAGCATTCCTGGCAAAGGGAACAGCCAGTACAAAGATCCTAGGGAGGGAGGATGCCTGGCAAGTTCTAGAAATAATCAAGAGGCCAGAGTGCTTGGGTTGGAGTGAGGGATGAATAACACCTATCTCACCAGGATGTTTTGAGCAATCAGTGAAATGTGACTGGTACATAGTAGGTGCTCGATGAATGGTTATTTCTTCCTCTTCCTGGGGCCTTGTCAGAATTGGGGGGACCCATGATTGGGCTGGAGGGTTGAGGGGGTTCTTAGGGGCTGGGCCACACCTGCCCACCTCTGTTTGCAGGCTGCACCAAGTGTACTTTGATGCACCCACCTGCCGAGGGGGCACCACCAAGGTCTTCTTAGTTGGGGACTACTCCTCGTCAGCCGAATTCTTTGTCACCGTGGCCGTGTTTGCCTTCCTCTACTCCATGGGGGCTCTGGCCACCTACATCTTCCTGCAGAACAAGTACCGAGAGAATAACAAAGGGCCCATGCTGGTGAGTCCCCACAGCCACTTGCATGTAGGGACCATGGGGACACGGAACCTCAGGGACACAGCCATGCTCACAGACCACATCAAATCCCAGACAGGCCCACATGCAAACAGCCACCATAACAGCCACACATATAGCTGCCACTGCTATTAATCCACACCAGGCATCAGGGACACAGAGTCATAGACTCACGGAGACATACAGCCCATGCAGAATCCCAGACAGGCCCACACCTGAGAACCTTCCCACTCTCACACAACCACACAGCCTAGATCAAAGGAAGAGGCCCACAGAGGTTCACTGTGACAGTCATGCCTGTCATCATGCCACACAGACACACTGATTCCTACACTACTGTACTCACATACCCTCATCCTAGACACAAAATGACAAAAATTCCCACATGCAGACAAAAGTGGAAAGACACATTACTTTCCACAGATTCGGAAATCATCCCACAGAGTTCCCCTCCCCCCAACACCCACAGCCACATATCACAATCACACTCCCACATCCTCTGTGTCATGTACACACACAAGCTCAAGCTGGGAGGGCCACCTTCAGGTGAAAGTGTTGTGGGCTTGAGAGCTGAAAAGGCAAGGGAGAGACAGGCCTCTTCTGGGGGACCCCCCCTAAGAAAGTCTGTGATCCAAGGAGGCCCCAGGGCCTAGCGTGAAGCAGTCCACTCACAGTGCTGTCTTCCTCACCCCTGCCTGCCTTAGGACTTTCTGGCCACGGCTGTGTTCACCTTCATGTGGCTAGTTAGCTCATCAGCGTGGGCCAAGGGGCTGTCAGATGTGAAGATGGCCACAGACCCAGAGAACATTATCAAGGAGATGCCTGTCTGCCGCCAGACAGGGAACACATGCAAGGAGCTGAGAGACCCTGTGACCTCAGGACTCAACACTTCGGTGGTAAGCCCTGGGTGCTGGCTGGAGGAGGGAGAGTGGAAAACAGTACAGTCCGGCATGGGGAGTGGTGGAGTGGGAGAATAAGAGGAGAGTCAGGGGAGATCCAAGGGGTGTGCCTGAAGAACGCGTGCCAACAACAACATTGAACGATGAGCTAGCAATTGTAACCACTGTGACACCACAGGTTGTCCCCAAAGGGGGAACATGACAGGTTTGGGAGACCTGGATCCCAGACCCAGCCTAGACATGTAAAATGAGCAACTCAGCACCCTCTTGGGACCTCCGTTTCCTCACGTGCAAAATGAAGGAAAAACTTGAACTGTTTCCCCACTTGGATGCCCCCTACCGGCTGGAGTCAGACTGTCTGCGCTCAAATCCCAGCTCTACCTCTTGCAAGCTCCCTGACCTGAAACTAGTCACAGCCTCTCAGGGTTCAGTTGAGCATGTATAATCGAAGACTAATAATGGGTCCTGCTCCAAAGTTGAGTATTTAGTGAACTAAGAATACGGAGTGCTCAGAAAAGGGCCTGGCACAAGGTAAGTCGTATACAAGGGTTACAGATGCTAAGGTTACAATTTTTCTTTCCTGTCACTTGCTGGATGTGAGACTTCAGGTAACTTAGCCTCTAGGGCCTCAGTTTCCTCAACCATAAAATGGAGATAGTATTTCCTGCCCAAAACTGAATTTTAATTGAACTTATAACATGTAAAGCTCTTAGAAGAGGGAATGGCATATGAGGAAAGGTACACAAAGTGTTTTATGTCTTAAAATTACTTTATGTGGCCGGGCGTGGTGGCTCACGCCAGTAATCCCAGCACTATGGGAGGCCGAGGTGGGCAGATCACCTGAGGTCGGGAGTTCAAGACCAGCCTGACCAACATGGAGAAACCCCATCTCTACTAAAAATACAAAATCAGCCGGGTGTGGTGGTACATGCCTGTAATCCCAGCTACTCGGGAGGCTGAGGCAGGAGAATTGCTTGAACCCGGGAGGCGAAGGTTGTGGTGAGCCGAGATTGTGCCATTGCACTCCCGCCTGGGCAACAAGAGTGAAACTCCATCTCAAAAAAAAAAAAAAAAATGCAAGTTTCATATATCTTATACATGTGCACTTATACATATATTTGTATCTACATTTATGTATTTAGATGCATGTTAGTGGTATAGCTATATTTAATAAGTTTGTATCCTTACATTTTACTATGAATATATTACAAATTTACATTTTATACATGCATAAATGTGTATATGTGTATATGTGCAAATATGTAAATAATTGTATATGTAATACTGATAGATCGCAGCATCCCCAGGGCTCCAAATTCTTCTAACACGTCCACTTGGCCAGAGGTGATTTTTCTGCACATCGACGTTCTCGCACTGGGACTCAGAGAGTCTGGGTTTCAGAAACCCCCACCCTGCGGAGCCTACGGATTCATTCCCCGCATTCTCATTCCTGCACGCAGGGCCGCCAAGGCGGGGTACCACAGCCAAGCCTTGTCTCCCTGCAGGTGTTCGGCTTCCTGAACCTGGTGCTCTGGGTCGGCAACTTGTGGTTCGTGTTTAAGGAGACAGGCTGGGCCGCCCCGTTCCTGCGCGCGCCTCCTGGCGCCCCCGAGAAACAACCGGCACCCGGGGACGCCTACGGCGATGCAGGCTACGGGCAGGGCCCCGGCGGGTACGGGCCCCAGGATTCCTACGGGCCTCAGGGCGGCTACCAGCCTGACTACGGTCAACCAGCCGGCGGCGGTGGCAGTGGCTACGGGCCTCAGGGCGACTATGGGCAGCAAGGCTACGGCCCGCAGGGTGCACCCACCTCCTTCTCCAATCAGATGTAGTCTGGTGAGTGACCGGCGAGCGGTGCGGCCAAGGAGGGTACAAGAAAGGAGACGAGCGGGTCAGTGAACCAATAAGAGTCAGGGGTAGAGAGTACGTAAGGCGTTTACTGGGGCAAGTAAGGACTGAAGTTTGAAGGAGCCAATCAAGAGGCAGAACTCCCTGCTAAGAGCTGAAAAACTAGCCAATGAATGGAGAAAAGAAGAATGGTGCTTCAAGATGGACAGAATGAAGAGCCAATGGGAGGGAGGTAGAAGGGCAACTCGGCGGAAAGGTGGGGGGAGAGAAGCAGAGCAACCAATAAAGGGAGGGAATATCGGGGGACTTGCGCAGTGGCGAATCAGCGGAGCGCAAGAGCCACAGAAGCGACGAGGAGGTGGGTCTTAGAAGTGACTGATAAGCCAATAGGTGATAAGGCCAATAGATGGTGAGGGTAAATGGGCGTGGATCTTGAAGGTCAGACGAGCTCACCAATCCGGGAGGAGGGGATAGATCTGCCGCCTCTCCCCAACGCTGGAGGGGAGGGAAGTAGTGTGGAATTTCAAAGGAGGAAGAGGGATAGGGTGGGGTCCTGGAAAGGCTTGCCGGCCTTCTTGCTGGGCCTTAAAAGAGAAGTGAGTGTCGGGCTTGGTGGCTCATGCCTGTAATCTCAGCACTTTGGGAGACCGAGGCGGGCGGATCGCTTGAGCCCAGGAGTTCGAGACCAGCCTGGGCAACATAATGAAATCCCACCTCTACAAAAAATACAAAAATTAGCCGGGCGTGGTGGCATGCATCTGTGGACCCATCTACTCAGGAGGCTGAAGTGGGAGGATCACTTGAGTCCAGGAGGTTGAGGCTGCCGTGAGCTATGATCCTGCCACTGCACTCCAGCCTGGGCAATAGAGTGAGAACTTGTCTCAAAAAAAAAAAAAAAAAGAAAAGAAAAAGAAAAGAAAGAAAGAAAAGAGGCCAGGCGAGGTGGCTCATGCCTGTAATCCCAGCACTTTGGGAGACCAAGGCGGGCAGATCACCTGAGGTCAGGAGTTCGAGACTAGCCTGGCCAACACGGTGAAACCCCGTCTCTACTAAACATATAAAAATTAGCCGGGCGTGGTGGCGCACGTCTGTAGTTCCAGCTACTCTGGAGGCTGAGGCAGGAGAATCGCTTGAATCTGGGAGGCGGAGGTTCCAATGAGTTGAGATTGCGCCACTGCACTCCAGCCTGGGCGAAAGAGCGAGACCCTGTCTCAAAAAAAAAAAAAAAAAAAAGAAAAAGAGAAGTGAGATTTCCCTCAGATAGGAGGGAGGATGTAGGGGAGGAAAGGCAAGAGGAAAAGGCTAGGGGGTGGCATGAAGTGGGGGAAGGCAAGAAGGTGGCAATATTTGGATGGAGGCAGCTTCTGACACTGGGTTAGCCAGGATGGAAAGGGCATCCCACATCTAATTCATCAAAAAATCCTGTGGGTTCTACCTTCAAAAAATATATCCTTCATCCTCCACTGTCATCTCTCCCGGACCTCTTCTCAGGTCTCCATTTCCATTCTGTTCTATTCACAGCATCTGGAGGGATTCTGTTAAAACCTAAATTAGGCCACAGTCCTCCTGTGTCAGAACTCTGCCCTGTCGCAGGCTGGGCGTGTTAGCTCATACCTGTAATCCTAGCACTTTGGGAGTGCTAGACTTGAACTCCTGGGCTCAGGCGATCCTCCCACCTCAGCCTCCCAAGTAGCTGAGACTGTAAGTGTGAGCGACCATGCCCAGCTCACTTTATTTTTTCCATTTCACTTATTGTCACCCTATGTTATACAAGATAATCCACTCATGCATCATGTTCGCTGTGTGAAGTCTATCTCCCCCTGCTACAATATAAGCTCCACAAAGACAGGGATCTTTGTTTTGCTCAATATAATTTATCACAAATGACTAGAACAGTACCTGTTAAGGGACTATTTTTTTGGTTGGGGGAGGGAGACTGTAATCTCTTTGGTACCTAACCCAGTGGGGGCAAGGTCAGGTGTATCTTCTCAGTAGAGGCAGCTGGGATGAAGCTGGTTCCAGGAAAGAAGAAAAGACATAAAGCCAGGACAAAGGCATAACAGCCCAACCCCTATCTGAGGGCACCACCCATGAGGGACCCCCTCTCCTTTCTGTGTCTTTTGTCTCTACAGGTCAGTGAAGCCCAGGAGGACCCCATGGGGGGGCAAGAGCTCAGGAGAAGGCCTACCCCCCTTCCTACCCCTATACCCTAGGTCTCCACCCCTCAAGCCAGGAGACCCTAACTGTCTTTGCTGTTTATATATATATATATTATATATAAATATCTATTTATCTGTCTGAGCCCTGCCCTCACTCCACTCCCCTCATGCACTAGGTGCCCAGTCTTGAGTGGGCCCCCTCTCTTACCCCGTCCCTTTCTCTGCATCCCTTGGCCCCTCTCTGTTTACCCTCCCTGTCCCCTGAGGTTAAGGGGATCTGAAAGGAGGACAGGGAGGGAACAGACCTCAGCCGTGTGGGGAGAGTGGGCGTGGCTTCTGACTCTCTCCTCTCTCTCCCTCCCCTCCTCCCAACTCTGGCCTTGGTTCCTCCAGCAATGCCTGCCTGAACAAAGGCCTTTAGGGAAATCCAACTCCAGGGTGAGAGGAAGGCAGAGATTGGGGCAGCTTGGGGTAGAGAGGACAGTTTAGGACCCAAGGTGGTCTTGGAGAGGAGCTGTGGAGTGGAGGGGTCAGCAGGGGGGTTGGGTTCCAGACAGAGTGGATCTGGAGTCTGAAGGAGAAGAGTGCACTAGAGCATTCTGGGGTGGGGCTTGGAAGGACACTGAGGGCAGGGTTCTAGAAGGGGCGAAGCTTTAAGCGAGGCAGAATAGTGGGCTCCAGAGTAGATGGGTCTTGGATTGATACCAGAGCCTATGGAAAGGGTGTGGCTTGGAACATTTGGGAGACTGAGCTTGATTCTAAAGGGGACAGATCTTGAGCAAGGCAAGAAGTGGGATTCAGGAATGGGCCAAGCCAGGGTTCCAAACAGGGTGGGGCTTAGAATGGGGCTTCCACGGTGGTTTCAGAAAGGGCAGCCCCTCCCCATGGTGCAGTGAAGAAAATGTTTTACAATGGCTGGGTTTGGGCAGTGGAGAGGGGACTTGGATAGGAGCTTCCAGATGGATTTTGTTAGGCGTCGGGGAGAATGACTCTGGCTACGACTTGGGATGGAAGTAGCCTGAGAAGAGCCAAGTGATATGGCTTGTAGGGTGAGGCATGGGATCCAGAGAGAAGCACCCCACCACATACACCCTTCCCCACTCCCGTGATGAAACAGCTAGGTTAATAGGAGGACAGAACCAACAGGTCTGTGGGGCTGGCCCACCCCTCTTCCCCCTTCCCCTGCCCCCTCCCTCCCTCCACACCTCCACCCGTCCTGGGGTGGTTGGAGGCCCGGTCTGGAGCCCCTGTCCTGCACCCTCTGCTGTGTCTGTGATGTCAGTAGTGCCTGTGATCGTGTGTTGCCATTTTGTCTGGCTGTGGCCCCTCCTTCTCCCCTCCGGACCCCTACCCTTTCCCAAACCCTTCGGTATTGTTCGAAGAACCCCCCTCCCCAAGGAAGAACAAATATGATTCTCCTCTCCCAAATAAACTCCTTAACCACCTAGTCTACCCGGCTCTGATTTCTCAGTGTGTCTTTTTCGGGAGCCGGGGAGGGGGTTGGCCAGGGGAGAAAGGAGGGAGAGGTGGTGAGAACAAGCTCCGCCCGGACCCACTGACTGCAGTTCAGCTTGCTGCACCATTTCAGGCCCCTTCAAAAGTGTTAGGCAGAGCGGCATCCTCTGGGAAGCCTCTCCTGCCAATCACTCTGTCACTCTCTGAGTAGCCCTGCTCACCCTCCCACTACTGGCCACCAAATGCCCGGTCTTTCTAGGAGTTGGTTCTAATTCTGGTCCCTTAGCCATGCCCCTTCCCAGCCCCTGTGGAACCCTCTCCTCAAATCCCCAAGGGGTCCGAATAGAAGGAAACCTCACATTGCCTGACCCCATCCCTAATCTTCAGACCCTGCTGTCTCTCCTTTCCCTGCCTCCGCCCAGGCTGGAGAAATGGGAGACTGGTTAGGCAAGGCGGGGAAGTGGGGCGCCAGGGTGACTCCTTAGTTCATTAGTTATTCTCTTTTACCTCTCCACTCAACCGGAAGTGACAGGGACATGTGTAATGGGGGGCGGGGAGAGGTCCCCGGCGCCCGCGATGAAAGGCCTGGCCGCTGCAGTCTCCGTGCATAATTAGAGACCCGGGCCGGGTTCTGACTGAGTTCTGACTGAGGCCGTGGGACCCCCTCCTCCCAGCCCGGAGGCACGGCCAAGCCTGAGAGCGCGAAGGAGAGGCTCCCAGCCCTGGAACTGAGCTGGGAAAGGGGATAACTGGAGAGAGAAAAATGTGGGTGGGGGAGGGAAGGCTTTAAGATCTACTTCTCAAGACTTGGGGTGGGGACCGGGGCGGGACAGCTAGGCTTATAAGGATGAGGGGAGAGAGGGGAGGAGGGCTTTGGAACCTGGCCTGGCTGAGAGGGGAATGAGAAGGGAGGAGTGCATATAAGATCTAGCTCTCTGGTGGCTAGGGCCAGGTTCCCAGGTTCCCAGCGAGCACCAGCTGGGGCTGCGGGTGAGGTTGGGGGCCATTGCTACAGCATTCATCGGGGAGACCCTCGGAACCTCACCAGTGAGGAGGAGCCACGAGGTGTCTTTAACCCCTCTCCCAAATAAGCATCCGAAATAAATCGACACAAAACGTCAACACAAGCACCCTAGCGCGCCACCCCTCTCAGACCAGTTGGCCACCTCCGAGTCTCCCCATCCTACACTACAGAGCCTTCAAGCCCCAGGTCCCGTGAGAGGCCACGTGGCACACCGGGGTTCTGGGGGTCGTGCCTTGTGACGCCCCGCACCGGCCCGGAGCGGGAGGGCAGGGGCCTTTCCCGCGGGGTACCCCGGGCTACGTGCAGTTCACCTCTAGGCAGGGGGCGCCGTGGCAGCGGAAAGACCACATGCCCGGGGGCGGGCCCTGCGGGGCGCGCTCCTCCCACAAGGGTGTCAGGTTTACGGAACCGAGCTCCCAGGCCGGACGCGCGGTGGCCTGACGGTCGCAAGGATTACATTCGCCTGACCCGGCCCGGCTTGACCCTGCCCGGGCGCGCCATGTTCGCGCGTGGGTCCCGGAGGCGCCGCTCCGGGCGTGCGGTGAGCGGGAGTCAGGGCAGCGGTGGGGGTCCGGGGTAAACTGACGCCCAGGCGAGGGGGCAATGGATAGGCATAGCGAATAGGTGCCCCACAGAGGGTCTGGGAATCCCATCCCCTGCATTCCCAGACCTGGGGCTGGGGCTGCCGGAGGCGAATGGATGGAGGAAGGTGTAGATCTGGTGGCCCAAACCCCCTAATCACCTCTCCACACACTTTCATCAGCACTCCTGGGACCTGGTGGGGACCCCTCTCTTGTGAATTGTGGGAGGGAATCCTCAGGGCCAGAGGACTAGGTCTTGGAACCTTAGGTTGAGCAGGAACCTCCTGAGCTGCTTCTTTTTCTTTTTTTTTTTTGAGACTGAGTCTTTCTCTGTCATCCAGGCTGGAGTGCAGTGGCACTATCTCCGCTCACTGCAACCTCCGCCTCCTGGGTTCAAGCGATTCT